>NC_090450.1:853515857-854144353 GCF_031143425.1 Pleurodeles waltl
AAAATATGGCGGGGTTGCCAGCAGTCATAATATGGTTGGTGGAAGACCGCCTACACTGGCGGTTTTCATATGGCGGGACCTCAACGGTCTTCTCTGAAGACCGCTGAGGTCATAATGAGGGCCAAAGTCTCAAAAAGACTCAACAAAACATTGAGAAAAATTGTCAAAAATATTGACAGAGTTAGCTCTCTCTGGATTCGCACTGATGGCGCAGAAAGAAAAAAACTGATGTCAGTGCGCTGGGGTGGTGCCTACATAGGCAATGTGCACATCACTTGTGGCGAGGACTATGCAGAGCCAAACTATGCCACCTCCCGATGCACAACAGTACTGCTCTAAAATGTCTGGATCCAATATGATGCTTGGGGATTATTCTAGCTCAGGATCCTGCGGCTAGAATTTTCTTTCAGATAGAAGGATTGTTACAGGTTTCATGTCCACTTAGTGGTTATATCCTTCTCTATAATCATACATATGTTGTACTGCAATTCAGTACTTTTCTTTATAAACATCTTATGCTTGTAGGTTTTTTGATTGGTTCATCAACACTAATCATTGTGTACCGCTTTAGGGCTACAACAACAAGAAGTATTGATTAGTTAAATTAAAGCCAAGTGTCAAGAACATGGTGTCCAACATACATAGAGCAGGCTAGCTAGCAATGTACTTACTTATGTAGTCCAAATTTCAAATGTAATGTCTCTTGGAATTTCACAAATGGACAAATACTACAAAATTCTACACACAGTTATTTTTCTGTGCTACACATACATTTGGTGTGTTTGACCACAATTTCAAAAGTTAAATGGTTTTGCCATTTGCACCCGCCAGACAATTTATTTTCAATTCAGTGTCAGTTCCCCGGACTTTTGGTACTCAAGGGCAATTAGCCAATCCTGTGATAAGAATTACTTTTGTCCTTTGAATCAGAGGATCTAGGTCCTAGTGTGAATTCCTTGAATTTCCAAGTAACTCCCCTTTGTGCTTTGACTTGTAAGGGTGTGGGTTGAAGTTCAACAACGAGGGCATATTCTCTTGGAAGATGGTGTGGGGTACAACACTTAAGGCATGATTTAGAGCTTAGCAGATAGGTGTTTTGTCATGAAAGAAATGGATAGCCAATTTGCCTTATAACAACTGCATTGATGCACTTGTAATTGGGAAACAGGGGTTGCTTTTGTGTAATTATGGCACAATTATGTGAAATGCAAATCCGTCATTTAGTGATATATTTCAGTGCATAACGTGTCATTGTGTCAATTTGTGGCACGAGGATGCATTTTAACAGCACTACGAACAACAGCCGATTACGTTCTGTTGTTCCTGTGTGTTTGATGTACATTTTCATTGCAAATTGTGGCATTGGCATTAAATGTTTATCTGGAACAATGTGTAATTCTGCAAAGTGGCATAAGGTTGGGAATTTCCTGTAAGAAGCATAGTGTGAAATTCCTGAAATTATGCAAACTACACTGACGTAATTTAAATTTCACCTAGACCTAATTATAAGCAGAGCACTTGTAATAAGGCGGACAAGCTATCTGTCACCTTTGTGTCCAGGTACCTGTCAACCAGACTCTTAATCAGGTCCATAGTTCAGCTACTCCATGTAGTTGTCACAATCAAAATCTTATCCATGCAGTGTTCTTCTTATTATTTTTTTTAGAAATATATGACAATGTACTGTAGGGGAATATGATTTGTTAGCACTTTAAGGAAATATGCTTAGTTACTTCTGTAAGTCTTCTGGGCTATATATTTGATATACGTAAGTGAAACAATTAAAACATTATTAAATCTGTGCCCTCTAAAGACCTGCACAAGTGGTGTAGTGAACACCTTACAAGGTAATTACTTAAATTCCTTTAAGTTCAATGACCAGTACAGCTATCTCACCACCATTTCCAAGCTTCTCTTTCCCGGCTCAGTCTTATGGTCATCCTTTCAAATCCCAACACTTATGTATACCCTAACATTCCAATATCAACATTCTATTACCACCATACCACCTCACTAAACAAACAATAAAATTAGTAACTTTTAATTCACAGTATCTAAAGTGATATTTACCTACTAAAAATGACAATAGCTTCCGCAACAAAAAAAACAACAGCAGCAGAATGAATATCTTAAACTTTAGAATGAAAATTTGTAACCACTTTCTACAATCACCCTACATTTATGTTATCTTATTTTGTATTCCCCAATAACCATTTGTAAGCACATTCAAAATCATTCGAAACGTTGGGCTGCCTTGTTTCCCTCTTTGGACGTTTAACAATAGCATTTCACGGTTCACCCTTTCCACCTGTGGTGTCCTGTACACTTCCTCTATGCATTTCTAGCAACTCTTTAACCTGACCTAAATTCATATTGAAGTCAGTATCAATGTCAGTATCCATATCACAGTGGTCTGCAACACCCCTGTAATTACTGAGTTCCTACACTATCAAAATTCTTAAACAATTGTACATGATTTCCCATTTTTTCTTCAAACCTCCTCTGAACACAGTAACACACTTTTTAAGTGCCAACACCTGCCATCCTCAATTTTCACAGGATTGTTTTAGAACTTGTATTACCCATTGAGGATCATAGAATGTATTGAACCCTTGTGGCACTTTTCCAGGTTTCTTGCTTCTAACCCAGTGCCCTACCTTTATCTCAAATGCTTTAGTGTTTTTTTCCTAGTATCCTTGATATTCTTCATTTATTTCTGCACATAATAGCAAACTTCTTCTCTAGATCAATGAGCCACTTCAGATCTTATTAATCAACCAGGATTGAACTTCTATGTGGATTTCCACTCTTTCAAAATTTCAAACGGAGAGTAACCCATAACATCTACCACTGTAACGACTACAGAGTTTTCATGCCCTTTCTCTGCCAATTTGAACCATTCTTAACTGCAATTTATACAGCTTTCTTAAAGCACTCTACCATACCTTTGCCACTAGGATTATACAGATAAGTAGTCCTGTGAGAAATCCCACACACTTCCTCAAATAATCCTTTGCTTTGGTGGAAGTGAAGTGAACTCCATTGTCACTCAATAAATGTGTAGGTAAACCCTCATCTTGGAATACTCTGTTTAAGAATCTCATTACACTATTGGTATCAGCTTTCCCAACCACCTTAACATAAGGCAACCTTGAAAATATATCCATGACTACAATGAAGTACTTGTTCTGAACACCAATGAGTGCCATATTATCTAAAGCAACACTCACTCAAGGTGACTCCAGACATACATAATATGTCATCAGTGGTCTCAATGTTTTAAATGATTTATCTGCTGCCATACAATAACTAGAATCTCTGACAACTTGTTCAACTTCACTGTCATCTCCTGGCTATCAAATTACATTACTCTTCATGGTACATAAAAATGCAAGCGACAAACTATTAGTTGATAACTCATGATGAATTTCCCAAAAATTGACTCCATTTCTCTAAATCTTTTTTTCTTCCGCCAACCTACTTCAACACAACAAATAACTCCGTATCAAACAATCCCTCTTGTATTTCTCCATCCATGAATCCTTATCAAAACTCTGTACACCACTGTCCTAAACCAAAACTACCTTTTCCTCTTTTAATAATACATCTTGATTTTCACTTAACACAACTGCCATTCTAGAAAGAAAATCTCCCACTCAATTTTTCTTCCCAGGTATATACACTGCCTTGTACACAAAATCCAACATGTGCATGGAAATCCTAGCTAATCATGGAGAAGCTTTTACTAAACTATCTGACATTTACGCTTTGACCAAAGACTTAAGATCACACCTAATGATAATTTCCTTTTTACCACACAAATGAACAAAAATACTCCATTGCCCAAACGTACGCCAAAGGCTCCCTCTACATAATAGCATGTCTCTCTTCCACTGGAGACAAAGCTCTAGTATCAAATGCAACAACAACTTCTACTCAGTCCTGTGATAACACAGCATCTATTCCCTTACTACTGGCATGCACAGTGATATAACTAGTGCCTTGGGGATTAAAGCCTTGCAATGCAGATACAGAAACAATGTCACGTTTAATTGTGAAGGGTTCTCACATTCTTCTCACCGTTCAAATGCAATCTTAAATTTCAGCAAGTTTCTTCTAGTTAAAGTTTTCATTAAAAAAAATCAACAAATTTAGCATCAAACTCAATCAAGTCTAAAAATTGATCTTAGGCAGTCTTTATTCTGTGGTGCTGATGTATCCTTACTGGCACTTACCAAAGATTCTTTTGGTCTAATGCAGTGATCATTAATCTTGTGATGGAAATACATGACTACTGTTTGTAATAATCTACATTGTTAATATCCCTTTGTGAATCCATGATCATTCAAAATCCTAAGAACCTTCTCTAATTTACAATGATGATGTTCTTGTTTTTTTCCGACAAATAGACTATCCTGAAAAAACAGTACATTTTTTGTTTTCCCTCGAAGATTCATAAGCCTCTGAAACACTACTGCAGTTAAAGCTAAGCCAAATGGCATTCTCCTGAATTGAAAACACCCTTGTGATGAAAGTGGTGTACCTTTTACTATCCTCATAGAGAGGTAGTGGATGGTATGCTGTAGATAAATCTAACGTAGAAAACAATGCCATATCCTTGGACAAAGCTATCATATCATCTCGTTGATCTTAAATAGAGGAAAGTGATGAGAATACTGTTGTTCAAATCCCGAAGTTCAATGCTAATTTTACCATTAGCATTGCACGCCATAACCTAGGGAGCTGAACACTTGTATGACTCAATTGGTTCTATGATTTCCACCCCCACCAATCGGAGCACTTCTTTAGACGCATCCTTCCTTAGTAACATTAGTAGAGTCCTTGCCCTATGAATAGCGTTTTTCTTTAGTACAATCATGTTTTCAAAATCCTTCAATAACTCTGTTTTTCCATTTTGCACACCAGAACATTTGTCAGCCATACATTTGCCAGAAGCCTCTTAATAATCTGGAATTAGAACCTGTTCTTTACTTTTTGGATCTAAGATTATATGTAGGTTTTTCTGATCCACCAAGCCCAGCACAGAGGAACCATTTGTAGCTATGTACAATGCTCATAGGCACTCTTTATTCTTAAATCTAAAGATAAGTTTCCTGTATCCCAAAATACTAATCGCCTCTCTGTTGTAACTTTCTGCTGCAATATCTCCTTCTATGAGTGTTTAACCTAGTTTCATCTCAAATTTGTTTTCCACACATTCAACTTTACAGTAGTATATGGGAATCTACAACCATATCAATTCCAAAACCTCCAAATTTATAAAACAAATAGGTTTGTTTTTCAATTTACCCTCATCATAAATGTTAAGAAGAACTGTTTTTTTTAATGTTTAACACATCTTTAAACATCACTGGAGGACCCCATATTCTCAAAGCAAATGTTCATCAAACTTCTTACATTTATCATACACAATTGTGCAAAGTAGCCAACTTCACCACAATTGCTACATTTTTGTTTCCTAGCTGGGCAACGTTTACTAGACGGTAGATGATTGGTGACATCACATTGATAACAATGTAATTAATCCTTGTTTTTATCCTTATTATAGTTACCCAATTTAACTTCAGAATAAATTTTAATAGCTTGTTTGTCAAAGGCAAACTTAGCAAACACTTCCTGTTCTAGTGTACTGTATTAGTGTAGTGTAATAGCCTTAGCAGACCACCCTCATAATGGCCGTGACATCCTTTGGATCAGCATCACCACTAACTCACAATTATTCCTGAATTGCTGAATTTTGCATATGGATGACCACCTCATCTCGTATTAACACTTCTTGTAAATTTCCAAGTCTACGATCTAGGGCTAATTTCCTCAAAAGCAGTGACATAGTCATCAACAGACTCATTCTTTTTTTTGGACTTTGTGAATTAATTTATAATATGTAATGATATGCACATTTTAGGTGAAAAGTAATTATCGGATTGGGCCAGTGATTCAGTACCATCCCTCAACACACCTTCCTTGGAAGACTGATTGTACATCCTTAAACCATCTGGACCTAAGGAATGGGATCAACTTTTTTCCACCAAAGTCTAAAGTAGTGATGTAGTTCAAAAAGCACCTTTATACTGTAACCAAGGCTAAATCATGAGTTTTTTCTTTACCACTGTATGGCTGCACATGCTTTGTAACGAATAGCAAACAACTTTACGCAGTGGATTGCAAATTTAAGATTAATTGCCAATGCCAAAATCAGGGATTATAATCCAAGTAGATAATGAAGAGTTACCTTAAAGTTGAACCCAGACTTGCACTAACAGTCACACAAGAAACTTGAAAATAGAATACAGCCTGAACTGCATAACAATCTCTAAACTCACCATTTGCAGTGTATACAAGTATAACTTGTACTGCTGTTGGTGCCCAATTCAAAATGGCAGCACCACCATGTATAGGGCATGATAACATCAGCCTGCTGGCTGCATCAGTGCGTGTAACTGAAGATATGCAATGATGCTGCCAGAGATGTCACACAACAGTCGACACAGTGTCTCCTGCTCATGACAAGTCACACCCCAATTAACACGTGTCGGTTGTACAAACTCTTCTTGCTCACTCCAATGTCTCACATTGATATAAAGGTAGAATAACTGTAGGAAGTTGGCTCTGTATGCACTATTTCAAAGTAAGGAATAGTATGCACAGAGTCCAAGGGTTCCCCTTAGAGGTAAGATAGTGGCAAAAAGAGATAATATTAATGCTCTATTTTGTGGTAGTGTGGTCGAGCAGTAGGCTTATCCAAGGAGTAGTGTTAAGCATTTGTTGTACACACACAAGCAATAAATGAGGAACACACACTCAGAGACAATTCCAAGCCAATAGGTTTTTGTATAGAAAAATATCTTTTCTTAGTTTATTTTAAGAATCACAGGTTCAAATTCTACATGTAATACTTTGCATGAAAAGTATTGCAGGTAAGTACTTTAGGAACTTTCAATAATCACAATAGCATATATACTTTTCAAATAAAACACATATAGCTATTTTAAAACTAGACACAGTGCAATTTTCACAGTTCCTAGGGGAGGTAAGTTATTGTTAATTCTTGCAGGTAAGTAAACCACCTACGGGGTTCAAGTTGGGGTCCAAGGTAGCCCACCGTTGGGGGTTCAGAGCAACCCCAAAGTTACCACACCAGCAGCTCAGGGCCGGTCAGGTGCAGAGTTCAAAGTGGTGCCCAAAACACATAGGCTTCAATGGAGAAGGGGGTGCCCCGGTTCCAGTCTGCCAGCAGGTAAGTACCCGCGTCTTCGGAGGGCAGACCAGGGGGGTTTTGTAGGGCACCGGGGGGGACACAAGTTCACACAGAAAGTACACCCTCAGCAGCGCGGGGGCGGCCAGGTGCAGTGTGCAAACAAGCGTCGGGTTTGTAATAGGAATCAATGGGAGACCAAGGGGTCTCTTTAGCGATGCAGGCAGGCAAGGGGGGGCTCCTCGAGGTAGCCACCACCTGGGCAAGGGAGAGGGCCTCCTGGGGGTCACTCCTGCACTGGAGTTCCGATCCTTCAGGTCCTGGGGGCTGCGGGTGCAGGGTCTTTTCCATGCGTCGGGATCTGAGAGTCAGGCAGTCGCGGTCAGGGGGAGCCTCGGGATTCCCTCTGCAGGCGTCGCTGTGGGGGCTCAGGGGGAACAACTTTGGTTACTCACAGTCTCGGAGTCGCCGGAGAGTCCTCCCTGTAGCGTTGTTTCTCCACCAGTCGAGTCGGGGTCGCCGGGTGCAGGGTTGCAAGTCTCACGCTTCAGCGGGAAATGCTGTTGTCTTTAAGTTGCTTCTTTGGAAACAAAGTTGCAGTCTTGGGTGAACAGGGCCGCTGTTCTCGGGAGTTTCTTGGTCCTTTTAGAGCAGGGCAGTCCTCTGAGGATTCAGAGGTCGCTGGTCCTGGGGAAAGCGTCGCTGGAGCAGTTTTCTTCCGAAGGGGGGAGATAGGCCGGTAGAGCTGGGGCCAAGGCAGTTGGTGTCTCCGTCTTCTCTGCAGGGTTTTTCAGCTCAGCAGTCCTCTTCTTCTTAGGAATCTGAGTTCCTAGGTTCTGGGGAGCCCCTAAATACAGAATTTAGGGGTGTGTTTAGGTCAGGGAGGGCAGTAGCCAATGGCTACTAGCCCTGAGGGTGGCTACACCCTCTTTGTGCCTCCTCCCAAGGGGAGGGGGTCACATTCCTATCCCTATTGGGGGGATCCTCCATCTGCAAGATGGAGGATTCCTAAAAGTCAGAGTCACTTCAGCTCAGGTTGCCTTAGGGGCCGTCCTGACTGGTCAGTGACTCCTCCTTGTTGGGGGCTGGCAACTCCACTAGCTGGAATGCCCTGTGGTGCTGGAATAAAGGGGGTGAGCCTTTGAGGCTCACCGCCAGGTGTTACAGCTCCTGCCTGGGGGAGGTGATAGCATCTCCACCCAGTGCAGGCTTTGTTACTACCCACAGAGTGACAAAGACACTCTCCCCATGTTGCCAGCAACATGTCTCAAGTGTGGCAGGCTGCTAAAACCAGTCAGCCTACACAGGTAGTTGGTTAAGGTTTCAGGGGGCACCTCTAAGGTGCCCTCTGGGGTGTATTTTACAATAAAATGTACACTGGTATCAGTGTGCATTTATTGTGCTGAGAAGTTTGATACCAAACTTCCCAGTTTTCAGTGTAGCCATTATGATGCTGTGGAGTTCGTGTTTGACAGACTCCCAGACCATATACTCTTATGGCTACCCTGCACTTACAATGTCTAAGGTTTGGCTTAGACTCTGTAGGGGCACAGTGCTCATGCACTGGTGCCCTCACCTATGGTATAGTGCACCCTGCCTTAGGGCTGTAAGGCCTGCTAGAGGGGTGACTTATCTATACTGCATAGGCAGTGTGAGGTTGGCATGGCACCCTGAGGGGAGTGCCATGTCGACTTGCTCGTCTTTGTCCTCACCAGCACACACAAGCTGGCAAGCAGTGTGTCTGTGCTGAGTGAGGGGTCCCCAGGGTGGCATAAGATATGTTGCAGCCCTTAGATACCTTCCCTAGCATCAGGGCCCTTGGTACCAGGGGTACCAGTTACAAGGGACTTACCTGGATGCCAGGGTGTGCCAATTGTGAAAACAAAAGTACAGGTTAGGGAAAGAACACTGGTGCTGGGGCCTGGTTAGCAGGCCTCAGCACACTTTCAATTCAAAACATAGCATCAGCAAAGGCAAAAAGTCAGGGGGTAACCATGCCAAGGAGGCATTTCCTTACACACCCCCCCCCCCCAACGAAAGAGGATGAGACTAACCTTTCCCAAGAGAGTCTTCATTTTCTAAGTGGAAGAACCTGGAAAGGCCATCTGCATTGGCATGGGCAGTCCCAGGTCTGTGTTCCACTATAAAGTCCATTCCCTGTAGGGAGATGGACCACCTCAACAGTTTTGGATTTTCACCTTTCATTTGCATCAGCCATCTGAGAGGTCCGTGGTCAGTTTGAACTACAAAGTGAGTACCAAAGAGGTATGGTCTCAGCTTCTTCAGGGACCAAACCACAGCAAAGGCCTCCCTCTCCATGGCACTCCAACGCTGCTCCCTGGGGAGTAACCTCCTGCTAATGAAAGCAACAGGCTGGTCAAGGCCATCATCATTTGTTTGGGACAAAACTGCCCCTATCCCATGTTCAGAGGCATCTGTCTGCACAATGAACTGCTTGGAGTAATCTGGAGCTTTTAGAACTGGTGCTGTGCACATTGCTTGTTTCAGGGTGTCAAAGGCCTGTTGGCATTCTACAGTCCAGTTTACCTTCTTGGGCATTTTCTTGGAGGTGAGTTCTGTGAGGGCTGTCACTATGGATCCATATCCCTTCACAAACCTCCTATAGTACCCAGTCAAGCCAAGGAATGCCCTGACTTGAGTCTGGGTTTTTGGAGCTGCCCAGTCCAGAATAGTCTGGATCTTAGGCTGGAGTGGCTGAACTTGGCCTCCACCTACAAGGTGTCCCAAGTAAACCACAGTTCCCTGCCCTATCTGGCATTTGGATGCCTTGATAGAGAGGCCTGCTGATTGCAGAGCCTTCAAAACCTTCTTCAGGTGGACCAGGTGATCCTGCCAGCTGGAGCTAAAGACAGCAATATCATCAAGATAAGCTGCACTAAAGGACTCCAAACCAGCAAGGACTTGGTTCACCAACCTTTGGAAGGTGGCAGGGGCATTCTCTAAACCAAAGGGCATAACAGTAAACTGATAATGCCCATCAGGTGTGGAGAATGCTGTCTTTTCTTTTGCTCCAGGTGCCATTTTGATTTGCCAGAACCCTGCTGTTAAGTCAAAGGTACTTAAGAATTTGGCAACACCTAATTTGTCGATCAGTTCATCAGCCCTAGGAATGGGATGGAAATCTGTCTTGGTGACAGAATTAAGTCCTCTGTAGTCCACACAAAACCTCATCTCTCTCTTTCCATCTTTGGTGTGAGGTTTGGGGACTAAGACCACTGGGCTAGCCCAGGGGCTGTCAGAGTGCTCAATTACTCCCAATTCCAGCATCTTGTGGACTTCCAGCTTGATGCTTTCCTTAACTTGGTCAGACTGTCTGAAGATTTTGTTTTTGACAGGCATGCTGTCTCCTGTGTCCACATCATGGGTACACAGGTGTGTCTGACCAGGGGTTAGGGAAAAGAGCTCAGCAAACTGTTGCAGGACCTTCCTACAATCAGATTGCTGTTGGCCAGAGAGGGTGTCTGAATAGATCACTCCATCAACTGAGCCATCCTTAGGGTTTGATGATAGGAGATCAGGGAGAGGTTCACTCTCAGCTTCCTGGTCCTCATCTGTTACCATCAACAGATTCACATCAGCCCTATCATGGAAGAGCTTTAGGCGGTTCACATGGATCACCCTCTTGGGGCTCCTGCTAGTGCCTAGGTCCACCAGGTAGGTGACCTGACTCTTCTTCTCTAGCACTGGGTAAGGGCCACTCCATCTGTCCTGAAGTGCCCTGGGAGCCACAGGCTCCAAAACCCAGACTTTCTGCCCTGGTTGAAATTCAACCATTGCAGCCTTTTGGTCATACGAAAACTTCTGGAGCTGTTGGCGGGCCTCAAGGTTTTTACTTGCCTTTTCCATGTACTCTGCCATCCTTTAGCGAAGGCCAAGTACATAGTCCACTATGTCTTGTTTAGACTCATGAAGAGGTCTCTCCCAGCCTTCTTTCACAAGAGCTAGTGGTCCCCTTACAGGGTGGCCAAACAGAAGTTCAAAGGGTGAGAACCCTACTCCCTTCTGAGGCACCTCTCTGTAAGCGAAGAGCAGACATGGCAAGAGGACATCCCATCTCCTTTTGAGTTTTTCTGGGAGCCCCATGATCATGCCCTTTAATGTCTTGTTGAATCTCTCAACAAGACCATTAGTTTGTGGATGATAGGGTGTAGTGAATTTATAAGTCACTCCACACTCATTCCACATGTGTTTCAGGTATGCTGACATGAAGTTGGTACCTCTGTCAGACACCACCTCCTTAGGGAAGCCCACTCTGGTAAAGATACCAATTAGGGCCTTGGCTACTGCAGGGGCAGTAGTCGACCTAAGGGGAATAGCTTCAGGATACCTAGTAGCATCATCCACTACTACTAGGATGTACATATTTCCTGAGGCTGTGGGAGGTTCAAGTGGACCCACTATGTCCACACCCACTCTTTCAAAGGGGACCCCCACCACTGCAAGTGGAATGAGGGGGGACTTTGGATGTCCACCTGTCTTACCACTGGCTTGACAGGTGGTACAGGAGACACAAACCTCCTTAACTTTCTGGGACATGTTGGGCCAGTAGAAGTGGTTGACTAGTCTCTCCCACGTCTTGGTTTGACCCAAATGCCCAGCAAGGGGAATATCATCGGCTAAGGTCAGTATGAACCCTCTGAACTCTTGAGGCACTACCACTCTCCTAGTGGCACCAGGTTTGGGATCCCTTGCCTCAGTGTACAGGAGTCCATCTTCCCAATAGACCCTATGTGTTCCAGTTTTCTTGCCATTGGATTCTTCAGCAGCTTGCTGCCTAAGGCCTTCAA
The DNA here is from genome assembly GCF_031143425.1 of Pleurodeles waltl. Lineage (NCBI taxonomy): Eukaryota > Metazoa > Chordata > Amphibia > Caudata > Salamandridae > Pleurodeles > Pleurodeles waltl. The sequence goes on from NC_090450.1 coordinate 853,527,882, forward strand.
GAGAGGGACAGGTTTCTTGCCCCTTACACAACTGCTCCCTTGAGGGTCCCCCTGGGCCTAAGAGCTCAACCTGATAAGGTTCCAACTCCATAGGCTCAGTTCCCTCAGAGGGCAGAACTTATTCCTGAGAAGAGAGGTTCTCTTTTTGTTGTTGTGTTGCAGCTGGTTTCCCAGTTGTCTTTCCTTTTCTCTTGGTAGGCTGGGCCCTTTTTTCAAATTCCAGCTCTACTTTTTCACCCTGAGCCTTGCACTGTGCCCTTGTCTTGACACACACCAGTTCAGGGATACCCAGCATGGCTGCATGGGTTTTCAGTTCTACCTCAGCCCATGCTGAGGACTCCAGATCATTTCCAAGCAAACAGTCTACTGGGATATTTGAGGAGACCACCACCTGTTTCAGGCCATTGACCCCTCCCCACTCTAAAGTTACCATAGCCATGGGATGTACTTTAGTTTGATTGTCAGCATTGGTGACTGGATAAGTTTGTCCAGCCAGGTATTGACCAGGGGAAACCAGTTTCTCTGTCACCATGGTGACACTGGCACCTGTATCCCTCAGGCCTTCTACACTTGTCCCATTAATTAAGAGCTGCTGCCTGTATTTTTGCATGTTAGGAGGCCAGGCAGCCAGTGTGGCTAAATCCACCCCACCCTCAGAAACTAATGTAGCTTCAGTGTGACACCTGATTTGCTCTGGGCACACTGTTGATCCCACTTGGAGACTAGCCATTCCAGTGTTAGCTGGAGTGGAGTTGGAAGTGGTACTTTTCTTGGGACAGGCCTTGTCTCCAGTTTGGTGTCCAGGCTGATTACAGCTACGACACCAGGCCTTTTTGGGATCAAAGTTTTTACCCTTGTACCCAAAATTGGTTTGTGAAGAGGCTCTGGGCCCACCCTCCTGTGCAGGTTTTTGGGGGCCTGTAGAAGACTCTTTACTATTTTTGTTTTTGGATGTCTCAACACCTTTCCCCTGGGGAGGCTTTGTGACCCCTTTCTTTTGGTCACCCCCTGTGGAAGTCTTGGTCACCCTAGTCTTGACCCAATGGTCCGCCTTCTTTCCCAATTCTTGGGGAGAAATTGGTCCTAGGTCTACCAGATGCTGATGCAGTTTATCATTGAAACAATTACTTAATAGGTGTTCTTTCACAAATAAATTGTACAGCCCATCATAATCATTTACACCACTGCCTTGAATCCATCCATCCAGTGTTTTCACTGAGTAGTCCACAAAATCAACCCAGGTCTGGCTCGAGGTTTTTTGAGCCCCCCTGAATTTAATTCTATACTCCTCAGTGGAGAATCCAAAGCCCTCAATCAGGGTTCCCTTCATGAGGTCATAAGATTCTGCATCTTTTCCAGAGAGTGTGAGGAGTCTATCCCTACACTTTCCAGTGAACATTTCCCAAAGGAGAGCACCCCAGTGAGATTTGCTTACTTTTCTGGTTACACAAGCCCTCTCAAAAGCTGTGAACCATTTGGTGATGTCATCACCATCTTCATATTTAGTCACAATCCCTTTAGGGATTTTCAACATGTCAGGAGAATCTCTGACCCTATTTATGTTGCTGCCACCATTGATGGGACCTAGGCCAATCTCTTGTCTTTCCCTTTCTATGGCTAGGATCTGTCTTTCCAAAGCCAATCTTTTGGCCATCCTGGCTAACTGGATGTCCTCTTCACTGGAGTTATCCTCTGTGATTTCAGAGGTGCTGGTCCCTCCTGTGAGGGAAACAGCATCTCTGACTAGTATATTTGGAGACAGGGCTTGAGTGGCACTGTTCTCCCTAAGTAGCACTGGAGGGGGGGGAATTCTCCTCCAAGTCACTATCTTAATCCTCTGTGTTGCCATCCTCAGAGGGGTTGGCTTTTTCAAACTCTGCCAAAAGCTCCTGGAGCTGTTGTTTGGAGGGCCTTGGGCCAATTGTTATTTTCTTTATTTTGCAGAGTGACCTTAGCTCCCTCATCTTAAGATGGAGGTAAGGTGTGAGGTCGAGTTCCTCCACATTCATCTCTGCACTAGACATTATGGGAGTTATTACAACTTTGGAGGAGGTGTTTATCCGTCCCAAAAGTGACGGTAAAGTGACGGATATACCAACAGCCGTATTACGAGTCCATTATATCCTATGGGACTCGTAATACGGCTGGTGGTATATCCGTCACATTTGGGACAGATTAACACCTCCTCCAAAGTTGTAATAACCCCCTATGTTTCTAAAAGTTGGAATACTTTTTAAGAATCTAAAACTAGTTCTAGGTTCTAATTCAAACTTTCACAAAACTTTTAAACTCTAAAAGAAATGCTAACAGGGACTAACACAAGGCCCTAGCAGGACTTTTAAAAATTTAGAAAAATAGTTCAAATTGCAAAAATCAATTTCTAATGACAATTTTTGGAATTTGTCGTATGATCAGGTATTGGCTGAGTAGTCCAGCAAATGCAAAGTTTTGTACCCCACCCCTGATCCACCAATGTAGAAGTTGGCTATGTATGCACTATTTCAAAGTAAGGAATAGTATGCACAGAGTCCAAGGGTTCCCCTTAGAGGTAAGATAGTGGCAAAAAGAGATAATACTAATGCTCTATTTTGTGGCAGTGTGGTCGAGCAGTAGGCTTATCCAAGGAGTAGTGTTAAGCATTTGTTGTACACACACAAGCAATAAATGAGGAACACACACTCAGAGACAATTCCAAGCCAATAGGTTTTTGTATAGAAAAATATATTTTCTTAGTTTATTTTAAGAACCACAGGTTCAAATTCTACATGTAATACTTTGCATGAAAGGTATTGCAGGTAAGTACTTTAGGAACTTTGAATAATCACAATAGCATATATACTTTTCAAATAAAACACATATAGCTATTTTAAAACTAGACAGTGAAATTTTCACAGTTCCTAGGGGAGGTAAGTTATTGTTAGTTCTTGCAGGTAAGTAAACCACCTACGGGGTTCAAGTTGGGGTCCAAGGTAGCCCACCGTTGGGGGTTCAGAGCAACCCCAAAGTTACCACACCAGCAGCTCAGGGTCGGTCAGGTCCAGAGTTCAAAGTGGTGCCCAAAACACATAGGCTTCAATGGAGAACGGGGTGCCCCGGTTCCAGTCTGCCAGCAGGTAAGTACCTGCGTCTTCGGAGGGCAGACCAGGGGGGTTTTGTAGGGCACCGGGGGGGACACAAGTTCACACAGAAAGTACACCCTCAGCAGCGCAGGGGCGGCCGGGTGCAGTGTGCAAACAAGCGTCGGGTTTGTAATAGGAATCAATGGGAGACCAAGGGGTCTCTTTAGCGATGCAGGCAGGCAAGGGGGGGGAGGGCTCCTCGGGGTAGCCACCACCTGGGCAAGGGAGAGGGCCTCCTGGGGGTCACTCCTGCACTGGAGTTCCGATCCTTCAGGTCCTGGGGGCTGCGGGTGCAGGGTCTTTTCCAGGCGTCAGGATCTGAGAGTCAGGCAGTCACGGTCAGGGGGAGTCTCGGGATTCCATCTGCAGGCATCGCTGTGGGGGCTCAGGGGGGACAACTTTGGTTACTCACAGTCTCGGAGTCGCCGGGGAGTCCTCCCTGTAGCGTTGCTTCTCCACCAGTCGAGTCGGGGTCGCCGGGTTGCAAGTCTCACGCTTCTGCCGGGAAATGCTGTTGTCTTTAAGTTGCTTCTTTGGAAACAAAGTTGCAGTCTTGGGTGAACAGGGCCACTGTTCTCTGGAGTTTCTTGGTCCTTTAAGAGCAGGGCAGTCCTCTGAGGATTCAGAGGTCGCTGGTCCTGGGGAAAGCGTCGCTGGAGCAGTTTTCTTCCGAAGGGGGGAGACAGGCTGGTAGAGCTGGGGCCAAGGCAGTTGGTGTCTCTGTCTTCTCTGCAGGGTTTTTCAGCTCAGCAGTCCTCTTCTTCTTAGGTTGCAGGAATCTGAGTTCCTAGGTTCTCAGGAATTTCTAGATCAATCCAGATAAGTGCTGCAGTGGTCGATAAACCATGATGGCAGTCGGCACATGTGAGTTTCTTGCTATGCCAGCTGTCTGGTCAGGAGCTTGTCGCCAAAGTGTGTAGTGAACATGTTACACTATAATTATATATACAATTACCTTATATTCCTTTATTTACGTGCAGCGACCAGTATAGCCATTTCACTGTGACTTACAAGCTTCTCTCCCCATTCTGAGTAGCGGTCATCCTGTCACATTCCAACCCTCAGTTCTACCCTAACATTCCAATACTAACATTCTATCACCACTAAGCAGGGGTTCTTGTTGCACCTCTTAAATGAAAGGCTACAACCAAATGCAGCATTGGTTCCTGTTAATTATATCACACAGTTTAATATCTTATGTAATTCATACTAAGAAGTTATCAGACACCGCTCCTAACAGATGGTGCCTTGAAACCACATTGGGGGTTATTCTAACTTTGGAGGAGGTATTAATCCGTCCCAAAAGTGACGGAAAAGTGACGGATTTACCACCAGCCGTATTACGAGTCCATTATATCCTATGGAACTCGTAATACGGCTGGTGGTATATCCGTCACTTTACCGTCACTTTTGGGACGGATTAACACTCCTCCAAAGTTAGAATAACCCCCATAGTCTCTATTCAAATTATCATAGTCAAGCAGTAATAACTTGGACCTTCCTCAGCAGGTTCAGGGGAAAGGCAGCTGCAGTACAGGTGTGGAAAGGAGGGGATCACAGAAGATAAAATGGCAAAGTGGTCATAACCACCATAATGAGGGGACAGAGGCACTCAGACTAACCCCAATTTTTTATTTTGTTGGCAATAAAAGTTGAGAGTGTGCAGCATCTGGTTGGGGGCATATTGGCTGTTTTGTCAGCACACTTATGGAAACAAATGTTCAACAGTGGTTATGGGGCCATACAGGCTCTCACTCTTATAGTAGGAGCTGCTGTAGAATGCCAAGTGTCACAGTGATCACTGAGGAACACAGGCCCTCATGCTTCTTGTAAACATTGATTGGACAACAAAAGTGCAAGAGGGTGACAGAGAAAAACTGACACCCACGCTTCTTTTCACCTCTGCTTGAGGAACAGTAAATACAGTGGCCTTCACCGAGACACAATCCTCCCTAATGTTGCTGGGGAGAAACATGCAATGATGATCATTGAAGCAGTAGCCTTTAAACATCTAATTAGCACCATTCATCATTGAGGATTTCAATTAGAGAGCATCTGGGGCCAACTTCTTGGAAGTTGCAGTCTCACCAAACTCAGTCATAGAAGTAAACTGTAGTGCTGGCAGAAATAAGTCAAGCTTTCTCCACCCCAGGCAATATAACTCATTCTCTTTCAGGATGTGGTTCTAATGCATCTTCTTTGCCATGAGATATATTCCCTGCCCCACAAATAGAGGCTAGAATCTGACTACAGGCTTCCTGTACACAGATATGTAGCGTTTCTGCTAAGTAAAGATTGAATTAAAGGTGAATACTGGATAAGACAAAAGGGTCAGCTTTCATTCTGTACAATGTCTGTTGGCCTCTACCCAAATGACCACTCAAATTCAAAGGTGGGTACCAATTTTTGGAACAAGCCAGTTTGATTCAAGTATATTTCCTTCAAGTATGCCACAGTTCTATGGCAGCCAGGCTGCCAGGGAACTGTCACTCTGCTTTCCTGGCTTGGGAGTAAATGACTTTTTGCCAGGTGTGGTGTGTTAGTCGCATCTTCTGTGGCAAATTAAATCAAAATGTTATTTGCATAGTTAATAAAACACATCACAAATTAACTCAACAAAGAGTCTAAACCAGGAAGGCATAAGAACAAAGTGACTACTCAAGAATTAAAAAACTAGTATAGTTTATTTTAACAACCATTGGCATAGCCAATAGGTCTCGCCTCTGAGACGTTATAAGTATTTAGCCATGCACCACACTATCCTGTGTGCTAAAACACCTACTGTTACTTCACCTGTCACTGGTGAATGGCACCAACGTTGAGCTTCTTTGCTACTTAATGAACACTGGAAATGCAATTTATGCCCAGATGGGACAAGTTTGCAACCTAAAGGAATTTAAATGATATATAAAAATAATGTTATTCAAATAATACCTTCTCTAACTACACCTTAGTTTACAATAGGTGTATGGTGCAAGGAACCAAGAGGCTCATTTACAGGCACTGTGCCATTTTCCATATTTACAAGGTGGTGCTAAACCACTTTGCGTGGCTTAACTCCGCTGTGTAAATATGGGCCCACCAACTCAGTTTTCTGCGGCAGAGGGAAGTGCAATGAGTGTTGCTGTGGGCGTTTCCATGCAGCACCCATTGCTTTTGACACTGCCCCAGATTTACGAGAAATCATAAACCTGAGGCAGAGCCAAAAACTAACGCCACCCCAGAGGTAGCGTTAGAGTGGGGAACTAGGAGAAATACTTTTATTTCTCCTTGTTTTTGCTTATTCTGCAGCAGACACAGAAAGACCAAAATGCCATTAATGATTGTTTATGTGCAAGAAGGTGTACCTTCCTGCACATAAACAATCACTAAAAATGCATTTTGCGGCACACATAGAAGTAACAAATTGCCATTTTTGATTGTTTATGTGCAGGATGGGGCTACTTTCTGCATATATAAACAATCATTCCCTGCAATGCAGACACCCTTGCACTATAGTGCAAGGGTGCCTGTGTTGGTGCCAGGCAGCTCATTTTAGCACTAGCGCCAGAGGAAAAAAAAGGTGTGCGCCGTATTGTTGTAATTACTGCACATCCCTGTGTTTTTGAAATGTCGGAGCACAGTGCTGCCAAATTTGGCGCAGCTCCGCGCTCCAACATTTCCTCGTAAATGAGGCCCCTAAGTATGCTTGATATATACAATTTTGATTGCCTTACTGGCATGTCTGCCTACCTATACCCACAAAGAGGCAAGCATTCATATTTTTAACACTCAGCTTTAAACCAGCTAATGGTTACACATCTCACACAACCTGCACATGACTGGAAGCAAACATGCGCTGGGCACTTGAGAAGTCTCACAAGTGGCTGACACAAGGGTGTAAGTTTGTTTATGAAGAGATAAGCTGCCATTACCCAAATTTGAGCTGCCACTTTTTGCTTTGGGGTTGTGACAAGACTGCGGGAACAGGCCAGTCGATGGTACTTGCTTTCCAGAAGTGACGAGGGCTGGGGGTAGTGCGCCTGAGTAGCATTATAAGCAAAAACATTTACTCCTTGGTAGGGGTAACCATTGTAGACTGCAGTGATGTTGTAGTAAGTCATTTTTTGCATTTTATTTTTTTCCCAATATTTATTTGAGAAACTGACAGGTCTTGACACCCATAAAAAGTAATATTGGCACTTCTCATTCATGTGGTCTCCCTTCGCCAATGGGCGCTGTGGGCCAAGTGTTTATCAGTAACCGCCAGCTGTAACTATGCATGTTAAAAAAACTGTCGGTATTAATCCATGTAAAAAACTCCAAAATAATAAAAAAGGAAGCTTTCTCACATTCGCATATAAAGCAAGCAAGATAACAATACATCCAACACCCGACTTAAATGGGCACAACACGGGGTGGAGGGGCAGGACAAGTAAGGATTACAGGGCATTTTATGAGGCTGGGCAACACAACATAGAAACACCTAAAAAAATAATGAAATCTCCCTGTGCCTAAAGAAACAATGAGAAATTGTGTAATATAATTGGCACTCATGTAAAGCACTCTGATACCTTATGGTCAAGTTGAGTTTGGGCTACATAAACCAGTGCAAAACTAAATAGTGTCAGCGTAAACATTTTATTTGCATTCTGAAACCTGTAAGCAAGGTGATACGATGTGGCATATTGGTCGAAGCTGCCAACTTTACAGCTGGGAAACCAGGTTTGACTCTCGGCGTTGGCTCAACATCCCATGATGCTGGGCAAATCACTTTATCTTTCCATACCTACATAAAACAAGTGCTCATTTACTGCACACAGAAAGGGAGGGGCTGGGGGAAGGCTGAAGCAGCGAAGTGGGAGGGTGTTGTGGGATGGGGGAAATTCTCTCACTTTGAAGTGAGAGAAAGCAAATTAAAGCAACCCTTTGAAAACAGCATCTGACATTCTATGTGAGGAGATAAGAAAAAGAATTACAGCCCTGTTTAAAGAACATGATGCTCAGAGCTGCTGAATACATCAAGCACTCATGTGAAATGCTCTTAGAGAAAGAGAAAAGTAGCCCCTAAACAGATGCTAATAGTGGGACAAGTGGAAGACTACAAGTAATGCAGTTCTGCTCCATGGGAGTGAACAACCCATCAAAAGGAGGGACAAATAGTAAAGATTACCCACTTGTAAGCAAGAATTATTAAAGGCCACTGAACAAACAAATGAAAAGCAATGGGCAGACTTGCACCGTACAAAGTATGTACAACAGGTCTCGAAGAGATTCGATATAAAAACCTACTGCTTCTACTTATAACTTCAGCTATTTCATACCAATAAAACATATCCATTTCAGTGACAAACTTCAGGAGTGATGTAAGAGCACGTCTGTCCTCCTGATCTGGTTCTGTGTATATATGGGATAGTGGTGAGTAGGAATCCTGTGGAGCAGATGTGTATGGATGGTTGGTGGAAGGAAATGTAACTGTTCAGGTTGGTGGGGCCTCAGTTGTGAAGTGTCTTGAATGTGTGTGCGAGGAGTCTGAATTGAGCAGGTTTATGTATTGGAAGTCAGTGTAGTTTCCTGAAGTTCAGTGTTACATGAGTGGGAGCAATTTGAAGATCTCCCTCAGCATCTTCAGAGTATGGAATCAGGATGCAGTGACAGCGTTGACTTGTGCAGTCATGCCTGTTTCAGATCCATAACTGAGGGAAGGGATCAATTTAGCCTCAATTATCTTCAGGATAGGAAGCAGTGATGGACCATTCAGCTTGGTTTTCAATGATTTGAATGCAAATAATGGAGAATTTGCTTTCTGCTTTAGAGCTTGAAAGTGTTAATTAAAATTAATTCAGCACTCAAATGTTACTCCTAAATATTAATACACCATGGGGATGGTAGTCACTTGTGTTAACAGCAGCACCAATTTGGGTCGACACCTATCACTGCAGTCTAGCTCCCTTTTGGTGAGCAACATACAATCACATGCCAGGAGAAACCATGCCACGAGTTTCTTGATTGAAAGACATCATTCTGCTATCAGAATGAGGAAAAGAATAGCAGGATCCCACAAGAACTATGTACCAGGGATTTTGGACCCTATACCAGTTCTATGGATCTGTTTCTTTTACTTTGTCACAACTACTTCAAAGCAGTTAATCACTGTAATGGCAGGAGAAAGCCCTGCATTGAAAAAAATCATTAGCAACCAGTCAAGCATTGATATCGGCTACAAAGCTATCACAGGCAGTGCCGCCTCAAAGCCTCTTTGTACAAATACACTAAACCAATAAAAATATATGAAATTCAATTAGCATCTGTTACATAAAACCTTCATACCTTGCCCGTGACATTTGCATCCCTGACTCAGTTCGAGAATTGCAAAGCAACTGTACAGTGTTGTTCTTGATGGGCTTCAAAAATAGAACTAACTATTTTACCAGAAGGTCCCTTCCTGCATGACTACGGCACCACATGCTTGTATACCAATACCAGCACTGCTCTACTTCCCCACCATGAAGAACCCTTATTGAATGACCACCTGTGTGCATGATGAAATATATTTACTATGCAACAAATTACTGCTGATTTTTGTGACGTTATTCACTGCTTGGAAAATGTTTATTTTCCTTTTTCTTGTTTTTTTATTATTTCAATCATAATATGGGTTTGACAATATTCCAAAATTATGCAATCTCCATTGTTATTTTAATAACTGTTTCACACAGAATAAAATATGATTGTGTTCATTTATGATGTTATAAAACATATACACAGCCATGGAAAAGGCCCCACGTCTGCACGCTACATGGGTGAAACATGTTGTCTGGTCACAGTTTTCAAATTCTTGTATCAAGTCAACAATGTTTCAAGACCATCAAAAACTACAAAAATAATAAAACTACAACATATGATAATTTAATCTACCTTGTATTTAACATTTTTCAGAATAGCCCATTTTGTAATTTGTACGCATATGTTGCTAACCTACAACCTTGGTTATTTGTTTTACTGTGGGTTTTCTGGGGTGTAACCCACATAGAGGTTAGTCATCTGGGGAACTACGTTTTGCCCTGTCTAGGTGACATAGACCCCAGAGGTCAATACCCCTATTCCCTTTGCACCACATAATGTGACGAGCTGCAGGTGAGCAGAGTGGAGCTGCAACGCGTCGAGCTGCAGCATGTTTAGGTGCATCCAGCACAGTTCTCCCCCAGATGCCAGGATGCGGAGATGTAGGGACAGAGACAATGTTTGGTATCTGCACAGCACTGGCAGCGGTTGATATTGTAGGAGGAGCAGCACGCAGTGAGGAGGCATAGCTGTGACCTGGTACTGTTCTTTCCTCCAGGCACTGAGACAGTGTAATAACAGTATGGACACAGCAGCAGCAGGCAAGTAGGTACGCTACCAGCCCGCTATAAAAGGGGAGGGGAGCTGAGTGTTGAAGAGTGTTCCTGGTTCACTTTCGGCTCCCACTGTTCTTCATCGCCCCCTGCAGTGACTAGCGTGTAATGGAATGTAGCAGCAATGTGAAATCTAGAATGTAGTGATGTGGGGGATGAGAAGGGTCCAGGAGAATGTTATGATTCTACTGGAGGTGCTGTATGTATCCTGTACAAATAAAAAAGGAATTGAACAACTTGATAGTGTAAGGATTCACTACACCCGTCCGATCTGCCCCCTTTGTCCACCTGTACTCTTACCGCCGATTTTTGCAACTTGTTCTACATGCCAGGAGTCACAAATTGCCACCATCATCTTTAATCCTTAATCACTTGTTTCTTGCTGCCCGCTGCTTGTTACCCGGTACCCCCTTGATGCTAGCCTTTGGGTCACGGCTGCCTGATTCTTTTTGACTCTTGGCCCCTTTGCTCTTTCTGACCTTCGTGATCACCTGTTTTCTGCTCAGGAACATGGCTCAGAAGTCAGGCAACAGTATTAACAGTATTAATATTAGTATCAGAGCAATTGCAGAGCCGTTGCAGCTCCAGAACCTGCAGAGCTGTCAATCGTGCAGCATCATTAGATCCAGGCAGGACCCTTCCAACATGTGCATGCTCGTGCCCTCCTCTCCCCACATAAGGTTGCATAAGCATAAAACCTAAACATCCAACGCGAAAAGAGAAGGGCAAGAGGGCGCCCAAGTATAGTTATTGTCTCCATAAAGTAACCTGCCATATTCTAGAGGCTGCAGGACGAGGACATAGCAATCAAGTCCACCTCCAACTGATCTTCTACAGCCCAAAGCATGCATGGCAGGGTGGCTGTTGGTGCAGCTATATCGGGTTGAGCCTGACCACACGGAGATGGCTCTCCTAGGTTGGGGTGTGGTTTGTGTGGTCAGTGCCCCCTCCTCATCCAATTATGCTCAACCTGCCGAAACCTGGTCAATCTTGTCTTACCGTAATCAACAGAAAAAGGAGACTGTGCCGCAATGAGAGGTCCGGCAAAATCAGACAGCTGGCTGACCAAAAGCGATCTAATCAGAAAAAGTCAACAAAGAGGTCCAAGACAGCCAGTGCACCAGACAGTATGTAAAAAAACAGAGCTGTTCAGGACAGCTCATGAATATTGCAGATACAAACAATTCAGACACTAATTGAGAAAATGAACCCTAGTGGACATATTATCTTTTTAAAGTATCCAGCTTCAGCCATGTACTCGAAAACAGACTATCTAGTTGGCCCACTCACACCCAATAAATCTAATCCAACACTAAATTATGATCACTCTACTGTTGTAAATTCAATCCCAAATAATGAAAGGCAAACATCAAACTCAAACACTAGGTAGCAGAGCCATCATAGTCCAAGCTCAGGTGCACACATCGAATTGCCTGTATTCAACACCAGGCCCGTTCAAATGTCGGTGCCAATGATATAGCAAACTCAGGAAAACAGTTGGTGCATTAGTGGCTCTGTGGCACGGGTAGATAACTCTTGGCTGCATTGAATCTCATTATATAGTAACATGGATTTACTGCAGGCAGTGGAGGTAAAGACCACTGACCAGCGACCAAGATGAGCCCATAAAATCCACCAAAACAATACCAAAATCTGAGCAACTCCCTCAAGAAACTTCAGTCAACGGACAAAGGTCGACAACTAATGACTCCATAATAGTAATCCACGCCCAGATGGAGGGTGTAGTCAGAAATAGCTGTGATCCTCTCATACTAAAAACTGATAGGAACAATAGAAAGCTACGTACTGGACGTGGGAATAATGGTAATGAGGATACTTCAAATTCAAAAATAGAGAGCATATCACAGCTACCCACTTCACTCAAATATTTTACAAACAGTCACTGCATTTAATATGCAGACAGACAAGTTAGCTATTCAAATTTATCTCATGAATGTAATACCAACCTATATCAGTGGTATAAATTAAAAGCTTGAAAAACTGACAGAGCTGATAAGAAGGGTTCAAGCAACCAACCCAGTGGCACAAGCAGATTGCGCTGCGGCTCAATTACTGACAAACTCTGTTTCATACCTGCAATCTTAACTACCATTCTAAACGAAAGGAAAAATAACAACGTAGAACCAAGGGTTGATACTCATGTGCTTTGCCTCAGGCTACGATGTGAAGGCTCCAGAGTAATACCATACACCGGAACCAGCCAAGATAAAAAAAAAGTGCTGCAGGCAGGGGCCTGAATAAAAAGGAGCTGGTGAATTCAAGACCTAAGGAACTATCAGCAACCAAGGCAACTGGCAATTTGGATAGTGTCCTCAGTAATGTGGAGCTGTCCGATGCCGTACAACAGCTCTCCGCCGGATCACCGGAATTAGTCACTGGACAAAGGGAGCCAATGATCCCTGCCCAAACTAAGAGGCATAAGAAGCGGGAGAGGAAACCAAGAAAGAATCCTCATTGTACAGTGAAAGTTCCTCCACATAGTAACAGGTTATATGCCATCTTTGAAGTCAGGCAGGAGCATCAAGATACAACAAATGCAAGACTCTCGACTAACCTCCTCAAAAGAACGAAGCAGAAGGGCACCACCTTTAAATTCTTTAGAAACATCACAATCAATAGTTGATATGATCAATAATCAATAGAAGCCTCCAGAAATGGCCCAAACTTTGAGTCCTCCAATAGATCACAGGCCGACAATCCACTGAGGCAGCAGAAACGCCCCAGTCCAAAAAGAATGTATTCCCAGGAAAAAGGAAGCAGTCCCCCAGGCAATATATACAGGATCAAGAGGTTGTGAGTGCAACATGTCGAACAATGCAATGTGACTCAAATACGACAGGTCATAGCGTTCACCCAACAAGTGATTGGAGTGCAAACAATAAAGAGCTTATTTGCGGTACTGTATACAGTGATCAAATTAACAATATTTTAACAAATAAAGATCACATTAAGAATCCGCATGGAAGCATATGGGAAGGCCTTCAGCAACAGTGTTCCTCATAACGATAGGATAGTAATTAATATTAACACACAAAGTGAGGGAGCATTGCAAAATGTATTTCAGCAAAACATTGACCAGATGATGCATTCAGACTCTCCAATGCTAACAACTCATCCCCAGCAACCAGAGGACTTGGACCAACAAAATATTTTAACACCGCACTACGTCTCCCAAGGACAGCATGACATCCTTAATAGAGGAAATATTATGAGACTATTTTCTGAAATTCCCACTTTGACACATCTTAAATCATCAGACTTGCTATCAATCAAATCCCTCCCTATGGAGGACAAATAACGAGTGGAGCAAATGCTATTAAGGTGTCCATGAAAGAAATAACATCACCAGTATTGAGTGGCAGTGAATAGTTTGAATCTTGGAGCATAACACTCACTAAACCCATAAAGCCATGTATCCTTTAGCCCTAAAAGAGTCGGAAAGGCGGATAAGCGCAGATAAAAGCACCACCAAAGTCTAGTTGGTTTTACAAAGTACCCTTGGCAGCTCAGGAACAATGACCCAGAGAGGGCACATTGACCGGCATCAGGAAAATCAGGATCAATGGCGCTGGATAGTGTTGCCAGTAAATGCCTCTCGGAAGGAGTGGCTGCCAAAACAAAGTTCCACAGGAAGTCTCACTCAACATCCTTTCCTGGAACATTTCATGGGCAAAGCGGATACTTGGTGACAGGGCCCCCCTTCGAGCTGGTGAAGATACAAGATTGTAGCTCTTTAGGAGACCCGGTTAATAGAACGCGTGCAGTTGCCGGGCTATATCCTCTATAAAGTTGAAGCCACAAGATTACAGCAATTCGTGAGACCAAAAGGCCTGGCTGTAAGTGTCGACAGCACTGAATATCTCCTCTGAGCATCTGCCTTCCTAGACTCCAGGTTTACAAATAATTAAGTTCAGTACATGGAAGACCCATCCAGCAACCACAGTAATATTTATCAAAGTATACGCATACCCCAAATCCCAGCAAAAGCTTATTTTAAAGGATTCATTTTCACAATAACAGAAATAAGGCTTCCTAATCCCTTCTCGGAAATAAAAGTGACAGACGATTTTCACTTTAGTTTAACATACAAACCAGACACATATGAGCAACTAGAAGGAGAAAATGCCATTTGGGCTGTGTCCCCGCAGTCTGCCTCCACTCGCAAATGTTGTGATCTTAACGAGCAAAAACTGGTAGCCGCTTTGAAGCACCTAGGTTTGAGAGTGTTAAATGGCAAAGTCCCGGACGATGTCCCTCCAAGGTACACATACTATGCCGCGAACTCTCGTTCAGTGCTAGACCACACAGTTCTCACTACAACTCTGTTGCAGCACCTGAGAAAATATGTTTTTAAATTTACAACACGGAGTGACTACTCGTACCAGCACCTGGGAAGTGTACTAATCCCCCAATGCACATGAGTGTACCCACCAATGAATGCTTATTAAAAACAACAAACTTAAAGCACCTGTGGTGGATGTACACCAGGGCTACCAGCCCTGGCCAGTCACGCAAAGAAAACCTTTGAGTCTAGCAACACAATCAACCGTCCCGAAATTGAGGTTTGGTCATAATTTTCCAGGAGATTGCTAGTATGCGTATTGTATTGTATTGTAATAGTATTTATATAGATCTTACTACCGCTGACGAGGCGTCA
This sequence comes from Pleurodeles waltl, assembly GCF_031143425.1. Classification (NCBI taxonomy): domain Eukaryota; kingdom Metazoa; phylum Chordata; class Amphibia; order Caudata; family Salamandridae; genus Pleurodeles; species Pleurodeles waltl. The sequence goes on from NC_090450.1 coordinate 853,543,055, forward strand.
AAGCACTTTTCTGTGAGTAGCACGCTACTCTGGAACCCAACAAGAATTAGTGATTGATTAGTATCGGGAAATATGAGTAGAGTTTTAGTATTATTATGAGTTAATTTGAGCTGCGGATAAGAGAGTTTGTTAGTTCGATTGACTGGAGTAATGGAGGGGTGGAGGAGGAAAGAAATCCAGAAGTGTTAATTGGGAGTATATCCTTCATTTACTGAACCCAAAGGCTTGGGATGAGTAAAGGGGGATGGAGGAGGGAAGAGTCTGTGGAAGGGTTAGGGAGAGCATAGTAGCAGGGTGAGATAAATGAGGGAGAATTTAGTAGGGTTGTGAGGGAGGTCATGGTAGTAGAGTGAGGTTTGGTGAGTTAGATGTGGAAGTGGAGGGAAGAGCTTAGGCAGAGTTATTTAGGAGATGAAAGTAGTAGAAAGGATTTGGGATGAGTCAGAGTGGGAATGGAGGATAGTTTGATAGAGACATGACATATGATGATGGGTAGATAAGTGTGATAAGATGAGAGCAGGAATTCATAGATATCTAGTATAACAACCCACCCAGGAGCCATGCAATGACCCACAAACATGCCAAGCACAGAAACAATATATACACATACATATGTATATATACATACAAACACACATGAATACACACACATATGCACATACAATACATAATTAGAACCATGGGTAAATATACTTAGTCAAACAGGTTTAAAGAGTGTGTGTGTATTTTATTGTTATGACATAGTAGCGATACATATTTTCTAAAGAACTTATGCACATATTCAGAAAAAATATTTATCAACATAGGCATATGCAGTCCATAGTTGTTTGAATATGGTGGTTATGAAGGAAAGAACCAACTGTTGAGTAGTTTTCTGAAGACAAGAAAGTTATCTGTGGCTCTTATAGTAGGGGGTAATGAATTCCATAGTTTGGCTGCTTGAACGGAGAAGGATGTACCACCTATAGTCTTTTTCTTGTATGGTGGTGTTCTAAGGCGGGGTACCCACATTAATTTGTGCCATTGGACAAGTAGCTAGCAAATCTTACCAGAACAGCGTGCGCCGTGGACTTAAGAAAGTTTATCAGGTGTGCAAGGTGGCCAAATGCTCCAAAGCAACTACAGGAGGAAATAAAAAATCTGAGGAAGCATTTATAAAAAACAAGTCTTGGAAGACAGGAGAAAGCAATGAGAGGCATTCTGGCCAAAACTCCTCTCTAGGGCCAAACAAACCAACGCAGCAGCATTCTGGTTAATCGTAAATGGCATTTCTTGAGCGGCGAGGGTAATAAATAACAAGTGTCACAGAGGAAAACTGGATCAAGATAGCGCTTGTGATGCAGCAGGTGATGTAATAACAAACAAACAGCCACAAGAAAACGCACACAGTTAACTCATACCTCACACCTGATGAGGTATCAAGAAGGGTGATGCATGAGACACACAATGATGATCCATCTAGGTCGTATTATTCCCCCGACATGGTGGCCAAAGTAATTAGGCCTGGGAGAAAAGACGGAGCACCAGGGCCAAATGGTGTTCCGCAAGCAATCTTCGAACAAGAACCCGAATATTGGGCACTACATATGTCTGCGCTGTTTGGAGATGTTGACCTGTCAGGCACAATTACCAGCAGTTGGAGAGGGTCAATTATAAACCTGATAGTTAAAGGTGGTGATCAGTCTAATCCAGCCAACCATAGGTTGGTTGCCCTTATTGACTCAGAGGCAAAATATTACGCATCATTAATTCTGGAAGACCTGCTCAACAGGTCAAGCAAGAACCACATAGTCCCAGCCTATCAGGCGGGGTTCCGAAAAGGGATTGGGACTACCACGAACATCCTAGAGGTAGCATTAATTGCTGACAGATGCATGTTTTTCAGTTGTGCTACTAACTTTGTTTAACTAAGGGACCAAATTTGTCCTCTTTGGTATTGCTTTTCCTCCTGTAACTGCTTTAAAAGTGTCCCAATTGTTTGCTGGGTTTGTGTCTTCCCTCCTGGGGTAGGTCAGACAGGTCCTCTGTTTGATCTTTTAGCTCCTTCTCGGGTAGCCCCCTTTGAAGTATGGTACAGCTGAATCTCCACATGGCTCATCACTTGTGGGGGGGAGTTTCCAAGGAAAATGAAGATGAACACTCCATAGACATGAAGTTCTGGTGGGGAAGCTACCTACCCGAGGGTAGGTCGCTTCCCCGCCGCTGCAGCTCCGCCTGCCCAGGCCCCTGCCACGCCTTGCTAGGGTGTTCAGGTATTTCAGGTTCTTCTCTTGACCTTTGACTGTTTCTTGCCATTTCTCTTTTGCTCTTTGCTTTCCACTGTTTCCTGCCATTTCTCTTTTGCTCTTTGCTTTCCACTGTTTCTTGCCATTTCCCTTTTGCTCTTTGCTTTCCACTGTTTCTTGCCCTTTCCCTTTTGCTCTTTGCTTTCCACTGTTTTTTTTTCTTTTGCTGTGCGCTTTCCCGCTTTTTCCCGCTTTTCCCGCCGCTGCCACCCGTGCGGCCCCACCCCCCCCTGCTCCCATTCGCTGTCCTCCCTCCCGCCTCCCAGCTGACCCCTCCTCCTCCCCTTCCCTCTTATGGCAGCCGCTGCGCGGCAGAGACAGCGACCCTTGACCCTCGGGTAGGTCACTTCCCCGCCGCTGCAGCTCCGCCTGCCCAGGCCCCTGCCACGCCTTGCTAGGGTGTTCAGGTATTTCAGGTATTTCAGGTATTTCAGGTTCTTCTCTTGACCTTCGACTGTTTCTTGCCATTTCTCTTTTGCTCTTTGCTTTCCACTGTTTCCTGCCATTTCTCTTTTGCACTTTGCTTTCCACTGTTTCCTGCCATTTCTCTTTTGCTCTTTGCTTTCCACTCTTTCTTGCCATTTCCCTTTTTCTCTTTGCTTTCCACTGTTTCTTTTTCTTTTGCTGTGCGCTTTCCCGCTTTTCCCGCCACTGCCATCCTTGAGGCCCGCCCCCCCTGCTCCCATTTGCTGTCCTCCCTCCTGCCTCCCAGCTGACCCCTCCTCCCCCCTTCCCTCTTATGGTGGCCGCTGTGCGGCAGAGACAGCGACCCTTGACTCTCGGGTAGGTCGCTTCCCCGCCGCTGCAGCTCCACCTGCACAGGCCCCTGCCACGCCTTGCTTGGGTGTTCAGGTATTTCAGGTTCTTCTCTTGACCTTCGACTGTTTCTTGCCATTTCTCTTTTGCTCTTTGCTTTCCACTGTTTCCTGCCATTTCTCTTTTGCTCTTTGCTTTCCACTGTTTCCTGCCATTTCTCTTTTGATCTTTGCTTTCCACTGTTTCTTGCCATTTCCCTTTTGCTCTTTGCTTTCCACTGTTTCTTTTTCTTTTGCTGTGCGCTTTCACGCTTTTCCCGCCGCTGCCACCCGTGCGGCCCCGCCCCCCCTGCTCCCATTCGCTGTCCTCCCTCCCGCCTCCCAGCTGACCCCTCCTCCCCCTTCCCTCTTATGGCAGCCACTGCGCGGCAGAGACAGCGACCCTTGACCCTCGGGTAGGTTGCTTCCCCGCCGCTGCAGCTCCACCTGCACAGGCCCCTGCCACGCCTTGCTTGGGTGTTCAGGTATTTCAGGTTCTTCTGTTGACCTTCGACTGTTTCTTGCCATTTCTCTTTTGCTCTTTGCTTTCCACTGTTTCCTGCCATTTCTCTTTTGCTCTTTGCTTTCCACTGTTTCCTGCCATTTCTCTTTTGCTCTTTGCTTTCCACTGTTTCTTGCCATTTCCCTTTTGCTCTTTGCTTTCCACTGTTTCTTTTTCTTTTGCTGTGCGCTTTCCCGCTTTTTCCCGCCGCTGACACCCGTGCGGCCCGCCCCCCCTGCTCCCATTCCCTGTCCTCCCTCCCGCCTCCCAGCTGACCCCTCCCCCCCCTTCCCTCTAATGGCGGCTGCTGCGAGGCTGCGCGCAGCGGTCGTGCCGCTGGCGCGCCAAAGGCATGCCTGTCTGTGCCCGTCCACGCCTGGACCGCGCCCAGCGCCAGAACCCCTGCCCCCCACCGCGCTCAAAACACCCAACTAAGATACGACGCCGCCTCCCTCAATGCCCTCAACCCCGGACAAACAGCCACCTGCTACCAAGCCAGCCCTAAACGTACTCATGGACCCTTCACCTGTCAAGCCTGCAAGTACACATTCCACCGAGCCTGCAGACCTCCCATCGGCCCTAGCACCAACAACCACCTCAAGTGCATCCTCCTCAACACACGCTCCGTCCACAAGCATGCCATCGAACTATGGGACCTCCTGGACACAACAGCACCAGACGTCGCCTTCATCACAGAAACCTGGATGAACGCCTCCTTGGCTCCTGACATCGCCATAGCCATCCCCCTCGCCGCCGAACACGTACACTTCCAGATCCACACCTACCCCAGAACCACCCTCAGAGGAACTCTCGTCTACAGGCCCCCGGGCCCACGCGCCCAATTCAGCGAAACCATCACAGATTTCATCAGCCCGCACGCCCTAGCCTCTCCAGACTACATCCTCCTCGGGGACCTGAACTTCCACCGGGAGAAAAACAACAACAACAACAACAACACCGCCACCCTGCTCGACAACCTCGCCAACCTCGGACTCAAGCAACTGGTGAACACCCCCACCCACACCGCTGGCCACACGCTCGACCCCATCTTCTCCGCCAGCAACCACATATCCTTCAGCCACTCCTCTGAACTACACTGGACCGATCACAGATGCGTCCACTTCACCTTCAAACGGGAGACCCACCACCATTGCACACAACAAATCCCCCGCAGACACAGGAGCAAAATCTCCACAGAGCAGCTCCTCTCAACACTGAACCAAAACCCACCAGCTATCACCACTGACGCCAACAACGCAGCCCTCAGCCTCACACAGTGGATCACCAACTGTGCCGAAAACCTCGCTCCACTGAAAAGCCACCCAAGCGGGACCAGCATCAGGAATCCCCCGTGGTTCACGGACGCCCTAAAAAAATCCAAGAAATCCTGCCGTACCCTCGAAAAAACCTGGCGCAGAGAACGCACCACAGAAAACATGTCAGCCCTCAAGATCGCCACCCGTGAACACCACCACCTGATCCGCTCCACTAAAAGGACATCATTCAAAGAGCGACTAGACAACAACACCCACAACAGCAAAGAACTCTTCAACATCGTCAAAGAGCTCTCCAACCCCAGCGCCAGCTCCAACGTCATCACACCCTGACAAGAACTCTGCAACTCCCTCGCTATGTTCTTCCACCGAAATCTCGCAGACCTACACAACAGCTTCGGACCCCAGACCCCGCCGCCCACCACCGAACCAACAGCCCCCACCACTACACTCAACGCCTGGACCCCCATCAGCTCTGAGGAGACCAGAATCACCATGAACACCATCTACTCCGGCTCCCCCTCGGACCCGTGCCCCCATCACATCTTCAACAAAGCCGACTCCATCATCGCCCCCTATCTCCGGAGCATCATCAACAGCTCATTCTCATCTGCCACCTTCCCCGAGAGCTGGAAACACGCGGAAGTCAACGCCCTCCTGAAAAAACCCACGGCTGACCCCAATGACCTGAAGAACTTCCGCCCCATCTCTCTTCTCCCCTTCCCGGCCAAGGTCATCGAGAAGACCGTCAACAAGCAGCTGACCAATTTCCTTGAAGCTAACAACTCACTCGACCCTTCCCAATCAGGATTTCGGACCAACCACAGCACAGAAACCGCCCTCATCGCAGTCACCGATGACATCAGAACTCTGATGGACAACGGAGAAACAACCGCCCTCATCCTCCTGGACCTCTCGGCTGCCTTCGACACCGTGTGCCATCGCACCCTAATATCCCGCCTCCGCTCCACTGGAATCCTAGGACAGGCCCTTGACTGGATCATCTCGTTCCTCTCCGACAGAACCCAAAGAGTCTACCTCCCGCCCTTCTGCTCAGAACCCACCGAGATCATCTGCGGCGTACCCCAAGGTTCCTCGCTCAGCCCAACCCTCTTCAATATCTACATGAGCCCCCTCGCCGACATCGCACGCAAACACAACATCAACATCATCTCCTATGCCAACGACACCCAGCTGATACTCTCCCTCACCAAAGACCCAACCACCGCCAAAATCAACCTACAGGAAGGAATGAAAGACGTCGCGGAATGGATGAAGCTCAGCCGCCTAAAGCTGAACTCAGACAAGATGGAGGTCCTCATCCTCAGACAATCCCCTTCCGCCTGGGACGACTTCTGGTGGCCCACGGCTCTGGGCACCGCACCAACCCCCTCAGACCACGCACGCAACCTCAGATTCATCCTGGACCCCCTCCTCACTATGACCAAGCAAGTCAACGCCGTCTCATCATCATGCTTCAACACCCTACGCATGCTCCGAAAAATCTTCCGATGGATCCCCGCCAAAACCAGAAAGACAGTTACCCATGCCCTCGTCACAAGCCATCTGGACTACGGAAACACCCTATACGCAGGGACCACCGCAAAGCTACAGAAACGTCTCCAACGCATACAGAACGCCTCTGCATGCCTCATCCTCGACATCCCTCACCACAGCCACATATCTGCCCACCTGAGACACCTGCACTGGCTCCCCGTCAACAAGAGGATCACCTTCAGGCTCCTCACCCACGCACACAAAGCTCTCCACAACATGGGCCCCGAATACCTCAACAGCTGCCTCTCATTCGCTCAGCCAGCCTCGCCCTCGCCACCGTCCCACGTATCCGCAGAACCACTGCAGGAGGAAAATCCTTCACCTACCTGGCAGCCAAAGCATGGAACTCCCTCCCCGCACACCTAAGAACTACCCAGGACCATCTCGCCTTCAGGAAGCGCCTCAAGACATGGCTTTTCGAGCAGCAGTAACCCCCCCCCTGCGCCTTGGGACCCTCTCGGGTGAGTAGCGCGCTCTATAAATGCATTGATTGATTGGTTGTTTATTAGGTATCAGCAAGGACCCCAGACCGCAGTGTCCACCAACTGCCCAAGCTCCTTGGAATTCCATTCTCCACCACGTTCTATGTTCCATAGCTTGTCAGGAGCAGTACAACGATGACACCAATACATAGAATAAATAAATACATAGAAACAGGCTTATGTAACATGCCAGAAAACCTAACAGAGTTCTTCCCCACTACATTTATACTCCAGCACGACCGGTGCTTGATCTGAGACAGCTATCAGGCTTATTTCCCCTCTCAAAACTCAATCGAGCACTATGTTGGAGCTTCTATCTGAAAGAACAATGGCTATGGGAGAAGAATGTGTACTCCGTGTCCGACAGGTGTATTTCTCTCCATACGTCAACTAGGCATAAGTCTTTCTTTTTGTATAGCGCGTTATGGGAGAACCTACCCCCTTGTAATTATGTCAAGAAGTGCATTTCCAAATAGGGCTTGTACAATATAGAAAAATCTCCTTATGTTGCTCCGTTCCTCCTGTTACTAAAGGGAAATAAGACTGTTATGTTGCAGCCACTTGGTGTTCATTTAATTAACGTGTATTAAACCTCTTCCACATCTGATATAATTTCTAGCACTTCTAAGGGTACATGTTTATGGAATGGTAGAAGCACTCCTTTGATTTTACGGTCTTCATTAATAGTGGAATATTGTTTGGGCTATAGTATGTGTGACATAAACCTCATGTTCCTTAAAAGAAGATGTGTATCTTGAAAACATGTTAGGTCACATGCTTCTCATGTTGCTGTCTTCCACACTTTGGCCTCATTATGACATGGGCAGTAAATCCCACTTCCCGCCACGCTGACTGCCGCCAACTTACCGCGGCGGCGGCGGATATCTGTCCACCATATTATGACACACACACACCATTATTCAGCCACATACACAGTTCCGCCAGTCCAAAGGTCAGTGATAAAGTGGCGGTATCGACACCCACACCATTACGCCAACAGTACAACGCCCACCACATTATGACCCATGAATCACCACAGCGGTAAACCATTGGCGGTACATACTGCTGCGCTAAAAAAACACACAACTCAAACAAAACACCACATTGGACAATTCAAACAACGCACACCTGACACACATACACACACCACACCACTATAAAACACACACCCACAGTACCCACACCACGACCAGACAAAATCAGAGCCACACACTACCTACACCTATACATCACCCACACCCCCAACATCACACACCCCTACACACCCTCACCTACACACCTCACACAACATCCATGGCACCACAAAGACACCCCCGATTCTCAGAGGAGGAGCTAAGGGTAATGGTGGAGGGGATCATCAGGGTAGAGCCACAGCTATTTGGAGCACAGGTGCAGCAGATATCAATAGCTAGGAAGATGGAGCTATGGCGGAGAATCGTGGACAGGGTCAATGCCGTGGGACAGCACCAAAGAACCAGGAATGACATCAGGAAGAGGTGGAACGACCTACACAGGATGGTACGTTCCATTACAGCAAGACACCAACTTGCTGTACAGAGGACTGGTGGTGGACCCCCACCTCCTCCCCCACAACTAACAACATAGGAGGAGCAAGTCTTGGCAATCATGCATCCTGAGGGCCTGGCCGGAGTAGGAGGAGGACTGGACTCTGGTAAGTCAACTCTCTACTATTATCACCACCCTAGCTACATGCCATCACATACCCTCACACTCACTTCCATCACATCACCAAGTCCCCCACCCCCCACTATCACATCTCACTCATCCCATTGCCAAGCCCTGCATGCCATACCAATGCATGGAAACCACTCACAGCCCTGCATGGACACCTATCACTAAAGCATGCACACTAGAGAGAATCAGCTAATCCACCACATACCAACATACACAAGTGAAAGCTGCCAGGGCAAATACAACCAAAGAGGGTAAGCCATGGATGCACAATTTGTCAGACACAGTAACCATAACACAGCATTTACATCCCCACAGGTACCCCAGCCAATGTCAGTGGAGAGGAGGTGCCAGCAACATCCAGTCCCCCAACAGAAGAGGCCCACAGTAATTACATCAACTCTGGACTTCAGGATCTGGATGACCAACCTGGCCCATCAGGGACCCCTGGACAGCCAGTTACCCAGACCCATTCACACACCACCACGGAGCTTCCCCCATCAGGAAACACCACCACAGCACCCACCCAGCGTATCCTTACCTCTGTCCCCAAGACACGTCAATCAACAGTGTGTCCACCTCTACAGGGACCCCGGGCATACCTCATACCCAAGACAATCAAGGACCTGGGGTCAGTGGCAGTGGGCACACGGTTCAGGAGACAGAGGCACAGGACAACAGAGAAACTGGGAGGAGTGCTGTGCGCCAGAGGGAGGACAGGCCCAGGGAACCGACTCTCCAGGAGGCACTTGCAGAGATTCTAGGAGAAAATCAACATTCCCAGGACACGATGGGCCAGATCCTGGACAATGTGCAGGAGAACAGGCGGCTGCAGGAGGGACATTACCAGGGATCAGGGAGGACTTCCAGGCCATTAACATCACCCTGGTCTCCATAGCAGGGGTGCTGCAGACATGGCCAATATTATGAGGGAGGCAGTCTCACAACAGCGGGCCCCTGCCACTAGCAAGACATCTGACCTGCCTTCCACCTCTGCTGCCGCTAGTGAACAGGAGGCACCGCCACAGGACCAACAGGCCACCAGCACCAATCCCCCTGCAGAAGGAAAACCACCCCACAAATGTTCCCTGCGATCCACACTGAAGCCAGAGACACTTGCCAAGACCACTATCAGGAAATGAGACTCTCCTGATTGTCATACTTGTGTCCCACACAGTCACCCTGTCCACCTTGAACTGCCATGGCTCCCCTTCCTATATCCCCTTGAACATTGCATCTGTGCTACAAATAGACTGGAACAATACCCTGGACTTTCCTCCATCATCACCCCATCCCATTGCACTTGCCCCTCTTTTTCTTAGCACTTCAATAAACCCCCTTGGAATAAAATAGACATATGGAGTATGTCAAATTATTCAAATATGTATTCATTTAACCAGGTTCAAACAACGCAATTCAACTGTACAGTGAATGAGCATATGTTAATGACCTATAGCTGCCGCAGTGATCATACCAGGAACTATTGTGAGGCACCAACATCTGTGAAATGAATTGCCAAAGGGTACAATAAGTGGCCATAGAAGTGGGAAATTACAGCATGCCAGTGCCACAGAAATGAAATATAATTATAATAATGAAATTTGAAGTTACACTGTCTTACCTGTGTGCCATTGGAAGTACTGCCTGATGACTGCTGTTCTGTTGTCCTCATCCTCATCATCTGCCTCCTGATCTTCACTGTCCACAGGGTCCACTGCTGCCACACGGGCATCTTCAGCCTCCTCCTCCTGCAGAAAAGGCACATGGCATCTCAGGGCAAGGTTGTGCAACATGCAGCATGCCACTATTACCTGGCAGACCTTCTTAGGTGAGTAGCACAGGGATCCACCTGTCAGATGCAGGCATCTGAACCTGGCTTTTAGGAGGCCAAAGGTCTGTTCTATAATCCTTCTGCTTCACCCATGTGCCTCATTATAACGTTCATCTGCCCTTGTCCTGGCATTCCTTACAGGGGTCAGCAGCCAGGATAGGTTGGGGTAACCAGAGTCACCTGCAAATATTGAGGGACAACATTAGCCACACACTATCCCATATGGCCCACACCATACCCATACACCAACATATACTGGGTGGGGACCAGGGCTCACCTATTAGCCACACCCTGTGCCTCTAAAGTTGGCCCATCACATTTGGAATGCTGCTATTCCTCAGGACAAAGGCATCGTGCACCGACCCAGGATACTTAGCATTGACGTGGGAGATGTATTGGTCCGCCAAGCACACAATCTGTACATTCATAGAGTGGAAACTCTTACGATTTCTGTACACCTGTTCATTCTGACGGGGGACTAATGCAATATGTGTTCCATCAATCGCCCCTATTATGTTGGGGATAGGTACCATTGCATAGAACTCGGCCTTGACTGTGGCCAAATCTTCCCCCTGGGAAAATAAAATGTAGCTGCCCATGTGTTTAAGCAGGGCAGACAATACTCTTGTCAGCACTATTGAGAATATTGGCTGTGACATTCCTGCTGCCAAGCCCATTGTCACTTGGCCAGGAAATGGATCACAGATAGAACTTGCACAAGAGGGGGTATCCTAGTGGGGTGACGGATAGCAGATATCAGGTCAGGCTCCAATTAGGCACACAGCTCTGTGATTGTGGCCCTGTCCAGTCCATAGGTGAGGGTAATGTGCCTGTCCTCCATTGCTGCCAAGTCCACCAGGGGTCTGTACATGGGGGTATGTCTCCATCTCCTATTCATCTGCAGCGGTAGCAATCTATGGGTCAAAAGAGTGAGGAGCCGGCCACAAACCGAACAAACGGGCTACAACAGAACATTGCATGCTGTTAATTTGTAATCGGTCAGTGTGAATTGTCTAGTATGTCCAAATTTAAACAGTGACGCACCAATTATCCAGGGTTTGCCCCCAACCCTGAAATGGCGTCCGCCTGTCCTGTGTGGAGGGACAGGTGGAAGTGAGGTAATTCCGCTGACGTTGTGCGCCGCTGTGGGAGGCGGTCGGGAACCACCGTGCAACTCCTCATTGGATAACATTGGGCCATATGGGTTACAGTGGCCAATGGTGATCTAAGCAGGCGGTATGCACCGCCGCGGACATGACCGCCATTTTATATCAGAATCCTCACTTACTACCTGATCTTCAACAGGAGAGGACCTACACTGCATGTGCTGCTGTGACCTGTGTCTGGAACCTACCATGGCCCGTGTGACTGGGGAAAAGGCCCCTGCCTTCACTTTGGCAGAGTTGGAGAGACTGGTTGATGGGGTCCTACCCCAGTATGGACTGCTGTATGGGCCTCCAGACCAACAGGTGAGTACACTGTGGGCACAATGCATGTGGCATGAATGCATGGACTGGTGTGTGTGAAGGCCTCGTGTAAGGGGGGTGTGTGATGTCCTCTGGGTGGCGTATTGGTTGTCTGCTTGGCCATGTGTGTGCAAATGTTGATGTGAAGGGGTATGGTGGGCCATAAGTGTAACAGGCAGGACTGTCTGACTAATACTATTTTCCTGTCTGTATTGCCTCTGCAGGTCAGCACCCATCAAAAGAAGGGTATATGGCGTGCCATTGCCAAGGACGTGCAGACCATGAGGGTCTACGGCAGGCGAGCACGCACTGTCGGAAACAGTGGGAGGACCTGAGACGCTGGGCACGGAAGAAGGCGGAGGCCCAGCTGGGGATGACCTCCCAACGAGGAAGGGGGTGCCCATCGAACCCTGACCCCCTGATGGCCCGCATACAGGCGGTGGCCTATCTAGAGCTGGATGGGCGCTAGAGGGCATCACAGCAGCCACAAGGGGGTGAGTACAGTGCCTATCATTACTACTAACACCTGGTGGGGTGGTATCCGGATGGTAGATGTGTGTCAGTGGGTGCCCCTAGGCCAGGACTGACATTGCAGCTTAGGTCCCCTGGTGGCTAGGGTTTTGAAGGGATAGTCCTGCTACCTAGTTCGTAGGCATCCACTAATGGTCAGGGCTGCATGGGTCCCAGGTGTGCTGCATTTGGCGTTGTGTGTCCGTCCCCAACGGTGGTGTTGGTGCAGCGATTGACCAAGTGTATCCTTTGGCTCTTCACCCACTTCTTGTTTTGTCATTCTGTCCTTATGTGCATTAGCATCATCTGGCGGAGGAGCAGAGGCACCAGTGACGGAGGGAGCTGCATCCCACAGGACCCAGGAATCAGAGTCCACAGATGGTGAGGGATCCAGTGGGACAGAGGGCGAGGGGAGCACCACGGCAGAGACTGGAGGAGACAGTTCTGACACAGATACCTCCTCCAATGGAAGCCCCTGGTGGTTGGGGACACCTCTTGGGCCACCACAGCTACAGGTACAGCCGCCTCCCCCGTACCAGCACCGCCCCCCCAGCAGCCCGTCATTGAGTTGCCTGTGCCCGCTTACCCAGGAGGGTGGGCATCTCCTTTGCCCCAGGCACCTCAGGCCCTGCCCCAGTGAGCCCTGCTGCCCTGAGTGAGGAAGCTATTGACCTTCTGAGATCCATCTCTGTAGGGCAGTCAATCATTGTGAATGCCATCCAGGGCCTGGCAGCCCACATGCAACAGACCAATGCATTCCTGGAGGGCATTCACACTGGCTTGGTGGTCCAACAGAGATCAGTCCAGGCTCTGGCCTCCTCTCTGATGGCAGCCATTGTCCCTGTTGCCACCCTCCCCCCTCCAACTTCCTCTTCCCAATCCCAATCTCCTCAACCCCAACCTATCCCAAGCACACAGGCAGACGAGCATGCACACAAGAGAACACAAAAGAGTGGTTCTGGCAAACACAAGCACCACACTTCATCCCACAGGCACTCACACAAACACCATCCAGATGCAGACATACCAACATCCACTATTTCCACTGTCTCCTCCTCCTCCTCCACCTCCCTCCCAGTTCTGTCTACACTCACACCAGCATGCACTGCACCATCATCTGCTACCAGCATCATCACCAACCCTAGCAGAACACACACCTCTCTGGCAGACACCTCCACCACAGCCATGCACACGTCCCCTGTGTCCTCTCCCACTGTGTCTGTACACAAAGGCAAGCACTCAGACACCCAACAGCCATCCACCTCACAACAGCATCCAGTCCATGCACCTGCACCCAAAATCAGCAGACACCCCCTACAACCACTCCCTCTACCTCCACTCCCAAATCTTCACCCTCTTTCTGCCCCAGTGTCCTTAAAAAACCTTTCTTATCCACCGTTGACCTCTTCCCTACCACCCCCGTCCTGCATGTCTGGCCAAGGTGGCAAAAACCCAGCCAAGCACCTCAGCCACCTAGTCCACAGGCTCATTCTTCACCGTACCCACTCGTGGTGGAAAAGGAGCCAGGGCTCATGTCCTCGGAGTGAAGGAGCTTGCACCAGGCAGCCTCAAGGGAAAGGAGCCTGACCCCAGCTGCTGCGAGGAAGAGTAAGGATCCTGCCCCGGCTGCTGCCAGGAAGAGCAAGCAGCCTGCCCCAGCTGCTGCCAGGACGACTAAGGAGCCTGCACTAGCAGGCAGGAAGAGCAAGGGGCCTGGGGCTAGAACTTTGACAGAGCCCCCACCACCAACCACCACTGAGCAGCCGTCCGAGGTTGCAGGGGATGGGCTGGAGCTTCCCCCCATTAGCAGCAGCAGCACCACCACCACCACTAAGCAGCCGTCTGAGGCTGCAGGGGATGGGCAGGAGCTTCCCCCCACCAGCAGCACCACCACCACCATTACTGAGCAGCCGTCCGAGGTTGAAGGGGATGGGCACGAGCTTCCCCCCACCAGCAATAGCACCACCACCACTACTGAGCAGCCGTCCAAGGCTGCAGGGGATGAGCAGGAGCCTATTCCGACCAGCGGGATGGTATGTAGTGCTGCCTCCATGGGCTGCTGTGCGGCCTGGCTCCTGCAAATCCAATGTGTATGACACCCACCTGAGAGAATGTGACCTTGCACTCCCCAGGATCGAGAGCACAGGGCACAATGCCCCCTCCAGAACCAGTGGGCATGTCACCCACCAACCCCAGCCTCCCCAGGATCAAGAGCACACAGGGCACGATGTCCCCTCCAGAACCAGTGGGTAAGACACCCACCGACCGCAGCCTCCCCAAGATCAAGAGCACAGGGCACGATGCCCCCTCCAGAACCAGTGGGCAAGTCACCCACTTGAGAGACTGTGGCCTTGCACTCCCCAGGACCAAGCACAGGGCATGTTGCCCCCTTCAGAGCATGTGGGCAAGTCACCCACTTGGGAGACTGTGGCCTCGCACTCCCCAGGAGCACACACAGGGCATGTTGCCCCCTCCAGAGCATGTGGGCAAGTCACCCACTTGAGAGACTGTGACCTTGGACTCCCCAGGACCAAGCACAGGGCATGTTGCCCCCTCCAGGACCAGTGGTGTTGGTCCAGCTGCCGGCTGAGGTGCCCCCCACCCCCCTGCCTAATTCCAAACTGATGCCCCTGCAGTGTTCTCTCCGTGTTGAGGCAGGTGCCATGTGTGGCCTTGGATTTTGGCCTGTGGCCATGTGGACAACGGACATTGTGGACTGGGCTGTGTCCCTTTATATGTACATATGTATATATCTATTGTGTGCCTCACTTATTGATCTTGATGTGTTGCTCTCATTACATTCACTTTTTCTAAAATGTTTTGTCCTTGCATTATTCATCCGAGGTACAGGGTAAACATGTTTTTGTAATGCAGCTGATTGTGTGTATGGTGGTTGGGGGGGGTGTTGTGTTGTGCATGTTTGTGTGTCACTCTCTTTTTCCTCCCTCCCTCCTTGTGTGCTAGGCGGCTGTACTCACCGTCATCGTCTTCGCTGTCGTTGTTGTTCGTGGTGGAGCAGCACGTAGAAGGCCATGGGGAAGACATGCAGCTTGGGCTCCATGGCGGCGTGGTTGTGCCCTGTGTCTCCAACGGTGAGTCCTTTCCCTTCTGATCTCTGTTTCCACCAGGCTTTTGATGTTGTTGGTACTGCCCCGGAAAAGGTGGCGGTTTCCAGGGTCTTAATATGGTGGGTGGAATTTTGACTTCCGCCTGGCTGTAGGCGGCTACCGCCGTGGTGGCTGTTGTTTCCGCCCGGGCGGTCGGTGTGGTACATTGGCTGCCTATCGGAGATATTACCGCCATGGTCATAATTTGACGGTAATTACCGCTGGTCTGTTGGCGTTATTACTGCCACATTTACACCAACCGCCAGGGTCGTAATGAGGGCCTTTGTGTCTATTAATTGGCACCTACACAGCCCATGAGACAACTCTAACCATTAGCTCTTACTGTAGGTGTCCTACTATGGTGATGTGAGTATTCAGGCATTTGTCTGTGGTGCATGCATGTTTCCTGTCTGTTATGTGTATTTGTAAAGCAAGGTATCACCTGCAATAGTGCCCTGGTAATAAGTATGTATACAGGTCTCATCTTGGCGGCGGGAAGGTGTTACTTGAAGAGACAAGTCTTCAGCTTCTTGTGGGGGTCAAGCAGAGAGAGTGACAGATCATTGCATGTTTTCAGAGAGATGTCTAAGAATGCTCCAGATCCGTTACTGTGTATGAGTGGGATGTATTTGAGTTAGAGTCCACAAGCAGACTTGTCTTGTGGTTGGTGGAAGGAGATGTGATTGTTAAGGTAGTCTGGCCCTGTGTTTTGTAGTGTTTTGAAAGTGTGGATGAGGAGTTTGAACTGAGCGTCCTTGTGTATTGGGAGCCATTTTAGCTTCCTTCGGTATGGTTGTTGTGAGTCCTGTGTAGAAGGTTTGGGTTGAGTATGGCTGGTGTGTTCTGAATGTTTTTTAGTCGTCTGGTGAGTTGCTTGGCTATTCTGGCATAGAGGGTGTTCCCATAATCCAGCCAGCTGGTGATGAGGGTGTGGGTGATTGTTTTTCTGGTGCTGCTCAGGAGCTATTTGAAGATACTCCTCAGCATCCTCAGGGTCTGGAAGCAGGAAGCTATGATAGTGTTGACTTGTGCAGACATATCCAGCTTATTGTCAATGATGATCCAGAGGTTCCTGGCATGGGAGGTGGGGGTAGCTGAGGGCCTGAGGTCAGCCAGCCACCAAGTGGAGTCCCAGGGTGAGGTGTTTTCCAAAGAGCACTACTTCTGTCTTGTTGGTGCTCAGCTTGAGACAGTTAGACTTCATATAGATGGTGAATTTGTTCATGCATGCAGTAAACTTGTTCCTAGTGTTGGGGCTTTTGTCCGAGTGGGACAGTAGGAGTTATGTGTGGTCAGCGTATGAAAGGATGCTATATGTCGTGGGTGTGGATGAAACTGGCTACTGGGGAGGTCATATATGTGTTGAAGGGTAGGGTTGGGGGATGAAAATATGACATTTCGCAGATGAGTTTATGGGCTTCCAAGGTATTCAGTATTAGGTTGACTATTTGAATGCTTTTTGTCAAAAAGGAGCAGATCCAGGGGAGAGCAGATCCCTGAAATCTGATCTCCTGTAGCTTTCTGATAGGGGTAGGTTGTGATACTGTGTCAAAGGCTGCTGAGAGGTCCAAAAGGATGACAGCCCCTTTCTCTTCTCTGCCTAGGATCATGCAGATGTCACCTGCTGCTATTTCTGTCCTTTGGTTGGATCTGAATCTGGACTTTGTAGCATCCAGGAGCTGGTGGTTGATGAGGTGATCTGTGAGGCAGCTGTTGATGAGCTTCTCCAAAACATTAGCAAAGTATGGTAAAAGGGAGATTGGGATGCAGTTGGTGAGCTTGGTTGGGTCGGCAGAGGATTTCTTGAGCAGCAGAGTGACCATGGAGTGTTTCCAAGTTTCTGGGAAGATGGATGTGTTGAGTATCAAAGAGAGGGCTTCGCTGAAAGTGGTGAGCCGATTGTTAAGGGAGTTGTGGGGGCAGGGGTTGAAAGGGCTCCAAAGTGGATGTACTTCATAGTAGTGGCGGCTTAGTCTATATTGTTAGTGGGCCACACGGTCAGGGTCCGATCTTCGTCCGAGATTGTGAAACTTGCTGCAAGGTCAAAGTGGCCTAGTTGCGGGTATAAGTTGCCATATTTGAGACCTCACAGAAGAAATCCAATAGATTGTTGCAGAGTTCTTGAGAGAGGGGTGCTGAAGCTGTAAGTAGTTGTCTTTTACTTAAGAAAACTAACTCTGATCCTGAAATTTTCTCTAACTTTCGCCCAATTTCTCTTTTGCCTGTTTTTTCCAAAATTTTGGAAAAACATGTTAATTTTCAATTATCCCAGTTTGCAGAAACCAGTAACATCCTCCACCCTTCTCAATCTGGTTTTCGTGCTGGCTACTCAACTGAGGCGACCTTACTAGGTGTGACTGAAAATATCCGCCAACAAATTGACAAAGGAGAAACAGTAGCTCTTATCCTACTGGATTTAAGCGCAGCTTTTGATACTGTATCTCTCTCATCTCTCCTAAAAACTCTTAATACTAAGGGCATTGGCGGCAAAGCCCTTCTGTGGTTATCCAGTTTTTTATCTAATAGGACTTTTCAGGTTTTCTCTCATACAGCTTCCTCTTTGACTCATGCATCCCCTTATGGAGTTCCCCAGGGCTCCATTCTCAGTCCACTACTCTTTAATATATATGTCAGTCCTCTGGCGAGCTTAGCAGAACAAGCTGGTCTAACTATCTTTTCTTATGCCGATGACACTCAACTTATTTTTTCACTCTCTTCCAAAGAAACCGCTAACCCTCCTTCTTTGCAAATGGGACTATCTAAGATAGCCAATTGGATGCATTTTAATAAACTCAAACTTAATGGAGGAAAGACAGAACTCCTCATTTTTGGAAATAAAAAATCTCTTTGGGGCCCCCAACATTGGCCCTCTGAATTGGGCGCCCCCCCTATCCCTTCCCTCTCTGCACGTAACCTGGGCATCATAATTGATGATCAGTTGACTATGAAAAAACAGGTGACCAAAGTAGCCTCTACCTGTTTCGCTATCCTGAAGTGGCTTTGCAAAATTCTCTGGATGCTTCCTGTGGCTGCCCAGAGAACTGTGGTCCAAGCGCTAGTTATTTCTAGACTGGACTACGGAAACGTGCTCTATTTGGGTGCGAATAAGGAAGCGCTACACAAACTGCAAGTTGTTCAGAACTCGGTGGCCAGGCTTCTTTGCCAACTTCCCAGAATCACTCCTACTTCTGGGGCACTTCGTGAACTTCATTGGCTAAGAATTGAGAATCGTATCAAATTTAAAGCCCTATGCTACATGCATAAAATTATTACGGGCCTAGCTCCCAACTACCTTAAAATCCTGGTCCAACAATATCGGCCCTCTCGTTCACTTCGATCCTCTAATCAACTAAAATTCCAGGTGCCCAAATTCAGACGTGCCAAAATGGGGGGACGCTCTTTTGCTTTCCTAGCTCCCTCTCTCTGGAATTCTCTTCCTTCTTACTTGTGTCATGAAAGGGTGTTCATTAGATTTCGAAAGGAGCTTAAGACATGGCTCTTTAACCAGTAACTGCCTAAGCTGCTCGCCTGAGCCTGCCTTTGTCTTGCATTGTCTTTAGCGCCGGGAAACCTCCGGGTAGCTGTGCGCTATATAAAATAAATAAATAAATAAATAAATAGGCCTGGTGAACTCTTTGAAGATGGTGAATATTTCCTTGCTGTTACTGGTGCCGGTTATGATGTGGTCTGTGAGGGTTGTGTGCTTGGTCTTACGGATTTGCTGATGGTAGCTCCTCAGCGCAGAATTGAACATGTCTTTGTCTGCGGAGTATTGGCTTGTTCTCCACTTGCGCTCCAGTTGCTTACAGTGTCATTTCATCAGCCTCAATTCCTCTGTGTACCAGCTGGTTTGTTTGTGTTTTCTTGTTGTTTTGGCATACTTGACGGGTGCTGGGGTCAGTGCATGTGATGATCCAGGTGTTGGAATTACATGATGTCTTCCATTAGGTCGCTTGTGGATTTGGGTCACTACTATAGAAAGGGTGGAAGCACAGTCCATCTCTAGGATGCTTTTGCAGCAGCAGTGAGCTGTTTCAGAGGTGGTGGGTCACTGGTGGCTCGGACAGGAATGATTAACCTGATGAGGGTGTGGTCTGTCCAGGTAATTGGTGATGATTTGCCGACCATGATGTTTGCATAGGTGGCTCCAGTGACATGCTAGATGAGACCCGAAGTTTCTGAGATTTTTCCAGGACAGCAATTGAGTTCGGGGATTGGTGCAATCTTCCAGGTAGTAGTTCAGGTGTACTAGGGGGATGAAGGTACTGGAGTTGATAATGAGGAAGTCTCTGATGTTACTGGCGAAGGTGGCACAGGGGCCTGGTGGTCTGTATACAAGGGTTCTGCACAAGATGGCTGCAATTTATAGCTTGAAAGTCTGATGCTCCATATAGCTGGTCGCAATGTCCAAGGTGTTGGTATAATTGATGGTGTCCTTGAATAGAATGGCAACTTTGCTTCTGGCTTGTGGTGACAGTCTTGTATAGGGGTCTTGGTAGCCAGTAGGGGTGGCAGTGGCGATGTCCAGTGTGGAGGCTAGGTTCAGTCATGTTTCTGTGAGGAACAGCAGTTATGGGGGGTGATTGTGCCTCACATCCCATATCCCTGTTGTGCGTTTGTAAGGAAGCAGGTGTTGAGGAGCATGCATGTGGTGTGGAGTGATGTTAGGTGGTGAGTGGATTGGGTGAGGTTGGTGACTGTTGGGGGAAGGAGCATGCATAAAAACCAACAGGATGTGTAAGTGAAAGATCCTTTGGTTTCGTGTGGTTCGGCAGCAGCCCAGTGAAAAGCAACAAGGGTTGGGGTGTGCGGAAATGTGGTAGGATAGTGGTGGGTAAGTGGAGGATCTGAAGGGGCCTTGCACTGGAAATGGCCATGGTATGGACAGGTACAGACAGGCATGCCTTTGGTACTTGGGTCCCGGGAGGAGCACGGGGGGGGTTAGCACAGCTGGGAGGGGAGTTAGAAACAGACGAGGAGCAGGAGGGTGTGGAGGAGGAATGGCAAGGGAGAAGAAAGAGTGAGAAACAACACACAAAGTGAAAGAAAATAGCAGATAGGAGGTGACAAATAGCAGAAAGTCAAACACAACAGCGAGACGTATAAAGCACAGAGAAAGGTACAAAAAAAGAAGAAAATGAGAATGAAATTACAAGGACAGAGATAAGGCACAAAAACAGACAGAGATAGCAATGCAATGGCAAAATGGACAACAGGAGAACAGTGGCATAAAGAAACAGTGGCATAGACAGACAAGTAATTGTGAGAACAAACACAGAAACCAAACAGTGGCAAAGAAACAGTAAAATGGCATCAACAGATTAACCCGAATTAGAAAGAAAGTGTCAGGAAGGAGAGGAGCGAGGTGGGACCTTGAGGCTCAGGAGCTAGGTCCAAAAGGGCCTTGCTGAGATGGAGGTCTAAGGAAAGGTAAGTCCTAGGGGTTTAGACAATCACCTGCTAGGACTGTCCAGGATAACTAGGGGCTGGTGTCTCCGTTCCTTACCTTCTCCACTCCTCCCCATCCCATATAACTGTACTATTAGAACATAAAGAGTTATGTCCAAGGCCAAATAGAAATTATATATTTGACGTCATGGAATACCTTCCTTCAGGACTGTTACCCCCACACCCCATCATCCTACCTATGGGCCTGTCTCATTCTTTCATTACATAGGCGGTTTGGCATTGGGGCACTAGATTGTGATTTTGACATGTTCATAGTCACTCTTTGTTTTGTCCATTTGTTTTTCTTAGTTTCCTATTTTTGCTTGTTTTGTCATCTTTTCACGCTTGCTCTGTCCAACATGGCTTTGTGGAGCTGTTAAAGGGCTTAGTAGTTCGAATTTTGTTGTCTTTGTGCCCATGACCTCTCTCCTTTGTCTAATCATCCTGAGTTTGCCTTGAATTGTGCACAGTAGAAGGGTAGGCTCATCTATATTTAATTTGCAGGTTCCCAAGCTCCTTTGTAATGTTTTAAAGGGCTCTTCTGTTGGCCAACATTACTGTGGCGATATCCTGTAACAGTTATTTTGTGCATCATCGCTTGTCAAGGCTTCCTATCAGTGTGTGGTTAGTAGAATCTTATCCTTTTCACCAGATACTGCTAATTTGGTCAGCATGTCTCTAGGGTAAGCTTCTGGTTCCAAGGGCAATAGCCTAACTTGTGTGGCTAGTAGCCTCTACTCCAGAATTGGTTTGAAAATATTTACACCAAATTATCTCACATCTGGTTCTTTCATTTGTTCACTGGGGCTCTGGATTCTTGTTTGCCAACCTTGTTTATCCTAAGGTCTTTACATTCTCTTCTCGGATATACATATGTTGCCAGCCACATTGCTGCCTGTAGCTCTTCCTCTAATGTCTGTAATGATCCAATTGAGTCATCGATAGCACACACAAACTGACAGCTTGCGTGTCTTTTGTCAGCGTTTCAAGTGGGGCCTATACCTCTTTTTGGATAGTTGGCATCTGGCTTGTGAGTGTCTTTGTTATTGTTTCCTGCATCCTGAGATCTTGTTTGGTCAGGGGTTTTTGGTCCCATCCTTTGGGTGCTGTCATCATTTCGTATGGTCTGTTTCCGCATGTCTACTGGGTTGTTTGACGTACCAAAGAGATTCAAAAACATCTTTGCATTTTAGAAATCTCTGCTTTCTTTATGTGGCTCATCTCTCCTTCTGGGTCTTAGTTCAGAGTCCTTATTTCAAATGAATAGACAATTACCAATCTGATGGGCAAGAAAAATCTTAATTTAGGCTCTCTTTCCTGCAGAGCCAGAACATCTGATATTGTGTGGAAATGGTTTGACGTCCTTTTCATCAGCAAGTTGGCAACCAGTGCCTCTCCTCACAGACTGCTTTCTGATGGAATTCTATGGAAGTGGGCGAGTCGGTACTGTTTTACGTTGCAGCACTACCATCTAGTTGCATTCCTCTTTGGCTCACAGGGAAGGGGGATGGCTCTGTCCATTATATGGTGGGTGTCAACGAGGTCCGCCCAGGAGCATGATGCTAGTGTATTTTCAACTCGCAAGCATCACCCAAGCCCCACTGAAAAATTGTAATAGCATTCCCTTATTGTATGTATCACCAATGACTTCAGCACTGAAGCACTTAAAAAGGATTGAGTAAGGCACACCACAATCAACAGGAAATGTCTTTAATTCAAGTACAAACAATTTTTCAATGCTGGTTTCACCCTTTAACCTGTTCCTTCAGGTATTGGCTTTCACACTTCTTTTAGGAGATTACATGTTTTAAGACCACATTGTGTTCTAACTACTAATACAGCTAAAGGGGGAGTGTCAAACACTTACTCCTCTACCCGTACAGGCTAAGAATTATCTTTTTATGTTGAAGCCTAACAGGCAGCATGGTTGTTTGCTTTCGAAATACTTTTTTTCCAAAACATTTTTTTTTATTATTTATTAATTATTGCATGACTACAGAACAGAATACAACACAAAGGGCCCCCGTTTATAGCAACAAGTTATACATGGTACAGCCCCCCTCAGCCTCAGAATTTATCCTGTTCAACAGGGCTCCATGCTTCCCCGCAATGTACATCAAGTTCTGTAGTATCATCACCGGCCCAGATCGTCGGCTGTCCAGACCAGTACAGTCCACGTGTAGAGTCCAGGAGGGATGTCATAACCAAATATCGAGGCCAATGTAACAACAAGAAAAGAAAAATTAGAAAATATGCAAAAAAAAAAGGCAGGCAAAGTGCGCAAACCGGAGTGCACCAGCCAGCTTCAGCTATGCACAGACCATAGCACGATCAGGGGTAGTAAGGAAGGGCATCAGAGCGCGAGCAAAACGCACATCATTCCGCCTGCTCATTTAAGGACGCCAGGTATTCACGCAGAGGATCCCAGATATCCTTCGGTCGAGAGCCTTCAGGCATAAGCTCCCAAAAACTCATCAGCTGATCTTGGCAAAAGGCAGCGTCCCGTAACCATTCAGACCCACGCGGCGCTCGCCCCCTACCCCAACACATGGCAACTCTGCGCTTAGCTAGCAACAGAAGCAGGCCCACCAACCTTCTATGAGGTCCATTAATCTCATTCACACACCCAAGCAACGCAACCCTGGGGGAGATGGGTATCTCTGATCCAGTTACCTCAGCAATTATATGCAAAACTTCCACCCAGAAGGCATGGACCTCCGCGCAGTCCCATGCCAGGTGCAGAAAGCAAGCATCCGGAGCACGACAGCGCTCACAGCACGCGTCCGCACGCAGACCCATGGAGTAAAGCCCGCTAGGCGTGTGATATAAGCGATGCAGAAACTTAAAATGCAGCAGCCGCAGCCTATAGTTCGGGGATAGTGCTCTCATAGGCACGCAGCATCTCCGCCACGTTTCCTCTGTGATAGGTTCACCCACGTCCCTCTCCCATCGGGCCCTAGAAGATGCCCCAATGCCACCCCTCTGTTCCTGAATGCAATTATATAATTTGGTAACTAAAGTACGGCATTCCGAGGGAGCCTCCGGTTAGCCAGGGACCAAGCCCGCAGCATAGCACCAGCCCTGAGAGCATACATCCGCTGTAACGCAGTGACGCCTCTATCACCGAGTGCCTCCGAAGGGGTAATCAGACGACCATCCACAAACCAATCTCCCAGCTCTGTTAAGCTGGCATCCCGAAGAAATCCACGCATGCCCCCATCCCGAAACATCTGGGCATCGGCGACCGCTATAACGGTCAGCGAAGGAACAAACGTTGTATCAACACCAGAACACTGCATCAGCATCCCCCATGCTCTCGCCGTACATGCCACTGTGTCGACCCCCCTAGGTCGAGGCCGAGCCAGTCTCCCGAGCACGCGCAACAGCCCATCCGGCCACACCGCATCACTTTCTGGTGCCAAATGCGGTAAATATCGAATAGGACGCAATCAATAATGTGCAAAGTGCGCTTGCGCACAGTTATAGTATAGCTCCAAATCTGGAGCAGCAAGCCCCCCTAACTCAAATAGCACCGTCAGCCTCTCCCAGGAAATACGAGGTTGGCTACCTGCCAATACCAAACGGATCAAAGCAGAGCGCAGGCGCCGCAGGAAACCCCTCGTGAGTGGAAGCGGGAGATTAACAAACAGGTACAAGAATTTGGGGAGAACCACCATCTTCACAATAGCAATACACCCAAGCAATACAATCAACGAGAGCAGTAATGCACGCCAAGCCTCAACCTTCT
The DNA here is from genome assembly GCF_031143425.1 of Pleurodeles waltl. Taxonomy (NCBI): domain Eukaryota; kingdom Metazoa; phylum Chordata; class Amphibia; order Caudata; family Salamandridae; genus Pleurodeles; species Pleurodeles waltl. The sequence goes on from NC_090450.1 coordinate 853,567,751, forward strand.
CCTCCAGCCACGACATTGCAGCACTGTAATTAGCCAGCCAAAGAGTGTCAACATCGCAACTCAACTGGACCCCCAGATAACACACCGGACCCTCCACCCATGCTATGGGATACCGAGAGTCGAACTTCGCCACTCTCGGAGTCAAAGGCAGGACAACCGACTTGGACCAATTGATTGTGATGCCGGAGAAAGTGCCAAAGTGCACGATCTCATCCAGCAAAATATCTAAATTCCGACCAGGGTTCCGCACATATAGAACAATGTCGTCTGCATACATAGATACCAAGACGGGCCTCTGCCGAAACTGCAAACCTCTGTCTCTATGTCTCTGCCGCAGCCCCGCCAACAGAGGCTCCATCGCCGCTGCAAAAAGTAGCGGGGACAATGGGCAACCCTGACGTGTTCCACGGGCAACAGGAAATGGGGCCGACACGCTCCTGTTTAACCGCAGCCGAGCACTGGGCAGAGTGTACAATAATCTAATCAGCTGCACAAATCGCGTGCTGAGGCCCACCCGGGCCAGGAGCGCGAACATATACTCCCATGCTAAAGAGTCAAAAGCCTTGGTGGCATCTAAAAACACAGCCGCTGCACTGTCAGCCACCTCCATCGAACCAGCAACCGCATAAAATGTGCGCAAGTTGTGGCATGTGGACCTCCCGGGTACAAATCCCGACTGATCCGGAAGCACAAGTCGAGGAAGTAGCAGCTGCAGACGTGCCGCGATCATTTTAGCCAGGATTTTGTTGTCAATATTGATAACGGAGAGCGGACGATACGAGTCACAGCGAACCGGGTCCTTCCCAGGTTTGAGAATCGTGACTATCAGTGCTTCCCGGAGCGAGGCAGGAAGGATCCCAGTCTCCAACGACTCCGCGTATACCTCCAAGAGGTGTGGGGCAAGAATATCCGCGCATTCTTTATAAAACGCGGGGGTTAGACCATCAGTACCAGGAGATTTATCGCCGCAGTCACCTCCTCCACGGAGAACGGAACATCCAAGTACTACCGGTGAGCCTCGTCAAACCACACCAACGCAATATCAGCAAAATATGCCTGCGCCGCCGCATCCAGACCCACCGGAGCAGCATTTAGCTGCACAAAATACTCTGTGAAAACTTGCATAACGCCACTCGTCCCAGTCACACACTCGTCCTCAGCCCCCGCAATCTCAGTGACGTAGTTACTTGCCCAGGGCCTGCGCAACATATCAGCAAGTGTGCGCCCAGCCCTCTCCATAATGACGGGCCCGGGCGTGCCTCCCCATGAAACAAACTTCCCTGAGGGAGGCCTCCTCATACAAGGACACCTCTCGTTCGAGCTCCGCCAGCACCTCGCCCGACCAACTCACCGCCAGACACCGTTCCAACTCCGCCATCCTCCCCTCCAGATCAGCCAGCTCACGCCGAATGGCCCTCAACATTCCATGCTGTTTCGAGGTTCATATCCCCCGAATGACCACCTTGAATGCCTCCCATAATGTTCCCGCCGTCCTCACCGAACCACCGTTTTCAGCCAAGAAGAGCACAATAGCCTTGCGCACCTCCGCACGGAAGGCCGCATCGCGAAGCACCCCGCAAGGCAACCTCCACATGAACGAATGGCCCAACTCGAAGGGAATCTCCAGCACTAACCTAACCGACGAGTGGTCAGACAAAGTGCGAAGGAGATGATCTACAGAACTCATCCAAACCTCCACGTCTCTAGTGCCCAACCAACGGTCGATACGGGACCAGCTGCAGTGGGCATAATTCACACACGTACCCTCTCTAACATCTCCGTGCTTCTGCCTCTACAGATCTAGTAAAGCACCACTCTGCATCACCGCCACCAGTGCCTTCGCTGCTGCAACATGCTGCGCTCTAGCCGCACACTCGCGATCCATCCTCGAATCCAGGATCACATTAAAATCGCCACCCCAGATTACTGCACCGGCTCCCAGCGACTCCACCAAGCGCCACAACTCTCGTAAAAACTCCGGGTCATCCACATTGGGACCGTAAACAGCAACAGCAACAAGCCTGGCAGGCCCTGTCTGACAGCATGCCACTCAGCAAGACATATCTGCCGTTTGGGTCGACAACCACCCTGCGGGTGCGCCACTGTAAACCCTTGCGCAGCAAGATCTCCACGCGCGTAACTCGAATAGGTCAAACAGTGAGCCTCGCCAATCCACCCTGCCCTCAGCCTACCCAGCGTTGACGCCACCAGGTGGGTCTCCTGTAGCATACAAATATCGATTTCATGTCGTTTAATATACGCTGCCACCAGACGCGCCTTCCGTCTGTCATTTAGCCCACGCACATTCCATGTCAAACAACGGACCGTAGTCACACTGTTTGTTCCCATCTCTCCCCCCACATACACAGATGGCACAGCTGTTGTGTGCCATGCCCCAAATCACTGCATATGATATATGTAAGTTACTCCTAAAGCATGGTGCATTATATTTTATGTGAGGACATATCTGCCTGAGCCGATATGCCCGTGATGTCTAGTTCGATTACTGGATATTACAGGTACACAAGGAAGCCAGTACTGGGCAATGGTCATTACCCAACTACATAATGGCTTCAATGAAACCTATGGTGTTTGGTATCAAACACCTCGGCTTAATAAATCCATACTGATGCCAGTGTTAGATTTATTATGACATGCACCCAGAGGGCACCTTAGAGGTACCCCCTGAAACCTGCTAGTCCTCTAATGGGCTGGCTGACTGGTTTCAACCAGCCTGCCACCACAGAGTAGTTTCTGACCACCTAGAGATGAAAGCCCGCGCTCTCAGAAACCAGAAACAATGCCTGCTCCGGAAGAAGGTGATCACTCCTCAGCAGGATGGCTAGTGATTTAGCATATCAAAGCCAGGGGCTTCAAAGCCCCTGTCAGTTTTGATATGTGACCCCGGCTTCCTCCAGACCTCTCAGATGCCACCATCTGCCATGAAGCCCATTTGGCACCAGGACATTAGTTAGCCAGAAGGCGTGCTCCACCTTTGGGCTAGTCACACCCAGACGGTGGTCTCTCAAGGAAGTGTTCTACCATCTTGGTTTTGGTGGAACTAGGAATTCTGGGACAGGGTTTATGCCTACTCCTCACAGGAACTGGTCATATAGGGGTTGTAGTCACCCCATGGAGAGGTAGCCCATTGGCTACTACCCTACACTCCCCTAAACAGCCATAAATTGAGTATTTAGGTGGCCCCATGACACCAGGACTTTAGATTCTACTGTCTGAAGAATGGCAACAAGGAAGAGCTGCCCAGCGCAAGAACGGAGGACTAGCCTGGACTTTTGGTGCAAAACTGTGCCTACCTGCTGCTATCCTGCCAATCGCCTGGTCCCGACTTGTCCTGCAGCTGTGCATCTCCCAAAATCCTCGGAGGCCTGCCGGCACTTTGCAAACGAGCCAGTATCTCCCTTGGAGTGGAGGAGCCACTTCCCTGCACCAGCAGGCACCAACCGCGACTGTCTGGCTCTCAGTTTTGCTGACCATCGGGTCCACCGTGGGAGCATCTCATCAGGAAGAGGATCCCGAGTGACCAGGAGTACACTCCCGTCGACCTAGTCTGCCCTTGAGACGCTGAGCCTGCCTAGAGCGTCCTTGTGCCAATCCCCAGAGTACACCAGCCAGTTGCAAGTACCAATGCTTGTTGTGTGTTTAGTCCAGACACAACCACCCCCAAAGCCAACCTGCTCATTTGGGGACAACAGAACTGATGAGGCTACCTCTGACAGTGGCCCTGCTGTCTGTTTTCTTCCCCCTTTACAGGTCTGACTGAGAACTGTGAGCGCCCTTGACCTATAAGACCAGCCGACGAATACCCTCTGCTCCTGAGCAGCCTAGCCCAGATCCATGAACTTCTACTACGTTCCCTATCTCCCAGGACCTTCACAAACTGAGCCCCCAATTGGAAGCTCCCTGACTTGTCCCCAAGTACCCCTCTGCTGCCTGATTCTAGGTGCCCCCACCCTCCCCTTCACCAACCGCGCAGTATGCAAGGTCCCCAACCCGTCCAGCAACTCTGCACCTGGACTCCCCAGGGTAGGTAAAACCGAACTGCTGATGGTTCTTGTGTCCTTGGCCCCATCGCGTCCTACGACCTAAAGGAGATCCCTGAGATACCTCTGCAAATATTTGTATGCAGTATATGTACTTTTCCTATTGAAAGTCATAAGTGCGTAAAAGCACACTTGTGTGATTTACTTACCTCACTGTGCAAAGAAATACTCCGAACAGTATTCATCACCTTAATTTGAAGATTTCTGGTATTGAAAGATAATATAAAAATGTTATGTTATTTTCTAAAATTGGTCTCGAGTTTCTTGAGTGTGTGTCTCATTTATTGACCCATATTAACCAATAAAGGTAGCCTCGACTATCTGCCTAGTGTGTCCTTACATTCGTACACTGCATAGGTGACCAGCTATACACTACCAAAACTACAATTTCTGGCCCATAGGTTTTTTGTAGCACCAACTGCAATGGCACTGTGCCCTTCTCACACCCATTAACTACACACTACTGCTTTATTTCACCCATCTACATTTTACTCTATCCGCCCCTAGCCTTTGACCAGGCATTTCCAAATGTGTAGCTTCCTTTGGTGAAAAAGTACACTGACACTGCAATACTTCTCACTCGTGTGATTTTGATTGCGACCAACGCAATTTGTCATTTAGGACCTATGTGAGCTGAAAACAACCACAAACCCTGATTGTTGTCCTTCTGTAAACCCTGACCCACACCTCTGTCTTCCTTCTCCCCTTCAAAGCTTCACAATCTCCCTTCATATTCTTTTAGCTTGTCAGTCGTCACCTTGTACAATTACATTTCAACATTCACAACTCTTCGAAAATGCCACCCACACACAAATATATGTATGTATGCATATAAATATATATATACATATATATTTTTATGCACATACACACACATACAATATAAAACATTCAAATATTGGTATTGGAGATGCGTTTCGGAGTGGGGTGACTTCTCTCACATATGGTGGACATTCGCACCGATCACTATCTTCTGGAAGGAAGTACTAAGTCATATTAAGGACACAGTCGCATATTACACAGTAGTCTTGGGACTCAGGCCCACCCATATGACAGCCATGACTAACACAGAGAGGGATCTTGTTAGCTATGTGATGCATACAGGCAGGCAGCTAATAAGTATGGCATGGAAGTAGAAATCACCACCCTCCCTAGCCCAGTGGCTCACCCGCCTGTGGCAGGTCATGGCTATGGAGCGAATTACTCATAGCCTGTCCCTTACTGATGACAAATTTCAGGCTATCTGGCATCCCTTGATATGCTATCTTACTCGAATAGAGTTTACTTGCTTTAACCCGCCTGGCTCAGAGCGTTACAACTCTTTCAGTGACACCTTGCTACCCTCAAATTCGATATTACGTTGGCTAGGCCAGCCCATCGCAATATATAGACACAATTGGGTCTACAGACCATGTGCCTACACGCTCACGATATCACCCCTACATTAAAAAGACTTGAACAATGTATTGTTATTGTTTGCTGTTTTTATTGAAAATTATTCCATTTCCCCCTTGACCCATTGTAGGCTTAGGCAGCCTGGAGAATGGTTTGGCAATGTATGCAGTGTTTATACCCATATATGAGATTGTGCTAACTGACGTTTAATGTGCAAATCTATGCTTGTCTAAATTAAAGAGCTGATTGTCCTCAGTGTGAAGCTCGGTTTGTACGTGTTAAACTTAATAAACTTAATAAAGAGATTCTACACAATACATTCAAATATAAAAAGACAATACTAAATACATACGAGCCACCCTACTAAGTCACATGTCCCTTTCTTAATACAAAGGACTAAACCCAGTGGCAAACAAATTAATCTTTCACAAGCGTTTCCCTTTCAACTCTCACACTTCCTTATTCTTTTTCAATTCAGTTTACAATTTTCTTTATAAACACTATTTACACAGTAAACATAACATTTCTAAATATCACTATCAGCATACAGTCTTCAAACACTATAAAATACATTTAGACTGGTTTCATTTTTTTCCTTCTCTAACTTTTTTAAAGGAATATTTCACAAACAAACAGCTTGGCACTTCCAATATGAGGTGAGACCTTCAGGTTTTGCCAGTGCTTGTTTAAAATTATTTTCAATGTTCAGGGAGATTGGAATACAACCACTCTCTTATTTGCCAACTTGCAACTGTGAAGAGAGTTTCTTGGAACTACTTTCAGAGAGTCAGTAACACTGACACCACATGTACTTTCATTATGAAGGGGGGGTGAAGCCAGTAAAGCATTCTGCATCAAGATCAGTCAGCCATTATCTCCCAAAAGGGAGAAGCACTGCAGATGTCATAGAACTCAAGAAGCTCTGGGTACTGGAGGACAACTTTATTTGTTTGCTAGGGCTAGAGTTCTGCTGTAATGAAATTGTTATATTTTCCATATATTGATGAAACTTGTTTTACTGTTCCAAGGCAACTCATCAATCCTATTTAGCACTGACATATCTTCAAAAACAAAAAAGGTATTTAGGGGTTCAATAGTTGGAAAACAGAACTGAATTATAGTACTTGTGATTTCAGTTGATTCCGACTTCCTCCAAAAAGAATCACGATTTAGGATTTTGATTCACATCCACCATCCAAAACTTCACTCTATTTTTTCTGATTCCTGATGATCTCCACATCTTCACTTTCATAAACAGGCTCGTCCCGAAGCAGCCAAGTTTCGCTGTCTAATCCTTCCAGTTTTTGTACAGGAAACCAATGTACGGCTGTGTCATTAAATATATCAGAGTGCTGAGGTGTTGAAGGAAATTGCTTTTCTTCCGTCCCTTGTAAAACCTTTGGAAAACACAGAACATTAGTAATCACTGAGCATTTAGCCAATCTATACAGAAAACTTCCCAATAGCACTTTCAATCAGAGAAACCAAATACTACTAGTCAACCCTTTTGATAGTCAACCTGTTGAACATTAACCACTCCAGTGCTCTTTAGAATGCCTTTTGAGACTGAAGGTACAGAAACTGAATTTTCTGGGAGCTCATTATGTAAAACGTTTTTCTCTTGATAATGGAAAAACAGGAGCAACAAAAGTGAAAAGATTGTTGGCCCTGAAAGGGAATAACAATTTTAAGGCAAGTATTTTCTGAGGAGATGCTTCGACTGAAAATACATACCAGAGACTCCCAATAATAAACGCAATAACCTGGGTTACCTCTAGGCATTTTTAGCTGTCTGGATACCTCCCTGTCGAGTAGTACTTTATCCAAGAACTCCCTCCTCTTTTTTTTCCAAGGTTGAGTCCGCCCTGGTGGTGTTATTCTATCAGGGTGGGGAGATGTTGCCTATGATGAAGTATGCCACATGATGTGGAAGTGGCTTCCTCTTCCACAAAGACTGGTCTTTTGCTAGTGATTTCCGTGCCCAAGTAGAGTATTTTCTAATAAAAACCAATTGCAGTGATCTCATCTGCAGCTACCACACCCACTGTGTGTTTTCTAGTGAATACAGAGGATGTGCGCTGGCTTACCTCCACTTCTCTCTGCTTGTGTGTTTGGAGTCAACTAAAAATACATCTGTAGAATTTCTTGAAATTGCCACATCAGACACTTAACATGTAAACGTGTTTCGAATTTTATCTTCTGAGGTCAGCAAATCAGGTAATCATTTAGAATGCACAGTAAATGAGTCTAACTACAGCACTTCGGATTAAATTTGATATCAATGAGGGAGGCGGAGTCAAAAATCATTAGATTAGAAATAAAAGTATCCCTACTTAAAATCTGTATAAAAATGAATGTACCTTTGAGATGTATCCATACTCTCTTAAGAATATTCTGGTTGGCAACCTAAAAGGAAACAAGTCAGAAAACAAATATAACAAAGTACTTAGTGAACATGTTCTCACGTAAAAATGTTTTTTTTTAGAAGCCATGTCCAACTTCTATCGAAAAACAGTTTTCTGAGTTGTAAATAGGGCATTTTGTAATCTGAGGGGGTTTGCTGGCTCTAAAACAGTTAACATTTAGACATCATAAGCACAATTTATCCATGACTTTCAAAACATGAGCATTGGGATTATGCTTCCTAAAGTTGCACTACCAACACAATTGCAAACAATATTCATAGACATTTTCCTGTATAAGAGAAATAAACAAATTAAGTTCTTTATGTTCTCATAAATCTAAATATGCATGCCTATACCACCAACCAGAATATGGGTTTTGCGTACACAAAATCACTATACAGGACAAAATGATTTAGAAATGAACATTTGCTTTGAAATTGTTGAATATACTGCTTACATTAATTTGCTTGGTCTCCTAGATACATATTCACGGTCACTGTACATTTTGCGTTGACTTCTCTTCCCTTTACATCGAAGTACTCATTAAAAGGGGCTGAGAAATTCCATTGGGGCATGTACCACTATTCACAGAAACATACGACTTGGACATGTTTTGTTTCCTCTGAATCTTTCGGGCTGTTAACAACAACTGAAAACTAAAGGGGAGGCTGCGGGGAGAATCTATCAATCAGGATTTATCAAGTGTGGCTAATCACCCAGACTCTTGCAGATCCTGGAGGCTTATTCAAACACCCAGATCCTGAAGGCCATTTGGAATTCTGGAAGTGAGGTGATGGTCTGGAGGTGCATGGGGAGCCTGTTCAGGTTTTTGCTGCGATATGAGAAAGGAGTGTCCTCCACTTCTACTTCAGTTAATGCGGGGATTATAGGCAAGTAAATGGGAGGCAAAGCATAGTCTTCTTGACGGTTGGTGGATGTTCAGGCGGTGGTTAATGTATGTGGGTCCTTGGTTGTGCAGAGCCTTGTGTGCATGGGTCAGCAGCTTGAATTGGAATCTCTTCAGTACGGGAAGCCAGTGGAGTTGCCTGAGGTGGGGTGTGATGTGGGTCCGTCGGGAAGGGCGAGATTGAGTCTGGCTGCAGCATTTTGTAAGGTCTGAAGTCTTTGTAGGAGGTGTGCGGCAATTCTTACTTAAAGGGCATTGCCATAGTCCAGTTAGCTGGTGATGAGGGCCTGTGTCACAGTGCGTCTCGAGTGTAGGGGTAGCCAGTTGAAGATCTTATGTAGCATGTGCAAAGTGAGGAAGCAGGTTGAAAAGATGGCGCTGAGCTGGGATTTCATGGTGAACTTGTTGTCAATGATGATTCCGAGGTTTCTGGCATGGTGGGAAGGAGTGGGTGCGGCTCCTAGGTCTGATGGCCATCAAGAGTCGTTCCATGTGTTGTTGCTGTTGCCAAAGATCAGTACTTCCGTCTTGTCTGTATTCAGCTGCAGGCAATTGTTCTTCATGCTGTCAGTGACGCTTGTCATGCATCTGTGGAAGCTGGTTTTGGCACTGGAGCGGTTGTTGGTGAGTGAGAGCATGAGCTGGGTGTCGTCTACATAGGACATTATGTTGAGACCATGGAATCTGATGATATCGGCCAGAGGGGTCATATATGCGTTGAAGAGCATGGGGCTGAGGGATGAGTCCTGGGGGACACCGCAGGGTTCAGAGGTGAAAGGTGGGAGGTGGATCCTCCGGGTTCTTCCCGTGAGGAAGGAGGCGATCCATCTGAGCACATCCCCTTGGATGCCGAATGCCGATGTGATGGAGGCTTTCGATCAGCATGTGGTGAAATACGGTGTCGAAGGCTGCCAACAGATCGGGGAGGATCGAAGCTGCGGTTTCTCCTCGGTCAAGTAGAGTTCGGATGTTATCCATGGCTGCGATCAGGGCAGTTTTGGAGTTGTGATTGCTGCAGAAGCCGGATTGGGAGGTGTCAAGTTGCTGGTTCTGCTCCACGTATGTCATGAGTTGCTTGTTGATGATCTTTTCCAGTACCTTCGCTGGGAATGGGAGCAGGGAGACTGGCCAGTAGTTTTTGGGTTCTCTGGTGTCGGCGGAGGTTTTTTTTGAGTAGTTATCTAACTTTGGCATAAGAATGGGAAATTACTGCATGAATCCAACCTGGAATTACAGATGCACCTTATATTTCTCCTTTTTGTGGTGAAATCTCAGGGTTCCACTCCGCAAACCTGCTAACTTTAAACCCTGGTGTTAATGGGAGACCTCCTCAATTTAATTTCAGGGGTGTCAACTTACTAGGTGCAGTTACCAGACTCTTGTGAGGAGACCTCAAGTAAGCGCATGTAAACTACAGCTTAACATAAAGGGGGTGAAGATACTCCAATGAAAGAAGGATTATTTACCATTAACAGGCGTTATGAATCCTCATTAAGATTAGGCATTTTTAGTCATTAATCATTATCATAATGTAAAAAACTATATACTAAGATCATATGCCGAACACAGGCGCATTTTTCCATTTCCTTTTTTTTACGGCAGGTGCATGATGTTATAGTACCTTATTACAAAAAGGAAGGGCTGCAACTGAAAATTAAATGATATATGCCTAATGGAGTAGTGGTACTCCAGTAGAGGAATATAACTTATTTTCTTCGAGATTTGAATCTTCTACAGTGGCCAGCACACTTCCAGTCTAAAACATAACATCCACTGCACTCATCTGATCTGCTGGTTTCAACATAAAAAAAACTCACTTAGACCGTCTTATTTTACTCAGCTCGTCTCACTCAGAAACTGGGGCCTCTGGTCACCTTCCAGGATGCCCACGATGGTGTTTGCAGGGTAATTCAAAAATGTAGAAAATGGAAAAATGACAGACTCCTCTTTAGCACTGGAAAGACAGCTCTTTACTGTTGCGACAAGAAGAACAACCCTCCTCAGACAGGCAGCGGTCTCAATCTGATGTTGCACAGACAGCTGATATTCATACAAAAATCACACAATGCTTTATTACAAAACAGCAAATAATGAACCCCTACATTATTATACATTGGTTGTGAAAAATATCATGCCGCCTATGAACCTAAATTTTAACCTAAATTACTACACATCCTTTATTGTAGAACAGCAAATAATAAACTTGTCAGTTACAGATTGAAAACAGAAAACCTAACACCTGTGACCTGATTACCCTAAACTCTGATCTAATCCCCTACACATTCTTCATTTGCATATTTGCGGTAAATACAGCTTTTAGTAACGTGTGCTTTATCATAGTGAACCTAAGACCTCCATGTAGTCTAAACTGATTAGATTTAATGTCTAATCAGGATACAATCTAGTTGAAAACACAAAGTATATGACAGTGAGCCTGTGTGTTAAGATCGTAAATACTGTACAAGGATGGAACCCACCGTTCTCAGGGACAATTCTGCTGCCCACTACACGGTCCAGCTGGGACACCTTCAAATGCGGCACACACAACCAGACTAGACTCACCTCCTTTGCTCGTGCGGGTTACTAAGCCTCACCTCACAATACCATTTTTTGGGAGTCCTCATCACTGTTCCCGAACATCTACGGTGACCACAGCCTTTCTCCCATCTTCACATGTGCAGCATGACAGGATTTGGCTGCATAGTCAGGCAGATGATGTAGGATCCGAGGCTGGGTGCGGCGCTCGCTAACGTGCAACTGACGATTTTTAATTGTATAATTTGATAGGTGATTAATTTACTTGGAAATTATTTTGTATTTAGTTTAATAAACTTTTGTACTTGTACTATTATTACTTGCTATTAGAAGTTAGCACATACTTACCTGGTAAGTCGAAGGCTCATTTCTTCTGGAAAAAACAACCACATCTAGTGTTTTGAGGAATACACCCATCTCAAATATCTGCAAAGCTGCGACCTTGAAATCAGTTCAGACCTCTGCTGATCTTGGAACAATACAAATGGGAGTCAAGCTTCTGTATGCACTCCATTTGCACACCTGTTCCTCCATATTTCAAACTGGGCTCCTAGTCTGAGACCTTGGAAGTTTGAGGATAAGCTGGTAAAGTATTTATCAGAGATGTTGTGAATGTAACTGAAGGAGAGGAGCTCAACAGCTCAACATACAAAGACGAAAAAGGCTCCTACCATTCAGCAAGTGGTGCAAAAATGAACCATATGGCCAATACACAAAGCAAATGCAAAAAAGCCCCCTCCCCACCATGGAATATAGGTTTCAAGCAAAAGAACGCTCTGAAAAAACTACCTGACAAAGTGCCTCCAAATTTCCCAATGCATAAATGACTCACCACTAAATGTATAACTACTCACACACATAGCTCATCATATTGACTGACTGAAGTTTGGGATCGCCTACTGTGGGGTACAAGGGAGCCAGACACTAATTTAGGCGGACTGCTCCCATCATCCACGCCGTCAGAGAAAATTATTATCTGTTGCCATTAATAGGTTTGAGTTTTTGCAGGGTGCAGGACGGGAGGGAAGTAAGTTTATCCATTCTCTGAGGCAACATGAAGCCCACATGCTGGCTAGAGCTCAGAGGGACTGTCCTGTTCAAGACGCCTAGCAACACATTAAGGTATTCATTTTTCCCTTCATGAAAAACGCTCCCTGACATCAGGGAGCGTTTTAGTTCCCGCAAAAGGAATAGATCAAGGCTGTAGATATGGAGTGCCTCTGTTTGCATATTGTACGCATACTTTTTTCCTAAAAGGTAATATTTTGACAATGTTCTGTCATCCTACACAGGTAGAATATTTAAGTATGAACGGAGTGGAGTGCATTTATTTTGAATAATTTGAATCTGCTGCAGAATTATTTGTGTATTGGAGAAGACGGCAGGTGGATTTTAAATTACTCAGCTGGGGTTAGAGCTGAGAATTTTGTTTTATAAACGTGGAAAAGAGCCGAGAGGAGGTTATTAAAGGCAGATGCCATACTCAGAGGTGGGAGGGATCTCACACAAACATCATCTGCGTTATTGGGAGCCCTTCAAACAAAAAAGGAAGGGATGAGCTTCCTTAGTTCCACATAGCCTTTTTATATACAGCCCTGCAAATAACTTAAACCGTGATCGCAGCACTCGCATAGGTGTATCATCGAAACATTTATTTTTTGCATATGGCGCCCATTCGTCAATCCCGTGGCATCAGTGCTCTTCCATGTCTTCTTTACTTATGACAGAAATCTCGGCTCCCTGCCATTAAAACAGGTCTCGCCAGGAGTACCACTGTAAGGAAATGCCTCCTTGGCATGGTTACCCCCTGACTTTTTGCCTTTGCTGATGCTATGTTTTGAATTGAAAGTGTGCTGAGGCCTGCTAACCAGGCCCCAGCACCAGTGTTCTTTCCCTAACCTGTACTTTTGATTCCACAATTGGCACACCCTGGCACCCAGATAAGTCCCTTGTAACTGGTACCTCTGGTACCAAGGGCCCTGATGCCAGGGAAGGTCTCTAAGGGCTGCAGCATGTATTATGCCACCCTAGAGACCCCTCACCCAGCACAGACACACTGCTTACCAGCTTGTGTGTGCTAGTGAGAACAAAATGAGTAAGTCGACATGGCACTCCCCTCAGTGTGCCATGCCAGCCTCTCACTGCCTATGCAGTATAGGTAAGACACCCCTCTAGCAGGCCTTACAGCCCTAAGGCAGGGTGCACTATACCATAGATGAGGGTACCAGTGCATGAGCACTGTGCCCCTACAGTGTCTAAGCAAAACCTTAGACATTGTAAGTGCAGGGTAGCCATAAGAGTATATGGTCTGGGAGTCTGTTTTACACGAACTCCACAGCACCATAATGGCTACACTGAAAACTGGGAAGTTTAGTATCAAACTTCTCAGCACAATAAATGCACACTGATGCCAGTGTACATTTTATTGTAAAATACACCACAGAGGGCACCTTAGAGGTGCCCCCTGAAACTTAACCGACTATCTGTGTAGGCTGACTGGTTCCAGCAGCCTGCCACACTAGAGACATGTTGCTGGCCCCATGGGGAGAGTGCCTTTGTCACTCTGAGGCCAGTAACAAAGCCTGCACTGGGTGGAGATGCTAACACCTCCCCCAGGCAGGAGCTGTAACACCTGGAGGTGAGCCTCAAAGGCTCACCCCTTTGTCACAGCACCGCAGGACACTCCAGCTAGTGGAGTTGCCAGCCCCCTCCGGCCCCGGCCCCCACTTTTGGCGGCAAGGCCGGAGAAAATAATGAGAATAACAAGGAGGAGTCACTGGCCAGTCAGGACAGCCCCTAAGGTGTCCTGAGCTGAGGTGACTCTAACTTTTAGAAATCCTCCATCTTGCAGATGGAGGATTCCCCCAATAGGATTAGGGATGTGACCCCCTCCCCTTGGGAGGAGGCACAAAGAGGGTGTACTCACCCTCAGGGCTAGTAGCCATTGGCTACTAACCCCCCAGACCTAAACACGCCCTTAAATTTAGTATTTAAGGGCTTCCCTGAACCTAGAAATTAGATTCCTGCAACAACAAGAAGAAGGACTGCCTAGCTGAAAACCCCTGGAGAGGAAGAACAGAAGACAACAACTGCCTTGGCTCCAGAAACTCACCGGCCTGTCTCCTGCCTTCCACAAGAACCCTGCTCCAGCGACGCCTTCCAAAGGGACCAGCGACCTCTGCATCCTCTGAGGACTGCCCTGCTTCGAAGACGACAAGAAACTCCTGAGGACAGCGGACCTGCTCCAAAAAGACTGCAACTTTATCCAAAGAAGCAGCTTTAAAGAACCCTGCAATCTCCCCGCAAGAAGCGTGAGACTTGCAACACTGCACCCGGCGACCCCGACTCGGCTGGTGGAGAACCAACACCTCAGGGAGGACCCCCGGACTACTCTACGACTGTGAGTACCAAAACCTGTCCCCCCTGAGCCCCCACAGCGCCGCCTGCAGAGGGAATCCCGAGGCTTCCCCTGACCGCGACTCTCTGAAACCTAAGTCCCGACGCCTGGAAAAGACCCTGCACCCGCAGCCCCCAGGACCTGAAGGACCGGACTTTCACTGCAGAAGTGACCCCCAGGAGTCCCTCTCCCTTGCCCAAGTGGAGGTTTCCCCGAGGAAGCCCCCCCTTGCCTGCCTGCAGCGCTGAAGAGATCCCTTGATCTCTCATTGACTTCCATTGCGAACCCGACGCTTGTGCTAACACTGCACCCGGCCGCCCCCGCGCCGCTGAGGGTGAAATTTCTGTGTGGACTTGTGTCCCCCCCGGTGCCCTACAAAACCCCCCTGGTCTGCCCTCCGAAGACGCGGGTACTTACCTGCTGGCAGACTGGAACCGGGGCACCCCCTTCTCTCCATTGAAGCCTATGCGTTTTGGGCACCACTTTGAACTCTGCACCTGACCGGCCCTGAGCTGCTGGTGTGGTAACTTTGGGGTTGCTCTGAACCCCCAACGGTGGGCTACCTTGGACCAAGAACTGAACCCTGTAAGTGTCTTACTTACCTGGTAAAACTAACAAAAACTTACCTCCCCCAGGAACTGTGAAAATTGCACTGTGTCCACTTTTAAAATAGCTATTTGTGAATAACTTGAAAAGTATACATGCAATTGAAATGATTCAAAGTTCCTAATGTACTTACCTGCAATACCTTTCAAACAAGATATTACATGTTAAATTTGAACCTGTGGTTCTTAAAATAAACTAAGAAAATATATTTTTCTATACAAAACCTATTGGCTGGATTTGTCTCTGAGTGTGTGTACCTCATTTATTGTCTAAGTGTATGTACAACAAATGCTTAACACTACTCCTTGGATAAGCCTACTGCTCGACCACACTACCACAAAATAGAGCATTAGTATTATCTCTTTTTACCACTATTTTACCTCTAAGGGGAACCCTTGGACTCTGTGCATGCTATTCCTTACTTTGAAATAGCACATACAGAGCCAACTTCCTACAACCACTATTCCATTGCCCAGGCTACGGCCCCTGGTTTACCCTAGTCTGGGGACAGAATCTTGCACACTGAAATCTCCATTTCATATTGCTGTTGTTGTGCAGTCCTTTTCTGTGTGAAATAATACTGGCTGTAATGTAGATGTCGATCCTAAAACAGCATTAAATCAGGAAACATTCACTGTAATATCAATTAAAGTCCAACAATCACATATGCCGGATTTCAGAGCACTGCTGGCCCTGAAGCCAGGATTGTTGAAAGCGGCGCTCGTGACATGGGGTCGCTTGTCAGCTCTCCAGATATCTGGCTGCAGCTGCTCTTTCATTGTTTTCTGGCTCCTGTTTGCAGGAAAGATCAACGATGAGGAGGCAGCAGAATGCCTCAGTTTCATGTGTAAGTGGATGCTCTTCACTACTTCTGTAGATGTCTGTGGCAAGCAGACACACAACTCCCTCCCCATCTCACCCAGAGCCACTGGAAGATGTAGGATACTCAGCAGGCACCCTAACCGTTCAATTCTCTGAGATCGCTGAGTCACTCCAATCAGTGGCTACCATGCATGGAGGTCCAGAGTGGATAGGATTACATTTATAATTGGCTTTATCACAATTATTTTCAGGGAGAAAAATGGAGGTACTCCCAAGGCCGGGCTTATTTCCTCCCACTGGGCCCAAAAAAAAAAAAAAAATTGACAAAATGGAAAGCCGCGCCCAATGGCCAATAGGGTCCACGCGGGTCGAAAATGTTTGGGAACCAGTGGTGTAGCCCACTCCGCTCTGCTCCCTCGGATGCCCAAATATAGCTGGAGAATAGAGGCTAGTGAGAAACAAGGCACTTCACTTCATTTTCATTTTTTCACATGCCTGAAAACTAACTTGGCAACAAATCAAATGGTAACGTTCATGTCTGCTCCACCAAGGGAGATGAAGTACAGGTTATGGATGAGGCACATCTTGTACCAGAAAGCCCAGCTACCCACCGAGTTTGTTTTTTCATTACACAAAAAATATTAGCTCAATCTGCTCCACTATGGGGAAATACAATGCTGACAGTGAGTACACGCTAAATGGAGGCACACTTAGAGCCAGGAAGCGTGGCATTCCACATATAAAGTCCACTGTGTAGAGAAAATCGAAGTAACATCTCTCAACTGAAAACAAATAAAGTCACTGTTAAATTAATTTGACTGAAAACACCTTCTCATAAGCTGCATTAAAAACACAAACAGAGAATGGAGCTCCTGAATCTTCCATTAAGATCACTTTGCAATAAGTAAATATCTGAAAATGATGGATATGTGGTGGACTGTATTGAAGGCAACTCAACCATCAAGGAGTACAGGATCTGTCTAGCTAGTCACTGACCAAGAAAACTTAAAGGTCTGTAGTAACTAATAGGTGGCCCTAAAAATGTTTAGTGAGTAGATTATTGTTACACACCTTTGATAATATACCGAATATGGGTATGGTCAGTATAAATTCAATGAAGCCAATGAACGTCATCTACAAGTTAAAAAGCATTGGGTAATACCAGATAGGTACAGAAAAGCAGAAATATGCTTTAAAAAATAAAACCGACTCAAGGTGCTCAACTGAATCTCTTCAAGGTGAGTTCTAGGTACACTAGTTAACAAGTAGGTAGTGCTTTAGGCCGTTTCTGAAGGAAAATATAGAGGCATGGGATTGAACGGCCAAGGCTAAAGTGTCCCAAAGTCAAAGCTTTCACATTGTGAATTGCCTATCTCTCCATATGCCACAGCAAACTACTACTGGAACAGATGGCTGAATCTTTTAATTATGAATCTGGGCTTATATCGACTATCAACATAGTCTCGAGGTACGTAGATGAATAACAGAGAATAGTAAATCTATACCTTACTATGTAAGCTTACCCTGATGGTATGCTGGTGCCTAAAAGGTGATAAAACACAAATAAGAGCCAGTTAAACTTTTTAATGCAATACTAAAATGGAACATTATTTAAGGAGGACAAGTAAAGCCAAGCACACCAAAGAATCTTTCCTTAACTACTGTCTCAAACTTGCATGTATTCTGAAATTTGCTAAATATATTGAGAGTCTGTGTGTTGTGTTATTGCCTTTTGAATAGCTCTAACATTAGTAAGGCTTTGTATCACAGTGGGCTGTCTTTTGTCAACAGATTTCTGCCTCCTCTGCCAACCTCGTGTATTTCAGAGATTGTGTGTGGGGTGTTAAATTAGAAGCAGACAAATTGTGTTTGGCAAAGTATCAGGGAATAACGACTTCTAGCAAAAAATAAATGTAGAGCAGAACAAATTTTGGTTGGACGAAAGGATTAGATGAAACTATACAAACCTTTGCTCAAAACCTTGAAAACTGTTTCCAATTATAACCACTTTCGAAAGGCTGTCCACTGACCAGTTCTTCCAGAGCAGATTGTTGTATAAAGCTTTACCGCAATGGATCATGTAGAATAGTGTGGGAGAATCAACTCCTCGTTTTCCCTCCTACATAGAAAAAAGATTTTGACACTTTAAAGCTTATTTGTAACTGGAATATGTGTAAACAATGCTGTGCATGAAATCGAATTTTTTTTGTCTATTATTGCATCGATAGTTTCTTTTTGACATTCATGCGCCAAAGAAACAAATTTGTAGATTACGGATCTAGGACTGGACGAGATGAACAATTTGTGGCAAGCAAAGGCTGTGTTGGAACTTTTAATTTGGCAATCAGGCAAGATCAAGATACATTATGCGTGAAATTATTTTAGTTTGGAGAAACCCATCAACCACGTAAAACTTCTTATTTGCCCATTAGCAGTGTCTTAGATCTAAAGCAGGAGGTTGTGAGTATGCACTTTCTACACCAATAACGTTTATACCTGTATACCCACACAGATATTCATTGCACCAATGTGTCTCATGAGATAGCCAGACAGGAACCTAGCTTAGGTCACCAGCGAACGAATGGCAGTAGAAACTCTGTGGTGCTTGATTAATATAGAAAGCCTTTTTATATAGGCTGGGTTTCTCAGTTAAGTTAAAACCGATTACAGTCGGTAAACACCACAGAAGGGACCATTTGCCTTTTAGTGGAAACCAGTAAACATTGTACTTTGCCTCCCTTTTACTGCTTTCGTGTCCTCTGGTTTCAAACAGTGTAAGCACATTCTAAGCACATTTCTATGATGGATGCTCCTGCTATGATCAAATTTTCCATGATAAACCACCTAATATGAACATGTGACCACCCACAAGGTCTCCAGACCCCTCTCCCACCTCCCAGCATCTACTTCTACTGCTACTTCCATGCATGTTTTGGAAGCAGGGCTCACTTTACAAGCCTTCAGCTCACTGTTTACTCCATGTTGCTGTGTAACGGTTAGCAGGTCTGCAGATGAACTCTAGGAAGAGTTTCGGTCCAAGGCAAGTGTCAACTCACTGATATAATCCTACTTCACAGCCAAATACAGCTCATCATACTATGAAAACTTTATACTGTTAACAGCTTACGAATGGTCACAAAAGCGAAGTTAAACCACGGTAGCATGCTACAGATCCAATCATGGCAGTCTGAACATGATGTCAGTGTATGTAAGCATCACAGATGTATTTATGTCAACAAGAGCAGGAACCAGAGCAGGAACCAATGCAGGAACACACCAGTCAGACACACAGTAATGTGTTACTAAATTAGTGAGGAGATCTTGCAAAGCAGTTGCCCAGTTACCAATAGACCCCAAACCATACTCCCCCTATGACTTCCAATTATCCATGTGCTGCAATAATCAAATCCTAATGCATACCGCCATCCGTGCACATCCTTGTCAAGGGGTAGGACCGGACTGCTGGAAATGGGGTTTTGATTACTCGTTCATTAGACCAGCAGGGAGGCGAGAGAAATATTGAAATGTAGTTGAAAGAGTAAAATCAAGGAAAAGGTTCAAATAAAGGAGTAAGGAGCAGGGATGAAGGGATGAATAACTGAGAAAAGGAAAGTACAAGGAAAGGAAGGAAATAAAAGCGAATTTCTTCATAAGCACTGGCAAAACACCATCCTCATGATTTTGTAGGGGCAAAAAAAGAGCAAATACTGCTAATCGCTGCTTTTCATAGTTTTTGAAAACAATGGAAACACTGAAAACCACTCCACCAGATTTCACAACAAATAAAACCTGAAACAAAAAAAAGACTATACATACACAATCAAGATTAGAAGTTCTGATTAATAAATATTTGCATTGTGAAAGATAATTGTTTCCACACTTGTTCATTAGATAACCAAAAATTCTAAATCCCAGGCCAGTGGTACCAACAGTTGATGCAGCACCAACATTTAGAAATAAACCACTGTATAAGATTTACATAATATGCCATACGTCTAGGAAATAGTTTATTAGATATACGTTGTTGGACTTTTTAGTTTATGCAGGGTCATCCCCAATCTTTTTGCCTCCTGTTTTTCTGACCTTTTGCTGTTGGTTTTTTAACTCTGAGCAGTTTACAACTGCTAACGAGTCTAAAGTGCATATGCTTTGTGTGTAAATTGTATGTAATTGGTTTATCCATGATTGGCATATTTGATTTACCAGTAAGTCCCTAGTAAAGTTCAGTAAAGGTGCCCAGGGCCTGTAAATCAAATGCTACTAGTGGGGTTGCAGCACTGGTTGTGCCACCCACATAAGTAGCTCTGTAATCATGTCTCAGACCTGCCACTGCAGTGTCTGTGTGTGCAGTTTTAACTGTAAATTCGACTTGGCAAGTGTACCCCCTTGCCAGGCCTAAACCTTCCCTTTTCTTACATGTAAGACACCCCTAAGGTAGGCAATAGGTAGCCCCAAGGGCAGGGTGCAGTGTATGGTTAAGGGAGGACATATAGTAATGTCTTTTATATATCCTGACAGTGAAATATTGCTAAATTCGTTTTTCACTGTTGCAAGGCCTGTCCCTCTCATAGGTTAACAAGGGGTCTACCTTTAAATCAGATTAAAGTGTAGATTTCCTTTGGGAGCGGATAGACATGTGGAGTTTGGGGTCTCTGAGCTCACAATTTAAAAATACATCTTTTAGTAAAGTTGACTTTAAGATTGTGTGTTTGAAAATGCCACGTTTAGAAAGTGAGCATTTTCTTCCTTAAACCATTTCTGTGACCCTGCCTGTTTGTGGATTCCCTGCCTGGGTCAGTGTGACAGTTGGGCTGGTTGCACCTCTCACTAGACAGTGGCACAAAGGGAGCTGGGGTGTAGTCAGCATTTCCTGATGAGCCATCTGTGCTAGGAGGGAGGGGAGGAATGGTCACTCACAACTGAAAGGGCTGTGCCTGCCCTCACACAGTGCAGTCTCCAACCCCCTGGTGAGTGTCTGGGGCCTGGCCTGGGCCAGGCAGGATTTCACATTCAAAAGAGACTTTACTTTGAAGTAGGCCTACTTCAAAGGAGAAAATGGGTATAAGAAGGGCACCCAAAACCACAGACTTTAGAACACTTCTGGAAACAAAGCGGAACCTCTGCCTGGGGAAGAGCTGAGGAAGAAGAGCTGCTGTACCTGTGACTGTGCTTTGTGTAGCTATCCTGCAGTTGCTGCTTCTGCCAGAGTAACAGGGCAAAGACTGGACATTGTGTGCCTTCCTTCTTGTGAAGAACTCTCCAAGGGTTTGATTTAGTGCTTGCCTCCTGTTGTTTGAAGCCTCAGGGACAGCAAAGACTTCTCTGCCAGCACGTGGAGTCTCTGGAGAGACTCCTACTCTGCTCTGTGGTGCCCATCTAGTTCCTGGGACCCTGAAAGGAGAAGCTGGTAGCCTAAGAGGAAGAAATCCACGCACCGACCGCCGTGCGGGGAAAAGATCGACGCAACTCCGATCTGCAGCTGAAAAATCAACACCCGCGGATTTGCGGGTGAAAATCGGCGCTCGTCTTCAACGCGACCCGAAAATCGACAAACCGGGGCTGGAGAAACGACGCACAGCATCACTGATGGGGGCTGGTGAGATTGCAACCCGCGCTGCGTGGTTTTCGGATCATCGTGCGGCTGGATTTCCGATGCAAACACCACTGGGTGTGTAAAAACGATGCAAGGCCTTCTCGGACCCGAGTGTGCTGACCGGATCGAAGCATCGCTCTACTGCGGAGCGAATAAACGGCGTGCACCGACCCGATGAAAGGAGAAACGACGCAGAGATGGAGGTGCACCCTTGGCCCACGGGGGCCCGGACTGTGAGGAGCACTGGCCGCAGTGAAGCCGCCCGCCTGTGTTGACTTGGTCAGAGCCGCAGGAGGAAGCTGTGGTGAGATGTCTGGGTGTACAGAGCAATGACGGAGCCACGGCGCCTAGGTCTGAAGCTCTGAGACTCCTGGTGTGCCTGGAGGCGGCGGCCATCACTGCCTGGTGGGGTCTGCAGCCATTTGAGGGTCATGCTGGGCTGTTGAATTTAGCCGATGACTAGCAGCATGCAGGGGCCCACATGGACTAAGAATCATCCCTCCCAGAGATCAGATGATGCAGCGCCAGGAGGCTGTGTGGCGCTGCCCTTTAATTGGTGGTCCCTCTCTGGGGACCTGGGGTGCACCAGAGGGCGGCGGTGCTCTGCGGATAGCTGCGCTGGCCAGAGCACTTCTGACTAGGACTGGAAGACGCTTCAGGGGCAAGTGCACGGCTGAACTTGATACCTGGGGCCACCAGTGAAGTGTGAGCTAAAGAAGGATTGCCGTTTGGCCTGGAGGCAGATGGCGTATTGGCTGTGAAGTCTCAGCTTGCAAACCCCCTTTCCCAAACACTAGGGGCCAGATACTCTCTGCCTATTCAGATCCTTGAAGTGAATGGGGCCAAGCCGGGGGCTTGCCCCTTCTGTATTGCTGACTGGACTGTGGAAGAAAGACCCTCTGGGCCTTTGCCGCTCAAAAGGCTTGGAAATCGGTATTAGGTAGGTACATGCTGAACCTGCTGGGCCTGCCCGGGAGCTGAACTGAGAGAGTGCACAGCAAGTCAATGTCACCTGAGGTTCCCCTTGGAAGGAGCTGCTCCGGACATCCTAAAGCGTTTACACTACTTCTGCCAAATGGAAACCATCATGGAGGCAAGTCAGGCCCATATATAGTGAGGAGGTCATAATCTATCTATATCAGGACTGGTGTACAGTACCATGCAACACCGTCAACAACTCAGGCCCATCACAACCTGCCTACAGAGCAAATTAGTCCATACCACTGGACACGCCCTTTCCACCTCCTCTTTTCATAGAATGAGGAGCCCCGGACAGTTAGATCCCTAGCGGCGTCCATCCTCGACATCCCAGAGCTAGAGAAGGAGACTTCGGATCGGACTCACAACTGGGGGTGAAGCATCCACAAAGGTGAGCGAAAAGACGGTCCGAAGTGACACTGGAGAAACAATGACAGGGCCCACAGAGGAGTAAATACAATGGGAACGTCAGGTGGAACTGGATAAACTACACACAGGGGATCCTAAACCCTGCCACCCGGGTCCAGCCTAGCTGATGTCGCACAAGCAGATGGAGGTGACAGGGTAGCATTCAGCTCCATTACTGAGGGGGGCCAGGCCGGAGGATTGTAGAAGAGGAATGACAACGACATAAGATGGCTTACTGACCCACTGGGCATGTATACCTAAGAATGGTATTGTATACTTCAGGAGGGCGTAGTGGCTCTATGTTTCACAACACTCCATGTCTGCTTTCAAGTTTTATGCTTTACTGCCCCCCCACTCCCAAGGGTTTTGAACAACCTCCCAAAATACTGAGCCTTAATGTCTGGGGCCTTAATACGCTAGAGAAGCAAGGGTTTGTCCTGCGCATGCTCAAGGACTCTGATTGTGACCTCTGTCTCCTACAGGAGACACCTCTTGAAAAAGGACTGGAACCAATTAAGTAGCCGCTGGTTTACCTGTCAACTATTATCATCTGGGCTCAACAAGACAGGGGAGATAGCTATTTTGTTAGCCACTACATTCAGTGGTAAAAATGTATCTACTATTGTAGAGATGTCAGGAAGGATGCTGGTGGTGCAAATAGAACAACATGCCCACACCTTCACTTTTTGCAGCATGTATGCCCTAAACAACAATCAGAAAAGCTTCTTGTGAGAGGCAATATCCCATACTGTCTCAACTCCTGATGTGGAGCTACTTATCGGAGGGGACTTTAACATGGTGATGGATGCCTCTCTGTACCGCTTGATTCAGACGGGGGGCCAGACAGGAACCCTGTAGAGATCTGCGGCTGGAGGATATCTGGCGTGCCCACATAGCAAAGATTACACATTCTATTCCTCCTAGCTCCAAACATATGCAGGACTAAACTACTAAATGGAAACGGCTCCAATACTGGCACGCGTCACCAGGTGGGAATAGGGTTTATGTTCCTGTCGATCCATGCACCTGTGAATGTCACACTTCAAGATCCAAACCGTAACAGAAACAGTGGCAGCTCAATGATAGCCTACTACACTGCTCGGACATTATTAATACGAGGCAGCATCACTAACCACCTGACAGACAATGAAGGTTCTGTCTCACAGACAGCAAAGCTCTGGGAAGACCTTAGACCAGTCATTGAGGGGGGGGGGGGGATTTATAGCTATTGCAGCCAAATTAAATGCAGACCGTAGAAGTAAGTGACAGGAACTGGAAGAATGGGTGGAAGGCCTCGAGACTCAGCATCAGACCTATTATTCTAAGAAAATTTGGAGGCAACTGAGGGTTGCATGCCACCAACTTAAGGCACTAGATTGGTACACCAATGAATATGCTCTGCTTCTCACAAAACTGAGATATTATGTGGGGTAGGGATAAGGCAAGCAAATTACTGGCCTGCAAGCTGCGGGCTTAACAACAGTGAGATAATGTGGTCTACATTACTACACACACAGGTAATTCGGTATCCTCCTCAGAGAAGATCGCAGAAGCATTCTGACGCTACTATGCTGGAACAATACATCTCCAACCCAACTCTCACCAGGGACATCCAAACCTACCTAGACAAGGCTGCGTTGACATCACTCACTACACATCATTCACAAACACAGTGGCGGAGGTTATAGCCAGCATTTCATGCCTCTGGGCGGGGAAGGCCCCTGGCCCTGATGGGTTCACTGAGCATTTTATATGCTTTTCTGCCCACAGCTAGTCCCGCTCCTGACCACGCTCTGCAACACACTTGCACACTCCAGATCACTCACCCCCTTATGCACAAGGCGGCTATCATGGTCATTCATAAGCTAGGGAAAGACCCTACTAGGTGTGACTCTTACCGTCCAATCTCCTTGCTTAATATGTGAAGATCTTCAAAGGCATTCAAGCGTGGAGGCTGGGTCACCACATGCAACACATGGTGAATCCGGATCAAACAGGCTTTATCCCTGGAAGAGGATGCTGGGATAACACCAAATGCATTCTCCACATCATTGATAAAGGCACACACACTAGGAACTCGACTTTACTGCTATATGTAGATGCTGAAAAGCCTTTTGATAGGGTTCATTGACCCTTTCTCCAAGGGGTTCTCTGTAGAACAGGAATGAGGCTTAAATACTGGACTGGGTTATGAGCAGCTACCTGTACCCGGAGGCCAGCATGAGGGTTAATGGGGTAACTCTGGATCTATCCAAGTATAGCAAGGGGCTTCTCCCTGTCCCTACTCCTCTTTATCATCTACATGGAGCCCCTCGCAAAGACTATCTGTCACAATGCTCATATTTTAAGGGTAACCTTTGGCAAAACATAACACAAATAGCACTCTATGCAGATGATGTCCTGACACTTTCTGACCCAATGTCCACATTACCCATGCTTTTGAGAGAACTAGAGACTTATGGCCTGGTGTCCAGGTTTAATGTAAATGCACACAAAACCCAGATCTTGGGGATCGGGGTACCTGGGGAGAAACAAGCAGCCCTGCAAAACACTTGCCTTTTCTCTTGGCCCCACAACATGTTACATACCTTGGTATAAAAGTATGCTCCACACCTTAAGGCACAGCAAAACAGTACTATGCCGATCTACTTCAAACAGCCCGCAGAGACCTGCAGGAGTGGTGAAACTGGGCCTCTCCTATTTGGGACGTATAGCAGCGCTCAAGGTGACCCTCTTACCTAAATTATTATATATGATGCAGGCACTGCCTCTACAGCTACCCAGAGGCACAATACCAGCCCCTCAGAAACTAATAGAGACTTTTCTGGAATGGGAGGAAAGCACCTATTCCTAGGCAACACCAATATGCCCTGTCGGAGGTGGGAGGGCTGAGGATATCTTGGCTTAAATACTACTAGGTAGCCGTTCAACTCAGACATATAAACCAATGGCACCACAATGCCTCTTAGGAACATCGGTGCTTAATGGACCAGTCCATAGCAGGCATGCATGATTGGAAGCTCCCCAAGAAATATTGGCTGTGGGGAGTCTATGGCTCCCCGGTAATGCGGGCCACTATGGAGGCCTGGGATGCTGTTGCGCTACCATTAGGCTTGACCTCGATGCCTTCTCAATTGGACCACATCACAGGCAACCCAGAGTTTACACCAGGCAAAGATATCAGATTCCCAAGCCTGGCAGGGAGCAAATTGTAAACTGATTGGGGCACTCTTTGATAGTAATGGGGTGCAAACATCCGAGCAGATGCGTGAGGGTGTGCCCTGCCAGAGAACGACACATCTGCTACCTGCAGATCCGCCATTGGGATACCCATCCTACTGTGTGACGCTTGGCATCAGACCCGATAATGCCCTTCGAGAAGTGGCTGTTCCCCAAATCGGACTGTGTGCACCTGGTATCTGACCTATATATACTCTTCCAGAGAGATGTTCCCATCCCTCGTACAGCAGCGCAAAAGAGATGGTTGGTAGAATTGGAATGTGCTCTTTCAGATAATGAATGGGGAAAGATATTCCATCACATGCACACAATGGCATTCAGCGCCACAGGCACTGAAACTATGGTAAATATTGGTACTACACCACAGTCAGCATACACTCCTGATCCCCAGGCAAGTTCTCAAACTTAAAAGGAGATGCGGCACGCTAGGCTCTTTAATCCATCTTCTGTGCCATTGCTCAAAACTCAAACCCTTTTGGGCATCCGTTTTAAGCAGCGTTGACGAAATCTTCCACATTGATATCCTTCCGCTTCCCGCATATACTATTCTAGCCCGTCCAATGCCCTCACATTCCTTCTTCGTTTACAGAATGGGGTGTATTAAATATATGTTTTTGGGGGCCTTATGGTGCAGTACGCTCTCAAATACTATCTTGTGTCCAGTCCGGCTCGTTTACTAAACCTTAAGCTCAACCCTGTGTAGCTAAGGCTGCAAGCGTTAATGATTGGCAAAGGATCTCAGTTTAAACCATTTAACAGCACCAAACAACGAAATAAGAAAGCCACACAACCCTAACGAAATCAGATTATATTTTTATGAATTTCTAGAGACCTTAATGAACAAAATCCACCAGAGGGTTCTGGAAATACAGAATCTGTTATCGCTTTTAAATGCAACCACAAACAAACCCTGGTCAACAAAAAGTTCGTAAAACTTTTTAAAAGTTTGAAAGGATTAGCTTGACTACTCTGGCCCAGGTTGGGTGACCAATTCCGACTGGACAGAGGTCTAGGGGGCCAGAGTGGACACTCAGGACAGTTACCTGGCCACCACAGCATTTTTAAGGCAAGTTACAAACTTTACAGGACGACAGTCATAGACATCAACAGAGTGGTCACAATGCGGAGGATACAGCCAAAAGATGTTTAAAGGATGCTCCGGTTGTGGTGCGGTTGATGCGGCGTCTTTGTGGCTCGGTCCATGGGTAAAGTGGGGTGACTGTGGCCACAGAGATCGGGGTCCCTCAAAGCCCTTCATGTTGCAGTAGCAGGCTAGCTGATGCTGGGCTACTATTCTCCTTGCACTGTGATTGGAGTGAAATCCTTTTGTAGTGCTAGTGTCCCTCTGGTCTTCAATCAATCAATCAGAAGAATTTATAGAGCGCGCTACTCACCCGTGAGGGTCTCAAGGTGCTTGAAAAGGGGGGGGGGCTAGGTGGCGGAGGGTTACTGTTCGAACAGCCAGGTCTTGAGGTTTTTACTAAAGAGCAGGAGGTCTTTGGTTTTGCGGAGGTTTGTGGGTAGGGAGTTCCAGTTTTGGGGGCGAGGTATGAGAATGCCCTGCCTCCTGTGGTGGTTCGTTGGATGCGGGGGACTGTAGCTAGTGCGAGGTCGGCTGATCGGAGGTTGCAGGTGGGAGTGTGGAAGTTCACTCCTTCGTTCAGGTAGGTCGGGCCGGTGTTGTGGAGGGATTTGTGTGCGTGGAAGAGGATCTTGAAAGTGAATCGCTTGTCTATGGGGAGCCAGTGAAGGGTTTTGAGGTGTGGATAGATATGTTCGTGGCAGGGGAGGTTCAGGACGAGGCGTTCGGCCGTGTTTTGGATTCTCTTGGATCTGAGTTTGAGTGTGGTGCCGGTGTAGAGGGCGTTACCGTAGTCTAGTCTGCTGCTGATGAGTGCATGGGTGACTGTCTTCCTGGTCTCTGAGGGAATCCATTTGAAGGATTTTTTCAGTGTGCAGTGTGTGGAAGCAGGAGGAGGTGACTGCATTGATTTGCTGTGTCATGGAGATGGAGGGGTCCAGGATGATGCTGAGGTTGCGTGCGTGGTTTGCGGGGGTGGGTGCGGGGCCTAAGGTGGTGGGCCACCAGGAGTCGTCCCATATGGTTTTGTCATCCAGTTGGTGGTGTCGAGGAGAGCGGCGTGTAGGTTGGTTTTGGCGGTGGTGGGGTTGCGGGTGAGGGAGAGGATGAGTTGGGTGTCATCTGCGTAGGAGAGGATGGTGATTCCGTGTGGTCGGAGAATGTTGGCGAGGGGGATCATGTAAATGTTGAAGAGTGTGGGGCTGAGGGAGGAACCTTGGGGGACTACGCAGATGATTTTGGTAGCGGTGGAGTGGAAGGGTGGGAGGCAGACTTTTTGGGTCCAGTCAGTGAGGAAGGAGGTGGGCCAGTCTAATGCTTTGTGATGAATTCCTGTGTTGTGGAGGCGTGTGCGGAGTGTGTGGTGACAGACGGTGTCAAAGGCAGCAAAGAGATCTAGGAGGATGAGTGCGACGGTCTCCCCTTTGTCGACTCTGGTCCTGATGTTGTCAGTGCATGTGATGAGGGCGGTTTCTGTGCTGTGGTTCTTGCGGAACCCGGATTGGGAGGGGCCAAGGGTGCCGTTTTCCTCGAGAAAGTGGGATAGGCAGGCGTTGACTAGTTTCTCGGCGACTTTGGCGGGGAAAGGGAGGAGGGAGATGGGGCGGTAGTTGGAGAGGACCTCCGGGTCGGCTTTGTTTTTTTTTAGGAGAGCGGTGATTTCTGCGTGCTTCCAGGGGTCTGGGTAGGTGGTGGAGTTGAAAGAGGAGTTGATTATGTCGCGGAGTATGGGGCCGATGGTGGGCTGGCTTTGTTGTAGATGCAATGAGGACAAGGGTCGGAGGGGGATCTGGAGTGGATGGAATTCATGGCTTTTTGTTTTTTTCTTGTGTGGTAGGGGCCCAGGTGGTAAGTGTGGTGGGGGGTCGGGAGTGGGTGTGGAATTGGGCTAGTGAGGGTTGTGTGTGGTGGGTGTGAGTGGTATGAAGCTGTTGTGAATGTCCAGGATTTTGTGGAGGAAGTGGTTGGAGAGGGCATTAGATAGGGGTTGTGTGTGTGGGTCTATGTTGCTGGCTTTGGGTTTGGATAGCTCTTTAATGATGGTGAAGAGTTCTTTGCTGTTTTGAGAGTTGTTGTCCAGGCGTGTCTTGCAGTGAGCTCTTTTGGTGGTGCGTATGAGTTGTTGGTGGGTGCGGATGGAAGTTTTGAGGGTGGAGAAGTTGGTTGTAGAGGGTTCTTGTCGCCAGATTTTCTCCGCTTGGGGGCATTTGCGCTTGGAGTCTTGGAGTTCGGGGGTGAACCAAGGAGCGTTGTTGATGTTGCGGGTGGCGATGTGTTTTCTGAGGGGGGCTAGTGTGTTTGCACAGGTAGTGATCCATTTAGAGAGGTTGTGCGCTCCTATGTTGGGGTCGTTGGTGTGGAGGGGGGGGTTGTGGGCCAGTTTGGAGTTAAGGCGTTCTGTGGGGATCTTGTCCCACATGCGGTAGGGCGTGGTGTGTTGCTGGTGGTGTGTGGGGGTTTGGTGAAGGAGAAGTGTACGCAGTGGTGGTCGGTCCAGTGGAGTTCGGTGGTGTGTGTGTAGGTTATGTGTTGGCTTGAGGTGAAAATTGCGTTGAGCGTGTGTCCTGCTGACAGCACTCCCGGTCAAGCAAACTCAGGAGCAACTTTTGGCTATTTCGGTTTTGTCCTTTTATGTGCCTGGCGACTGGTAGTGGCAAAACCTCTGCAGTGGCTACCAACTTGTTGGATTGAGCTTCTTCAATTCTTATGTCCCTGGAGCTGGTTCCTGGGGATCAGCCAACTCAAACTTGGAATCACTACTTTGGTCTGCGGCCGGGAATCAACTTTTCCCTGAGTCAGGAGCCACATGCACAGTTCAAACTTCACTAGCCTAAAGTGGAGCAGGTGCAGCCCTTTCAACGCTGCAGTCTGATTCTGTGCAATTCCGAGGGCAGCATGGCAGTTCTTCTTTAGTACTCTAATCAAATTCATTGTGATCTGAGGGGCAGGGTGCCATGGGTGCATGTTTATCCCAGGAAAGAACCCAGAGGGGACCACACAGTCACTAACCAATGGGATACTGGGTCCCCTCCTTCACAGTGACGTGTCCTGTGATGTGTGGCACAGGGCTATCCCAGAGTGCAACATTCTAGTCCCGTTCAAGTTGCCACAACCTTTTTTCGGTTGCCACCCTAGAGGTGGGGCTACAAGAGGGCTACATGCTCACGGAAAAAAAAACTGTTTGGGGATGGGTTTTCCTTCTCTGGCCTCTAGACTAGGTCTGGTTAGCAGGCCTCAGTACACTCTCAGAGTAAAAAAAAACAGCAGCATCAGTGCAGAAATGTGGGGGTGAACATGCAACAAGAGTTATTTCCTTAGACATAGGGGAGGGCAATGGCCTATTCTCTGTGCTGCTCAACAGATTACTCTCGCCGACTGGGGCAAGGGAGCCCCACCAGAGTACAGCGCCTGCCTGCACCGCCTCTGGCACCTGTTACGGATGACTAAATAACATCCATGTTAGAGGGAGTGAGTCAGTGTACGAGAGGAGCAGGGGTCAATGCATCACTTCTGTCGCGCAAAAAAATAGGAATTTTGTAGGTGAGGAAGAAAAGCCTGTAGTGCGTCCCTGAAGCTTTTTGCCTTACTCCCCCATTTTCGCTGATCGTGTTTTTATTGGCCTTAGGACTCTAAGCACTTTACCACTGCTAATCAGTGCTACAGTGTGTGCTCTCTCCTCTAAACATGGTAGGATTGGCTTACACCCACTTGGCATATTTAATTTACTTGCAAATCTCTAGTGAAGTGATACTACTTGTACCCATGGCCTGTACATGAAATGACACTAGTAGGCCTCCAGTACTTATTGTGCCACCCACTTAAGTAGCTTTTAAACATCTCAGACCTGTCATTGCAGCCTGTGTGTGCAGTTTGAAACTGCCATTTCTACTTGGCAAGTAAACCTTTTGCCGGGCCTAATCCTTCCTTTTTAATATATATAAATCCCATATATGTCACCCATAGGGCAAGTCCTAAACAGTCCAAAAGGCAGGGTGCAGTGTATTTAAAAGGTTGGGCAGGCATATTTAACTTTAACATGTCCTGGTAGTGAACAACTCTTAAATTTGTTTCTCACTACTTCTAAGTGATAACTTTCAATCTGGAGCAGGTCGGAATATCAAGTTTGGTATTTAAAGAACTTTAATTTAAAACCCTCTTTAATGGTGAAGTAGGATTTTCAGTCGCAATTCTGAAAATGGTGCTATTAGAAAGTTGGCATTTTCTGGTCCCAATCATCTGGTGTCTGCAGCCTGTATCCTAGTGCACATGGCTAGGTGTGACTGGCAGTTGGCCTTGTGTACTTCTCCCAGACAGTGAGACAAAGGGCAGTAGGTTTGGCAGTAAAGGCCACCTCGGACTTGATGAGGGAGAGGAGCTCTCACATGCACATCACAAAGGCTCTGCCTGGGCACACTCACAAAGGCTTCATTAAGGACTCACTCTTTTGTGACCCCAGGCAAGCTGGGGTCAGGGCAGGGCGGCAGGAAATTCCAAGTACCTCTGGGGTGGAAACCTCCAGACCTTTCTCCTATTTCAAAGTTGGCACGTGGTATAAATACTGGACACTCGGACCCCACTTACCTTCAGTAACCTTTGGACCTGTGAAAGATTCAGAACCACTGGAGTGCTGCTCTGCTTTAGGAAGGAATACTACTATGCTGCTCTGCTACTTGAGAGATAATAATTAGACCTACAGCTTGAACCTAGGACCACCAGAGTGGTTCTTAGGGCAAAGTGGCTGGGCTCCTGATCAGAGTCAGAGGGACAATAAGGGCTCCAACCACCTTGAACCTTGCACCTGGACTCTACCTGCTGTGAGACCTGCCCCCTCAAGTGGTGCCTGCCCAGTCCTGAAACCTTGGAAGTGGGCCAAAAGGTGCTCTGCCAGCTCAGATGTGGTCACCATTGGAAAAGACGCGAAGAGGCACAAAGCCCCAAAAAGCCTTGCCACTCAGCTGCCAACCCCATTGGAATTGACGCTGAGTGTCACAAAGCCTCACCGCACAGCTGCCAGCTTTATCGGAAACGAGAGAAAAACCCATCAAGGTTCTCCATACAGCTCACCAGAATCGATGCAAAGACTCATCGCAGAGCTTCATTGGAACCGACGCCAGATGACGTGAAGCCTTGCAAAGAATGGCGAACAGGCAGCGCACCAGGATCTAAGGTACTTTGCTCATTAGCGCTAACTTGGTCCTTTTATCTGAGCTGTACTCCAACACAGTTGGCCAGAACTTGTGACTTTGTCCCGGTCTGGCGCGACCAGAAAACCACAGTTGTCACTTTGTGCCTCTACACACTGTTTTCACTTAAATCTTTACAATTACATATCTCCATTTCTGCTGGTTGGCTTTTTGTCGTTTTGGTCTCAAATAATTTATTAAATTTTACTGTAGTTTTCTAAATTGGTGTGGAATTTTTCTTGTGTGGTATTTTCACTTTAATACTGTTTGAAGTGCTGCATAAATACATTAGGCATTGCCTGCAAGTTAAGCCTGATTACTTAACTGTCTGATAGCTTGGCACAAAGCAAAGTTTAAATCTGGGTTTGCTTAGGTTTCACCTTTACAGAGATTGTGATTGCTGCTAGAGTAGAGTTTCACCCCCACCTCAACCAGTAACCCAATTTCTAACAACTACACATTTTAGTCAATTTTCCTTGTAAGTGGAGCCTTGTTGGTATCACAAAGTGAAAACTGCAGAAATTAGTAAAGTCAGATGTTTTACTTAAGAAAGTTGCATTTAACTCTCAAAATTTCTCATCCTCTTCCCACAAGGCACATTACTGGCTAACTTCAGTTTCTGTTCATCTTGTTTTCTTTCTTCCATTCTTTTGCATTGCAAACAAATGTACAAAGGGACGATCAAAATGTATGGATTATACCACTGCATTCTCCAACTGACCAGGGGGAGTAGCTCTAGTCCTGTAATTAAGTGTTTTGCCCTTTGCTTATTTTGATGCTTGCTGCCTATTTTTGCATTAAACAAGTTAGACGTCTATGAGCTATGCTGAGTGTCTGTTTCTTTTACATGTCTTACAAACTTAAAATTAAAACAATACTCCCCCTTCTTCATCTCACCACAATACAACATTCTTCTTTTGCATATTTTTTATCCACTGCTTAGCAGATCAGTACACGATTGCTTTGTGTCTTTGGTTTGTTAGTGGGTAAAATTAAGATGATAGAACAGTGTTATATGCAGGTGGGAGAACATATGGTATTTGGGAATGAATTAATGCTGTATGTGGTTAGGTGGTGTTGTAGGCAGAACTGTATTATTACTGATTTGTGGGGACTGCTTCTGCCATGGATGTTTTTAGAGTGCCTGCTGGGTTACAATTTTGTTTTAACCAGTTTTGAGGTGACAAGTTCAAATAATATTACTCGCTATGAGGTGTTTGTGAAGCATTTATTGAGGATGAAGTATTTAAAAATAACATTTGCAGCATTACGCAGCCTCCTTAGTTGCAAGAGGCTTTACCGCAGATGTAGTTTGTGCTTAAAGGGTTGAATGTGGCTCACGCTGAAGGGGCTGTTGTGTGTGATCTAGGTTCAGGACGAGGACAGCAGTAATGGTTGGGAGTAGGGAGGGAAAGGGTCTCTGAAGCTCACACTATATTTTAACATATACCATTATAATATACTAACATATATAACTCTATATACATATATATATAGAGTTATATTATATTGTTTTATATATATATATATATATAAAATGTTATATAGATTATGCTATAAAAACATTAACATATGTAGCATTATAACAGATAAAACATATTATTGCACTATATTATAAGTCATCATAACATGGCTTGACATAGAGGGACTGATTACAAGAGATTGCGAGATTTGGTGGCCATTTCAGTTGGGGCTTATCTGCATATGTTAAAAGCCCATAACGCAACAGACTGGTAACTTGTTAGCCCATAAAGCAACTGACTGGGAACGTGCTGCTAACAGGCTTTAGAGGAGATTTGAAAATGTCAGGGTCGGTCACAGCAGGTTAGTTGCTGAGGGTTATGGACCTCACACAGATGGCTAATAAAAAAAAGAGAAATGTTGGCAGCAAGAACAAAAGGGTTGATGGCCTAGTGGTGGAGTTCAGGAGAGTGTAATTAGTAATTTCAAGAGGCAATTAGGTCTTTACTCAAGGAGAGGGAGATGCGGTAAAGGGTCTTTCACAAGAGGCTATGGTAAGCCAAAAGTTAGTACACAAGGTGAGTAGAGAGACATGTTTTGGTTTTCCCCATTGTAATCAATGTAGGCATTACAGAACTCTTCAGAAGAACAAGGTATGTTGCTTGGTGGAAAGGTCAATAGTATGGAGACAACATGGCCCTAGCAGAGGAAGTTAGAGAGGGGTTGATTTGGTAGTTGGAAAATACTGAAGGTCTGGAATGATCGGGCTCTGTACAGAATAAGAAAATAAGTTACTTACCTGTAACTGTAGTTCTCCAGTATTGTAATCTTTCATAGATTCACATGCTTGAATCAGTCCCAGTCGTCGAGGTGGGAGGCCCCGGTACCATAACAAGTAGTATACATTATACTAATTGGCTTTAAAAAGGAACACAAAGTTCAATTTAACAGCCTATCTATATCTTTTGTTAAAAAAGGACCAGTTATGCATTAACCAATCAGGCGACAGCACCCTCTAGAACCCTCACAACAGATGCTCCAGTTCCTCCGATTTTCACGCACAAAGGTGAGTTATACTGTAAACACAATAAAGGGAAGCCTCTCTGGGGAGGAGGGTGGGTTGCATGTGAATCTATGAAAGATTACAATACTAGAGAATTACAGTTACAGGTAAGTAACTTATTTTCTTCTCCAGTATTGAATCTTTCATAGATTCACATGCTTGAATCAGAGTAGCCAGCAGTTCACAATTACCAATTATATGCATATACATCACAAGCGGATGTTGGGTAGATAAATTATAGTATGGCGATCCTTATTGGAATAGATGGTGTAAAACTGCTTGCCCCACTGCTGCATCCGATTTATCAGCTTCATCCAGGCAACAGTGTTGCGTGAAGGTGTGTTTGTTAGACCATGTTGCTGCTCTGCAGATCTGCTGGATCAACACACCCACAAATAGAGCGGTTGATGTAGACACAGCTCTTGTAGAGTGATCTCACACTCTATCAGTCAACGGTTTCCCTGCCTTTGCATGGCAGAATTGAATGGTTTCTGCAATACATCTTCCGATTTTGGCCTTGGTTGCTGGAAAGCCTTTTTTGAAGTTACCATGTGTGACAAATAACTGGTTTGACTTACGTAATTATTGTGTTCTATAATCTATTACACCATTTAACATATAACGTGTGAAGTGTCTGTTTGGCAGGCGACTGAGGATTTGGAGAAAAAAAATCTTAGAATGATGGGTTCGTTTAGATGAAAATCCAATGGAATTTTAGGTATGAATTTAGGTTTGTTCTAAGGAGAACACTGTCCAATTTGAACTGCATGAAGAGCCCTTAAGGCTTGTATTTCACTCAGCCTTCTAGCAGATGTAAGTGCTAG
Source organism: Pleurodeles waltl (assembly GCF_031143425.1). Classification (NCBI taxonomy): domain Eukaryota; kingdom Metazoa; phylum Chordata; class Amphibia; order Caudata; family Salamandridae; genus Pleurodeles; species Pleurodeles waltl. The sequence goes on from NC_090450.1 coordinate 853,603,710, forward strand.
CAGCAGGGCAGTTTTCTCTGTAAGATATTTTAGTTCTTCCTTGTGAATAGGCTAAAATGGGGTTTTCATCACTTGGCTTAAGACAATATTAAGATGCCACGTGGGAGGTGTTCTTACTGGGGGGAAAAACTCTGAAAAGCCCTTTCATAAATTGTATTATAACTCCTGACGATCAGAGAGAAGGTGTTTTGTCTTCCCTCCTAAATTGGGATATTGCTGCCGAGTGAACCTTTATGGATGAGTGTGTGAGTCCCGATTTTGCTATCTGTAAAAGATATGGTAAAATCTGTTCAGGATTCGAAGAAAACGAGAGCAAGTTGTTCTGCTGGCAACAAATACAAAAAAGTTTCCATTATAATTTATATGATCTATTTGTAGAATCTGCCCTAGCCATGGCTAGAATTTCTCTACAATCGGGCGGAACATCTAGATTTTTAAATTCATGGTGTTCAGGAGCCATGCCGCCAAGTGTAGATGCGTCGGACTGAGATGCAAGATCTGGCCCCTGTTCATGGTTAGCAACGTACGACTGGGCATTAACTGTATGTGTGGGTTTTCCGAAAACAGAAGTTCTGTGTACCATAACTGCCTGAGCCATTTTGGAGCTATGAGGGTGATCCTGCATAGTTCTCTCTTGAGTTTGCGAAGTATCCGTGGGATTAGAGGAATCGGGGGGGGAAAAGCGTAAGCAAATATTTTTGACCATCTTATCGAAAATGCATCTTCCCACAATCCTTTTTGGTGATTCCAACTTGGGTAGTACTGGTACTTGCAGTTGTTCCTGGTGGCGAAGAGGCCCAGCTTAGGCGTGCCCCATCAGATGAATATGTTCTGTAATATTTGATGCTTGAGTTCCCATTTGTGGCAGGTTGAAGACAATCCGCTCAATATGTCTGCCAGCACATTTGATGCTCCTGGTAAATGTTCCGCTCTCAGAGATATTTTGTTTTGTATCGCCCACTGCCAAAGTTCTTGTGCTTGATGTGACAGGGTTGCCAATATGGTTTCTCCCTGTTTAAGTAGTGTATGCACGTGGTGCTGTCCGTTCCGATGAGCACGGATGATATTGCAGTTCTGGGAAGGAACGAACGGAGCGCTAGAGCTATGGTTTGAGTTTGAGATAGTCGATGTGCATTTTCTTGTCAGGATTGCCCCATTTTCTACTGATGGAAAGATCCTTTAGATGAGCGCCCCAGCCTTGTAGGGACACATCTGTTGTTATTACATAGTCCGTTACTGGGGACAAAAATGTTAGCCCTTCTGCCACGTTCATCTTCTGCGTCCACCATTATAGGGAGGATCTCATCACTTCAGCTATTTGTATGATGTTGTTGAAAGAGCTTGGGGTGATTTCCACTGCTTGTCTACCTCTTCTTGCAGTGGCCTCATGTGAAGTCTGCAGTTCGGAATTAGAGGGATGGAAGAAGATAGCCTTCCTAGGAGCAATATGTATGTCCGAACTGAAACTGACTTTCTTTTGATAAGTTTGTGGACCAATTGTTGCATTTTTATCTGTCTGTCCAATGAGGCCTTGGCTGTATTTGTGTTGATAACTGAACCTAGGAAGGTTATTTCTGTTTTCGGAATAAGGGTGGACTTCTGGAGGTTGTCAAACAACTTGAGACACGTTTGTGTGCTCTGTGTTTGTTTTTTCATGATGGTGCATTGATCAACCAATCATCCAAGTATGGGAATACTTGAACTCCTTTTTGTCTTAGATGTGCAGCCACTGGTGCTAGCATTTCTGTAAATATTTGATGAGCTGATTTTAAACCAAAAGGGAGCACCTTAACTGAAAGTGAGCACCGGCTACCTGGAATCGTAAGTACCTTCGATGATTGGAATAAATGGGTATGTGGAGATATGCATCTTTGAGGTCGAAGGATGTCATATAGTGCCATGGTTTAGAAGGTGCAAAATGTCCTTTAAGGTAACCATCCGAAAAGACAGTTTTTTTTTAGATATTTGTTCAGTTTGTGAAGATCCAGTGTTGGAAGCCAATCTCCTGATTTTTTTCCTGATCAGAAAGAAACAACAGAAATAAAAGCCCATTCCCTTTTGAATATATGGTACTCTTTCTATTGCTCCTTTTATTATCATGAGAGAAATTCCTTTTACTAGCTGTTTTAGATGTGGAGGGGTGGACTCCTGGGTGGGAGATTTGGTGGTTTGTTGATAAATTTGAGGTTATGTCTCCTCGAGTTTTGACATCTAGGACCCATTTGTCCATTGTTATAGTAGCCCATTGGTGTAAAAACTAGGAAATTCGACCTCCTAATCTGTGTGGCGATTGGGAATGTGGGGTAGCCTGCGAATGTATTAGGTCATTGCTTTCTTGAAGAGTCTCGACCTTTGGTGGGTTGTTTCCCTCTAGTTGGTTGTTTGTAGGCTGCAGTAGGTGGTTGTCGATACTGCTTGGTGTAGTGAGAACGGTATTGTCCTTGGTAGGGCTGATATTACTGCCGAAAAGGCTGAAAACCTCTCTGAAAATAAAAGTACTCCTGCCTCTGGCTCCTAGAAACGGCTGCCTCTTCGATTGCAACGTACATAATGATCTGGCTGTGTCAGTATTGGTTTTAATAGCTTTCAAGGCGTCATCTATGTGGTTTCGGAATAATGACTCACCAACATTGGGCATGTCCAAAATTGTGCTTTGCACCTCTGGCCTAAAGGTTGTGGCTTTTAGCCAGGCTTGTCTTCGGAGCACAGCTGCTCCTGCCAGCTGCCGAAAACCTGTTGCAGAGATGTCAATTACACAGACTATTATCTCTGCAGACACTCTTTCACCTTTTTGGAAAATCTTTCTGGCCTCCTCTTTAGAGTCTTCCGGAAGATGATCTATGTATGGTGACATATCCGACCACATCTTTCTGTCGAACCTTGCTAGAATCGCAAGAGAATTAGCTGCACGAACTGTAAGCCCTGCCATACTCGAGAATCGTTTCCCAATAGAATCGAGCCGGCATCCGTCCCTATCTGATGGTGTTGTGATGGGTGCTGATGGATTTTTGTAACACCTTTGTGCAGCTTGACTTCTGGTCTCAGATGTCCTATTAAACATGCTGGCATATTGTCTGGTACTTTGTATTTTTTATCCAGTCTTTGCATGACTGCTGAGATGGTGGCTGGATTCTTCATAGTACGAATACCCTCTTGCCAGATGAAATCTATTATGGGTGTTGCTTTCACTGACTTCTCTCTGAGTTCCTTAAGATCATATAAGAAACAGTCTATCTGTTTAGAGGTAATTGAAACCTTTTCACTGCGAGCTCCATTATGCTATGAAAGTCACCAATATAGTCAGGGGGGGGAGAGTCAACAGGAGGCGGTTGTGGTGGTGATGGTGGCTGTCTGACATAGTTGTCCCACTCTGAAGCCGTGGAGGCTTAGTCTCTTATTTCCCCTTCTTCTTCTTGTTCATCCTGTGATGTATCTTGGGTGTCTGTCGGTGGATCCGCTAATGACATTGTAGATAGCGGAGGCCCTGAAAAGGAAGGCGTAGTAGGGTGAGAAGGCGACCTTTGCAGAGGTGATCGCGCTGGAGTTTGAAACTTGGATGGAGGTGCGGATTGCGCAGGCTTAGGAAATAGTCCATAGTAGTCTTGCAGCACTGCTTGCAAGTTAAATATCAAGTCCTGTGGCATATGGACTGTTTGCTCCTGTATATTATGTGGTGAGCTGGGCTGGTAGCTCTGTTGTAGGTTCTCAGTCAGGTAAGCATTGTCATGATAGTACTGGTCATCATCTTGATCATCATCCTGGTATTTAACTTGTAACTCGGAGGGGCTGTGGCCTACCCCTGAAGGTCCTTCATTGTCCAATTTGTTATCTAACATATAATGTGGTGGAAATGGGGTGATTTTACTTGGTGAGGTGTGTTCCGGATGTAACAGTTGGCCTGCGGGTAGTATAGACACGGACAGGCCTGTAACAGTCATCAAGGGTGTCAAAGACAATGCAGCTGTTGTTGGCACCCTCGTCAACAGTGATGATAATATTACTGTTGATGGTGGCTTCGTCGCCGATGGCATCGTCAACAGTAGTTTAGTCAACTGCAGCGTTTCGGATGGTGGAGTCGTTGACAATGGGGTCGTCAATGGTAGTGTGGTCGATGGTGATGTCTTCTTGGTAACCCTTGCGACGGTGGTATGGTCGACAGAAAAGGTGTCACCGTAGCTGTACCACTCGTCGATGAGCCCGTCAACTGTATCGTTGTCATTTGCTTCGTCGTAATCTTGCAGGGTACAATGGTCGTTGACACCAATTGAGATGGGGATATTATCATAGGCGATGCCGCTGTTGTGAACGTCGGCGTTATGGTGGTCAGTGTTGTCAACGGTGATTACATTTTTTATCAGAAGTCATTCCTGATGTTGAAGGAAGTGATTTTAAAACTTTCCTGACAGAAACCTTTTTAGTAGCTGGTGTTGAAGGCTCAGAAGAGACCTTTGAGGAAGACTTTTTCTTATGTGGCACCATCTCTTTTCCATGAGATTTTTTTAAGTGCTTTTCTGTGGGGCTCCGAATGCTCCCCTCCAGATATATTTCTATCCTGTGGGATTTTTCAGTTTGTGAAGAGTCATCACTCTTTCCCTCAGAGACTGAATGTACCTTTGATTTCCGTCTTTGTAACCACAAGAGAGGCCTTCCTTGTCTGTCTTATAGGGTTTTCTGTGAGAAAGTTCTGCAGATTTTGCAATCTACAACCTTATGCTCTGGATAGAGACAATAAATACACTCCCTGTGAGGGGTTCTCGGAGTAAAGTCTCTTTTTGCCACAGGTGTTACATGGCTTAAACAGGCTCTTTCTTGGAGATCCTGACATAGTCAGAGTGTCCCAGGCTGTAATAAAATGAATTTTAAAGCTGACCTTGAGAAGTATTCAGTTGAAGTTAGTTGTTCTGAAGAGAAAAACTGAGCAGAGCTCAGGGAGACTCCCATCACCTAACGTGCAGTAGAAAATCTGAGGAACTGGAGCCTCTGTTGCCTGATTGGTCAATGCATAACTTTGATCCTCTTTTAACAAAGGATACAGATAGGCTGTTAAACTGAACTTTGTATTCCTTTGTAAAGCCTATTAGTCTAATGTACACTACTTGTTATGGTACCGGGGACTCCCACCTTGACGACGGGGAATGATTCAAGCATGTGAATCTATGAAAGATTCAATATTGGAGAAGTCTGAATTTCGTACAAATAATAATGTGAGCTGCCTACATTCACGGCATGGTTAGGAGTTTTGCAGGCAGCAAACGTATGGTCGAGGAGAACGCACATCACATAAATTGTTTAGAAACGAAGACTAGCTATTTTGTATTAACAAGTTTCAATTGTATATTTGAGAGGAGCTAGATGTTGATGTGAGCAGATAATATTTCCTCTATTTGATATAACTTGCCTGGGCAGAAGCAGATCAAGGACATTTTCGGGGCTGGCAATAGAAATTTGGCACTATCGTCTAAAAATACAAAATATCTGTTAGATAAGAGCACTTAGCAGGATAGGACAATTCTGGGGTGCATTGGAATTCCAGTTATTTAAGGGATTACAGCAACTGGAAGTTGAACTCTAAATATGTCCAGAAAATCAAGAAAGTTTGGGGTCCTTCGGAGAAAGTTATCTTTCCATTCATATTGACATCTCAAATGGAGAGCTATTACAGTTGGAGGAGACCTGGTTGCTATGGTTGCTGACACATTTCAGCAAGAGACTGGAGGAGTTTGGGAGGTGCTTTTCTGCCTTTCATGTAGCCAAAAATAGTGATGATGCTAGTGCAGCAGCAGGCTTGTTGTCTGGTACTGGTGACTTTGTTCTGTCTCCATGGTTTCTAGGTTTGTTGAAACTGGCAGAGGAGGAGCTCTTTTTTAATAAAGGCAATGAGCCTTTTAATAGATGTGGATGGAAAAGACTATCCTTGGATAGAGAACGGATGTCTAACCCTTCTTGTCTGGAAGATAACTGGAGATCAAAACAGTTCAATGGCCTTTAAGAGGCTACAGTTCTCTTTAAAGAATCATGGTCTCATGGTATCAAAACAATAAGGGAGCTTGGAACGTATGGGTATGTTGGTGCATGGAAACATATGTGTATATTTATTTTAATTATTATTCTAGGGCAGTAACTTTTTTATGCACCTTTGGTGGCAGTAGACCACACTTTAATAAAAGGAAGGGCAATTGGAAAGGACGGTTTGGTTTGTAGAGTGTTGAAAGGCATGAAGTTGAGAAGCCCAGGTAGTGGGTGCATACCTTTATGGGATGCAGTGAAGGCTTTTTCATTCCTTTTAGCATTCCCATGGAATGCTTTCTTATGATTGCATTAGAATAGCTTTTTTTGTTGCATTTGTAGAAGAGTGTCTGATGTGAGAGGTTTGGAGGCAATTTATAGACTTTGCAATCCAGAAGGAATTTTGTTTCAAAGCCATTCTACAAGGGCTACCCCACCAAGTAAGGTGTTTGAAACGCAAGGTGGATTGGAAGACATTCTGAAAGTGGCATATTGGTCTAATGCAGGTGTGTCTGCAAAGTTTTGCTTGTGGCCTGTGGAGCATATATCAAATGAAGTTATAAAAGTCTTTGAATACTGTCTGGAGATATCACAGCAATTCTCAATGGTTTAGTGTCATAAGACTCTAGTGAAAGATTTTTGTGAAACTCGTTTTAGGTAATATGTTTGCTTACTTTCATGTATACTGCTCTTAATGTTTTAGACTATTAAAGGAGGTGAGCTTAAACTATAAATAGTGTGTGTTGCTTTCATTATTCTTTACTAAAGTGCCGTATTACGGAATACTGACTGTTAGAAATTGATTCTTTGGTTGGCAGTCAGGACCTCCTGTCCAAGCAAGGACTCTCACTCAAGTAAGGGCAAGTTACACACAATCCAAATTATCCTGTGCCCACCCTCCGGCAGCTTGGCACTGAGCAGTCAGGCTTACCTTAGAAGGCGTAAAGTATATGAGCAATACATCATGCAATAACACAGTAAAGCACCACAAAAATACACCACACAGTGTTTAGAAAAATATAGAATATTTATCTGGATAAATGGAGGTCAAAGCAATCAAGATTTGATAAGTAAACATTGAAATATCACTTCAGAGAATGATAAAAAGAGTCTTAAGTCCTTAAAAAGCAACAAGTGTCTCTTGCAAGCACAAAGTACCTGGTTTGCGTCCAAATTATCTGCAAGGGGCCGCAGAGGAGATGTGTGGAAAACAGGGAGGTGGGTGTCAGTTTCTCCGGGGGGACACAGACAATGTGTCAATATTTTTCCACGCAGGGAAGGCTTTGCATTGATTTCCAGCACGCTGTCTTGGATCCTCTTCGGGTTGCGGGGTATTCAGACCCCAGGGGACGATGCGGAGAAATCCTGGCCATGCATGATGAAGTCACAGGAGCTGCATTGATCCGGTGGGTGATGCAGGGAAATTTCTGTTGCAGGGCAGGCGCTGCATCGATTCTTCCCGCAGGAAGTGTGGCTGCGTCATTCTGGCTCGGCTATGCATCGATCCAATGGACCATGCATCGAAGTTCCAGTCGCAACACTGGCGCTGCGCTGACCTCCTCTCTGAGAGCTGGGCTGCGTCGTTCCGGTTCGGCGTGCGACAATTTTCTCATCGCGATGCAGGCTGTGCGTCGAATTTTCCCTGCACAAGGAGTTCTTTGCAGGATGAAGTCTTTTTGGTCCTGAGACTTTAAGGAACAGGAGGCAAGCTCTATCCAAGCCCTTGGAGAACACTTCTAAGCAGAGCCAGGGGGTAGCAAGGCAACAGAAGGGCAACAGTCCTTTGTAGAAAAGCAGTCAGGTGAATCCTTTGGGCAGCCAGGCAGTTCCTCTTGGCAGGTTGCAGGGTCTGGTTCAGAATTTCTTCACCAGTGGTATCTTGTCCAGAAGTGTCTGAGTTGGTAGGGTCAGAGGCCCTGTTTAAATACCAAAATGTGCCTTTGAAGTGGGAGAGACTTCAAAGAGTGGCTTAGAAGTGCACCAGGTCCCCTTTCAGTTCCATCCTGTCTGCCAGGGTCGCAGTAGGGGATTTGGCAGTCCATTGTGTGAGGGCACGTCACTGTCCTTTCAAATGTAAGTGTCAGGCCCTCTACCCTCCCAGCACAGGAAGACCCATTCAGTATGCAGATGCGTGCAGGTGTGACTGAGTATGCTGTATTTGGGGTTGTCTGAGTGAATGCACAAAGGAGCTTGTCAAGTAACCAGCCAGGCGTGGATTGTAATGCACAGAAGGATTTAAGTGCAGAGAAATGCTCACTTTCTAAAAGTGGCATTTCTAAAATAGTAATATTAAATCCAACCTCACAAGTCAGCAGGATTTTGTATTACCATTCTAGCCATACTAAATATGACCTTGTTACTCCTTTCAGATCAGAATCTACCACTCAAACAGTATATGTGGGCAGCCCTAATGTAAGCCTATGAAAGGGGCAGGCCTCACAGCAGTGTAAAACGAATTTAGGAATTCTACACTACCAGGAAATATAAACTACACAGGTATATGTCTTGCCTTTTACCTACATAGCACCCTGCCCTATGGGTTACCTAGAGCCTACCTTAGGGGTGACGTATATGTAGAAAAAGGGGAGTTTAAGGCTTGGCAAGTACTTTTAAATGCCAAATCAAAGTGGCAGTGAAACTGCACACACAGGCCTTGCAATGGCAATGGCAGGCCTGAGGCATGGTTAAGGGGCTACTTATGTGGGTGGCATAAACAGTGCTGCAGGCCCACTAGTAGCATTTAATCTATAGGCCCTGTGCACATGTACTGCACTTTACTGGGGACTTACAAGTAGACTAAATAAGCCAACTGGGTATGAACCAATGTCACCATGTTTTAAGGGAGAGAGCATATGCACTTTAGCACTGGTTAGCAGTGGTAAAGTGTGAAGAGTCCTAAAACCAGCAAAAACAGTATCCAAAAAGGGGAGGGAGGCAGGCAGAAAGTTGGGAGTGACCACCCTAAGGCTGTCAGGTCTAACACGGACTATGCAGGTTTCATAAGTTTGCTTTCCTCACCTCATTTTCCAGTATAAGAGACAAGCCCAAAGTCTTGAGAACTTCATGTTCAGAGCCCGTGAAAGATGGATCATAAATGTAACAATGACATTTCGGTATCTGTAAGAAAAAAACATAATTCAGATTCAGTATATAACTGAGGCAAGACTAGGATGTTTACATAAATGAAAGATCACCAATGTGCCAGAGACAGTGAATAAACCAAGGGTAAGAAACATAACCGAAAGCAGTGACAAAAAGATACCAGATTGTTCTACCCAGTCCATATCCGTTATAACATCAATGTTATGAATAAACATTTACTAGATTACAAAGGAAACAACAAAAAATATTTATGGACACTGGCTGTCTTATTCCCCAAACCCTTTAGGTGCACCACAAGTACCATCTGTAGCCATCGATGACATACTATTTTATAGAAATACGATCTCCAGACATCTAAATTTGTAAACACAACATATGAAATTATACAGTACATGCAAGAAAGACAGATTTTCCAGTCATGAGAGTGTGTTTTTAAAGGGAAATGGCTTTTTGAAAATGTGGCGAAATGCCTATACTTATTTAGTTATTTATTTACTAGTGATTTTATACAGCAGTCATTATGAGTGTGCTTTACAGTATAATACAAACAACAGCGGTATTGTCTTAAATTAAAATAACTAAAACAGTATAAATGAGGAGAAGTGGGGCATAAGCAGATCGGTTGCACAATAGGGAATTAAACAGGAAAACATGCAGAACAATGAGGGGGGCCAATACAATTCCATAGTTAGACAGAAGAACAGGAGGAGAGGACAGTGCATCTGCAAACCCAGGTGGTAGAGCCAAATAGTGTAGGTGGTAAGAGAGAGACAAGATACAGTTACAGTTTTTGGGTTAAATGCAGTGTAAAGTCTTAAGGTGTTGAATGAATGATAATTCCATAGAGAAGTAGCTAAAACAATGCTCCTTACTATGGGCGCAGTGTGACATTATTTCTACACCTACAACTTTCCCAGTTGGAGATTTTCTTTATCATGAACAGAAGGTTTTGCTGTTGGTGGAACATTTGTCAATTTAAAGTTAGGGATATGCATGGAAATATATCGCTCTACACAAATTGGCCCTGGAACTTGAAAATTGCTTGATTTTATTAACCAAGACCCACATGAAACATCTTTAGTCTCAAAAAGCGAATAGTAGCCAAATAATAAGGGGCTGCCCTAGTACAGGAAAGTCATTTCATCTACTGATAGTATAACACTTAGCAATCATTTCCCAACATTTATAGGTCACAACAAATGGCGCTGTTTAATTAGCTCCCTCACACATCCTATTCTGTTAACAAAGGTATTAGCCATTATTAAGAATTATCGGAAAAAGAGGTAAATAACACATAAATGACGAGTAATGAGTGCCTTACACTTGTAGCAAAAGGTGCTTTAACAAGAAACACATCACACATGCACAAACTATCTCTATCATACAAATTCTTTCCTTAAAATTTTTTACTAAACATATCAAATGAAAACACCATATATTTAAATAGCTAATACACATTCCCAATAAACTCCAAATGACACATTTACTTTATTCACATGAATCATCCACCAATACAAGTTATTCAGCCTTCTCATCAATCATGAAGATGGTGGTCAGATTACCCTAGAATAACTGACTATGAAGAAACGGGACACTCTCAAAATATTTAAAAATGTTCTAAATTCCTAAATATGGTTATTTAAAAAATAAAGTTTCAGCCCAGTGTCCCCTAGAATAGGTCTTCACCAAAGAAACATGATGTATACTACTAATCCTAAAACAACCGCCAACTTTAATTGTTAAAGGACTATAGAGGACACCCAACCATGACAGCTAAAATATAAAACAGTTTCCTAATCTTTATTGAGTTTCTCATAGTAAAACATCAGGTTCAGTATTTTCAATGTAAGCACCGGGGACTTGTTATACAAATTATACCCATTTCCTTTTCAGACCTGGAAAGTTTCCCCAAACCTATTAACCCCTAGTACTGTTGCACTTTTATTTACTGTACTACACTGTATAATATAGTCATTTAAACAACACTTTTATGCCCTGTGAGCTTTCCGAATTGTCAAGCAAATACCTACTCAGTAATTATGAGCAATTCATATGGTACATTGGTGCAAGTTTGAAAAAGTGTTGGTTATATTTTGGCGGATGTTGGGTGAAGGGTGTGAGGTTTGAAGGGAAAGTAAAAGTGGTGCATAGTGTTTCACATCACGTATGTATGGCTGCAGAGAGTGTAGAACAGGCACAGTCACAGATGGGGGTACTTAACATCTTTGCATAAAGATTGATATTTATCAGGATTGCTGCTAACGTCGTCTACATGATCCAAGTGAGACAACACTATATTGGACCATCAACGGTTACTGGACAGAAAGTGGAATCCTTCAATAATTCTTGTTACATGGAGTTTCTGTAGAACTTGGCCACTACTGCTGATTCACTAAAGTTAAAAGGTTAAGAACCACTGCTCTGGTGCACAGTCTGGCTTGTGTCCAAAGAGATGGGTACCAAAAAATGGAATTTCCATGAGGGACTGTTAGACATCAATGAAGAAGCCCGCTGATCATACCCATGCTCAATGCCGAAGCACCACGCTGGTACCAACTGCCCTTCCCAGTAAGTAGTCCAATCTAATGACATTCTCCGGAGCATCTTGACTGTCCTAAAATAGTTGTTGGAATTTTGTGTGAAGTTCATCAGCGAATGCAGGGAAGATATTGATCACCATGTATCTCAACATGTGTGAGTAATGCCCCAAGAAGCAGCTTGAGATGAAAGATCGAAGGGCAAGGTTGTATTATTTTCCCAGATAATCTGTAAATTTCGACTCTGCCTGGTGGAGTGGTTGTGAATGCATTCAGGTTAAGTTGGCTGGGGGAAGCCTGAAACACAAGACTCATGTTTGGGCCTGTCAAGGCTTCATTGAATGGTAGCAGTATTTCTGAAGAGGTCTGCCCTGGCTGCAGTACCTCCGTAAGCATATTTATTTTAACTTTCACAGAGGGAAGCTGGGGATCAAGAATTTCTTGAGGGACCAAGTGAAGAAGTAAGTCCTGTATTTGGAGAGAGGTCCTGGCCGTTGCCGTCCGGGAGGTTCATAAATAGATTCTCAACAGGTGAGATTCCTCATCGCCATTGTTGCCGCCTGTGGCCCCGGGTCTGAAAATATATACAGCAATGGAAGCGTGTCAGAATCAGATGCTTTGTGATAGGTCAAGGTGGGTGCATCTTCGATTGAGGATGTGGTGGGTTCACATTTACATCAGAAAGGACTACTGTTGCACCCCCCAGCAATGTCAATGCACAGAGTACATACATCGTAGTTGCTGCTGAGGTAAGAGCTGAAGTGGGCATCAGTCCTGAAGTTGGATTGGAACCTTGTGAGGGGTAAAGAGGCAAAGTCAGAGTTGGAATGGATCTGCCAGCAATTAACCAGAATGGAGAACTCCTCAGATCCATGGGCTCTGAAGGTGTATCAGTGGGATTGGGAAGGATATTGAAAACTCACAGCCTTACATTTCTGAAGGCATGAATTTGCTGCACTGTCACAGATGGACCTAGAAACTGGGCAGGATCAGGACTAATGCAGGAGTCTGTTCTGGGGTGGGTGACTGAGATCTTGAGGTATCCTGACATCCATGCAACATCTCCTGATGGGAGTGGCGGGTAAAAGGGGAGCCATGTTTCTTCTTTTTTAACTTAACTAAAGATGTAGTTGTGGGATGAAAATCTCGCTCTGGAGCGGCCTTAAGAGCAAAAACTTGTCTACATTCTCAACTTCGAAGTGAACTGGGCCTTCCACGCTTTCTTGCAGTGCTCCTTGACGAAGAGTTTGGCCATGCGGTCTCAGATGGCCTTTGGGTTCACCCGAGAGCATTCGTTGCACAACTTGAAGTAATGTGAGGAGCCGAGACACACAAGACAGACTTTGGACGGGTCCATCGCTGACTTTTGTGTGTAGCAATCCTTACATGTTAGGAGGGTGGGGAAGACATGCTCGTTGCGCACTGGTGACATTTTTGTAAAATGTTTCCTGTCAAGTCACAGAAATTTGGGGAGTCAGAAGGAGCAGAACAAACATCTATTACTGGTGGCTAACTTTTGGACTTGATGTCACTTCCAGGGAGGGACAGAACAGACACAGAGCCACACATCACCACCTACCATTGAGCGAGGGTTTTGCTAAAAAAATCTTTATATCCATTCTGCGGTTAGAAGTGTAAATCAGAAAAAAACATTTCTGAAACAAAATAAATGTCATCCTTCAAAACCTGAACATTCTCAACCCTGGTCAAACGTGGCTATTCTTGAGGGGTAAAATAGCTGAGATTTGCGCAAACATTTCTCCCAAAACGCTTCAAACATTGTAGACCTTCAGTATAGGCAAATCAAAATGCATTTCCGTGAAGTGTATTCTTAGGCTCCTGTCTCTATTAAAACCTTAAGCTGCAATCAGCAATAGTTAAAAAAGGACTGACCCCAAAACAATCTGATAAATAACAGTAACATTTGGGGGAGGAGGGCTGGGGGAATGGCCTGGCAAGATGGCAGAGTGGGTGCTCGAATTTAGAGCTCCACAGCCCTGATAAAATAAATCCTCCAGCATTCTCCCAGTAAGAGCCACACTATGCACTCCACGTTGGCTGGACAGTTGATCATGGTGGCAGCGGGGTGGCATGCCGGCCAGCACAGAACACACATACTTACTAGCAGAGGGCCCCCTTGCCAGGAGCCTTCATGCAGCACACTGCCAGCGCTGCGGAGGATGAGGGCTGTGGGGACCTGTGGCATCCTGAGAGTTTGCCCCACACCTTAAAAACAGTTATAAGGCACAGAGCAGTGAAACCGCGTGGAGAGATGAAACTCCCACCCTCTCCCCAGTGGCTGAAAGGCGGGTGGTCAGTAGTGCAATAAGCTGAGGACCTGCTCTAAGAATCTAATGGTCTACGGACCGTGATGCAACTCTGATGGACACTGGCAAGTGATTTACCCTTGGGAAGCGAGCGGTAGACCTGTGCTGATTGCTGGTGCCTGTGGACTTTGCATGTGCCAGGAAACGTGGGACGGCCGCACCTAGGTGAAGGTGAAAGCGACTGACTGAGGTATCCTTGAGCGGAAGGTGCAGAGGTAGTGGTCAACACAAAAGCTGAGTGGTCTGTGACCCTGAAGGATCGCTGAGTACCTTGAGCAATCAGTTACTCACGGAGGAGCGATTTGTGAACCTTGAAACTGATTATGGGTCAACAAAAGAACAGCAGAACACCATTACTCAAAGCATGCAGCCATAGGGACTGCCTCAGCACACCACATGCCAGACAGGCATTCAGATAGCAGCACTGATGGAGGCAAATCAGGGCTCCCATAACATGCTAGAAAGAAAAATGGACTTGGTGGCGACTAAAGTGGGGCTCCTACGTGCAGACCTTCAGAACGTCTGGGACAGGGGATGGCCACGGAACAATCAATCGACAACCTTGGTGAGGACGTGGTCATTCTTAAGGAACAAGGGGAAATACTGGCGGGTACGGCTAAAATGCTAGAGGACAGAGTGGAGGATGCCGAGGGCTGATCCTGCCGTAATAACCTGCGGTTGGTTGGTTTTCGGAGTAGGAGGAAGTGGGCTCAGCTGAACCCTTCCTGGAGGCATTGCTGCTCAACACACTCAAATCGGAGGGCTAGTCCCCCATGTTTAGTGTGGGAAGAGCACACAGAGCATTAGTGAGATTTATTCCGATCCCCCCCACCTGCACCCCAAGCCATTATTTCACAGATTTTCTACTACTTGAACAGAGACTGTATTATCAAAGCAGCTTGCAAGGCTGAAAGTCTGAAATATGAAAATCATTGCATTAACACTCGGAAAGGACAAGCGCAGAGAAAATCATTTGTAGAAGTCAAACAGAGAAGCTCAGGGCCACAGGACTGTCATACATGCTGATGTTCTCCACCTCATTTCGGGTGGTTGCACAGGGCAAAACCAACTTTGACAGACCTGAGGATGTTTGGGTCTGGCTTGAGCAATGGGATAAAGTACCAGGAGAACAGGACACCCTGCAGTCCGGCAGAGACGGACATGGGGGGAGAAAACAAGTAACACAATGGAGCATCTCCCAGGGACAACTGTCAGCCGGAAGGGATATGGAATCTTGTATTTAGGTACAGAACGACAGCATGCTTGCTGAGGTTCAGATGGAGGGGGCCAACCAGTTTGACTCCCAAAGTAGTGGGGAGAAGGACCCACACCTGACTCAGACAGGAACTGCTGAACTTCAACCTGAATAATACGGTGGGCTGAT
The DNA here is from genome assembly GCF_031143425.1 of Pleurodeles waltl. NCBI lineage: Eukaryota > Metazoa > Chordata > Amphibia > Caudata > Salamandridae > Pleurodeles > Pleurodeles waltl. Next base: position 853,619,066 of record NC_090450.1, read on the forward strand.
TGCTGGGAAGGAGGCATGTCCTTGGTAGTGGTTTGTAAGTATGCTGCATGGAGGGTGACGACATGACATGACATGGAACATTATGGATGAAACATTTACAGTTGCCAAAGGAGTGTCCAACTTAAACAAGTACTTGTATGGAACTATGAACCAATCTATATATACGGACTGACTTTTACAAGGGAACACACTTCGGGTATTGTTACGGTTGCCGGAGTGAGACCTATTGTGGAGCTCTACCCCTATAGGAATGGAGAAAACACTATCCAGACTCGCTCCTGCTATGAGACGGATTTAGATTAGATTGATGACTTGTGCAAGGTGTGGCCTAGGAGTAGGAACAGTGTGCAAATGTAGAGGGGGGGGTCTAGAGTGTCCCTGTGCTAGTGTAGCATAGGATGGTGGGCAATCATGAACTGTTTGTATACTGTTGTTGAATGACTGTCCCGGGTGTGAAGAGGTGGAAGGAGGTACGTTCTTGTTTAAGGTATGGTACAGATCATAATATGTATAGTCAAAGTGATACGTATACGGGAACCATTTGGGCACAGAGGTAAATGTACCCCCAGGTGATTCCCAGGGATGACTAGTAAATTGTGTGTGTGTGTGCGTGTGTGTGTGTGTGTGGAGCGGGGTGGGAGGTTTCACCTATTACCATGACAGTTACATAAAAGTGTCACATGGAACATAAGGGACTTGGGCGGTTATGTGAAGAGATACAAGGTGCACTCATACTTAAAACGCAGCATTGGAGTGAGTATAGTATGACTACAAGAAAAGCACCTCATGGGCAGCAAAGCAGACAGAGTGAAGAAAAAGATGGAGGGGGCAGATGTATGTGTCCAATTGCTCCTCTTTTGCATGGGGAGTGGCAGCCTGTGTAGGACCGGGATCCTCTTTTGTGTGATTTACACAGAGGTCACTATATTTTGGCCCATTCTGAATGTATATACCACTAATGTAGATGACAGGGGACTCTTCCTACAGATGCAATCATTGCTCACAGACAATATGGTGGATAGGTTGCTGTGAGTTGGGAACTTTAATTGTGTCTAAGATGCAAGACTGGATAGACAACCCCCCCAGAGCTACAAGGAAACCTGGGATAGTAGGCACGCTCACTGAAGCCACGCGTAATTTGAGATGTGATGACAGGTAGTGTGAAAGACATCTGGGGAAAAAGGGAGTACTCTTGTTGTTTGGCCACTCATGGCACCTATAGCCAGCTGGACCGGGCCCTGGGCAATGCAGAGGTAAGAATGGATAGACATGCAATTAACTACCTGGGAAGCTTATAGCGGTAATAAATGGGAGGTACTTAAGACAGTGGTCCGGGAGGAATGCATTGGCAGTATCTGTGGAATGCGCAACTACAAAGCAAATTAGGAGACCTGGAAAATCAGCTGACGGAAGGGAAGCCCAAAGGGAGAATGCAGAAAGATCAGCCAAAGCGGGCCGGTATCAGAGATCAAGAGACATTGGGGGGCATGTGGAACGACTAGACAAGTTTACAAGCTGGGAATACAGGCAACGGTTACACAGAGAGGGGGATAAATTAAGGAGATTGCTTGCATGGCATCTCAGGCGGGGAACTGACAGATTCCCTATCATGGCCTTTCTATCATGGAGACGGAACCCTGGCTACATCCCAGAGGGCTATTAATGCTTTGCTAAGGGAACACCTTAGCAACCTCTATGCCGGGAAAGGGAGATAACTGATGCAGAGACGGTGGACAGGCACTTTAGGAGTGTAGACCTGCCTGTGGCAAAAGAAATGCTGCAGCCCATAGGGATCTCCTGGAACCCCAATACCCTGGGTACCTAGGTACCAAATAATAGGGAATTATAAGGGTGTTCCAGTGTGCCAATCAGAATTTGCAAAATTAGTCACTAGCCTGCAGTGACAATTTTTAAAAGCAGAGAGAGCATAAACGCTGAGGTTCTGGTTAGCAGAGCCTCAGTGATACAGTTAGGCACCTCACAGGGAACACATACAGGGCATACTTTATGAGCACTGGGGTCCTGGCTAGAAGGATCTCAGTGACACAGGCAAAAACAAACATACATACAAATAAAAATGGGGGTAACATGCCAGGCAAGATGATACTTTCCTACAAGGAGACAATCTGCTTGCCTGGGTTTGAGATGGGAACCCATCCTGTTCCACTATCTTGCCATTATAGTGGGACATACTATTGAGCTGTAACATCAGTACTGTATTGACTCTCAAAGTCAAGTTCTGGACCACACTACCACTGTCCATGGCGGGGGAAGTCGCAGTCGTGACAATGGTGTTCTTATCCACATGTTTGTATGTAATTCAGAATGGTCTTTATATACTACCATGTAGCTTGTTCAAGATGTTAGATAGCTTAATTGTTTTCCGTGTATGGGCAGGGAACAGTAGCAGGGTTGCACTGGTAAAGTTTAAACTGGACCCGTTGGAGGGTGGCATGGGTCTCCCGGATTTAGAGCTATATGACTATGTGTCCAAATAGCAACATGATGCAAAATGGGCATGAATGGCAAACACTCTCTGCTGGCTCTACTGATGCGTGGCAAACACACGCTGCCCAGCACCCCTTACCTGATTTGCCAGGTTGTGGAGGTGTGGGCAAAAGCAGTAGCTATGATGTTTAGATTACCTCCCTTTGTTAGGGAATTAGGGGTATGGACGCTACTCACTGTTCGCCAAATTGAGGACGATCTGTGCTGAGATGGAAGGAAGGGGGATGTGAAACATTGTGGGATTTATATCCTGGGGAGAAGTTCCTCACTTTTGCGGAAGCACAAGAGGCCTTTGTGCTAGGGGTAGGCCAATTATTGCAATATGCCAAATTGACAAGTACAGCACTGGAAATTTGGACAACTTTACAATTGTTATTGGCGGCGGGTTTGGCAAGACATATGGTGATGCATGTTTACAAAACATTTAAGCAGGACAGGGCCTGGGGAGAACAGATGGCGCAGCGGACTTGGGGGGAAGGGGGTGTTTGGGGTGAGGGCCTTAAGACACCCCTAACAGATCAGTAATGGAACGCGACCTGTGAGCTGGTAAAAAAAAAAGTTTTGGGCAATGCCAGATTTACATTGACACATTTTAACTTTGTACATTGCACCTCCCTGATACCAGTTAAGCTCAGAAGGATGTATGCAAGCAGAGGGGTGGATTGTTCCAGGTGTGGAAGAGGGAGCCTCCTTCATAGGGTGGTGGCAATAGTGAGGGTGGTGACTGCTCTGTAATTTGAGGGGAGGTCCAGAGAAGGCCTGCTTGGTATCGTTAGGAAGCCTAGAGGGGTACAAAGCGCTGGAAATGTACACAGCTGGTGTTATTTTTAGCTAAGAGAAAAGTTGCTATGGAATGGCTGGGAGTCAGGGCCAGCTCCATGACACTATGGTGTAGACGAGTGGGCGATTGCTGGGAAATTAAATATGACGCTTACTCTCAGTGATGAAAAGCTCCAGAAGGACTAGGAAACATGGCCTGCACTGCTAGAAAATATGCACACAGAACAAGGAGCAGAAGATGTAAGGAGTATGGTATGAGGACATGGCCCCCTCTGGCAGGCAGGAACAAACCCAGTGGGTCATGTAATCAGCGAACCGTCCTGAGCTCTTGATAACCCGCAGGTGGTTAAAGGGTGGTGAGGGTTGGATGAATAGTCCAGAAAGTCAGACAAGGAGAGGAATAGTCAAAAAGGGAATTGGGCCTAGAGAAAGGGGACACTGATGTATTTTTAAGCTATTGGCTCTACTGAAGAATGAACAAAGTACAATTACCTGTTTTTCCTTGTTTTTGTTTTGTTTTATTTACTATTTTCGATGTTTATAATCACTGTCAACCTCATTATTGAAGACCTATATGGTACACAAATATAATTTGGATGTGATATGATGTATTGTATGTCCTTTGAGAAGGAGAGGGCATGATGTTGAAAGCCTCCCACTCACTTGGTTATCTCTAATTCTCTAAATCTTTAATTAAGAGCTTGGCAGATCCCTTAATATCATCTGCTTCAGGCCATCCTACCAATTGGGCATTAGGTGTGCACCTGGTGAAGGGGGCAGAGTCATTAGCGTGAAAAATGGAACAACAGAACTAGCTACCTTTGCGGTGTGTTAGACCATGCCATTGGTGGAAGCTTGTACTGCCTCTTTCCCTTAGCATTGAAAAAAGGATGGCACAATGATTTGCCATGCAGTAGTGTCAGCAGAGAAAGATTTGGGAGCATCAAAGGAACACACTTGTTCCCAAATCCAAGATTTTGAAAGGTTGTTTATCTGTAGCAATAGTTCTCCAGCTCTCCAGTTTCATAACCTTCGAGTGATTTCCGGCCTTCAAAGCTGGTTATGGAAACATCTAAAAAGATAACTATTTTAGTAAACATTCATTTTACCTTCCACATTTGAAAATTAGAATCCAATTAATTTTCTTTTATAGCAAGTGAAGTATACATCACCTCTTTTTTCAAAATAAGATATAGTGTTACCCGACAAAGAGTTGGTTTTCAATTTGGGGGCGATGGCTACTACTGTAAAAGATCAGTAAGTTTGTCTTCTTCAGTAAGTGATCCTTCACAGAATCATACCCTTGAAACTGATTTCATAGCTGCAGTAGATCAAAGAAGGGAAGTGCAAATTAGAAGTTCTTAGGCAAAATATTTTAGGGATAACAGACTAACCGTATGAAAAATATTTTAGGGTAACTAACTCATCTGATCCGTGGGCCTTGCATCCAAATGTACATAATAAAAAATACAAAGCGTACACCAACCCACAGCAGCTTTGCAAAGCCCAAAACATGGATCAATGTGAAAGAAAGAGATTCAGTAGCTGCTTCTCTTTTAGTGCAGGGAGCTCAGCAACATTCTGGGAGAGTCTTATTGGCTTTCTGGTAACATAATTCTTTGTCTTCAAATTGACAGTTCACCGAATGGTCTCTTTAAATTGACCTGAGCATAGAAAACCAAGAATTCAAAGGTTGTTTCATGTAAAAGATCCTCAGAGATTACTTTACTGGAACTTACAAATTTTGCAAAACAGTATACATGGAAATGGGCTCACTAATCTGGAATTCCAAGACAAGGTTGGGCTAAAGGTAATCTGTCCTTAAATCTGCCTTGCCTAAGAAAAAACAAATAAAAACTAGTCTATTTGGTGAAAGTCTGATTGGGATCACACTCTTGGCATGAACAATTGCAGTAAGGAAGCTATGATATGATATGGCACATCTGTGTGTGGTTCAAACAGATATTTCATCAGTTTTTTCAGACCTTCGAAAAATAAATGGATGAATAATAATTTGAAAAAACGCTACTCATGAAAGTTCATCTTTCACCACTTATAATAGAAAGGGGGACTGTTCTAGATGAAATGTGATGTCTGCATTTGCTAGCTATAGCATGTAAGAGACTAAAGCTTTATTTATGACATTGGTGTATGATTATGGCATACAGACTGGATACCAAAATTATATTTTGGGAGTTAGATGCCGTGGTGAAAGAACACAGGATTTGTAAGAACGGCTTTTTAATATTCTAGTTTGTTTAACTGTCATTACAGAAAGCCTTCAGGTGTCTAACTGTCAAGTTCAAGGAGCTTAAACTGTGATGAAATATCGAGTATGTTCCTGGATTATTAGGCCTAACTCCAGGGATGTCTAATGAGGCAGATACAGGAGCCATGAACACTACATATGCCTCACACAACTGTGGGCCAGGAGCATCCTTGCAGATCATGGACACCCAAATAGCCCCCGTTGTTGTGATGAGCTAAAACACATACAAAGCACCAGTATATAATCACAGCATTCTGTAGGGATGCCAAACATGGTAACCTAGTTTGCCATGTTCATCTACACTGTGATAAAATATGCATTCATGTTTCTAGCTAGATGTCAAAGATGTCTGGCGATCACTGGTTGCAGATCCAAAATGCATTCTCTTGCAGAGAGGCATGCTTAAGGTATCAAACAGTTTGCTATAAACTCCCAAGAAGTGCTGGATGGAGAGACAGATGTGTTTGATTGCTCAGTACCAGAGTTGCTGTGTTTCCCTGGTTGAGCTTGTGTTACATTGCACATGCCAAAGATACTGACTGACCATTTGGTCATTCTGAACCAACACAGATTTTCTTTGAAGTGCCAAGCCTTCTGACCTCAACTCTCAGCCACTGAGACTCCCGAATACAAAAACAAACTTGAATGCTGATCTCAGACATATTAGTTTTGAACCAGATGGATCTGTAGTGATTGTCTTCTTATGAGGAACATTTTCCACAGGGAATCTGGGTGAGGATCTGCGTACTGCTTATCAAGAGCATGGCATTCTGACATCACAATCCTTTTGGCTCAGTTTTCCTCGATTTGGGGTCCAACTAAGCTGGGCAGTCCTGAATCAAGATCATGTGTATGTCTCGAGACTGCAGCTTAAAGATAGAAACACATGAGAAGTGGCAGTGGGTGCATTGCCTCCCTAGTCTAGGAAAGACACACACCATTTCCTAAGAGGATTATATCTTCAGAAATGATTGATAAGGATTAATAAACTTTGATTATTGAATCACAGAGGACATCAAAATCTTACCTCTAACTTTTCTAGAATTAGGAGTAAAAAAGCCAGTTGGTATCGAGAGATCACACAGGAGGAGAACTGACCAATGCCATAACATACACAACTCCGATTCACTTGCTTAACAGAACTGACTTCAGCAACTATTTCAAATAGAGGTGTTGGCTGACTTCTCTTTTCTTTGACCTGCTCAAGGCAGTTAATAAAGCATTCCTGGATGGTACCTGCAAGTCATAAGAACATATAAATACCATAGATTACAACCATGCTCCATTTTATCCCTACATAACAGAATGATATTAACTTGTTAAACTATGCGTGCAACAACACAGCATTAAAGAAGGTTCAAAACTGAGTGCCTTTCCATGTGGGACAACTACTAACAGAAAGGGGACTGCAGCAGCATTCAAATCATAGCTGCACTATTAAAACTGCATTTTGCATAAATGACAGTGAATAGCAGAATATATGCATTGTGGGAAACCGGATTTATGCATCTAAAAAGCACATAATGGGAACAGAGGAGGACGGATCTGCACACTATGGCCATGAGAAATAGCTTTTGCTGTACTTGAAACTATGTTTGAGAAAACAGCCATGAACTGGAACTTGTGGGGTGAAGGCCTGCTTTTTCTATTTCCATAGCCTTTATGATGGCAGATGATTCTTTTCATTCTGGCTTTTGATCAGCCCATGGAACTAAATCAGTCTTCATTGGAAATTGGATGGAAGATCTTCTAAAGTAACAAGGACCCAACTGACTTCAACAACTCAGACCCATCTCAAACAGCCCATTCCTAAAACAAAACAAAAGGGCAACTCTGTCCCAAAGGTCACCCTTCCTGGAAAATTATGTGCTACTATTTGACCAAACAGTCTCATTCTACCTTGTGGACAGATTAAGCATCCTTTCCATATCGCCATTCACCTCTGCACAATTTTACCATTTAAATCAGTTCACTTGCAGACCATTCACATCCTGTTATCTGACATGCTGTATGTGTAACTATGCTGACAATACCAGTATAATTCTTAAAGTGGAAAAGCCTAATTACCTTGAAGTTTCAAGACTTGATGACTGTTTCAGAGGCACTTGCTAGAGGACAGTAACTAAACATTTACATTTAAGGAAATTAAAAGCTGAAATTCTAACATGTGATTGACTGACAATCCGGCCTAAAGAACTAAGACCACCACCAACAAATTCAACAACAGAAACTTAGGATTCATCATGGACTCAAGTTAACCAAAAACCAAAATCATCATTTCATAGCATGCAGATGATTCCCCAAGACGTTCCAGTCACCTACTTCTTTCATCATATTAAGACCGAATTATGCCAATAGCTTGCACCATAGAATAACGACTTCAGACATGAAATGCCTCGACTGAATCCAGAAGGCAGTGAAAAGACAATTCCTATATGTAAAGATATGAGACCACATCTCCCATATGCCACAGCCTTTCACTGACTTCCTGTCGCTAGGTATCTACTAAGCAATATACTTTCAAAATGCACTACCATAAGGCAATACACAGAAAGGGACCTATGTTCCTACAAATGAATCTAAAGAAATTCTCTCAGAAACAGACACTACAAAAAGCTACCACCATGATTAATTCTTCCACCCTAAAAGAAAAAAAAACAATTGGAGGCAGAACCTTTTCTGTACAAGCTGCTAATTTGCGGAACTGAAGAATACATTCCACCGATGGACGCTTAGATATCAGGAGAATGCTTAAGAAGAGACTTTCCCTTCCCATATGAACTTACTGATCTTAAGCAAAAAATATTACTCTTTTACCCATCTGCATGAGAGGTACTCCAAACTCTTAGTTAGTACAACACTCACAACTGAGTCCAAATAGCAACTGGTCAGTATCAAACAGGCACAATAGAAAATTCCACAAGAAATGTGGAACAACCACCAAAGCAGAAGTAACTCTTATCAGGCAACATAATGCATAATGAGACAGGGTAATGATCCTCATCACTACTGGAGCATACAACTAACTTTTTCACTCAAATAAACCTTTCCTACAGCTATTTCAGAAATTGTAAAACCAAGATGCCAGAATTTTACACATGCATGACCCCTGGATGTCGGTCGTAAAGATGACCCTGCTAGAATGTGCAAGAACTACAAAATAAGCATGATTCCACCCACTATCCTCCCCCACCAAGTAACATTTTTGCTATTCAATCTAATACAATTCAGTAGTACAGCTTTGAACTTTCATTTTCATCCTTCTACAAGGCCACCGTGTACTACTCTATATAACAAATTTATGTCTGAAAATTCACAGTGAAAAACTGTACATGAACAACATGATAATGTATTATCCATATGCTTCACAATATACTATTCATACTATGACAATTCTTAATAGTACTGTGAAACATCTTGTTAGCCTAAGTGCAGGAAATTAGTATCACACACAATTCTTGCAGAATTCCACACTAGTATGTATTACAAGAATATTTAGAAATGAACAGCACTGAATGAAAACTGCACAGCTAACTAGAGCCCTTATATTTGCTTAATTAATAAAGTTGGACTTCTACAGAGTAGTGTGCTACCTGTTTGCAAAGCTCTTCAGTGCCTCACCGGGGGAGAGAGCGTTGTATAATTACCCATACCATACATGAGGACAGTGACAAAGGCACTGACATTATTTCTCACCCACTGCCTTTAATATGGTGAACCTTCCCAGATTATAGCAGGACTACCCTATAGATATTGCTCATAATTGACTGGTGGCATATATTACTTGCAGATCTCGCCTTGACCCAATATCAATCTGCCTTACATCCCTTGATTTGCGGGTGCCTCCAGGGCACTCTGGAAAGGCACCCAAACAGTTCTCGCTAGTCTTGAGAAATGCAAGGCTTCACTGACATAAATGCATTCTCTCCAGACTAAACCCATGCAAGGCTTCACTAACAAGCAGCCTTCAGTTAACAAAGGATTTCACCATTGTTCATTATCAAAGCAATGATACAGTCTGGTGAAATCACTTAACATATATACATATATTCTCAGAGGCTAAAACTAATCGAAAACTTAATATGGAAATGCACATAAACGATGTACAATTTTGAGGGCATTACACAGAAGGGATAATTAGGCTTGTTACCATAGCAATGATTGCAGAGAGTTAGTGCCTTTTTGGATCATGACCATGGGAATGTACAATCAGAGGCTCTGTGACACATCGGCTTGAGTTCCTTGAAACACTAATTTCATTGACCCTTTGGCGACTCTCAGTGCTTGTGTGCTTTTATCCTTAGTGGGCTGAATGCAAGCTAGGACCAAACATTTATAAAATAAACTTTCCGCTTTGGTAATCAGGCCTGTAAACTGGGGATTAAGCTTCCTACCTCCGCATAGGCATGTTGCTTTGAGTGATACCTGACCTGTGGGCCCAGATGTATTATTGGCATCATCTTCTACTCACAGAGTCTTTCAGGATAAGCTTAGAAATCCACAATGACTCTGATGAGATGATATACTGGTAAGATGCAAGATCCTCGTGATGACAGTGTTTTTTTCATTGAGCCTTCATCACGCCCATAGCCTCGGGTATGCCAGCACAGGTTTAAAGAGTGCCCACACCAATAAATCAGAAAAGAGAGAGCAATGTAAGCAGCTGAATGGACAGAACGACTGATAAGCTGCAGCATTTTAGATTCAGCAGCTTCGGACTTTCTGGAGCCATTAGGAAGGAAAGTGACAACTACAATCGTCAGGCAGAGTTATTCTGGTAGAACACTGGTTTCTAATGAGCATGAACAGTATAACGTAGCTAAGAATTCTTTGTTTCTTTGGTGAAAATGATGCACCTGAGTAACTGTCTGCCTTAGATGTAGTACTGCAGGAGAGACTTGATATGAATATAAAAACTAAATGTTAGTAAAAGTAATATGAACTTCTTATCCTTTAATGTTCTTGGATCTCTAGTCCACTCTACAACCAGCCAGCAAAAAGTAACAATTGCTGTTAAGGGGTGCCCGATACAAACAGTCCATTCCAGCTATCATGTGTATCAAAATACTATTAGAATACTTTAAGTTACTTACTTTGGAATAAATCCCACAGCTTTGAGGTTCTAAGGTTTTCTCTAAGGAAAGAATAGGGTAAAGACAATATTATTCTTGGAAGTAAAAAAGTTTAATCATAACATACAATTAATTGAGGACTTTTGCGTGGTTACAAAAAGGTTTTTAAGAATAACATTAACACAATATTAGTCACATACTATGTGTAAAGATGCTGAACTCATGAGGACAGTTTTTTTCCACCAATTAACTTAGAGTGAAAATATTTAGAACAAGCACACAGGTGTTAATCTACTACAGGGTTCCAAAACTGAGGTGCCTACAACCCAGGGGGCACTAGATGGCATTCCAGGTTGTGTATTTGTATTTGTATTTTATTTATCACATGTTCGGTCAATAAAAACTATTACACAAAGAAAGGAGAAAAAAAAAAAAAAAGGAATCATAAAGTACAGTAATAAAATCGATTTGAGTTAACATGTTTAGTTGAATTACGGAGTGCTACAACGTCGCTTGCAGGCTGGTTGTTTGCACTTGTCTCGTTTGTTCAGTCTCTTGAAGAAGGCGCCCTAATTTATCCAAGACTTTTAGCCAGTCTGCAGCTGAGCTGTACATTGTCCCCTTTAAAGCCTGCCAATATCGCCGGTCTGCACCAACGCAGCCCCCTTTGAAGCCAAACTGGTCGTAGGAGCCTATTCTGATCTGCTGTAATGCTTTTGCATAGGCATATCTGATGGATCAGCGTTTCCAGAGCCAGCCCACATAGTCGACAGGTGTCCGGTGTGCGACAAAGAGGGAAAGTATATACTGTATGCATAACAGGAATCTGGCGAGAATAGGCGCAGGCATGTCCATGTGCCGCTAGGATCGCTCGCACCACGCCATCACCTAACAATTGCACGCTGTGTCGGAGATCCTCTCCTTCTCGATTCTTTGCACACCAACACACGTCAGGGTTTTTTTTTCGTGGACCTTTTTTCGGCATGAATGTAAAAACATCACTGCAATTACAAGCTTTATTGCACAAAAAACTTTAAGCTCAAAATCTTATTTTCATGGAAAAGAGGAAAATGAAATATTATTGCAATACGTTTTCCATTATTTTTGTTCGTTATTTCAAAAACTAAATTATGATTTTCTTACAAGAATTAATTGATAATACATTATAAATTGTTGAACTATGATCAATCCATTTGCATAACTGATCGGCAGGTGATCCTCATGATTGTCAAGTACATGTATTGACAAGATTTGAGGTGTTGGAATGTTCAACACGTGAAAATGTTTTCATAAACTGTGATTTAGTATGCATTTGGACCTCTAAGAGTGAGGTGCGCTTATCTGACTCTGTGTGCTATGTCATTTTGACATTATACTTCAATAGAAACACTGCTCAGGAAAAGTTTGTAAAAATGGGCTTTATGAACAGGTAAATTAGCTCATATTTTACTCTCTGCTTTGCAGATTAACCCTTCATCATGTCAAAAAGAAGGAAATGGAATGATATGTGCTCTTTGGTTTCACTTGTACAACGGGAACTGACTTGCAAAAACCCCAGTGCATTCTTTGTAGTGTTGTGTTTTCCAACTCAAATCTGAAGCCATCCAAGCATCATGAACAAGCACGGTGGAACGGATGTTGAAGGGCGTGATGTATTGTCACTGAAAACCGAAAGAGCTTGTTTTGATCTGGAGGAACTCTTCTGCAAGCTGGATTTCATTTCTGTTGAACAACCACTACTTCTTGCTATGTACCAAGTGGCATATCAGGTTGCCAAATCCTAGCAGCCCCATACAATTGCAGAAGATTTCATCAAGCCATGTGCCCTGGGAATAGCAACAATTATCCTGGGCAAAGAAGTTAGCAAACTATTTGAACGAGTGCCTGTATCAAATAATTCAATTCACAACCGAATCAGTGATTTGAGTGAAGATATTTCGATCCAAATTATCTCAGATGTCAGAGCTAGTCCTCTGAAAATCTCTATGCAGTTGAATGAGTCAACTGAGGTCTGCAGCTGTAGTCAACTCATGACATTAATGTCAATGATGGTGCTCTGAAGGAAGATTTCCTGTTTTGTGAACATATGAAAACAACCACAACTGCAAAGGATGTGATGCAGCTGGTGAAAGACTTCTTTGCCAAACGTGATTTAGATATAAAAAAACATTGGTTCTCTGCGCACTGACAGTGCGCATGCAATGCTTGGGAATAAACCTGGCTTTGCTACATTGATGAAAAAGGAGAGTCAAGACTCACAATTTACCCATTGTTATCTTCATCTGCATGCTTTAGCATCAAAAACATTGCCTCCATATTTGAAGTAAGTCCTTTACACTTGTATGAAGATCATCAACTGGATCAGGGGGTGTGCTTTGAACCATAGCATCTTCAAATCTTTTTGTGAACATTAAGGAAGTGAGCATTCGGTTTTGATATTTCACACAGAAGTCCGTTGATTATCACAAGGACAAGTTTTAACCTGCTTCTTTGAACAGGGGGAAGAAACCAAAGTTTTTCTAGAGGAGCGTGAATGTGATCTGGTTGGGGCATTGAAATCACAGGAATTCACCAAAATTCTGGCTTGCTTGGTTGACATTTTCACTACTATGAAAGATATGAGTGTTTCTCTTCAAGGAAAAGGGATAAACACATTGAAGGCTTTTGAAAAGTTGAATTTCTGCAAAGAAAAGTTATCTCTTTGGTGTTGAAAGACAGAGAGGCAATCGCTCAAATTTTCCTTCACTCGAATGATGTTGGATTCATAACTCCTATTGTGCGTGAACAAATTGTGACTCATTTGGCAATGCTGTCAGAATCATTTGATGGATATTTTGCTGCTGGAGATCCGAAGATTTCAGAAGAATGGATAATGAATCCATATTCCTACAATTTGCCCGAAATGTCAGCTGATGAAGAGCTGAAGATAGATCTTATTGATTTGCAGACAAATTGAGCTCTAAAAAGTCAGTTTGAAGGCAAGACTTTGGAGGAGTTCTGGTGTTCAGCACTGGATATGTTCCCAAGTCTTGGTGGAAAAGCATCATTTGTCCTCATTCCATTTGCAACAACATACTCATGTGAATCTGGATTCAGTTCTCTTTTGTCAATCAAGACAAAATCTAGGAATCACCTGAATCTCAATCAGCAAAAAAGTCCCCAATTTTGACAAAACCATGGAGGAGTAGAAGGAACAAAGAAGTAACTGAAGTTTAAGTTCACATTTGGGATTGATTTGACTGTTTACAAATTTTTCTAATTGCTCAATTATATTTGCATTTATTACACAGAGTTAAAAGCTTATTTTTTAGTTCAATTTGGTCACCTGCATTACTGTCTGTGGTTCAATCAGTGGTTAAAAACAATGTGACTATTCAACGTCAAATGAAATATCACATTTGTAGGGGGTGCAAACATAAATCAAACATTTCCTAGGGGTGTGTGGCATAGAAGAGGTTGGAAACCCTGATCTACTACAACATGTTTATCATTACAGAAACATACACCTTGTTAAAACCTGAAACTCTTTGATGGTGTCCTTGCATATCCACACTATTTTTTGATTAACATTTATATTTAATTGAATCGCACACCAGTATCATAAACTGCAAAACACTCACACAAAAGGTGATCAGATGTAAACAGGGTACTCTCAGTCTTCAAAATCAAAATTGCCAATTAAAATTAAGGCAGCAGATCTTTACCATTTCATGATTATTATTGGCATTACAGGTCTATAAACTCAATGGTTTAGCAACAGGTCCTACGCAGTAATTTCCTTTGTGCCATAAACTGTATAATAGTCTTCTCTGAAAATATTTGTCAACGTATGAAGATTTATGAAGAAACTCCTCAACTTTCCCCTTTCTACATTCGATCTCCATGTACCGCTATCTCAGTCTGGATTGTGAATGAGAAATATTCATCTGCAACTACCATTGTAAGGTGTACTCCGCCCAGTCAATGCCATGAGTGAATTATATGGCTCTCCAAGGAACACCAATATATTTAAAGTGTCAGGGACTTTACCTATGATAACCTATTAAGACTGGCTCCTTGGCTAAGTTTGAAATATTCTGGTTATTCCATGGAAAGGGAAAACGCTTCATCAAATGAAGATATTTATGGTAACACTTTTACAAAAATATCATGTGCAAATGCCCGGAATCCCGTTGGGCTCTTCCTACGACAAAGAATGAGCAAGGCAACCTCAAAAATATAGTGTTGCACCAATATTCCTTTGAATTTTTATGGCACTTTTGCCAAGATACTAGCAAAATGAATAAATGCATCCCAAAACATCCTAAAACGATAAAATTGTAACACGGTTAAGATCTAGAAAATAACTCTGTGGGGGTAAATATCATGCTTAAGTATCAGCAAAACAATTTTAGATCAGTTGTAATTTTCTTAAAACTGTATAAGAATATCAGAAAGTGTTCATAAGCAAACTGCTGAAGGAATACAATGAAATTTATGACACACTGTTTGTGTACAAGAGTGCGAAGAATCATTGATTTGTGTTGGGTTAAACAAAACAAAAGCTTTTACAAACAAAAAATCCAATTTGATTTAGTATACTTAAAAAAATGTATACATACTACTCAACATCTAAGGTGAATATAAAAATAATAAAATAGACGAGAAATACGAAGGGAGGTGTGATGAATACAATTGAAGGCAATACAGCATTTAAAGTGGTAATAGACTGGAAGCAAGACAACAGAGACACTACCTTGTGAGGTACGGAAAAGTAAAATCTACGAAAAAGATTAATAAACAGAAATCCTGAACTTACTGAAAGGGAGAAAATGCATAGGCGGATAGTCAAACCATATCTCTGCAATAAGGAATTTCACAGCAGAAAAGGTTAAAGAATTCGAAACTACAAGTATATGACACAGAAGACATATGGACAAAAAACGTAAGCAAAGAATTATTGATAAAGCAGATGTTTTAGTAAGAGCCGACAAAATGCACGATGGAGCACAATATAGCTGGAAGCATAGCAGAACAGACAGGAGAAGAGAGCGATAGAGCAGCTTTGATGTAAACTATGAGCAAAGACTAGACTGTTACATTTGAAAAAAAATAAGACAGAAGTTTCATGATTCAACATTTGCACATTATCACAAAGTACAGAGAGTTTGTATCATCCTAAAACACAGTTATGCACAGGACAAAAAATCTTCTTGAGACAAGAGAAAATTATACAAAGTATATCCTTTATCTAATTATAATATGGAAAGAGTAATTACCTGAATCAATATAATTGGTTGTAGACAACCTTCTAAAAACTAAGACAAAGCTTACTAAAACACTGGAAGGCATAAATAATCAACCAGGTTTGTACGGAGTGGAAATATAGCAAAAGAAAATTTGAGTATTTCTCATGGTATGTATGATTGCAAGATGGATACAGTTTACAATTGAACTGGCCACTTTTAACAACGTACCAGCTCTAAAATCATCATCATGACTAGCAGTGATACTGAATAGGTGAATAACTGCATGCTAAACTATCAAGTCAATCACAGGGAGGTTGGTCATCATTAAGAGATGATGAAATTCCAACTACAGTTAAAGAAATCTGCGGTATTACATATGAGATCAAGAACAGAGAACATGGGAATGGAGGGGACAGGAATGACCAGAAACTAAGTCAAAAGAAGGCTAGTAGGGAATACTAACTACAACAATTAAAATTTGCATACAGAACCAATGTTTATCCCTACTACTAATTCAAATTAATGTTCACAACAAAATAGACATCATCTAGTTAAAGTGGGATTCAAATGTTTCATATAGATTTAGCTGAAACTGAATTAAAAGAAGCTCCAAAATATAAGAAATCTCAAAATGCAAGCAGGTTTAATCTGGCTGTAAGTAACACAAACTTTGAATTTGCATGAGAAATTAGTTTTAAAAGAAATCACAAAACTGCCTTATAAACTGAAATGTACACAGAAGAATTTGCAAAGAAATCTTAAAGAAATATTAACCAAACTAATGATTGCAGAGGCCTGTAACTTGGTGGGTGTAAGATTATTTACATAGACTATGATGAAGAGTAAGAAGGTGGTTATGACAGGCTATATTTTCACAGTTATTATAAAATATTGTTCTGAGAAGACACCTTTCTTGGCTATATGAATGAGAAATTATTGATAACTCAGAGCTTTGGGATATTTGTAGCACATTTAAATTACGATTTTGGACAGAAAACTGGTTAATGTCTTTACAATTGTACGTATTTCTAAAGCATTGTTCATGATTATGTGCAATCGTTTGAGTGATTTTCATTCACTTGTTATAACAGAGATCTGACGTTTAACCCTGCCTAGCAAAGGCTATTTAAAACATGTTTATAAAGCACTAAGACTGTACAGAAAAAACTCACTTTGCTTGCTGGATTTTCAGTAGAATTAACGGACAATCATTTTCACTGTTTTCCCAGTCCTTGTTGCAGGTGGTTGCTCCTTCTACACGAGTCACAGGCAAAACTTTTTTTTTATTCTTGGTGCTTTTCTTTCTGTACACTGTCTGCCATTCTTCGTCATCCTTCACAGACATGAATTTCAGGCGCTGCTGAGTTCTTTAAGAGAAAACCAAAGTGTTGGGGAGCATAAATAAATAACAATGTGGCACTGCCACTACCAACCACATCCATAATTAAAGAACTATGCAAGGCACATCATGAACGGTGATTGTCTATTGCTCACTCTGCGAAATATTTTCATAATAGCATAGCATGTACCCTATTTTATGGAGCCTGTGTACATCAAATAAAGCGTCATCATCTATATCACATACCAAAATCACAAACGTTTAGTGCTATTGGAGAAACCAAGAACACACACTACTGCCATAAACACAGGAAACAGACAATAAGCTCAGCCAAGAAACAGATGGAAATGAGGGACTCACAAATTAAAATGAAAAGAAAATCTAGATTTCATTATTGTTATGGATGCTAGCATTATGTATTACTCTTTCTTTAATGCCACTCTGCAGCACATACAAGTTAAACATGACATTTTCAATCAAACAAATTCCAGAATCAGAAGAAAGTGTCTCTATGTAATTCTTATGGCACAGAATCATATCCCTTTTTCAAAACTGAGCTCTTATAAAATTCAAAATCCATCTGCCAACTTCCTCTTACCAAGCCCGCTCCCCCTCCTCTTCAAAGCTGGTTTACCTATGAAAATATAAACAGTATAGAAAGTCCATCTAATTAAGTCTGATTTCTTAAATCATAAGAATGCATTCTTAACTTTCACACTGACCAATTCAAAAATATCAATCATTCGCCTCTTGGCATATTTATCGACAAATTTCTCATTTAGCTTATTTTTTTGTACATGTGGGAGCAGAGGACGGGATAATGCTAGCCTCAGTGTCTTTAATGAACTCTAGATTCTCTGTACATAATAAATTAATAATCACCATTTCATTACAAGACCGAAAGCTAGCATTATGCATGTCTAAAATCCTCCTAAGCACGTTACTAGTTTCAAATAGTGTTTGTTAATACACCTTGTGCTCGACTAGTCAGCCGCTTTCAAAAACTCTTTGAATCTACTCTTGTCCAAGATGCCTTGCTTGCCATAGTTCCTCTAATGGAATATGCTCCAAATCTTTCCATCCCATCACCAGCTTCTACTATAACCAATCTCATCCATTTCGCAATGGTAGCATTCACATAAGAAATTAACAAATGACTCATGCCATCAGTCTTATTTCCCAAAACTCCCCACTTATACTATTGAAAACAATCCAACACACACAGTGTAGTGCATTCCAGAAAACCTAGATAAAACAATTGAATCCAACATGTTTTTGTCCTTTTCCAAATCTCACATAATACCCCATGTTGGTCATTAACTATACTACTAACCTCCAAAGCCTTTATGTTAGACCTTCCTAGAAGATGCCAAACATAGCAATGTTGTCAATTTCATCAACGGTTTCTTCACATCAAAGTATCAATTTCCTGGCCAAGCTTCAAACATATTTAGAACCAAATTCACATCCCAAAGCGTCTCATATCTATGTTTTTCGGGGACTTATCAATCTTATATTTTTAATGATTCTACAAATCAATGCATTTCTCCATGCAGATTCACCATACAACAGAGCACGACCTGTTGAAATAGCTGATCTATAACAATTTGCTCTGCAATTTACTCAGGCCCTTCTCAAACTGTTTAAACAGGAAATATACAACCTCTGCTACCGGTGCCGCCACTGAATCCAAATTCCTCTTCATACACCAACAAACGTAGGCTGGCCATATCCTATTATCTCTCTTCCTAGCTCTGGATGCAACAGAATCTTACACGCTCAAATGACCTTTTAATCAATCAGATGTCCTTAAACGTTCCAAGCAAGAAGGATCAACATCCCTGCTGAAACAAAATATGCTCTTCTCCATCGCCATTCACCAACAAACTTTCCCTTGCCTTCATCAAAATATGAAATATTGCAAGCAAACTCCACAACACACTGGAACCATGCACCCCAAAAAATTATTAAAACCAAATTACGTTTCTCACTCCTCACCTTCAGAAGAAACCTTCTGAATCATTGAGAATGGAGGGAACGTGTAACATTTGTTTCCAAAATATGTTGAACATCATCTACTGCTGCCCCACTTGAGTTTGGCCTCCAAATGCAATAATTGTTTATTTGGTATGTCAGCCTACTCGCAAAAAAGGATCCATCTCTAATAGACCCCATATTTCGTCTATTTTTTTAAAACATAGCCGACATAACACTCAATTGTATTGTATTGTATTGTAATAGTATTTATATAGCGCTTACTACCCCTGACGAGGCGTTGAAGCGCTTTTCGGTGAGTAGCACGCTACTCTGGAACCCAACAAGAATTAGTGATGGATTAGTATCGGGAAATATGAGTACAGTTTTAGTATTATTATGAGTTAATTTGAGCCGCAGATATGAGAGTTTGTTAGTTAGATTCACTGGAGTAATGGAGGGGTGGAGGAGTAAAGAAATCCAGAAGTGTTAATTGGGAGTATATCCCTCATTTACTCAACCCAAAGGCTTGGGATGAGTAAAGGGGGATAGAGGAGGGAAGAGTCTGTGGAAGGGTTAGGAAGAGCATAGTAGCAGGGTGAGATAAATGAGGGAGAATTTAGTAGGGTAGTGTGGGAGGTCATGGTAGCAGAGTGAGGTTTGGGGAGTTAGATGTGGAAGCGGAGGGAAGAGCTTAGGCAGAGTTATTTAGGAGATGAAAGTAGTAGAAAGGATTTGGGATGAGTCAGAGTGGGAATGGAGGATAGTTTGATAGAGACATGACATATGATGATGGGTAGATAAGTGTGATAAGATGAGAGCAGGGATTCATAGATATCTAGCATAACAACCCACCCAGGAGCCATGCAATGACCTACAAACATGCCAAGCACAGAAACAACATATACACATACATACATACACACACACACATATATATATATGTATATATATATATATATATATACACACACACACACATACAAACACACATGAATACACACACACACATATATATATATACATACTGTAGGAAGTTGGCTCTGTATGCACTATTTCAAAGTAAGGAATAGTATGCACAGAGTCCAAGGGTTCCCCTTAGAGGTAAGATAGTGGCAAAAATAGATAATACTAATGCTCTATTTTGTGGTAGTGTGGTCGAGCAGTAGGCTTATCAAAGGAGTAGTGTTAAGCATTTGTTGTACATACACACAGGCAATAAATGAGGAACACACACTCAGAGACAAATCCAGCCAATAGGTTTTGTTATAGAAAAATATATTTTCTTAGTTTATTTTAAGAACCACAGGTTCAAATTCTACATGTAATATCTCATTTGAAAGGTATTGCAGGTAAGTACTTTTGGAACTTTGAATAATTACAGTAGCATATATACTTTTCACATAAAACACAAATAGCTGTTTTAAAAGTGGACACAGTGCAATTTTCACAGTTCCTGGGGGAGGTAAGTTATTGTTAGTTTTATCAGGTAAGTAAATCACTTACAAGTCTCAGGTTTGGGTCCAAGGTAGCCCACCGTTGGGGGTTGAGAGCAACCCCAAGGTTACCACACCAGCAGCTCAGGGCCGGTCAGGTGCAGAGGTCAAAGAGGTGACCAAAACGCATAGGCTTCAATGGAGAGAAGGGGGTGCCCCAGTTCCGGTCTGCCAGCAGGTAAGTACCCGTGTCTTCGGAGGGCAGACCAGGGGGGTTTTGTAGGGCACCGGGGGGGACACAAGTCAGCACAAAAAGTACACCCTCAGCAGCGCGGGGGCGGCCGGGTGCAGTGTGTAAACACGTGTCGGGTTCTCTGTAGGTTTCAATGGGAGACCAAGGGGTCTCTTCAGCGGTGCAGGCAGGCAAGGGTGGGGGGGGTTCCTCGGGGTAGCCACCACCTGGGCAAGGGAGAGGGCCTCCTTGGGGTCACTCCTGCACAGAAGTTCCGTTCCTTCAGGTGCTGGGGGCTGCGGGTGCAGGGTCTTTTCCAGCCGTCGGGACTTTAGGTTCAGGCAGTCGCGGTCGGGGGGAGCCTGGGGATTCCCTCTGCAGGCGTCGCTGTGGGGGCTCAGGGGGGACAACTTTGGTTACTCACAGTCTCGGAGTCGCCGGAGGGTCCTCCCTGAGGTGTTGATTCTCCACCAGTCGAGTCGGGGTCGCCGGGTGCAGTGTTGCAAGTCTCACGCTTCTTGCGGGGAGTTGCAGGGGTCTTTAAATCTGCTCCTTTGAAACAAAGTTGCAGTCTTTTGGAGCAGGGCCGCTGTCCTCGGGAGTTTCTTGTCTTTCTTGAAGCAGGGCAGTCCTCTGAGGATTCAGAGGTCGCTGGTCCTTTGGAAAGCGTCGCTGGAGCAGGTTTCTTTTGGAAGGCAGGAGACAGGCCGGTAGGACTGGGGCCAAAGCAGTTGGTGTCTTCTGTTCTTCCTCTGCAGGGGTTTTTCAGCTCAGCAGTCTTCTTCTTCTTGTAGTTTCAGGAATCTAAATCTTTAGGTTCAGGGAAGCCCTTAAATACTAAATTTAAGGGTGTGTTTAGGTCTGGGGGGTTAGTAGCCAATGGCTACTAGCCCTGAGGGTGGGTACACCCTCTTTGTGCCTCCTCCCAAGGGGAGGGGGTCACATCCCTAATCCTATTGGGGAATCCTCCATCTGCAAGATGGAGGATTTCTAAAAGTTAGAGTCACTTCAGCTCAGGACACCTTAGGGGCTGTCCTGACTGGCCAGTGACTCCTCCTTGTTATTCTCATCATTTCCTCCGGCCTTGCCGCCAAAAGTGGGGGCCGTGGCCAGAGGGGGCGGGCAACTCCACTAGCTGGAGTGTCCTGTGGTGCTGGAACAAAGGGGTGAGCCTTTGAGGCTCACCGCCAGGTGTTACAGCTCCTGCCTGGGGGAGGTGTTAGCATCTCCACCCAGTGCAGGCTTTGTTACTGGCCTCAGAGTGACAAAGGCACTCTCCCCATGGGGCCAGCAACATGTCTCGGTTGTGGCAGGCTGCTGGAACCAGTCAGCCTACACAGATAGCCAGTTAAGGTTTCAGGGGGCACCTCTAAGGTGCCCTCTGGGGTGTATTTCACAATAAAATGTACACTGGCATCAGTGTGCATTTATTGTGCTGAGAAGTTTGATACCAAACTTCCCAGTTTTCAGTGTAGCCAATATGGTGCTGTGGAGTCCGTGTTTGACAGACTCCCAGACCATATACTCTTATGGCTACCCTGCACTTACAATGTCTAAGGTTTGGCTTAGACACTGTAGGGGCACAGTGCTCATGCACTGGTGCCCTCACCTATGGTATAGTGCACCCTGCCTTAGGGCTGTAAGGCCTACTAGAGGGGTGACTTATCTATACTGCATAGGCAGTGTGAGGTTGGCATGGCACCCTGAGGGGAGTGCCATGTCGACTTACTCGTTTTGTTCTCACCAGCACACACAAGCTGGCAAGCAGTGTGTCTGTGCTGAGTGAGGGGTCCCCAGGGTGGCATAAGATATGCTGCAGCCCTTAGAGACCTTCCCTGGCATCAGGGCCCTTGGTACCAGGGGTACCAGTTACAAGGGACTTACCTGGATGCCAGGGTGTGGCAATTGTGGAATCAAAAGTACAGGTTAGGGAAAGAACACTGGTGCTGAGGCCTGGTTAGCAGGCCTCAGCACACTTTCAATTCAAAACATAGCATCAGCAAAGGCAAAAATTCAGGGGGTAACCATGCCAAGGAGGCATTTCCTTACACAACCTCCCCTCCCCCCCCCCCCAAACGAAAGAGGATGAGACTAACCTTTCCCAAGAGAGTCTTCATTTTCTAAGTGGAAGAACCTGGAAAGGCCATCTGCATTGGCATGGGCAGTCCCAGGTCTGTGTTCCACTATAAAGTCCATTCCCTGTAGGGAGATGGACCACCTCAACAGTTTTGGATTTTCACCTTTCATTTGCATCAGCCATCTGAGAGGTCTGTGGTCAGTCTGAACTAGGAAGTGAGTACCAAAGAGGTATGGTATCAGTTTCTTCAGGGACCAAACCACAGCAAAGGCCTCCCTCTCAATGGCACTCCAACGCTGCTCCCTGGGGAGTAACCTCCTGCTAATGAAAGCAACAGGTTGGTCAAGGCCATCATCATTTGTTTGGGACAAAACTGCCCCTATCCCATGTTCAGAGGCATCTGTCTGCACAATGAACTGCTTGGAGTAATCTGGAGCTTTTAGAACTGGTGCTGTGCACATAGCTTGTTTCAGGGTGTCAAAGGCCTGTTGGCATTCTACAGTCCAGTTTACTTTCTTGGGCATTTTCTTGGAGGTGAGTTCTGTGAGGGCTGTCACAATGGATCCATATCCCTTCACAAACCTCCTATAGTACCCAGTCAAGCCAAGGAATGCCCTGACTTGAGTCTGGGTTTTTGGAGCTGCCCAGTCCAGAATAGTCTGGATCTTAGGCTGGAGTGGCTGAACTTGGCCTCCACCTACAAGGTGTCCCAAGTAAACCACAGTTCCCTGCCCTATCTGGCATTTGGATGCCTTGATAGAGAGGCCTGCAGATTGCAGAGCCTTCAAAACCTTCTTCAGGTGGACCAGGTGATCCTGCCAGTTGGAGCTAAAGACAGCAATATCGTCAAGATAAGCTGCACTGAAGGACTCCAAGCCAGCAAGGACTTGATTCACCAACCTTTGGAAGGTGGCAGGGGCATTCTTTAAACCAAAGGGCATAACAGTGAACTGATAATGCCCATCAGGTGTGGAGAATGCTGTCTTTTCTTTTGCTCCAGGGGCCATTTTGATTTGCCAGTACCCTGCTGTTAAGTCAAAGGTGCTTAAGAATTTGGCAGCCCCTAATTTATCAATCAGCTCATCAGCTCTAGGAATGGGATGGGCATCTGTCTTGGTGACAGAGTTAAGTCCTCTGTAGTCCACACAAAACCTCATCTCTCTCTTTCCATCTTTGGTGTGAGGTTTGGGGACTAAGACCACTGGGCTAGCCCAGGGGCTGTCAGAGTACTCAATTACTCCCAATTCCAGCATCTTGTGGACTTCCACCTTGATGCATTCCTTAACTTGATCAGACTGTCTGAATATTTTGTTTTTGACAGGCATGCTGTCTCCTGTGTCCACATCATGGGTACACAGGTGTGTCTGACCAGGGGTTAGGGAAAAGAGCTCAGCAAACTGTTGCAGGACCTTCCTACAGTCAGCTTGCTGTTGGCCAGAGAGGGTGTCTGAATAGATCACTCCATCTACTGAGCCATCATTAGGGTCTGATGACAGAAGATCAGGGAGAGGCTCACTCTCAGCTTCCTGATCCTCATCTGTTACCATTAACAGATTTACATCAGCCCTGTCATGGAAGAGCTTAAGGCGGTTCACATGGATCACCCTCTTGGGGCTCCTGCTTGTGCCCAGGTCTACCAGATAGGTGACCTGACTCTTCCTCTCTAGCACTGGGTAAGGGCCACTCCATTTGTCCTGAAGTGCCCTGGGAGCCACAGGCTCCAAAACCCAGACTTTCTGTCCTGGTTGAAATTCAACCAGTGCAGCCTTTTGGTCATACCAACACTTCTGGAGCTGTTGGCTGGCCTCAAGGTTTTTGCTTGCCTTTTCCATGTACTCTGCCATCCTTGAGCGAAGGCCAAGTACATAGTCCACTATGTCTTATTTAGGCTCATGAAGAGGTCTCTCCCAGCCTTCTTTCACAAGAGCTAGTGGTCCCCTTACAGGGTGGCCAAACAGAAGTTCAAAGGGTGAGAACCCTACTCCCTTCTGAGGCACCTCTCTGTAAGCGAAAAGCAGACATGGCAAGAGGACATCCCATCTCCTTTTGAGTTTTTCTGGGAGCCCCATGATCATGCCCTTTAATGTCTTGTTGAATCTCTCAACAAGGCCATTAGTTTGTGGATGATAGGGTGTAGTGAATTTATAAGTCACTCCACACTCATTCCACATGTGTTTCAGGTATGCTGACATGAAGTTGGTACCTCTGTCAGACACCACCTCCTTAGGGAAGCCCACTCTGGTAAAGATACCAATGAGGGCCTTGGCTACTGCAGGGGCAGTAGTTGACCTAAGGGGAATAGCTTCAGGATACCTAGTAGCATGATCCACTACTACTAGGATGTACATATTTCCTGAGGCTGTGGGAGGTTCAAGTGGACCCACTATGTCCACACCCACTCTTTCAAAGGGGACCCCCACCACTAGAAGTGGAATGAGGGGGGGCCTTTGGATGTCCACCTGTCTTACCACTGGCTTGACAGGTGGTACAGGAGGTGCAAAACTCCTTAACCTTCTGGGACATGTTGGGCCAGTAGAAGTGGTTGACTAACCTCTCCCACGTCTTGGTTTGTCCCAAATGCCCAGCAAGGGGAATATCATGGGCTAAGGTCAGAATAAACTCTCTGAACCCCTGAGGCACTACCACTCTCCTAGTGGCACCAGGTTTGGGATCTCTTGCCTCAGTGTACAGGAGTCCATCTTCCCAATAGACCCTATGTGTTCCATTTTTCTTGCCTTTGGACTCTTCAGCAGCTTGCTGCCTAAGGCCTTCAAGAGAGGGACAGGTTTCTTGTCCCTTACACAACTCTTCCTTTGAGGGTCCCCTGGGCCCAAGAGCTCCACCTGGTAAGGTTCCAGCTCCATAGGCTCAGTTCCCTCAAAGGAAAGAACTTCTTCCTGAGAAGAGAGGCTCTCTTTTTCTTGTTGTGTTGCAGCTGGTTTCCCAGCTGACTTTCCTTGTCTCTTGGTAGGCTAGGTCCTTTTTCCAGACTCCAGCTCTACTTTTTCACCCTGTGCCTTGCACTGTGCCCTTGTCTTGACACACACCAGTTCAGGGATACCCAGCATGGCTGCATGGGTTTTCAGTTCTACCTCAGCCCATGCTGAGGACTCCAGGTCATTTCCAAGCAAACAGTCTACTGGGATATTTGAGGAGACCACCACCTGTTTCAGGCCATTTACCCCTCCCCACTCTAGAGTTACCATTGCCATGGGATGTACTTTAGTTTGATTGTCAGCATTGGTGACTGGATAGGTTTGTCCAGTCAGGTATTGGCCAGGGGAAACCGGTTTCTCTGTCACCATAGTGACACTGGCACCTGTATCCCTCAGGCCCTCTACACTTGTCCCATTAATTAAGAGCTGCTGCCTGTATTTTTGCATGTTAGGGGGCCAGGCAGCCAGTGTGGCTAAATCCACCCCACCCTCAGAGACTAATGTAGCTTCAGTGTGACACCTGATATGCTCAGGGCACACTGTTGATCCCACTTGGAGACTGGCCATTCCAGTTTTAGCTGGAGTGGAGTTAGAAGTGGTATCTTTCTTGGGACAGGCCTTGTCTCCAGTTTGGTGTCCAGACTGACTACAGCTACGACACCAGGCCTTTTTGGGATCAAAGTTTTTACCCTTGTACCCAGAATTGTTTTCTGAAGAGGCTCTGGGCCCACCCTCCTGTGCAGGTTTTTGGGGGCCTGTAGAAGACTCTTTACTATTTTTGTTTTTGGCTGTCTCACCACCCTTCCCCTGGGGAGGTTTTGTGACCCCTTTCTTTTGGTCACCCCCTGTGGAAGTTTTGGACACCCTAGTCTTGACCCAATGGTCCGCCTTCTTTCCCAATTCTTGGGGAGAAATTGGTCCTAGGTCTACCAGATGCTGATGCAGTTTATCATTGAAACAATTACTTAATAGGTGTTCTTTCACAAATAAATTGTACAGCCCATCATAATTACTTACACCACTGCCTTGAATCCAACCATCTAGTGTTTTTACTGAGTAGTCTACAAAGTCAACCCAGGTCTGGCTCGAGGATTTTTGAGCCCCCCTGAATCTAATCCTATACTCCTCAGTGGAGAATCCAAAGCCCTCAATCAGGGTACCCTTCGTGAGGTCATAAGATTCTGCATCTTTTCCAGAGAGTGTGAGGAGTCTATCCCTACACTTTCCTGTGAACATTTCCCAAAGGAGAGCACCCCAGTGAGATTTGTTCACTTTTCTGGTTACACAAGCCCTCTCAAAAGCTGTGAACCATTTGGTGATGTCATCACCATCTTCATATTTAGTTACAATCCCTTTAGGGATTTTCAACATGTCAGGAGAATCTCTGACCCTATTTATGTTGCTGCCACCATTGATGGGTCCTAGGCCCATCTCTTGTCTTTCCCTTTCTATGGCTAGGATCTGTCTTTCCAAAGCCAATCTTTTGGCCATCCTGGCTAACTGGATGTCCTCTTCACTGGAGTTATCCTCAGTGATTTCAGAGAGGTTGGTCCCTCCTGTGAGGGAGCCAGCATCTCTGACTATTATGCTTGGAGTCAGGGCTTGAGAGGCCCTGTCTTCCCTAGATAGGACTGGTAGGGGGGAATCACCCTCCAAGTCACTATCATCATCCTCTGAGTTGCCATCCTCTGAGTTGCCATCCTCAGAGGGGTTGGCCTTTTCAAACTCTGCCAACAGCTCCTGGAGCTGTAGTTTGGAAGGTCTGGGGCCCATTACTATTTTCTTTATTTTACAGAGTGACCTTAGCTCCCTCATCTTAAGATGGAGGTAAGGTGTGGTGTCCAGTTCCACCACATTCATCTCTGCACTAGACATTATGCTTCTAAAAGATGGAATACTTTTTAAGAATCTAAAAACTAGTTCTAGAATCTAATTCAAACTTTTACCAAACTTTTAAACTCTAAAATAAATGCTAAACAGGATCTAACACAAGGCCCTAGCAGGTCTTTTAAGAATTTAGAAAAAATAGTTCAAATTGCAAAAACAATTTCTAATGACAATTTTTGGAATTTGTCGTGTGATCAGGTATTGGCTGAGTAGTCCAGCAAATGCAAAGTCTTGTACCCCACCGCTGATCCACCAATGTAGGAAGTTGGCTCTGTATGCACTATTTCAAAGTAAGGAATAGTATGCACAGAGTCCAAGGGTTCCCCTTAGAGGTAAGATAGTGGCAAAAAGAGATAATACTAATGCTCTATTTTGTGGTAGTGTGGTCGAGCAGTAGGCTTATCAAAGGAGTAGTGTTAAGCATTTGTTGTACAAACACACAGGCAATAAATGAGGAACACACACTCAGAGACAAATCCAGCCAATAGGTTTTGTTATAGAAAAATATATTATCTTAGTTTATTTTGAGAACCACAGGTTCAAATTCTACATGTAATATCTCATTTGAAAGGTATTGCAGTTAAGCACTTTTGGAACTTTGAATAATTACAGTAGCATATATACTTTTCACATAAAACACAAATAGCTGTTTTAAAAGTGGACACACTGCAATTTTCACAGTTCCTGGGGGAGGTAAGTTATTGTTAGTTTTATCAGGTAAGTAAATCACTTACAAGTCTCAGGTTTGGGTCCAAGGTAGCCCACCGTTGGGGGTTGAGAGCAACCCCAAGGTTACCACACCAGCAGCTCAGGGCCGGTCAGGTGCAGAGGTCAAAGAGGTGCCCAAAACGCATAGGCTTCAATGGAGAGAAGGGGGTGCCCCAGTTCCGGTCTGCCAGCAGGTAAGTACCCGTGTCTTCGGAGGGCAGACCAGGGGGGTTTTGTAGGGCACCGGGGGGGACACAAGTCAGCATAAAAAGTACACCCTCAGCAGCGCGGGGGCGGCCGGGTGCAGTGTGTAAACACGCGTCGGGTTCTCCCTTAGGTTTCAATGGGAGACCATGGAGTCTCTTCAGCGGTGCAGGCAGGCAAGGGGGGGCTCCTCGGGGTAGCCACCACCTGGGCAAGGGAGAGGGCCTCCTGGGGGTCACTCCTGCACAGAAGTTCCGTTCCTTCAGGTGCTGGGGGCTGCGGGTGCAGGGTCTTTTCCAGCCGTCGGGACTTTAGGTTCAGGCAGTCGCGGTCAGGGGGACCCTCGGGATTCCCTCTGCAGGCGTCGCTGTGGGGGCTCAGGGGGGACAACTTTGGTTACTCACAGTCTCAGAGTCGCCGGAGGGTCCTCCCTGAGGTGTTGTTTCTCCACCAGTCGAGTCGGGGTCGCCGGGTGCAGTGTTGCAAGTCTCACGCTTCTTGCGGGGAGTTGCAGGGGTCTTTAAATCTGCTCCTTTGAAACAAAGTTGCAGTCTTTTGGAGCAGGGCCGCTGTCCTCAGGAGTTTCTTGTCTTTCTTGAAGCAGGGCAGTCCTCTGAGGATTCAGAGGTCGCTGGTCCTTTGGAAAGCGTCGCTGGAGCAGGTTTCTTTTGGAAGGCAGGAGACAGGCCGGTAGGACTGGGGCCAAAGCAGTTGGTGTCTTCTGTTCTTCCTCTGCAGGGGTTTTTCAGCTCAGCAGTCTTCTTCTTCTTGTAGTTTCAGGAATCTAAATCTTTAGGTTCAGGGAAGCCCTTAAATACTAAATTTAAGGGCGTGTTAGGTCTGGGGGGTTAGTAGCCAATGGCTACTAGCCCTGAGGGTGGGTACACCCTCTTTGTGCCTCCTCCCAAGGGGAGGGGGTCACATCCCTAATCCTATTGGGGAATCCTCCATCTGCAAGATGGAGTATTTCTAAAAGTTAGAGTCACTTCAGCTCAGGACACCTTAGGGGCTGTCCTGACTGGCCAGTGACTCCTCCTTGTTATTCTCATTATTTCCTCCGGACTTGCCGCCAAAAGTGGGGGCCGTGGCCGGAGGGGGCGGGCAACTCCACTAGCTGGAGTGTCCTGTGGTGCTGGAACAAAGGGGTGAGCCTTTGAGGCTCACCGCCAGGTGTTACAGCTCCTGCCTGGGGAGGTGTTAGCATCTCCACCCAGTGCAGGCTTTGTTACTGGCCTCAGAGTGACAAAGGCACTCTCCCCATGGGGCCAGCAACATGTCTCGGTTGTGGCAGGCTGCTGGAACCAGTCAGCCTACACAGATAGTCGGTTAAGGTTTCAGGGGGCACCTCTAAGGTGCCCTCTGGGGTGTATTTCACAATAAAATGTACACTGGCATCAGTGTGCATTTATTGTGCTGAGAAGTTTGATACCAAACTTCCAAGTTTTCAGTGTAGCCAATATGGTGCTGTGGAGTCCGTGTTTGACAGACTCCCAGACCATATACTCTTATGGCTACCCTGCACTTACAATGTCTAAGGTTTGGCTTAGACACTGTAGGGGCACAGTGCTCATGCACTGGTGCCCTCACCTATGGTATAGTGCACCCTGCCTTAGGGCTGTAAGGCCTACTAGAGGGGTGACTTATCTATACTGCATTGGCAGTGTGAGGTTGGCATGGCACCCTGAGGGGAGTGCCATGTCGACTTACTCGTTTTGTTCTCACCAGCACACACAAGCTGGCAAGCAGTGTGTCTGTGCTGAGTGAGGGGTCCCCAGGGTGGCATAAGATATGCTGCAGCCCTTAGAGACCTTCCCTGGCATCAGGGCCCTTGGTACCAGGGGTACCAGTTACAAGGGACTTACCTGGATGCCAGGGTGTGCCAATTGTGGAATCAAAAGTACAGGTTAGGGAAAGAACACTGGTGCTGGGGCCTGGTTAGCAGGCCTCAGCACACTTTCAATTCAAAACATAGCATCAGCAAAGGCAAAAAGTCAGGGGGTAACCATGCCAAGGAGGCATTTCCTTACACATACACTTTATTATTAGAACCATGGGTAAATATATAAGGTATAAGGTGTAAGTACCTAGGGTACCCACTACAAACCAGGCCAGCCTCCTACAACAGTACCTTGCGTTCGGTTCACAAAAGGCTACCAAGAACACAGTTTTCGACAGAGGTTTAGTGATCTTAGTTTACAGTTTATGGGGTGCTTGAATATCAACTCCTGGCAAAAGATTTCAAAATTACAGCACATGGTGTGGGGTAGCAAATTTAGACATGCATACAGTTTACAGGACGGATGTGTAGAAGTGTGCAGATTATATTGGCAGTTCTCACATTTACAAGAGGCTCAGGAGACTGGAAAGCCTGATCAAATACCTCATACAAGATTATCAGTATTCCCCTTAGAATTTTTCTGTGGCTACCCATTCAAATTGTCGGCTTCAGCTTCTGGTAAGACTTGTGTAGACCAGAGTGACCTCAATCAGTTTAGTGCCAACATTTGCCATAGTCATTCATTCATATATATTGCAGTTTTCTAGCATGCAGACAAGACTTAAATTGGGGGGCGTGGGTCAAATAGCTTTACACAGAATGTAATTACAAGTGAGAACCAACACATCAAAACGTTGGACTATTTTTTTATAAGGCCATTTCCATGGCTCTATATAGACTTATCACAGGTGAGTGCGATACAGAAGTAACTGATATTTTGATCCTCTTTAGAAGGTTTTGAAGAAATTATTTTGGCATACACTCAGGCAAGGGTTGTCAAAGTGTTCCTTTCATTTGGAAGGCTGTAGCTCAGCAAGGAGGATACAATATGTTCAGTTTACCCAAGGCTAACATATAGGCTCATAATGCACTGGGAGAAAGATTTAGTCACACTGGCTGGTGTTGCTGTAATTGACCAGGTATCTTGTATATTAATTGTTCCAAAATAAAATACCACAGTTCTTTGGCAAACTTTGATAATTCACATGCTATGATTCCCCCCAACAATGTATGTAAAGTACTGCTGACACTGTCCATTCAAAACAAAACTGCTTCTCTCATCAACACTTCTTAAAAACTCTTCAGAGCCTATAAGCCCCAGTGTCATTTCCAAGCAATTTATATGCTGAGACTTCTCTAAACCTATCCAACGACTATCTGTCTTTAACTGGTCCAAATGTGTTCCCCAATCAAGAAAACTTGCATCTTTGTCTCATACGAAATCCCAGAGATTGCATAGCATTTCATGCCTTCAAATTCTTCAACCACCAAACAAACTCTTCCTTTGTTTCCTTCCAGGGACAAAACCAACTTCTCGCCAAATGACAAATCGGTTCTTAAAGTCTGTCTTCACTTTCTGAAGTGCCCGACAGCACAATGAACAAACAAAAATCACCTCAATCGAGGACGAGAGCAATCCTGTCATTCAGGCCGAATCTCTCCATGTCAAATCTTCCTTCATCAATACATGTCTAATGATCTTCTTCTTTCTTGGCCAGTAAAAAGAGCCTTGACTGAATAGTGTCGGTTTGACAACGTAGAAACTATCAACCTTGAAGTAAACACAATGATGTGTCTTCACTGATAATGAAACCTAGAATCTACAACAGACTCCTTACCACAGTCAACTGGTCTTTCACCTCCTCTACACACTGAAATATTATACGAATGTCATCCAACTTACTATACCTACTTCTCTATCTCCATAAGGTGGTCTTAACACCCTGGTAAAAGCAATGGAGCAGATAGCAATCTGAACACTAAACATCTAAACTGGTACAACTATCTTCCTTGCCAGAATCGGAGGAATGACTTAACTGCTGTATTTCATGGGAATTGTTAAATACACGTCTTTCAGATCTAGTTTTATTAGCCAAACAAATTACTATAGCATATCTCTTGAAAGATGGATACCTTCCATCTTGGAATATGTGTAAACACAATACCTGTTTAGTTCCCTTAGAATGATTACTTGCCTCCATTCATTGTCTTTCTCCTCTACCAAAAGAAATGGTGCATACATACTGTCTAAACATGTCTGTCACAGTCCTTGTAGCCCCATTTTCTAACGTTTACCTGATCTCGGAATTCCCTATCCCCATTTGAATTTGATATGGGAGCAATTAGCTTGGTTATTTTTCTTGCAAATTAATTTACACAAACTCTATCTCTAAACCCTGCACAGTTTCTAGCGCCTGAGGATCTTGGTCAGTTTACCCCATATATGTGCAAAATACTCTAAGTTTTCCCTGACCTGTCCGGAGGAAAAGAAAACAGAAGAAATCATCATACTGGAGACCTCCAGACAGTGTTCCTCTTCCCAAGGCAATTGTTCTTCTTTCTGATTTTCCTCTATGTGGGACGAATACAGATGTGCTTTGGAAACCTCTTCCTGAGCAACTAGAGTTATACAGACATTGAGACCTTTGCCATCCTCAGCTAGAAGACAGTCCCTTTCTGCCGGCCATTCCAAAAACACTTCCTCAAATTATTTTATCGATCTGTTTTGAGCTCTCCCAAGAGCTGTAAAAGTAGAAACATATGCCCCCAGGCTAGTTCGAAGACTCTTTCCAAAAAGGTGGCCTTTCACATTTTCACTAGTCTCCTTATCAGCCATGCCACCTGATTTTGGATTTATTTTCATTAAAATTGCCTCCCTTCTCTTGGCAATGATGCCAGCATTAGCACCAGCTAAAATGTAAACTGCTCTTTAGTTTCAACCTCTAAATAAATATAAATCAACTTGCATACCCTTCAAATAGGCTTCTGCTGCCGTATCCACAGTATGTGTCAGCAGCCCTAGAATGTCTAAAAGTCTATTCTAGTATTGTTTCAGAGGTTTTTTTTTAAATCTATGAACGGATCTCTTCCCAACTTGAACAAAAATTAAGTTACTCTGCATTCATAGAGTGAAAATAACCTTCTCAACCACTGGTTTAAACACTCTACCATAATCACAGTCCTCACTTACTTTACTAAAGTTTTTCTAATCCACTTCTTAATAAAAATTCCCAACATGTTCTAGAGGCCACCAATCTACCCTGTTTTGGGTGTCACAACCCATGCTGGGAGAACATGTCACGCTCTAAAGAATCCTTTGCAATTGACTGAGGTGAGAAGGTTCCTGCGCTAACACCATAAAGTGTCTTATTCAAATCTTCATTCTCAACATATTCATCAAGTAACTGCCCATCTACTTCTCCCTGATAACAGCCAAACTCTTCTTCTCCATTATCTTTAAATTCTTTTGGGTGCCGAAAGGAAAAACCTTCTCTTTCGTGCCAGTTAGGAAAAACTCTCACAGAAGTGTCATAAAACCCAAACCGATTGTTTCTGACCTTAGGCTTGATTGCTATATGCTTTGACTCGTGCAAATGCTTACCCATTCTTATATGCTCAGACAGGGTACAAAACTCATCAGAGTTTTCATCCTTTCCTCTTTCCCCTAAAACAGACTGAATTACATCCTTTACAGATGCCTTCATCTAAGTCTTAATCATTTTGCTTAAGAATTCACTGATTCACAATTCTCTCAGGAATTTCCACGGAGTGGGCCTCAGGTTCACTTGTCATAATCTCTAAAAAAAAAAATCCAAAACCTGCTTTAATATGAGAACCCAAAATATTTATCTAGATCAGTCTTTTTCTAAATGTAGCCAATTGTCATAAAATATTGTGTTCCTAACTGAGCTGATGGGTAACTGACACCATGTAGATACTCTCAAGCATTTATCTTAGCCTACCTGTGGCTTGGGCTTCAATAAAGTGCGAGTGCACTTACACTTCCCTTTAGTGCTGATTGCCCAAATCAAAATGTTCCACTGACTTTGCGTACATGCAAGAAAAAAGCCAAATGACCTGCCTCAAATTCTCAATACAGATCCTTCAAGAGCCATAATTTCTGATCGGTGCACAGCGCGATCTGGTAAATGGCTTCACCCCTGAACAAAAAATATCATGTTATCTTTACCACTGAAATGTAAAATAAAAAGGGATTTGCCAAATTTAAAAAGTCTAACACTTTGGGCCTGATTTAGATCTTTGGTGGATAGTTATTCCGTCACAAATGTGACAGATATTCCATCCGCCGTAGGACGATCTCTATAGGATATTATGGAATCAAATACAGCAGACGAGATATTTGTCATATTTGTGATGGAGTACCCCCCTCCGCCAAAATCTAAATCAGGCCCATAATGAGCTTTGGAAATGAAAATAATGAAGTAGCCTACATGCAAAACCTACACACACACTTCTCAAGATGAAAAACACACAGAACCATCTGAATACTTAACTCAATGGAGCAGCATTTGAAAGAGGAAGAGAATTCTATGCCATGAAGATTAAGTTAAGATTGTGAACTTAATTCTGGAATTTGTTTTGTTTACAATGTCATGTTTACTTGAAAGTGCTGCAGAGCAGCATTAAAGAAAAAGTAATGCATTATTCTAGCCTCCGGTCTTGGAATAAAATAGGAAAAGCCATGGACACAATTAAGAGAAGATACACAAATCCATGTATTACTAAAATCCTCAAATTTCACCAGTATTGTACGCAGATGTGCAGAGTTTGTGTACTGCGTAAATGGGACAGGATGCACCCTCATGGTAGCAAGATTTTCTTTCGATTCTGGAAGGATGTGAATTCCAGTTAGGTTCTCTATGGCTTCTGTTTAAGATACCAGGTTTTTCCTTTTGGGTATTTCCACAAATCTGAGATTTGATCTCCTGAAGTGATTCTCCTGATGCTCCAACAGATACTTGATGGTCTTGAACTTCTTAGTACGAAAGGTGTGGGATGACTTATGTTCACCCTGGGTATCTTCTAAAATAAAGACCCATGTTTTAACTTCCTCCAATCAGGCAAAGTGTCTATTTTCTTCTCAAGTTCTTCCATTTTCCTACTCAGGGTAAAAGGTGAGAGAGCTTTGAATTTGTTTCCTCTCCTTTATCTTACCCACTATGGTAGTTAAGAATAAATCAATTTTAAAGCCGGATGGTTGAACTGCCGTATGAGTGATAGTTTCAGCGGAGTCGGTTGAGTCCAGTGCTGTGTTGGCCAGATCAGGCATCAGGCAACTTGTAAACTCAAGGTATTTAGGATGCTGATTGTAACTGAGGTGCTTGGGAAGTTTGAGGCACTTGAGTATCTGGATCGCTGACATTGCCCGATTCCTTGAATACAATACCAAGTCTCTATCTAGACTGGGTTTTGTCACATCCAGAGGCCCTACTACATCTGTTGACTGTAGATTGAGGGAGGCTCCTGTATTCTCATCCCATCTCACATTTTCGGCCTGACTGAGGTCCGCCATCCCCTTATTTATGACAGCACTGCCCACATCCAGTGAACTGGTCTCTTTATTTCGACTGGTCGTCCCACTCTTTGATGCCCTGTTGCTGAAAACAGAATAAACTGTAACACTTCCAATTTCTGCTCCACTTTCAAGGATTGGGTCTGGTCAACTGTGGTGCCTCCTACTCAAGGGTCCCATACCGCAGCATTCCCTTGAACAGTATGTGGTCTCACCCCTGCGGATTGTCCCATTCTGGGGTTTCCTGGTAAGACCATCTCTATCTCTGTGGCAAACTTCTCAAGCTGGTGTGTGCCGTTATTCTCCGCCATTGCCAATCCTGTGTAGTCAAGCACACTTGCCTCCCGCCAGTCTCCCCGATCCCCAGGGGGCAGATAATTTATCTTCCTCCAATGAAAGCTTTTTGGCTGGGGACAATCTCCTGGTTCTATTTCTCTGTGGGTAGCCTGGGCCTCTCCTGAGTAGGAGGGTGTCTTTTTACTCTTCAGCATTTGCTGACCTTAGATTCACCTTAGTAACCAGCAAATCTGCTAATCAGCTAGCCTAGCAACTCTGTTGGCCATCCTGTTCCATATACACAGATGCTCCCCTCCTCCAGTGCAGACCTTTTTTGGGGACCTGAATAGGTCTTTGCCCACAGTCCGATATCAGCCCAAATCAGCCAACTTCAGCCAAGTCCGGCTTGCCTCCCTCAATCCTTTTAGAAGTGTCTCTTGTCAAACTTCATCATGAACTCCATCATACCATCCTATCGCATGAAGAAGGAACACAACTACAGAATTCTACAAATGCAACATTTCTTCGATTTTTACTCAACTCAAGCTTCTTATTTGCACACTGCAAATACTCTCAGCCCAGTCAAGTAAAGGAGTGTCCCATATCCCCTGCATGACTCGCCGTTCTCCTCTTATATCTTCAGCACAGCAACTATGGCAGTTTTTCTAAAAAATAAAAAAAAGGGGGGGGGTACTCGGCTAACTGCCACTGTGGGCCATTGTTCCTGGTAAAGTTTTTATGTCTAGTGTTCCCTCAGCTAGCAAACCAAAAGCCGCTGCCAAAAAGAAAGCTGAGAACAGCCATGTTGATCCTGCAGGGAGATGCGCTATACGAGGTTGCCTCTTTCCCCTTATATCTGTCAGCTTCTAATACCACCAATGAGGTGGCCATGTTGGCTGCAGGGAGTAGTTACTCTGGAGTGACGCGCTATGTGAAATTGGTTTTAGAATTTGAAAAAGGTTCTCTCACGAGCAATACAGCAGCAGAGTTTCAAGTCTTCTGAGGGTTTCAACTTTCAGGTCTTTCCAGATATGACTTTAAAGACGTCACGGCCTTGGAAGAAACTATGGCTTTTGATACCACTTTTTAAAGTTGAATGTGCTCAAGCCTCAAAACTTAAAGGTTGTAGCAAATGGGACATTTAAGACCTTTCAGGAGGCAGAGGCAGCAAATGCATATCTTCAACCCTTATAAGAGAGGGAAAGGTTATTAAGCCACCATACGTGCTCCCCAATCAAACATCCTTAACACAGCAGGTATGGAGGAATTCATTTGTATAGACTGTTGCCCAGGAGGGGTCAGCAGACTAATAGCCTAATTTGGGGTATGACACAATTTCTTTTCAACCGGAACACAAGAGAAGATTCTCTTTATAGAAGAGGAAGCCTCACACACATATTTCTTTCATGCCTCATCATCGGCGACCTCTCCCTATACTGGTAGGACAGTGCCACCAGGGCGGACTCAACCTCCTGGTGGATCAAGATCAGAGGGAGTTCTTAGATAAAAGCTACTGGACAAAGGGGAGAGATAGACACATTAAAAGTACTTGGGGGACTACCAGTATATTTACCTTAATTTGTGGTGTCCAAAGGTATGAATAAAACCAGAGTTTGACGTTTGCGATAACAACAACGGCTCAGCCCGCCTCGGATAGCTGACATGTTTCTGCCCTCAAAAAGAGCCTAAAGGGTAACGGATCCCTATCAGAATGGCGTGCTAATGCCGAAAGTGAACTAAGTATAGAAGCACTCAAGTGCTATCTGAATAATGGTGCTGGTACAATGACCTATTCAAAATGAAAAATACTAAATAATCAAAAACAAGATAGTTGTTTGGATCAATTTCATTACTTCCCAACTACTATGTTCATTTAACACATGCAACCATGAACATGCAAGTGGGGAAATCACTGCAAATCACTGTGAGTCAAGTGAGCAACTCGTATGAAAGCTGGAGACATGTATTCCTATCCACACAGATTTGTAATACTACTGGTACTACACTACGTGGAGGTGTAAAATTACAAACCTCAGCCTTGCGTTCTGCCTCTACGATCCATAACAGAATGCAGGTACCAGCATAACGGTCAAACTCTGGTTCTAATCATACCTGTGGACACCACGAATAAAGGTAAATATACCGGTAGTCGCTGTCCTACCAGGTTGGGGTGAAGTTGCTGATGATAAAGCATGACACAAATATGTGTTTGAGCCTTCCTCTTCCATAAGAAGAATCTTCCCAGGTGTTCTGGTAGGACATCAATCACGTCCTTTCCCAAATAGGGCTATTAGTCTGCTGAACCCTCCTGGGCAACAGTCTATATGAATTTATGCCACCATACTGGCTGTGTTAAGGAGCAAATGCGTATCTCCACGATCTTCAGGAAAAAAAATAGGGCCACAGTAATATAGTCCATGACACGTAATGGTTTGAAACACTTGCACCTTGCCTTTCCGTGCTACCCCATCTTCAACCTCGTTATCCACGCCTCACAATATGCATGGCATAGGGCCCATAGAATGATACAAGTCTCTAGCCGTATTCATTTCAAGTCACTGATATGGCATAATGCGGCTGTTACAGTGGGTGGGGAAGAAATTCACTGGGCCACATGGGTCATGCACAGCATTTGATACATCGATGACCTGATCTCCAATGGCTACATCAAAACATTTCCTGACTTGCCGCAAGAGTTTGGCATCCCATCCCCTATTCCCAACAGTGGAGATACAACCAACTGTCCCATGCCTTGATGTGCACCTTGGGAAGAAGGCACATTGATGTGCCCAGCATAACCATTGCCAAATATAACCACACCTGGAAAAACTTCGGAGAAGTTATCGCAGGACTCTATGTCACACTGCTCCTCTCACACATCTAGAGCACTGAGAGCTTGGTGGAAAACATAACTCAACATACAACTTTTGGATTCTGTAATGCATCTTTGTACTGATCACAACAAACGTAATAAAGAATTGAAATACAAAGTAAAAAAAAGAAGTGCTTGAAACTTTTTGTTATAGGGGTTGGGGGGGCACTGTTTCTGACACAGGTTTTTTGTTCTGCAGGAAAGTGGGAAAGCTGGAAGCATGCTATTGGGAGTGCAGCCACCACATTCGGAGAGCGAAGGTTGTGGCAGATCACCTATGCGAAAGGTGGGGAAGTCTCAGGGGTGCGGACAGGGGGAGATAGCGCACTGGTGGGGAAAGGCATCAATTATAAGATAAATCTGCAACCTGGGTTGAAGAAGAAAAAAAGTTTCTGGAAGACAAAGCATTTTTTTTAAATGCTGGCTGGATAGAATTGAGATATGATGCTGGAGTGAGGTACGATGCTAAACTCTCAGGGATAATTTACCAACAGCTGAATATGGGACTAACATTTTATCACTATAAACGGTTACAAATGTAACGTTGTGTCTATGAATGTGAATGGCTTGAATTGAACAATAGACGGAAT
Organism: Pleurodeles waltl; assembly: GCF_031143425.1. Taxonomy (NCBI): domain Eukaryota; kingdom Metazoa; phylum Chordata; class Amphibia; order Caudata; family Salamandridae; genus Pleurodeles; species Pleurodeles waltl. Next base: position 853,658,764 of record NC_090450.1, read on the forward strand.
CGTCACGCCATTTTAACTTGGTTAGAGAAACAGAAATCGATTTTTGTGTTAGTTCAGAAGGCACTTATAAACATGGATAAGCTCAAGCGTTTTACATGAGGGTCATTTTAATGAAGGCAGCATTCTGCCACCTCTGCAGCTAAAATGGGAGGGATAGCAACATTAGCTAGCAAAAGGATTATGGGCGATATAACTAAGCCCCTAACGGATAGAAAGGAAGATGGGTGATTGTAGAGATTTTAATTGACCAAGAGCCAATTAAATGGATGTCATTGATGAACAAGATTCCATATATGACCTGATTTTTAACTTAGCCAACATTTTCGGAGAACATTATAATCGGAAAGGATTATTCATTTTGTTCAAATTTCACAGCTGGACTTGAGCAACCCTAAGGGTATACCAAAAAAACACCCTAAGTGGTGTGAGCGATTAATAGCCTACAGTGCAAGAAGAGTTTGTCTGAGCCCTACAATGTGTTGAGCCCCGATCAAAGGCAGTATAATGTATTTCTCTGCTCTGTTTCAGACAGCCTCAAGAATAGATCTTTTTTCTTATTTCAGTTTTTCTGTCATAGGGATCTTCTTTCCACGTAACTGTTTCTCAGGTCAAAACGGTGGTCCGCCTGAAAGTTCCTCTGCCATCTGTAGTTTCCTTTATGTATAAATGGTTGTTCAACAAAGCTATGTTATCAAAGGAGTCCTTTCCGAAAAATAAAATGTACAAGCATATGGCAGTCACATTTCTTTTTGGTGGCATGCATGCACATAAATAAAATGAAAACCACTGGACTTGTCAATGCATTTTTTCTTTTTTGCAGCTCCCATTCCCTCTTCCAGTTTCTTACTTCTGTGCCTCCTTGCATAACAAGAATAGCAGCAAATTAATTTTAGATGAGAAACAAAGATGCGAAAGTTGACATTTGAAGCCGAAGGAAACCACGACAAGTACATACAATGTACCACGTCCACGTCGAGTACGGCTGGGTGTACTTCATCGAACAGTGAGAACTGCATCTACAGTATAACTTACAGGCAGACAGCATGTACTTTCCGTGTCAATTACATGTACACTGCAAGGCGCCTTCTCGGTTTTCAGTCTAAGTAAAATGGCATTTACATTCATTGAACCATTCCAAAAAATAGACAAAATTCTTCCTTGGAAAAAAAAAAAGACTAAAATCGACTTTTTAAAATCACATCTTCTACATCGACGTAGTATAACCACTGTCGGGGTCACATTAGCTGTATGGATGTACTATACAAATGCCAATTACAATACTATACCAGAGCCGTTTTAAAGAACACATTGGCAGTATGTCGTAAAACATAGGTAGGCTGGACAGAAATGAAAGCCACTTAAAATATGAAACTAAAGTTAAATATTTCCGGTTGCTCTCCTATTTTGCACCTCGCAGTGGCATAATCTTATCTATCATTTTCACACTCAAATTCATCCAATTGCAAAGTCAAGCGGGAGAACTTAAACAGCGTATTTAAACAGAGACATATTCCCCACAGCTGTGCACTGTGCGTTTGAAGCAAAAAACGGGTGGTAGATGCCCGGGACTCTGCTGCACGCCTACCTTACTCCGGAAGTGCATTGGTTGTATTTCCGGGTGAGGGGCCGCTCCTTAACATCTTCTTCCGTAAGGTATTTTCTTCCGTACCTTACGGTGGTGCTGCCATGAACCTCACACCAAATGCAAGCCCGCAATTCTTACTGATTCTTATGTATTTTCGCAGCTCGTTTGCTGCTTTTCCATTAGAAACAAGTCATTCAAACCGTTGTGTAAGCTTAAATTCAAGCATTTCGTGTTATGCAATGCACATTCGAAAACTGAGGAAAGAGTCATGTTGCACAGCTTATTTGCCTTTAAATAATTAGGCAAAGTTACCATTGCGGATACAAACTTAGAAACATGGCGGTAATATTGCAGTTTGTCAAGATGAAAGATATTTGAAATGTTTTTGGAGCCAACACACAAGCCATTTTCTTGGTCTTTAATCGCCACCTAGTGGTCAGCGGCGCTAAAACCTTCTAGATCGAGTTTAGTAGAAGTACTCCCTGAGGAGGCGGGGCGGGGGTCACGTGAGGTGCTTGTGATAGATTTTGCAGTGGGGCGAAGGGTGGGCGTTGGAAGCAGAAGCGGGTGAGTAGTATTTCAAGTTAAGGTTGCGAACAGGCTTGTTATTATTGATACGAAGCCGTCGACTGCCTGGCTGGGGACAGAGTGTCTGCAGAGGAAGCAGTAGACGGACAGTGGTAGGCGTATGGATGAAAGTCCTATTAAAAGCAAAAAACAGATTTTTAAGTTACGAAAACCAGAGCGACCCTCTGGATTTAGAAGAAGAGGCGCAGGCGGAGATAGGCATTCTGGATTTTTGCTTAAATTGTGGTCTAGATGGATAGGTATGGAGAAGGGCGTTTAAGGGGATGCGGGTAGGCTTGTGAAAAGTTGAAGGAAGCGCTATCAGCAGGAGGGAAGTGAGGGGAGAGGGGTGTGTGTGTGTGTGTGTGTGTATATATATATATATATATATATATATATATATATATATATATATATATATATATATATATATAAAACATTGTCTGACGCGCGAGCAGTGTGTCTCGGGCTGAGGAGCGTTCAAAAAGCAGAGATCTAGGCTGTGTGAAGCGTAGCTTATAGTTTCTCTGTCCCCTCTCATTCAAGGAAGTCTCAAAGCAATAGTTGTTTCCTCAGGAAGCAGCTGATGTGGAGCACATTGGCGTCCGCTATATTGACACCTCTGAAGACTGGTGCAAAACTGTCATATGCATATCACTTGACCGGGTGTTGTGAGTGGTATGCGTAGCTTGCTTCCCGAGCACACAGAAGGCTTGTTTGATGCTGTCCAGAGCTCGAAACTGAACCGTAGGGGAGTGACCACCTACCCCGTGATTTAGTTACGAGGAGGCAGCAAAAGTGTCAACTGCCACATGCAGCTTGGTACCCTGCTAGCAGTTAGATCCACTGTCATGTTAGAGGTAGGTGAGAGGCTTGACTTAGGTTACCTTTTTTTGGCCTTTACTGTTACAACACAATTCATACCGCCCAGAGTGATAGTCCATGTTTTTGTCTGCGGTCAGCAGCTTGTAGCAGCCTGCACAGGTAACTAACGCTGGAAACCGAACAAGCAGAATGTCAGCGTTCCTCTATTCCCTGTTTGTCAGTCCACAAGGACACTCCATTGTAGATACGAGGATCTTTATATCTTCTTGTTTTCTCTTGCCGAAGAGCTACATTTGATTGCGGAAAAATGTTCGATGAAAAAACTTTAGCAAACGCAAGTTATCGCTGTGGTGCTGTTATCTCTACTGTTCTTTATATGTCAATTTCCGAAACTTTCTCACGCTTCAAGAAAATACTGAGATAAGGTTTAAGAGCCCTTTTGCGTGAAAAAAATGTTTTGGTTTCATACTAAAACCCACTGTCTGCAATGAGGAATCGAGACATGGATTTAATTAAGATTTTCTGTTAATTACCAGCCAGCAGTGGGCAAACGGTCAATAGTTTCGCCATTATATTGATAATTATTGTTTTTTGTCAAGTACTGATCTAGAATAAGAGATTTATCGTACATGTTAAGTCACATATTGAAAACTGATGCTTATTTTTTAATACTTTTATTCTAGTAAAGCATGCTTGACAATCTTGCACTTTGCCTTTAGAGGAGAGCGTCCTGCAAAGGGGACCAAAGAAATTTACCGTGGCTTATCACACCCCTCTATGATGTCTACGCTTTGGCACTTTAGTCGTTTTTTGATGACTGTCACCTGATGTTTTATCTATGCACAGGAAGATGAGGTCCACATGCTACTTTGTGCACATTCAGGGGTGTGGAATTTAACAAAATATCTACTTGTCCATGGGACTGGCTAAGACATAAGTCTGGTTGTACTGTAAAAAAAAAAAAAAAAATTGTCCAGTCGTGGCTAGTGGGGGTTAAAACGGGCTGGGCGGCGTTTGCCCTGGGAGGTGAGGCACGGACAGAAGTAAAACGTCTTTCAGGGCCGGGAAAAAAGTGGTTGGAGGAACATATTTTCTCATGAGCAAATCTACACATGTACATTTGCTCGTGCTAAAATGTACTGCACAAACATTTTCTAGGAGTATGATACTCCTGGCCTACTTATGAAAATTCTTGTGAATTCATGAAAGTCATAAATCTGCACTAATGCAAGGACATATACCATGGGTACACTTTTGTGACTTTCTTTAAGAATTGGGCCCCTAATTACATCTGACATTAACCAACACCTTTCGATTTTTTTTTTTTTTAAATGTATATCTATCTATTGACTGGTTTCACTGTGAGTGACAACTTTCTGCTCTTGTACAGTCAGCATATCTGCACACAAAGTAATTTTGAAACCACAAAACTGTCCCCATACAAAAAGGGGGTTCCTAAGATTGGAATCCCAAACTCACAAATAAACAAATGTCTCAAGCCTCAGAGAACCAAATGCAATGAAGTATGTCAAAAATCTAATTTTATTAATTTCATCATGTATATGTTCATAAAACAAATTATACCATAGAAAACTCAATTTCTTGATGAAATAGTATTATTATATCCCTTAGGGAAAATCAAGAAATATAAAACCAGTATAACACAATCACACCAAATCACTCATACAGAAATATAAAAAGTACGGCAAGAAAACGGGGGGGGGGGGGGACACAGGTTTAAAAGTAACCTACTGTTAAAAGGGATTCTGGGGGAATCTAATATGACTATCAAATTAATTTATTCCTTATCGATGGCAGAACAACCCGATGATTTGGGGAAGCATAGTGAAAGGTGGAACGGCAAATTGGTTGTTGGAAGTGCTAATTTTCTCAAATCACTTGAATTAGGACACACTATGCTACTCTCTTCGTCTCTACAAGCACAACATTATAAGACCATGTTCGACCTGTACTATACACCGGCCCACCTTGTTAAGTGGGGGGGCTCACAAGGAATTAATTTTCCAATATTTTCCACGGAACAGATATAGTTCATATGTTCGCCACATGCATGGAATTAATGGCATTGAGAGATGGCATGCAACTCGTGATAAAATAAATATTGGGGTATGACGTGGTCCTTACCCCTGAGATCATGGTCTTGGGGGTCGCAGAGCAAATAAGGGGACGACAGAGAGCGTTTATTTTCCTTGCCATGGCGGTTTATCGATTATGTATTTCCTCTGCATGGCTGAACCTGCAACCACCATCGTGGCAGCTGTGGCTGGGCCGGTTATTATCTTTGTATCATCTGGAAATTGCCCTGTATGAACGGAAGGGGAGATTGGCTAGGAAGAAAGGGAAAGCTGTTTGGGGACAGTTTCGGAATTGGCTTTCAGCCAATGAACGAAGGCTCAATCTGAGGTTTTGTCTGGATGATAAGTGACGAAAGTGTCCCTTTCCAGCTGAATGAGAAGATGTAATCATATATATTTTTTTCGCGAACTGTATGTTTATTGGCAATGATGTATGAATGTAATTATCTCTCTTCCTTTTCCAAAAATAATAAAAAAAGAAATATAAAAAGTACAGCAAGGACAAACCTAATCATAAATAACAAAGGAAATAGCAAAACAGGAAATACAACCCCAGATGGACTATCCGATCTCACCAATATTACTTCAACCAGATAGTAACTGACCAGTACATCCAACTTAGTAGTCCTCAGACTATCATGATTTAAAGAATTCCTTTTGTTTCTATTTTATTTGTTTAATCAACACTTCTTGTATGTCCATCTCTTTCTCTTGTATGAGTCCTTCTTCGCATCCTTATCTACAGCGGAAAAAATTGATCCAATACAATATTGTTATCCTGTATAGCAAGTATCAAATTATATCCCATGTAATGTCCTTGTTCTACATAATAGTGCCGTTTTGGTGAGTAGTGGCCTCTCTGGGTTACTCACCTTCTTCAGTGCACACAATGTTGATATGAATAAAATAATTCCAGGGACAGATATATTATTCATAAAGTATATATTTCTGAAATACAAAAAACAAATTTAGTATATCTCTGGGCTTGAGACAAAAAGTAATACTATGATCAAACAAGAAAAAAAAAAAAGAGAAACGCCAAGAACAACGAAAAAAGAAAAGAGGAAGAAAATGAAGATTTCCGATATCACCAAAAAATGAGGTCCTCATGCAGGAGAAGAAAAAAGTGTATCCTAAAACGCCCAAGGAGTATAGTTCAGTGACCCCAATCATGCATAGTTCCTTAATAAAAGTCTTTTCTGGACACAACCCTTGTGATTTTAAAATATAGGTCATCCAAGCGGTAATCTCAGGTGCTTTGAAGAATATTCATTAATCACATGGATGTAGCTTTAAAATGAAAAATCCTGCAAAACAAAAATTCCCATAATCATGCTCTATTGGAGGTGTCCCTCTATTCAAAGAACACCCTATGGTAAAATTACTCTCTTACTTCAAATACAGAAGAGCTGTTTGAATTCCTGGCACTTGCTTACAACGAGGAAAAATCCCTTCAAGCATCGCCTTTCAATTGAGGTACCTATATGCAATAAAAGGTCATGTTCCGATATGATGAGACTTGCACAGCCGCACGTTTTAAACCATCAGATGTACAAACCAAATCACCGGTCTCTTAACTAAGCGTTTCTTGTAAACACTGCGGTAGTATACAGAAATTTCTTCTACCTTACCTAATGTGTCTTGATGTGCCAGAGTCCGGGATGATGAATCGCTATCACGCGTTCACTTTCTTTTTTTATTTGTCCTCCAGCTGATCTCTCTACGTTGAGTAAGCCCCATACATGGGGTGGCAGCAAAACGCCAACTCCGAAGTTGCTCGCAGTAAATATTATATCGGCAAAGCTAATGGGCTCTCACCATGTGTTCTCTCATTTCACTGATGAGATGGCAGTCTTCGCACATTAGTAAATGTTATGGAAATACAATAACAGTGAAAATACCAGCAGCGATGGTGTGCGCGAATTTGCCCCGACTAAAAAGACCATGGATGACTGATAATAAAAATAGAAAATGGTCAGCAGAAAGTACCGAAGGCCTTTATGGTCACCATCTAAAAATGAATACGGTCAGACTGTGTGTACTAAGTAGTTGTAGGTAATATGTAAGCTACCCTTAATATTATAAAGAAAAATAGATATAAAAGTGTCAATTATTTCTATTTGATCGACAAAAGCATGCTTTATGTAGACAACGTTTAAATAGAACTCTGTAGGTTCAAAAGAAGATGTAAACACGAAGAGGAGACTATTGATATGATCTATAAAAATAATAATAATGATTTTCCCCAAGCAGTGTTAGGGGAATCATAAAGCTAGACAGAGACTACTCAAGGAGTGGTATTATAAATTTGTAAAGGAAGCAGGCCCATTGTCTAACCTCATATACTCCATTATGTTGTATTTAAAAGATTATTGATATGAACAAATCCATGGGGTATACATTTCACTACAAATGAAATGATTGAGAGACAATAATAAAGGAGAACTATAAAATTCTAAATAAAATAGATGCATCTGTGGACCGCTTCATAGATAGAAATTTTAAATATACATAATCCTCAATTTGGTGCATTCCCAAATCTGGGGTCACAAGTATGTTGTGCGAACTGCCACCCCTCACAGAAAGGAGTTTTCCCACGGTAAAATAGATCCAAAAGACTTCTCTCTTCTTCCTGTATTTGGTGTAATCCGCATGTGATGTTACAATCTTTTCTAAAATAATCCATTGTAAGTCTCCTTCATGATGCTGTTTTCTTACCAATGATCAACAAAGTAGTTTTGTTCAGTGCCAGGGACTACTAAGCAATGTGTGTTTTTGAAGACCCAAAAATATTTTTTCTTTTTGCCAATGTTTTTTATAATGGTGCGGGCTGGGCAGCTCCCACAGCAATTACGTTTTACAAAAACAATGTCAAAACAAGACCCACAATGACAAAACCAAAAGGCTGACCCCCAATGTCAAACCTGTTGGCTTTGCCAGTGCTTTTTTATTTTCATGTTTCCCATAATCTTGGAAAAAGTGGTTATACTGATTTTCAGAATATTTTATCAAGCATCAACATATTTTACTAAATGGTGCTTTAAAGAAATGATACCCAAAATGTCACAGTAGTTTAGCAAAACATTTTTTTTCCTAGTTCCATTTTTTTAGTGAACATGTTATTTTGAAAGCAAAGAATCAAACTTGCTTTCAATCTTCTTCAAATATTTGCATCTGATCTCCGAGCATTCTGAGAGCATTTATACGTAGCTTCATATTGTTAAACTTTGCAAATGTCTATGCACATTTTTATAATAATGGAACCACTCTTAGTAGTGCAGTCCGAGCTTACAACATTTCCTTAGAGTGGTCACCCTAATAATAAAGGCTTTGCATTAATGAACCATAAATACAAGCTTGCATAGCATTAACATATGGACACACATACTATGTTAACTGCAGGCAATGCCCTTCCCTGATCCATAATGTGGTACTGTAAATTGGCAACCAAAGGGTTTGTGCTGCAGGGTGTTAGGCCTACTTGTCCTGAGGACAAAATAAACATGAAACCTTGTTGTCCTTGACCCTAAACAATATGTCCCGGGCATCGGGCTACAGAAATTCCACACCCATGGTAAAGTGTGGGAAATACAGGCGGATGCGTCCTGTAGTTGCAGAATTCATTGCCAGATCCCATGAGTTAGCAACTTCATAATGCCCGGTCATCTTGATGTAATCTTTTTCTAATCACAACCTGGCCCTGATGCTGGTATAGATGGAATAGCTTGTGAGATAGCAACCCTGCAGGCCCTTTTCAGTTGCCTACCTTTATAGCTAACTTTGTTTGGGGGTTGGGTGAGGAGGGGGCGAGAGTTGTCGTACAGGTATTAGTCTGGTTGTATTTTGGCAGGAAAGCAATTATATGAGCTTGCATTGCAGGAAAGTTAGTGTACACACAAGACTTGACAGCACTGAGGACTTAATTCTGCTTTTTCCTTTCGGTAGAACCTCTTCCCCAGGTGTACACTGTTTAACTGTAGGGCATTGGGCTTTGACTTCTGATCTCACTCCTAAGCTTAAGACCCATCAGACCAGTAGCAAGGCTCCATCTGGTTGGCCAGTGGCCTGGTATCATTCTCCATTTGTTGATATTTAGATTGTTTTCCTGTGTGAAAATTATTACAGAAAACTGTCATCTGTAGGTATCTTTGTGATAACAATTTGATTGGCGAACAAAAAAGTGAATGGAGAAATAGAGAAGGCTATACATGCCCCTTCTCCCATGTGGCCTCTGCACACAGCCTTCCTTACTCCCCTCAACTGCCTGTCTTTTTTTTTTTCTTCTTCCCTTCAGCTATCTTTCCTCTTTTCCCTTCCCTGCTACTGTCTGTACTCTTCCCCCCTCCCAAGCTGGATTCCATTCTTCTGTCCCCACTTGCTGTCTTTCTTCTTTCTCCCAGTTGTCTGCAATTTTCCCTTTACATCTCCTTGCTCTCTTTCCGACTCCTATGGCTGTCCTTTCTCTCCCCCTCACAGGGCTATCTTATGTCTCTTCCTAGAGCTGTCCCCCCCCCCCACTCCCAACCTCACTCTCTCGTGCTGTCTTTTCTACTCCTTCCTGGTCTGTTTCCTCTCTCCTGTTCTCCCAGGTTGTTTTTCCTCTTCTAAGCTTACACGGGCTGCCTTTCCCCTCCTCCTCATTCCCTTCTTTTTACTGTACTCCATGTTGCCTTTCAGTCCTTTTAGAGAATTAGGGCCTGAGTTAGATATTGGTGGACGAGTTACTCCATCACAATGGTGACGGATATTCCATCTGTTAAAATCTAAATCCCATTATATCCTATGGAATTTAGATTTTAACGAACAGGATATTCGTCACCCTTGTGACGGAGTAACTCGTCAGCCAATATCGAAATCCAGGCCCTTGATCTTTTTATATATGTTTTAGTCAGTTCAGCGATCTAATGGAAGAGGTGCCCTTTTCTGTTTTTTTCCAAAGTCCTTAACAAAAGTTCTTAATGTTCTTTAATTTTATTTATGCAATTGTAAGTAATTCATATGTTCCGTCTGTATTTTAGGATGAAGAGTGATCAGTCCTCCTATATTTTAGCAAAAACACATGGATGTAGCCCCGACTCAAATATTTTTCAAGACTAAGGAACGTTTTGCTTGGGAGCAACAAGATTTTGTGAATTTACCTAGAGATCTCTAAACATCACTCACCAAAACATCCTGGTTTCCGTCTAAATGAGATAACAATCGAGTACTGGATCCACTATGAACAACTCTATCAGTACAAATGCAGAAGAAACACAATCTCTGTATGTGATGGTCTGGTATGTGAAAATGAAATAAACATTTCGTGGATAAATAAAAAGGAGCTGTTGTTTTATTCCCTGAAAAAGAGAAGGCTGAAGAAATGGCCAGTCCTGTCCCGTCAGAGCCCAGTTTACCTTCTTGGTAAGTAACCTTTCTTAAATCTACACCAGAAGAAGCATTTATTCTGAAGTCTGTATTAAACTGTAATTTCTCTTCTTAAGGTAGCAAAGTGCAACTCTAAAGTTTGACAGAGTAGCAGAAAAGAAATGCAAAACACAGCCTACTGTATTTAGTTATCGAAAGGTTTAGTAAGTGGAGCTTCACATACCTGAAAACCGCAAATGAACTTTTTGAGGGTAGAGTGTAGTGCAGGTTGTAGTGGAAGGGGTAGTGTTTGTCCCTGCTCACAAGTATGATTTTCAGATGTGTAAGTAAGCACACATAAGAACATGGGCATCCAACATTTTCTGATGGAGTAACATTGGATACAACTAGGCTAGGATGGCTGCAGTTCCATCGTCCTTAGCAGATTTTTGTTTTATCCGAATGTTAGTGCAAGGTCAATCCACCACAGTATGTGGACATAGTTTAGATGTGTCTGAATAACCTGCCATCAGGACTGCTCCTGAAACAGAGTATCTGGTAAATGTTTGTTTCTACTGTACTAGTAAGCATAGGCTTTTGGCCATTTTTGACTCCCTTCTTTTTTTACTCCATTGACAGAGTAGCCAATTATCCTTCAGTGAGCTAAGTTAGTGGTCTGTATTTCTTTGTAAATCTTGGAACAAAAAAAACTTTAATGATCATAAAATTACTGGAAGCATTGGCACTCTATTATTATATTTGGTCTTGGCTAACTCAGAATTGCTTCCACTTTACAGAGTCCAGTAGCTATTTCTTCTGGCGATAAGATATGCTCAATACAATTTTAGTAATGCAGTTATGTTTTTTGTTCTCTTAGGACTTTAGCATTTCTAGAACACTTAGTGATCTGTTATTGCATTCTTCCAGAATTCTGCCAAATCATATGATATTGAGATATCAGGGGGTAGCTACTATTGGTGCAGCATGTGCAGTGACACCGGCCAAATATTTTAAAGGGCCCCACGCATGTCAATTATTGCTGCCTTTTTAATATATTTTTTTCCTTTCTTACATTAGGGCCCATCGCAGCTATACTACGCCACTGCTAGGTATACAGACACCTCTAGAGGTTCCCATGTCTGGAATTAATTTCCCTCAGATGCTGCAGTATCACTGCAGCCCCCTTCCTTTTGGGATACAGTTGAATTCGTAGCATCAAAGAGGACAAATGAAGTACATCTTCTAGTTTTTTTGTGTGGACGGCTTGGAAAGCTGTTATATCCTTTTTAATGTTCTATAACAGAACACTCGAATACCAGACCAATAAATCATCACCTTTCGTTGTTGTCTTCTGTTCAGACACAGTTCTTTTGGTAATTAAAGCAAAGCCTTTCATTGCTGGTACGTTTGTGTCATGCAACAATTTGAGAATTGAAGGCACATCTCTATTCTGCCAATTCCAACTTACGTCAATTCATTTTTAAATGTGTGCAACACATCATCATGTCCATTTCCTGAATTTCATCAATTACACCAACATGTTTATGCAGTATTCTACAACACAAACGTACCGCGCGGCCAGCTTAGAAACAGAAAGTGTGTTAGTTCTTTGCATAAAATAAACTGCCAAGTTTTTAGGTTCTGAAAATATTTTGACTCCAAAAGGATGCGTCTTTGGAAATACTATTTTGTCATTAAAAACTTGATTTGCAGTGGATAGCAGATGTACTTTTGCTACCCTACTTGCTCCAGCGTGAGCGATGTCATGGTCTGCAACATTGCTGACCACCGAAACATGAATGTTCATTTATCTTCTTTTTGGGCAGCAAAGGTTACTACTACACCAATAGTCCTCCCAGGGAGAGATGTCCTTCAGTTGTATCCATGACCAGTAGCCTTTCATCTACATACAGTCTTCCTGCCACCATCCTGTTTGCCTTCAATTGTGTGGTTGATGTTTTTGCGTGAGAGATGACACCACTTTTCACATATCATTCAGGTGCTTAGCTTGATGCTTTTTTATTTCTACAAAATGGTCGCTGATGGAGAGCATAAATGGTGATTGTGGTAACATATTTAGATCCAAATTAAAAACAAAAATCTTTTACACACTACTGGCTCATTATTTATTAAGATCTTCTTCACTGAGCTTTCGGAACCCTGCACCTACTTTAGAAATATGTGTCAATGTGTTGTTTTATCCTATCAAGGCCCTTGAGTCTCTGGACCCTCTGCTGTTGTGGGGTTATAGTTTTTATAAATGCGATTTAACAAAACTGAGTTGTTGTCTTTTTTTCTTGTTTTTTTCTCTCTATTAAACTCTTTTACTTTATTAGTTAATTAATTGCACTGTGTGTCACACAAGCACAGTTTACATCCGGCAATCACATAAAGTGTTTGACACATCTCAGAACAGACTTCGTCAGTGATGTTGCCTTGTAGTAAAAAAAAATAATAATAATAATTCTTGTACTCTGAAATGCAAAACATGAAATCATGATTAAATCATCTTGTTTAAACCTTTGACTGTTCTTACAGCGTATATCGGCATCATGAAGAGATATAGCCAGGTCACCCCCGTGACACATACGTACTTCATATATATATTATTGTGCCCCCGTTCTCGGCACTTGTTCATTATTGTAATTTTTTTCATCCCCTGCGCCCCGTGGGTGACAAAGGTTTTGTTGTGGTGTTGGTGGGAGAGAGTTTGAATGCGCTGGTCTCGCCTTGGCACCTGCAAGCTCCTGTACAGCATAGATAAAAACTGCAGCCAAAGCCAATAGATTCCAAAAGTGAGATCTATTGACTTTGCAAAATGCCTGTTTCCACAGGAAATGTTTTAAAGATGGTCTTTTGTGTTCGCGTAGATAATGTACTTATCTGTTTGATTGCTTCACTTGTCAACTGAGCTTTTGGTTTCAGTGACTACTTTCTATTTAAGTTATTTGCTTTAACTAGACCACTGACAATATTAATTTACTTAGCAAACACGTTTTCGTATAAGGTTTCTCACACAGATAATTACTTAGGATTTTATATTTTTGTTAAACTAACAGAGTTAGATCACGAAGAACATGTAGTAATGTGGCAATTCAATAACCTCTAATATATTAAACTATTGTAGGACGTTATTTAAATTGTTGAAAAATCACTCCCAAATCGTTCTAGCTCTTTAATTTTCCGACACATACTTGTCCCCTAGTGCCACTTGTAATTTTCTTTAACTGATTAATTTCTGTTTGTTAAATTTTGTTCGAGTTTTCTTTTTTTTTTTTTTTTTTAAATGTTTGGAATAAAATAATGAATGCATATTTTACGAAGTGTACTTGTAGAAATATAGAGGCTAAAACATTGTAAATTAAAATAAACAGATATTTTCCAACAAGGTAAGATATAATTGAGTATTCATGGGTCATGTGCAATCCTGGGATTTCTATATTTAACCACTTTGAGATGACTACTTTTCTGAAACTTGGACGAAACCAATAAAATATTCATCATGTAATGTATCTCGAAGTAATGCCTGCGATGTCCTTGCGAAACTAATAGGTAGCATCAATAAGGTATCACATCGGATGTGTCCGGTTAAAGATTTATTCTTAAAAAAAGATGACTGAACAAATATTGTTATTAGCTATTTGTAATAAACCCTTTGTGTTATCGACAAATATAGAATTCCTGTTCTGATAGCATTAATCTTTCGTGCGAACAGGAACATTTGTTCACAAGTAATACCGATCTGGACAATAAATAAACAAAACCCCAGCACAGCAGAGTAGATCACCCCGGTCCTCACTCATTTATGTTTACTTTTTGTGTTTTGCTGGACTGTTGTATTTTTGTGCGTAATACTCTGGGGGACATTTAACGTTATGTGAGCACCGGAAGTGCTAAATTCTGACACCATCACGGCCACAGTTTTGTATTGACTGGTAGTTTAAGTACTTCAAAAGCTTTAGCAGCACTGTTTTACCACCATAGGCATTGGAATATGAATTCTTGTCACAGGACCTGTGCTGTATTTGCCTGGAAAAATAGCAGCATTTGTTAACGTATCTAAAATAAGTACTAGAGTATTACAAAAAACCTATACATACCAACATAACACAATTATAACAGTTACTAGACACCACAAAAGTCAAAGCAAAATACAACAACCACAGTACAAAACAACAAACATTTGCTGCAATAAAGTGGCTCAAAAACTGAACAACACAATTAACAACAGAACACATCACTGCCACAACAAATGTGTACAGACTTTCTTGTCTCTCTTTACCTACCACCTGTGGAATCCAGCTTTATACTACTAAGATAAATAATGTTCGGAACAACCACCCCCATCCCTTCCAACCCAACACATAAAATGGCATCAGGTAAAAAGGTTTAGTGATCCAACTCGTTAACCTCCTACTGGGCAGCAGGGTTCAGAAATATACTCTTGTAGATGGAGAGTTCAAGTGTATACAGTTTAAATATGGCCGTAGCCTACTCCCTATTTTCTCTGCTGTGTCTAATACAAGGACATATCGCATATGCTTTATTGTTACATATGCTTACTAGTCACATACATTTTATTGCATTTAATTTTATTGGTCTTTGGCTTTAAGACAGCATGTATTTTTAAGGGATTTTATTTATTTAACCCCCAAGACCTGTTATTTTGTGCAACAGGATTGTTTTATGACCTTGAAGGTAATTAAACCCACCATTTCTACTAAGCAAATCACTGACAACTGATCCACTCCTACAGTGCACTCCCATCATATCAACCACCAATGCAGTGGTGACCGTCATCTTTACAAAACCAAACTCAAGTTTATTTATTGTGCCAGTCTTACATAGACAGGCCTTACAGTATACACAACAAATATACAATATATATTTTTTTAAATGATCAACTTCAAAATAAGATATATAAAAAAGTACATTAGTTAAAACTACTACAGATAAAATTTGGGCACCACACAAGATTCTTGAAAGGCCCTACTACTGTGAAAAAGTGCAAGGGCCTAAGCAATTGAGCAGACCTTAAGGTGTTAACTCTTCTGTGGCCAGTTTATTGCTGCTTTCCTGAAGAACATCTAGTACCTGGTTGTGGTCACCGTTCAGCAGCTGCCAGAATTCCCTCCCACGGAAAGTTTTACAGTAGTCGTAATACTATAACTTTATTGCAACGAATTCGAATCGTCAGTAGCTAAAACAGCACAAAAATGAGTATAAAAATTCATACAACATTAAAGTAATTCACACAGCGGCCTTGCCATTCGTAGCAAAAAGTGCTAGAGCATGGATTTTAAGCTGTCCTTTAATCAGGAAGTCTTCAAAAACTATTGCACCTGGCCTCCCACTAGGAGGTGCTAGATTTTGAGTCTGGGGAAGATATTATGCATAGTCCTATTAGAACATAAGACCGACAAGAGGGGCATTGGTTGCATAGTACCTGTTTCCTTTGCCGACCCGGACTAGCCCAAATGCTATTTATCTAAAGCAACATGAAAATGGGTATAAAAAAAATCATATAATTTTAAGGCGCTTTGTACAACATCCAAACCAAATAGTGCTAGTGCTTGGACTTTAATCCGCCCTTTGATTAGTAAATCTTCAAAAAGATATACCATTACACCTGGCATATCACTAGGAGATTCTTGTGTTTGGACCATGGGCAGATATTAAACATGGTCATGTATGTACATAAGACCAACAAGAGTGGCATGGATTACAAGGTCCCCATTTCTTTTACCTATCTGGACTCATTTAGATAAAAACGTTTAAGTGATCCTAGCACTACAGTCTCACTACCAGTTGCTGGCCCCAAGTTCCTTTAAGTCAGTCAGATGCCCCCATACCTTTTATAGCAACATTTAAGTTGAGGTAATTGGAAATTGGATAAGAACGTCCCTGTGGTCCGGTCATAAGACTCTTGTCATGTAGTCAAAACTGCTGGTTTCGGGCGGCAGCACCACCACATGTAGGGGACTGAGTCGATCCCACACTGTTTGGTAGCTGTTGGACGAACCCTTTCTAGCTAGCAGCGCCTTACCCAAATCTAGACGTAATGGTAATTTGTTGCAGTCTGATGCAAGATACTCCGACTCCTCAGGGAAGTCACAGTTGGCAGATCCAGCCCTTTTCTCTCATTAGAACTAGTCTCATCCAAGCACAGGCAAACAAAGAGATGCATGACAGTTTTAAAGGCATTTATTAAAAAGAGTGAAATCTGTGATAAAATGTATGAGCTGCGATTATTAGGAATATAGATCATAGGACAGTTAGAATTGTTACCATAAGTGAAAATCCGATGAAGAATCCCGCATGTTGGAATACACATGTGCCTAAATATTCCTACCCACGCTTTCTAGCTTCTACATGAGAGCATAGCACTGATAGCCCTTTTCTGCTCATACAATCTTTGGAAGGAACACTCGCCCCATACCTGAAAAGCAGAGGTCCGCTGGCTACCTCCTCGGTTGGCTGTAGAGCCAGGGCTGAGGTCAGCAGAGTGGCAGTGAAATGGCTCAGCTTAGGATGGCACCTCTGGCTGGAATGACCTCTCTAACCTTCTTTGACCTTTGTGATGTCTTTATAACAAAACATGTTATATTCTGAAAACCGGGCCTGACGTGATCCTGTGTCTGAGTGTCGAAGATGGCTGAGCTCTCTTGTGGTGGCAATACTAGATAGAATATCATTTACAACCTTAGGCAGAGGTACACAGCAAAATGTTTTTCAAGGAAAGTAATAACGCTTTTGCAGAATAGCAGCTGATTAGAAAAATAAAACATCCCTCTAAAATACCAGTTATGCTAAAATGAATAAAATAAATGAATCATGTAACTAGGTAAAAGGGCACAGGCCGCAGGCATAGGCTAAAGTACGTGTGCCCAAGCAAGGCTCTAAAATCAACCCACAACACCCTCCTCTTTGTCAGGACAAGAGTGGGGGGTGGGGGGGAGAGAGGGGGTGGTCCAAGACCACAAATAACTACACTTTAGAGCTGTAACACTAAAATATACATAAAGAGATACAAATGTCAAAGTTGGCAAGCAAGGTAGGTTGATAGGCAAACCAAATTAAAAGGACAATTTAGAATTGAAATAAAAAATGCAAAAGTCTAATTCAGCAGTAATCATGATCCTACAGGAAATATACAATTTCAGCAATGAAAATAGAAGCCAAGACCGACACCTCTTCAGCAGGTGATAAGGTGACTAGCTCATTAGATGTAGGGTCCACGGAGCACACATGCAGATGCGTAAGCCATAGGTCCGGCCGAGGGGGGCAGCATTCTGTGCAGTGCCAGAAGTAGGAGGAGCCAGGACGTCCGCAAATGGTGACTCCTAGGATCCCTCGTGTAACAAACGCCTATTCATGCTGCCACTAATTTTGTTGGGCAACCCTAAGTTAATAACATTTGCCAGAGTAGATTGGTATTTATAGCATCAAAGGCTGTTTTAGCAAAAAACGGTTAGCTTGACATGACCATTTAAGCTAGAGTCAATTACCTTGCCTTCTAGCAGCCAATTTCTGGTGCTTAAGTGTGAGTAAATTTGTAAAGATTAACAGATTGTGGTAGAAGCAATGTTAATGTAAACCCTCCCCCAATGTTAACATGATTGTCTGTAACTGTAATTGATGTCCACTTGATGACATTTGGTTCTTCCTGTTTTTTTGCTACTGTTTCTGTTGTGTTAAAGACATTATAGGGTCATTATGACCCCGGCGGTGAGTGATAATGTGGCGGTAGTACTGCCAACAGGCTGGTGGTACATACCGCCACATTATGAGAATGGCAGGTTGGCTGCAGCCAACCCGCCACTTCTCCACTCATACTGCCATGGCAGTATCAGCCGCCGGGCCAGAGATCTCAATCTCCAGCCCGGCAGCCGGCATAGTACCGCCGGCGGTATTTTGAGCCTACCCACCGCCATGGTTTTCATGGCGTTAGCATCACCACGAAAACCATGGCGGTAGGCCCTACAGGTGACTGTGAATTCCTTCCCTGTCATCGGTAGGCGGCTCCCCCACCCCCAACACATACCTGACACCCCCGATCCTCACACTCCCACCCCCATCCCCCATCCATGCACACACCCGCAGACACGCACCACGCATACACCCAGTCACTCACACTGGCATTCACGCATACTACCAGACATGCTCGCACACATTCTTAAAATATCACTCGTACGCATACAACCACGCAAACAACACAACACACACGGATGCATTCACACACACTCACCCATTCATGCACACAACCAGACACACACGCACACAACACCCCCTCACCCACCCTCCTTTGTCAGAAGCCTGACTTACCTTGTTCTAGGTGATCTTCCGACAGGGAATGGGAAGGGGCGCTGCTACCGCCAGCAGCGCCCGCCAGCAGAACACCACCAGGCCGTATCACAGGTCATGATGCGGCTGGTGGCGTTCAGCTGCCGTGGCGGTGCTGGTGGTAGCAGCACCAGCTTACCACCGTCCGCCAGTATGATCACTGCTGGATTGCCACCCTTCTTGTGGCAGAAGTCCGGCAGTGATCATAATATGGCAGACGGATGGTAGCCATGGTGACAGTATGTTGGCGGCCATGACATCAGCGGTAGGTGGTTTCTGCGGCGAATGACCAAATGAGGGCCTATATTTACAGAAGAGTATGTCTTTCTTCTTATGGGGAGAGGTAATGTACCAGTTCATACAAATCTGGTATTGAAATATGTTTTTTTTAAAACTACTTTGTTATCGAACATTTTGAAATATTTAGAAGTGATTTCCATCATACTAGTAAAATAAAGTGTCTGCAATGTCTCTGTTTCTTTCTTACTTTTTGACACAACCTACAGCGTGCAGTTCCTTAAACTTTTTTTATTTTTATTTTTTAATTCTATGCTGTGTAGTAGCTGTGGTTCATGTTTAATTTTCTACAGTATTGTTAAGAACTAGCGTATGGCTTTTATAACGTTTGTCAAATTTATTTCTATAGGTTGAATTATTTTTTCCTATATGATGGCTCTAAGGTGAGATGCGAAGGGGACCCAACACGGGCTGGCATTAATTACTTCTACCCAAAACAGGTAAATTAATTTTAGATTAAAACAATATTGTGCTAATTTCTCATTAAAGCCAGAACAAATGTAGCTGTTGTTATTCTCTGGATGTGTCTGTTCTTAAAAACTGATATTTATTTTAGCTTGGGGCATATTGTCATAGACCACTAGGTCTACACCATTATTTACTCTTTTGTTTAGATTTTTTTTTAATTGCAAGTAAAGCAATAAACAAATCAGTGCAGCACCATAATTAACAATAGCAGTTTGCAGCTAAACCATATCACATCACCTGGATGGCACCTGTTCCCTCCCCATCCACAGAGACCTTAGGAGATATCCATAAAGTCAAGTCATGTGCCATTACGATCATCGGGTACTGTGAGGCTGGGCAGGGTACACAATCCACCTCTATGATTTCCCCCCCCCCCCCCCTCCCCCCAGATTTCAGTCCATTTGTTAGGACAGCGCCTAGTCTTGTACACCACTCTCTCCGTCAACATGCACCAGTCTAGATCAGTCTTCCAGTTAGCCAGCTCCGGCAACCGATATGCCTTCCAAGTTCGGGCAATATTGCGTTTTGCCATCATTAACCTCAGAGATGTCCAGGTTTGGTCCATTCATGTAATGTCAGTTGTGCCCCAGACATTTAACAGACACCATTTAGGGGAGGATTCAGCAGTATTTCCACAAACCGTATTTAAGCATGACACCACAGACTCCCAGTATCTCCGTATGGCTGGGCAGTTTCATAACATATGATAAAACGTCTCAAAGTGGCCACAGTATCAAGGGTAGAGTGGTGAGGCCATTCTGCCCATCTTTGCCAGAGTGGTACAAGCGTAATAACACCTATGAAGGATTTTCAATTGGACTAAACGGAATCTAGAATGGGTGGCTACTCATGTGGGGAAACTAAAGCCTCCAGTCATTCGTCTTCGTCTAATTCCACTAAATCGTGCACCCTGTGTTCCCATAGACTGCTAAGTGTATCAGGAGTGTTATTGATGAGTTTGCGATATGTGATGAAGATTGCTTTTTTGGGCATATATTTGATCAACAGCCGGTCTTCAAGTGGGGAGGATTCTGAGAGTTCTTCTCCTTTTGGCAGTATCTTATGGAGGGCAGGACAAATTTGTAGGTAGAGGTAGGTCACAGTAGGTGCAAGTTGTTAAGTAGCTTGAAGGTCTGGGAAGGGCAGGATAGCGCCATGGGTCCATAGGTCTACCACCTTTTTAATGCCAATAAGATCCCAATTACGGAACCCCAACTGTATACCTAGAGTACCCAACTGTGCATGTCCCACAGATGGGTGGCCTGTGTGATTGTGTTCTTCCACCCCAGTGTATGAAGTGTTTTGTGCAGGAGTGTTAGGGTCACCGCTGTGGGAGTGGGGACGGTAAGTAGTTCTGTGTAGAGTAGATGTACCCAGGCTGAGAAGCGTGGCCCAAAACCAAATCTTTAGAGGACTTCAAACATATATGGTCTCTCAATAGTGTTGAAGGCCATCCAGTTGTCCGGACATCCAATGAAAACATCAGGGTGTCTTCTTGAATAGTGGACGCTCGACCCAAGACACCGTGCAGGCATCTCAGTTTAAGGGCAGTACTCCGTCCCGGCATAAAGCCAGACTGATCTGTGTGGATTAGGGAGGGGATCACTTGATCTAATCGGGAAGCTAAAAGCTTAGCAAGAATCTTGACCTCAGTATTGAGGAGTGAAATAGGCCTATAGGAGGCACAGGCCTCTGGTGGTTTGCTGTCTTTGAGTATTACTACTTTACTAGCTAATGCCTGATCTTGGGGTAGGGCCCCTTTTTCTGGCTCTCAAAGAACGTTGCATGGAGACTGGGGGTGGTTGTGGATGCTGTAAGCTTATAAAGCTCTGTGGGAAGACCATCGGGTCCATTGCTTTCCCGGACAACAAGTCGCAAATCGCTTCCTATTGTTTACGTTTAATTGAAATGTAGAAGTACACAGCACTGCCATTTTGACATTTTGATGAGGTGGCAAGGCTCTGGTTAATGGAGGAACTCAGAATAGTGAAACAGTACTCGGTTTCCTTGTGTATTTTAGGGGAATCATTCATGCATTACTACAGATGCCATGGCAAATTCGTACTCGGTGATTAACTGGAATCTAAATGGTGTTGCTTTTGTTGAGCCAGATTTAAATATTCTTCTTCTGACATATTGTTTTTCTAACCTATAATTAAACTTCCCTATACCTCTTCTTCCCTATTCTTCAATTTTCTCTTACCTTTCTAAGTGTGTACCCTGAGGGCCAACCCATACACTAAAATAGTGGAATGTGAAGTCCCCCACCCAAGGATATGAAGTTGTTAGAGGGGAGCTGAGAGAACACGGGACCCCAAGAGGTGAGTAGCTAGGTTACCCCCAGAGACCAGGAGAGCAGTGTAAGTACCTGGCCTTCCCAAGGACTAACAAGAGAACTTAGAAAAAGAGCTATTCAAGAACCGGACCAGACAGGAGGAACCCAAAAGTGGATTCTGGAAGAAGAGGACCTGCAAAAGAAAGGGACAGAGTCCAGCCCGACAGGGCCAGAGACACTACCCACCCTTCTGAGGATGAAGATCCAGGTTGACGGGGGAAGGTGAAGAACAGTTATGGAACCCAGGAGCTGCAGAGGGGGCCTTGGAGTGGTGCAGATGATGTCCCACGTCGGTCGCCGGGTCACAGATGGTCTGTGGTTTAGAGAACCACCAACAAGCTTTGGCAAATGCAAGATGAGGGCAAAAGAAGAGTTGCAAGGCTGAAGAGGACCAGCAAGGTCAAGGGGAGAGCAAACAGAAGCAGTCGCAGCCCCCACAGGCAACCCACTGGCAGCAGGCACAGTAAGTTGCAGTGAGGCTCAGTCAGCACACCTGGAGAGGAGTCCCCCGTCGCTGGAGCAGCAGAGGAGAGACTGTCCTTGCAAGGATGAAGTGCGGGGGCTACTTGGAGCCTGAAGATCCCTTGGAGCAGGCGACAACAAGCTTTGGTTACTGCAAGAGTCACAGTGACAGGGGTACTGTCCTGCAAGGAAAGGCAAGGACTCACCATCTCCCAAAATGGGGCATAGAGGACCAAGGGGACCACTCCAGACCACCACCTGTGTTGCAGGATCCACGCAGTTCAAGAGGAGAGCAGATGCATGCATCGCTGTAGGTGCCTGCAGATGCAGGGAAGTAACTCCTTCACTCCAAGGGAGATTCCTTCATGCTTCCTAGTGCAGCTCTTGCTGACCCCAAAGGATGCACAGCTGTGGAAATGTTGCAGTTGCTGGAAGAAGCCAGGGAAACAATGTTGCAAGGCGAGGTCGTCTCAGGAGTTGCAGTCTTGTCTATTCCTGAAGTGTCCAGTTGCGGTTCCAGTGGCCAGGAGCAGAAGTAGACAATGCAGAGGAGTCTTGCACTCCAAATATGGGGACCCACCCACAAGTGAGTCCCTAAATAGCCCTACATTGGTGGTTGGTCACTTCGAATGGTGAGCACCTATCAGAGGGGGTCACTGACGTCACCTGCCTGACCTGGCCACTCTGATGCTCCCAGGGGCCTCTGCACATCTTGTTGTCAAGATGGCAGAACCAAGTGGCCACCTGGAGGAGCACCGGGCACCACCCCTGGGGTGGTGATGGACAGTGAAGTGGTCACTCCCCTTTCCTTTGTCCAGTTTTGTGCCAGAGCAGGGACCAGGGGTCCATGGACTGGTGCAAACCGGTTTAGGCACCAAATGTGCCCTTCAAAGCAAACCAGTGGCCTGGGGAGGCTACCCCTCCTCAGCCTTGTAACACCTGTTTCCAAGGGGGAGGGTTTTGCCTCCCTCTCCCACAGGAAATCCTGGTCAAGCAGCAGAAAGGCAGAAACCTTTCTGAGGGGTGGCAGCAGCGTGGGCTGCTCGCAAAACCCTGAAAGACTGGGAGCAGCAATACTGGGGGGTCCTCTAAGGAACCCTCACGGCACATGGAATCATGCCACCAATACTGGCATTAGCATTAGGTTATTATTCAGACATGTTTTACACCAAACATGCCTAGGTTTGGAGTTACCGTTATGTAGCTGGACCACAGTTAGTGACCTGTGGCCAGTACACAGATAAAATGGCTTCACCGCACTTGCGAAGTCCAGAGCATTGGAACTGGAACCTGCACCCTGCCCTTTGGACTGGAAGGGCCTACCTAAGGGGTGATTTACAATGACCTGTGTTGAAAGGGTACATGCACCTTTTCACGCAGGCTGCAATGGTATGGCTGCAGACACATTTTGCATGGGCTCCCATGGGTGACGTAATATATGCCTCATCCCATGGGGGAGACCCCTGGTGTTCCAGTGCCCTGGGTAACGAAGTTCCATATACTAGGAACTTGTAAGGAGACACCAGTATGCCAATTGTGGAGTGTATAAAGGTCCAATGTAACCACATTTGGAGGGAGAGCGCACAATCACTGGGGTCTTGGTTAGCAGGATCCCAGTGAAAACAGTCTAAGCACACTGATAGCAGGCACAAAGTGGGGGTAGCCATGCCAAAAAGAGGGTACCTTCCTACACTAATCATGCAGCTACCTGTATACTTTTTTTATCTTGTACCTGCATGTATATGTTATTTAGACATCAACATTAGTAAAGCTGATAGGCCCAATTTGTACCAGGAAAAAAAGTCAGAGCTTATTGGCTTAGCTCATGCTTGCTAGATTATGTTGCTGTAGTAAAGTACCAAGAAGTCCAGTGGCGGAATACTGTGTAATATGCAGCCTAAACTTAATAAATTACTTTCCCACCCCTTTCCTTTATATGGTTAACTTTAAAGATTAGTCGGTCTACTGCTATCCCTGCCTACCTCAGGTTTCTATTCCTTGAAGTAATTTTTCTTCTGTTTCTTTAGAGAACAGGCCAATGACCAGCTCTCCAGTTCACACTATATAGAAAACTAAAATGTTCAAATAAACGGTGCATGTTTTTGTGAAGTTTTCAAATTCCTTTAGGGGAAACAATTCAAATGTTAACATTATTGAAGAGTTTTTCTTTTACAGGCACGTCTAAACAACGCGTGTTTCATTGCTAAATTTATTATGTACTTGCAGACTCCCATTGATGAGCAGGAACTGTTGTGTGGACAGATAGCAGGGGTTGTATGTTGCATTACTGAAATATCAAGTTCACCTCCTGATCTGTTGAGGTTAAGAAGATTAAAATTTGCAATAAAGTGGGATGGAGATTACCTTTGGGTAAGTGAATAGTTTAGAATAATGCAACAGTAGTACATTTTTGTAAACGATTTATCTGTAGAGTGAAAAAACCTAACCTCGGTATGTGTACTGAGCAAAGATGAATGTTGATAAACAGTTTTGTGAATCTTATTACTAAACTCTATTTAGTTACAGTTCAAAGCATAGCTTCCACACACGGTGTGATTTGTCATAAGTACTTGATGAGAACATTTTGTTAAAATCTCTGCTGTTTGGATGTACTGTTTCCTAATTTCTAGGTGTCACTTGACAGCACAGCTGTCACCATGACTGAAGTTATCAACTCAAAATAGCGCTCATAAGTACTACAGAAAGGGGGAACTGTGGCTCCACCCGGATATTGGTTCTACTGAGTACAGCTTTTGATTTGACAAAAGCTGTGTTTTCCACTGAAAGAATGCTTTCGTTCCAGTCAGCTGTGATCATATTTATTTAGCTCTTTTGAGACAGTATGATGGCAAACGAAGTCTCATTAGCCCCATAAAATGTCAAGTGAAGTTATTGTGTTGCAACAGGATGAAGCTTGGCCTTTATGTCACACATTCCGTTGGGATGCTGTTACAGGAAGTCTCCTAGAGTATTAGATATTTACGGTGTTTGTTTTTCTCTGGCAGAAGCACAGATGGGAGGAAAACGGTCTTCATTATCGAGGCTGGGGTTGGGCCATTATTTGTGCTATACTTATAAAAGTGTGCCCTCTCACTTCTGTTTGAGTCTCTGTGGACAGTCTAATACCAGTTGTCATGATTTGTCTGAAGAACAAGGTACTTGACATAGGGTCTTTTTCCTTACTCTCCTTTCACCATCCCGAGCATCACTGTCCTGGTGGCTGCTAGAGCAACACGTTGTGAGAAATGACACTGCTAAAACAACTTTGTCCCCCAATGTTTGGATACTTTAAAGTTAAGGCCAAGATAAAAAAAAAAAAAACAGTAGACTGCTCTAATAATGTTCAAGAAATGGTCACCACTATAATTTGGGTGTTGTGTTGATACATCTTTGTTTTACTTGTAAAAAATAAAATAGATGCAATGGTCGTATTTAATACTCACCTACTTTTATTTCAAATTGTTCTTCTTTTGAAGGTTTTGGGGTGTACAATAGACATTTCCGATGATAGCTGCAAGCGGTTCCTGAATCAATTGATTGGAATGTTCTGTTTCTATAATGGCCCAGTCTGTCATGCTTACAAGGTAATTAATTGTAGCGTGAGCCTTTTGCCTTTTTTTCCATTTAAATGTCTTCAGTTTATCAGGTTATATGTATTACATAATCTCCAAGTCATCTCAGCTTTCGCTCCCTCTTTCTCGGTCACTTATACAAACACTCCCACTTAAATTGGGATGCACACATACAGGGAGTGCAGAATTATTAGGCAAGTTTTATTTTTGAGGATTAATTTTATTATTGAACAACAACCATGTTCTCAATGAACCCAAAAAACTCAATAATATCAAAACTGAATATTTTTGGAAGTAGTTTTTAGTTTGTTTTTAGTTTTAGCTATGTTAGGGGGATATCTGTGTGTGCAGGTGACTATCACTGTGCATAATTATTAGGCAACTTAACAAAAAAAAATATATACCCATTTCAATTATTTATCATTACCAGTGAAACCAATATAACATCTCAACATTCACAAATATACATTTCTGACATTCAAAAACAAAACAAAAACAAATCAGTGACCAATATAGCCACCTTTCTTTGCAAGGACCCTCAAAAGCCTGCCATCCATGGATTCTGTCAGTGTTTTGATCTGTTCACCATCAACATTGCGTGCAGCAGCAACCACAGCCTCCCAGACACTGTTCAGAGAGGTGTACTGTTTTCCCTCCTTGTAAATCTCACATTTGATGATGGACCACAGGTTCTCAATGGGGTTCAGATCAGGTGAACAAGGAGGTCCTGTCATTAGATTTCCTTCTTTTATACCCTTTCTTGCCAGCCACGCTGTGGAGTACTTGGACGCGTGTGATGGAGCATTGTCCTGCATGAAAATCATGTTTTTCTTGAAGGATACAGACTTCTTCCTGTACCACTGCTTGAAGAAGGTGTCTTCCAGGAACTGGCAGTAGGACTGGGAGTTGAGCTTGACTCCATCCTCAACCCGAAAAGGCCCCACAAGCTCATCTTTGATGATACCAGCCCAAACCAGTACTCCACCTCCACCTTGCTGGCATCTCTGCCCTTTACCAATCCAGCCACGGGCCCATCCATCTGGCCCATCAAGACTCACTCTCATTTCATCAGTCCATAAAACCTTAGAAAAATCAGTCTTGAGATATTTCTTGGCCCAGTCTTGACGTTTCAGCTTGTGTGTCTTGTTCAGTGGTGGTCGTCTTTCAGCCTTTCTTACCTTGGCCATGTCTCTGAGTATTGCACACCTTGTGCTTTTGGGCACTCCAGTGATGTTGCAGCTCTGAAATATGGCCAAACTGGTGGCAAGTGGCATCGTGGCAGCTGCACGCTTGACTTTTCTCAGTTCATGGGCAGTTATTTTGCGCCTTGGTTTTTCCACACGCTTCTTGCGACCCTGTTGACTATTTTGAATGAAACGCTTGATTGTTCGATGATCACGCTTCAGAAGCTTTGCAATTTTAAGAGTGCTGCATCCCTCTGCAAGATATCTCACTATTTTTGACTTTTCTGAGCCTGTCAAGTCCTTCTTTTGACCCATTTTGCCAAAGGAAAGGAAGTTGCCTAATAATTATGCACACCTGATATAGGGTGTTGATGTCATTAGACCACACCCCTTCTCATTACAGAGATGCACATCACCTAATATGCTTAATTGGTAGTAGGCTTTCGAGCCTATACAGCTTGGAGTAAGACAACATGCATAAAGAGGATGATGTGGTCAAAATACTCATTTGCCTAATAATTCTGCACTCCCTGTACACTTATACTCTCCTACTCTTTCCAGTGAGTACAGAGCAGATTTCCTTTAATGTGCAATGATAAAAGACAGTATTCCTATATTTGGGCCAGTTAGTTACTGTGAAGGAACAACAGTAAGGAAATCACTTAATGTTATGGTAGAAGTTCTCAAAAGGTGTGTAGGAAAAGCTCATTTTATTTGTTCTTAACATTCCTGTAATACCTGCAGGGTTTTAAAAATATAAGAATAGAGATGGTTACAGTACAAAAATGTTAACCATTGCAAAAAACATCCAGTGACTAGTGCAGTAAAAGAGTGAAATGCAAACCATAAAGGATATAAGAAAACACCTACGTTTTCTTCTAGAATGGCAGTTACTTTGATACAGATATCCAATTCTGTTACATAATATGTCAAATAAAAAGGAGTGGTGATGTTTCGCCCCCTAAGGCCTGACGTATGACGTGGTCATCATTGGGACTGCTAGAAGTGGCTACATATACATCATCATTCTGCAAGAAAAACATATCAGAACCCAAATGGTAAACTATATTTCTTTTAAATAAAAAGTATCCAGTGTATAATGGTGAAACACTGAGGGTTTAAGGTGCATGCACCTTTGGAAACGTGTAAGGTAACATGGAAAAATGCATTGACATGGTTCTGCATTAATAATGGATGCTTAGCAAAGAATATGACTTAGTCACAATGCATGTTCCTGAAACTGGGTATCACAGAAGACAAATTCACTGATGTTATTTAGAAAGGTGGTGCATCACAGTAAGATGTGAGATCATTTGAAGAAATAATTAGTAAAGTAGTGATAAAATGCATGTAACATAGTCCCAATACTTCTTATTCATGCTTTAATGCTCAACTAAATCTCCCATTACTGTCTACAAAAATATGCTAGTCTAAACAGGTTACCATCAGTGATGTAGCCTCGGTCCAAACGGTGGAGCCTTAGCAAAGGGAACTGTTTGTGAAGCCTGGAGTCTAATAGATTGTTCAAAAACAGAAAAAAAACTTCAATAAAACTAATTCTGGGAAATGGTGGTACTCCAAAATAATGACCAAGTTAATAACTTACCGTGTTTGTAATAGTCATAGTAAATGGGCAAAGATTGACTGTATTACCTTCAGATGTGTAGCATGAAATTTACCAACTGCCTAGAATTACCTAACACTTCCCTGTTCTGTTTGTTACAGCAGCAAATATTTGTATCTGTTAGGGTTCCTGAAATCAATATAATGCTGAATTGAGTTTTCCTTCCTCAGTTTTGATCCTTTTGATGATTATTTCATTTACTTTAGGGTTTTTCCCAATCCCCCCCCCCTTTGCATGACAGAGTTCTGGACTTTTGTTTTAACCCCATATTGGGTACACATGTAATAAACTGTACTTTTTCTAAGTGTACAAAACACTCAGGGAGCTGAAAGTGTACAAGTACATTTGACTTAATCTACACTTTATTGAGGTCCAGGACCAAGTGACTTTGCTCCAGAGCTGAAGAATATTTGGACTATTGAGTACCAATTTTGTGCTTGCCCTTGCTCTTTTCTTTATGGAGGGGTCCTCCATAAGTAGATCTCAGTTTACGTTTGCTGCATTTCATGCATAACCAATTGTAATGTGTCTTCTTTTTGGAATGATGTCTATCTGGAAGCCATCAAATCTGCTTCAAGGGTCAATATGCTTCAAGTCCTTTGTCATGTTGAACGCTGTTCAGTTTTGAAGAACAAAGAAGTATGGAAGTAGTGTCAGATTTCACAAATTAGGAGAGTCTCCTGTTTTTTCATAAACGTTTTTGCTATGTGGTTGAAAGAGTTACTTTCTGATGCTGGTCTTCCAGTGATGGGGTATAGAGTGTTTGGTCCGTGAGGACAGCCCAGGCCAGTGACAGGGTATCAGCTTCTCCAGGCCTGGTTACCGCAGGGGTTCAGAAGAGGCACCATGAGCAGCCAGTGGCCCTTCACCGCTGCTGTGCTGCCAGTGTGAGCTGTTACTCACTTCTCAGAGTTCCCCCGTAGATATATGCTGTTGTCAGCCCACCAGCCCGCTGTGGCGCTGCTGGGGCCTCCCGGGAAGTGAAGGGGAGTCTGTCCCTCATCGCCAAAGGATCAGGCCACTCCAAAATGCATTTCAGTGTCATCTGGGCTACCCTGGCTGGCCTGCTCGTAGCAAGGGCCGGCCGAAGGGTGCTGGGAGTCCAGGTTACAGGCTCTCCAGTGTGAAAGCCAAGGAGGAGTAGGCTAGTGCCCCCTGGCCCGCCCACATCCAGGAGCTGATAGAAGAAGGTAGCACAAGCAACTGGTGGAACGCCTCACATTGCCAGTCTCAAGTATGCACTCCGGGGCCCACTGCCACGATCCACTCATGGCTCCCAGAGGGGGTGCTGTCCTGAAGAAGAGTTCTTGCCCTAGCCCACACCCCTCTTCCACTGCTATTCTCACTCTAGGGTGAGTCAGCTTGGGTCCTTGTCTGTCTGGCAGAGACGATAAAAAAAAAGCACTGTAACTTTGGGGCTGCCCTGGCAAACTTCACCGTGGTTGATCAGGTGGCCACCTTCTTGTCTGGCCCATCAGCGGCAGCTCGGCTGCCCTCAATGTGTCGGGCGGGTCCACCACGCTCCCAGTATCCTGGTGTCGCAGCAGGAGTGCAGTGGCATTTTACAAGGGTCTCGGCGTAGTTTAGGAGGAATTTGCAGCAGGAGTGTTACAGATAGCAGAGGAGAGGTCTAGGAGCATTCTCAGAATGTGTCTACGATCTTGGCCATGCCCCCTGAAAGAGGTATTCTCTTAGTTGTAGTTAAGATCTGCTACATTCCTTTCAATTCCCCGTTATGTGTCAGCAGCACACAGATCCACTTCAAAAGCTACCATTACAAGAAGTATTATCTTGTTTGAATAAATCTCTTACACTATAGTTCACCTTCACCCTAAAGGATAGAAGAGTCTCTGTAATACTTGTTGTTGTGCTACCAATACCAAGTACATTAGTTATTACTAGGAGAAGCATTGTGCAGAAAAGGCATCAGTTTGTCAAAAGATGCCTTATTTATTGAAAATTGTTGTTAGATCTGACAGCCGTAGGGTGGTCTTCACCCAACTTTTTGCCTGCCTCCCTAATTTTTCTGACCTCATTTTTGCTGCTAGTTTTAGGACTCTGCACGCTTTACTACTGCTGACCAGTGCTAAAGTGCTTGTGCTCTCTCCCCTAAACATGGTAATGGTGGCTCACACCCAATTGTTTTATTTAATTTACTTGTAAGTCCCAAGTAATGTGCACTACTTATGCCCAGGAGATGTAAATCAAATGCTACTTGGGGGCCTGCAGCACTGATTGTACCACCCATATAAGTAAGCCCTTAACCAAGGCTCAGGCCTCCTGTTGCTGGGCTGTACATACGTCATCCCTAAGGTAGGCCCTAGGTAGCCAATAAGGCAGGCTGCACTATAACTAAAAGGTTAGACATGTACTTCTGAGATTTACATGTCCTGGTAGTGAAAAACTCCCAATTTATTTTTTCACTACTGTGAGGCCTACTCCTCTCATAGGCCAGCATTGGTAATTCCTTAATACAATTTTAAGATGTAATTCCTGATCAGAAAGGAGTAGCTGCATCATGTTACAAATCATTGGAATGGTAATGATAAATCCACTTTACTAGTAAGTTGGACTTAACATTACTATTTTAGAAATGTCACTTTTAGAAAGTGGACATTTCTCTGCTCTTACAGCTGTGTGTGCCTGCAAACTGTCTCCAATGCATGTCTGGGGTGGGTGACAGCTACACTTTGTGCATGGCCTCTAGGCAGCCACAAACACAGGAAGGTTGGGTGTGTCTGAGCGCTCATCTGCATTCTGATGGCTCTTCCTGTGCAGGAAGGGTGGAGGGAGAGCCGACACTTACACCTAAATAGGAAGTTCCTGTCCCTACGGAAAGGGCTGATCGCCCTCTACTGATTGGCCAGAGCCAGAGCTGGGAAGAAAGGGCCTCTGTGCACTTCAAAGTCCCTTCTTTGAAGTCTCCTGTACTTCAAAGTCACAACTGGGTATAAGTACTGGGTGTCTGGCCTCACCAAATCAGACACTTACGAACCTAGAGCTGGACTGTGTCAAAAGATCTGCTGTGCTGCAATAAGGACTGTTATTCTGCTGGACTGCTGACCTGGAGGGACTGCTTTTCTGCTGTAGTGTCC
Source organism: Pleurodeles waltl (assembly GCF_031143425.1). Taxonomy (NCBI): domain Eukaryota; kingdom Metazoa; phylum Chordata; class Amphibia; order Caudata; family Salamandridae; genus Pleurodeles; species Pleurodeles waltl. The sequence goes on from NC_090450.1 coordinate 853,690,560, forward strand.
TGCTTCCTGCCGCTCTCTGCCCTGCTGAGAGAGGGTTGAACTCTGCCTTGCAGCACAAGTGATCTCCAAGGGCTTGTTGGTTTACCTCCTGTTGCTTAAGACCAGGGAAATCAAAGTCTCTATCCCTTCTCCTGTGCCTGATTTCCTGGGAGTGGACCCAGAGACTTGCAACACAGAAATCAACGCACCTCCTGTCTACGTGTAGCAGAACCGGCGCATCGACCCAGTTGCAGGAGTAAAATAGGTGCATCACTCTCAGAACTGCCACTTTGCCTTGAGAGCCCGACGCATCAGACCTAGAGGTTGTCGCAATCTTGGACTGCGTGGGAAAATCCAGCGCATTGCACCATTGCACTTCAGAACCAATGCATTTTGGCTCCAGCGTTTGTCTTCGGAACTGACGCATCCTCATTACTGCGTGGGTTGGATCAATACATCGCCATACCTGGGAGGACACCATCAACGCATCTCGTTGTTGCTACCAGGAAAGATACTTTGTTCCCTGTGGCCGCCTTTGGTCCTGTAGCCAGCCTATGCCCTATCGTGGTCACCTAGTACTTTGACTTTGCCCCAGTCCGGCCAACCTAAATTAACCCCTAGGAGAGCTATTTGATTCTAAGCGCTATTTTGCATTTATTCTTCAAAAATTCATATCTCGACTTCTACACATTGGATTTTTATCATTCTGGTCTTAATATATTGATAAAGTCACAAGCTATTTTTCTAACTTGATGTGAAGTCTTTTTGTGGTGTTTTCACTGTGTTACTGTATAAGTTATTGTACAAATACTTTACATGTTGCCTTCTAAGTTAATCCTGCCTGCTCTGTGTCAATCTACCCGAGGGTGAGCACTGGATAATTAAGGTTGTGTTGGGAGTTACCCGGACTAGGATTTTGGTCCCTACTTGGACAGACTGCACACCTCTGCCAACATGACACCCCATTTCTTACATTTGTTATAAGAATCACTGATCTGCACAGCCAAAGGAGCTCTAACTATTTTGCACGTCTTCAGAAGATGTTATTCATTGACTAGGTTTTCACAAAGTGCTGCACATTTTGGCTTGGGTTTTCTCTGAAATCTCTTTGCCTGAACTGAAATTTCAGTCTGATACTGGTAAATTTGAAACTTGATTTTCTTTGTTAGACCTGACAGCCTTAGGGTGGTCACCCCTAACTTTTTTGCCTGCCTCCCTCCACTTTTTGGACACTGTTTTTGGGATTGGGCTATTTAATTTACTTATAAGTCCCTAGTAGAGTGCACTATATGTGCCCAGGGCCTGTAGATTAAATGCTACTAGTGGGCCTGCAGCAGTGATTGTGCCACCCACTTAAGTAGCCCCTTAACCTTGTCTCAGGTCTGCTATTGCAAGGCCTGTGTGTGCAGTTTCACTGCCAATTCGACTTGGCATTTAAAAGTACTTGCCAAGCCTAAAACCCCCCTTTTTTCTACATATAAGATCCCCCTAAGGTATGCCCCAGGTAACCCATAGGGCAGGGTGCTGTGTAGGCAAAGGCGGGACATGTACCTATGTAGTTTACATGTCCTGGTAGTGTAAAACTCCTACATTCGTTTTTACACTGCTGTGAGGCCTGCTCCCTTCCTAGGCTAGCATTGGGGCTGCCCTCATACATTATTGAAGTGGTAGCTGCTGATCTGAAAGGAGTAGGAAGGTCATTTAGTATGGCCAGAATGGGGATATAAAATCCTGCTGACTGGTGAAGTTGGATTTAATATCACTATTTTAGAAATGCCACTTATAGAAAGTGAGCATTTCTCTGCACTTATCTTTCTGCACCTTACAATCCACGTCTGGCTGGGTTTAGTTGACAGCTCCTTGCGCATTCACACAGACACACCCCAAACACAGGATACTCAGCCTCACTTGCATACATCTGCATTTTGAATGGGTCTTTCTGGGCTGGGAGGGTGGAGGGCCTGCTCTCACACAAAGGACTGCCACACCCCCTACTGGGACCCTGGCAGACAGGATTGAACTGACAGGGGACCTGGTGCACTTCGAAGCCACTCTTTGAAGTCTCCCCCACTTCAAAGGCCTATTTGGGTATATAAACAGGGCCTCTGCCCCTTCCAACGGAGACACTTCCTGGAGAAGAAACGTGTAACCAGAACCTGCATCCTGCCAAGAAGAACTGCCTGGCTGCCCAAAGGACTCACATGACTGCTTTCTCTAAAGGACTGCTGCCTTGCTTTTGCCCCGCTGCCTTGCTGCTCTCTGGCTGTGGTGAATAAGTGATCTCCAAGGGCTTGGATAGAGCTTGCCTCCTGTTCTGTGAAGTCTCAGGACCAAAAAGACTTCATCTCTTCAAGAAGGACTCCTTGTGCGGTGAAATTCAACGCACAGCCTGCACCACGGTGAAAATGTCACTGCAAGCCAAACCGGAACGACGCAGCCTGACTTCGCAAGATGCAGAGCCAGCATATCGATCGGAAATTCGACGCACGGCCCACTGGATCGACGCATAGCCGAGCAGGAATGACGCAGCCTGACTTCCAGAGAGGAAGTGACACAGCGCCTGCCGTGCGGGAGAAAATTAGACGCAATGCCCACCGGATCGACACAGCTCCTGTGACTTCGTCCTGCCAGTGCAGGAAATCCACGCATCGTCCCCGGGGCATCCGAAAACCCCACAACCTGAAGAGGATCCTTGACCGAGCGCCGGAAATCGACGCACAGCCATCCCTGTGTGAACACTAAATGATACATTGCCACGTGCGGCCCGAGTAATCGACTCACACCCCTTTGTTTCCACGCATCTCCTCCTCTGCGGTTCTTTACGGAGATTTTTCACACGAACCAGGTACTTTGTGCTTGAAAGAGACTTTGTTTGCTTTTAAAAGACTTAAGACACTTTATATCACTTTTCAGTGATATCTCTACATTTACTTATTGCATCTTTGATCGTTTTGACCTGCATTTAACCAGATAAATGTTAGATATTTTTCTAAACACTCTGTGGTGTATTTTTGTGGTGCTATATGGTAGTGTTGTATGATTAATTGCACAAATACTTTACACAATGCCTTCTAAGTTAAGCCTGACTGCTCAATGCCAAGCTACCAGAGGGTGGGCACAGGATAATTTGGATTGTGTGTGGCTTACCCTGACTAGAGTGAGGGTCCTTGCTTGGACAGGAGGTAACCTGACTGCCAACCAAAGACCCCATTTCTAACACATTATTTACAATTTACATAGTTTGTTAACCAATTGTGAGGCATGTCATAGTGGAGGTATGAAGTTAGATTTGTGCCAAAGGCAAGTCCGTCTGCGCTCATCTACATCTGGACCCTGCCCAGCCCAAGGATCACAGGCTCCCAGCCAACCCGCAGGTATGACGCTGCCGTCCTCTGTACCCTGTACACCGGACACCACAGTGAACACTGCTAGTACACAGTACCGCACTGTACAGGAGGACTTTTCTCCTGAGTCAGATGCACCAGCTCGACTATTGTCATGTCTCAAAGCACCATGCTGACCTCATACGACACCAGGACTGTCCCATCGACTCCAGTGCTTACTCCTTAACACTCTGTTTGCAAGCACACCACAGCATTATGGGACCTTATCTACACAACACCCCTGTCTCCTTAGCAGTATGAGCATCCTAGGACAGATCAAACTGTCCTTAACCCCATGCACACTGCAGGACACATACTGGACCCCATTTTGACCCCCAGCAACTGCATCAAATACAGCCACATGACAGAACTAACATGGAGCATCTTGACCCTAAGATGGCCAAAACACCCCCCTCCCCAGGCACAGCTGGGGCAAAATCTCAGAGACCAGTTGGACAGACGCCCTCAACACCTCCACCAACCTGGAACAGGGAATTAAGAACTTCAACGCTTGGATCACCAACTACGTCAACAACATTGCCCTCATCAAGAGCAACAATCACAGACGACCTTGCAGAATGGCCAGCTGGTACACCTAAGAAGTCAGAACAGCAAAATGTGACAGCAAACCGCTGAAGAGGAGATGGTGCACCAGCTTGGACATCCTCAACAATACTACCACCTGCTGAGGGCAACCAAGAAGACAGCCCTAACCACACACATCGAATCCAGCACAAATAACAGCAAGGATCTTTTCAACATTATTAAGGAGTTCACCAACCCAGCTGCCAGCGAAAACTACTGCCAGAGAAAAAAAATCACACCCTCACAAGAGTTGTGCGACAACCTCGCCAACTTCTTCCATGACAAGATCTCAACCATATACAGAAACTTCGAACCCCAACCTACACCCACAGACTTGCTTTACCTACATGCCCTCACTCAACCAACACGAACCACAGACTGACCACCTGGAACCAGCCCTTCACTTCCATCATAAAATACATCCACTCAGGAGCTCCCACAGACCCATGCCTGCACCACATCTTCAACCTTGGAAACCAAAGAATCTGCCAGGAACGCACTACCCTGCTTACCACTTCAGTTACCACCACAACTATTCTCAACACCTGGAAACAAGCGGAAATCAGACCTCAACTCAAAAAAGCCCTCCACCGACCCCAGGGAACTCAAAAACTACCCTCCTATCTCCTTGTTCCCATTCCCAGCCAAGGTACTGGAAAAGACTATCAACACACAACTCAAGACATACCTGGAGCAGAGCAAGCTACTTGAAGCCTCACAATCCAGCTTCTGCAGCAATGACAGCACTGAGATCGCCCTGATTGCTGCCACTGACGACATCCAAACCCTTCTCGACTGAGGAGAAACAGCAGCTCTGATCTTCCTCGCCAGCCTTTGACACAAGATCCCACCACACTGCTAGAAAGACTCTACCACATCACTATCCAAGGGGACGCAATCATATAGGTCCCCTCCTTCCTCATGGGGGCATAACTAGCATCACCGACAGCATGAAGAACAACTGCCTGAAGCTGAACACAGACAAGACGGTACTGATCTTCGGTAACAACAGGAACCCCTGGAAGGACTCCTGATGGTCCTCAGACCTGGGACCCCCACCCATACTCACTGACCACGCCAGAAACCTTGAAAACATAATTGATAACAAGCTTGCCATAAAATCACAGATAAACAACATCTCCTCTGCCTGCTTCGTCACTCTACGCATGATATGGAAGGTCTTAAAATGGCTACCCCTGCATACGACACTCACCGTTGCACAAACTCTTCACCAGCTGAATGGACTATAGCAACACTCTCTACGTGGAAATCACCGCACACCTCCTACAGAGACACCAAACCATACAGAACGCTACAGCCAGGCTCGTCCAAATTCCACCATCCGTCGAGAAGACTGCGTTCTGCTTCCCGATCACTTGCCCACGCTCCCCTCAGCCACCTTATCAGAAGTGGAGGACGCTCCTTCTCCTGCATAGCTGCAAAGACCTGGAACAGCCTTACATGCAGCTCCGGACCATCACCTCATTCCTGCAATTCCCATTGCTCTCAAGACCTGGCTGTTCGAATTACCCTTAAGGGACATGCAAGTGTCTGGATACTCTGTTTGGTGATTATCAGCGCTATATAAATCCTGATTGGTTGATTCATTCCCCAATACAGGTGCAAACAAATCGTTACAAAAATATGTAAAATCTAATAATATGTTTTTTTTCTTCTATATACAGCTTGATGCATTAGTTTTGACATTTACACATGCTTTGAATAGCAGGTTTTATTACTATGGAGATTGACATATTCTTTCTTTTCAGGTCAAACCTGAGGATTTCCTCCATGAGGAGCTGGAATTGTACATTGACCATATTCTGAAAAATACTACTGACTTGCACAAGATATTTAATTCACTTTACACTCTCGATAAATCAAAGGTAAGCAATAAATATTTGTTACATTCATTTGTTCTTACTAATTTAGGACACTAAAGGTGACTATGCAGTTCAATTGCAGGTTTATTTTGGTATTGGTCATTTGTAGCTTACCCATGTGAGCTGCAAGCATACTTGGTCTTGTGTATTGTGTGTGTAGGAAGTTGGCTCTGTATGCACTATTTCAAAGTAAGGAATAGTATGCACAGAGTCCAAGGGTTCCCCTTAGAGGTAAGATAGTGGCAAAAAGAGATAATACTAATGCTCTATTTTGTGGTAGTGTGGTCGAGCAGTAGGCTTATCAAAGGAGTAGTGTTATGCATTTGTTGTACACACACAGGCAATAAATGAGGAACACACACTCAGAGACAATTCCAGGCCAATAGGTTTTTGTATAGAAAAATATATTTTCTTAGTTTATTTTAAGAACCACAGGTTCAAGATTTACATGTAATACTTCAAATGAAAGGTATTGCAGGTAGGTACTTTAGGAACTTTGAATTAGCAAAATAGCATATACAGTTTTCACATAAATCACATATAGCTATTTTAAAACTAAACCGTGCAATTTTCAACAGTTCCTGGGGGGAGTAAGAGTTTGTTAGTTTTTGCAGGTAAGTAAACCACCTACGGGGTTCAAGTTTGGGTCCAAGGTAGCCCACCGTTGGGGGTTCAGAGCAACCCCAAAGTTACCACACCAGCAGCTCAGGGCCGGTCAGGTGCAGAGGTCAAAGTGGTGCCCAAAACGCATAGGCTTCAATGGAGAAGGGGGTGCCCCGGTTCCAGTCTGCCAGCAGGTAAGTACCCGTGTCTTCGGAGGGCAGACCAGGGGGGTTTTGTAGGGCACCGTGGGGGGACATAAGTCCACACATAAAGTATACCCTAAGCGGCACGGGGGCGGCCGGGTGCAGTGTGCAAACAAGCGTCTGGTTTGTAATTGAAATCAATGGGAGACCAAGGGGTCTCTTCAGCGATGCAGGCAAGGGGGGGGGGCTCCTCGGGGTAGCCACCACCTGGGCAAGGGAGAGGGCCTCCTGGGGGTCTCTCCTGCACTGGAGGTCGGATCCTTCAGGTCCTGGGGGCTGCGGGGGCAGAGTCTTTACCAGGCGTTGGATCTTTGAAGCAGGCAGTCACAGTCAGGGGGAGCCTCGGGATTCCCTCTGCAGGCGTTGCTGTGGGGGCTTGAGGGGGGGGGGTAGCTCTGGCTACTCACGGTCTCGCAGTCGCTGGGGAGTCCTCCCTGAAGTGTTTGTTCTCCACAAGTCGAGCCGGGGGCATCGGGTGCAGAGTGTCAAGTCTCACGCTTCCGGCGGGAAACGCAATTTGTTTCAAAGTTGCTTCTTTGTAGCAAAGTCGCAGTCTTGGGTGAACAGGGCCGCTGTCCTCGGGTGTTCTTGGTCCTTCTAGATGAAGGGCAGTGCTCTGAGTCTTCAGAGGTCGCTGGTCCCTGGGGAGAGCGTCGCTGGAGCAGTGTCTTTAGAAGTGGGGAGACAGGCCGGTAAAGCTGGGGCCAAAGCAGTTGGTGTCTCCGTCTTCTCTGCACGGTTTTTCAGCTTAGCAGTCCTCTTCTTCTTAGGTTGCAGGAATCTGAGTTCCTAGGTTCTGGGGAGCCCTTAAATACTAAATTTAAGGGTGTGTTTAGGTCTGGGGGGTTAGTAGCCAATGGCTACTAGCCCTGAGGGTGGGTACACCCTCTTTGTGCCTCCTCCCTGAGGGGAGGGGGGCACATCCCTAATCCTATTGGGGGAATCCTTCATCTGCAAGATGGAGGATTTCTAAAAGTTAGTCACCTCAGCTCGGGACACCTTAGGGCTGTCCTGACTGGCCAGTGACTCCTCCTTGTTTTTCTCATTAGGGGGCTAGCTGGAGTGCCCTGGGGTGCTGTAACAAAGGGGGTGAGCCTTTGAGGCTCACCGCTAGGTGTTACAGTTCCTGCAGGGGGAGGTGTGAAGCACCTCCACCCAGTACAGGCTTTGTTACTAGCCACAGAGTGACAAAGGCACTCTCCCCATGTGGCCAGCAACATGTCTGGTGTGTGGCAGGCTGCTAAAACTAGTCAGCCTACACGGATAGTCGGTTAAGGTTTCAGGGGGCACCTCTAAGGTGCCCTCTGGGGTGTATGTTACAATAAAATGTACACTGGCATCAGTGTGCATTCATTGTGCTGGGAAGTTTGATACCAAACTTCACAGTTTTCAGTGTAGCCATTATGGTGCTGTGGAGTTCGTGCATGACATACTCCCAGACCATATACTCTTATGGCTACCCCGCACTTACAATGTCTAAGGTTTGGCTTAGACACTGTAGGGGCATAGTGCTCATGCACTTATGCCCTCACCTATGGTATAGTGCACCCTGCCTTAGGGCTTTAAGGCCTGCTAGAGGGGTGACTTAACTATACTACATAGGCAGTGTGAGGTTGGCATGGCACCCTGAGGGGAGTGCCATGTCGACTTATTCGTTTTGTCCTCACTAGCACACACAAGCTGGCAAGCAGTGTGTCTGTGCTGAGTGAGGGGTCCCCAGGGTGGCATAAGATCTGCTGCAGCCCTTAGAGACCTTCCCTGGCATCAGGGCCCTTGGTACCAGGGGTACCAGTTACAAGGGACTTACCTGGATGCCAGGGTGTGCCAATTGGGGAAACAAAAGTACAGTTTAGGGAAAGAACACTGGTGCTCAGCACTCTTTCAAATCAAAACTTCGCATCAGCAAAGGCAAAAAGTCAGGGGGTAACCATGCGAAGGAGGCATTTCCTTACAGTGTGTCAGTCATGAGGTGATCTCAACAGTCATCTTCAAAATAGAAAATTGTTCTTTTGTTAAAATTGTTAACTAGCAAGGAATCGCCTCCCCTTGCTGACTTCAACCCAATTCGTAAACCTATTCACATATAGGGGGTCATTACGACCCTGGCGGAAGGCGGAGAACCGGCGGTAAGACCGCCAACAGGCTGGCGGTCTTACCTTGTGGAATTATGACCATGGCGGTTACCGCCATGGTCATCCGCTGGTTCTCCGTTCCGCCCACCAGGGCGGAGACGACAGCCGGGCTGGAGACCTGGGTCTCCAGGCCGGCGGCCGTCACTATACCGCCAGCGGTATCTGGACCCGGCTTGCCGCCGTGGATTTCCAGCGGTTTGAACCGCCATGAAATCCATGGCAGTAAGCACTATCAGTGCCAGCGAATTCCTTCCCTGGCACTGATAGGGGTCTCCCACACCCCCTCACCCCCACCCCGACTCCCTCCCCTACACCCCCCACCACCCCTGCTACCCCCAAAGGTGGCAGGGCCCCCCTCCCCACCCCGACCCCCAACATCACATAACTCACACACACCCGACACGCATGCAGGCACCACCAACACACACATGCACACACTCCGACATACATGCCGACATCCACACACACAGTCAGACACGCACACCCACATTCATACATACACGCACACATCCATACAGACATACCCACAGACATGCACGCACTCATTCCCAAACATGCATCACCCCCACAAGCATACACGCACTCACACACCCCCTCTACATACTCAGACACCCCCCCCCATGCACCCACACAACACCCCCCTCCTCTAACGGACGATCGACTTACCTGGTCCATCGATCCTCCGGGAGGGGACGGGAGCCATGGGGGCAGCTCCGCCGACACCACACCACCAACAGAACACCGCCACGGCCAATCACAGGACGTGATTCGCTGGGCAGTGTTATGTTGGCATGGCGGTGGAGGTGGAGCAACCTCCACTTGCTCGCCAGTATGGCTGTTGGCGACTCTCCGTCCGTAAAGGGACGGAAAGCTGCCAGCGGTCGTAATAGGCCGAGCGGCAAACCGCCTGCACTGGCGGTCTTCCGCACGGCGGTCCCTCGGAGGTCTTTAAAAAAGACCGCCGAGGTCAAAATGACCCCCATACTTTTCACACAAGATAACATGAATGTTAAAAATATGTAAAATGGTGTAATTCAAAGGCATAAGACCAAGAAAAGAAGGGTATGCCCAGACGCAGGTCCTGTGCTCTCTGTGCTAGTGGATTCAAGCTAGCCTAGCTGGTGAAGGGTGAAACTGGTCCTGTGATGCTTCTTTCTAGTCCATGGAGGACCTGGCTTGGCAGTACGGCTGGACTGTTCCCATGGTGAACTGGGTCAAGACTGAGTTGCATATGCCTGGGTCCAAACTGGGGTGGCGGGGTGAACAAAAAAAAAACAATAGATTAAATCCAGATCTTTGTGACTGGGGGTGAATGCTTGCATTGTTCAGCATTCCTTCCATTATCTATTCTTTTTGCACTTCTCTCACACACAGCTCCTCTCTCTGTCTTTTGCCTTGGCATTAGCCTTTGCTGCCATTTTACTAAAGCCTCTTTTCCAGTGGCCCTCTTTCATAGCACCTTTCACACAGCTGTTTTTGTCTCTTTCATGGTGCCTTTTCCATAATGCATTTCACAGTCTCCTTATAATGGGGAGGTGGCATAAATGCAAGTGTTGTAGTAGTGACATCATGGGAACATTCCATATCCCTTGTAATTGAGCGCTGAACTTGGTAGTTTTATTTATTTATTTTTTGGCAGTGTTCTTGATCTGATTATTGTTGTAAACTGCTGCTCTTTTAAAAGCAAGTGCATCAGAGGTAGGCTCTTGCCATCAACTAGGAATACAGCAATTCACCTCTCTTGTACAGCTGTTGCTCATTAGCCAGGAGATAACCCTTCATCAGGTACAGTGAATAATCCCCGAGTTTAGTTTATATGCCTCCTATTCAATTTTCCTTAGTTGGCTCGTGCTTTAGTGCAGAATGATAGGGTTGACAGAGGGCGCATACTATTAGTACTGATAGTGATAGTACTTTTAAAAATAGTTAGATTACATTTTTACTGCAATGGACACAGAGAAGACCCATGAAAATAGCTTGGTTTTGAGATAAGACTGATTTAAGGATGACTGCTCATTTGAGCAATTTCTTTCTGCGCGAACCTGCCACACTGCAAGCCCAGCACACCGGGCTTTCTTTCTAATCAAAACCAGTTTGCCTGGGTTTCTGTTAAGCCAGTGGTTCTTAGCCTTTTGACTTCCGTGATCCCCCACTTAATCATTTCGGGAACTTGGATACCCCCACTTAATCTTTATTGGATTCCAGGGACACACCAATGAGTCATTACTGGAAGTTAGGGACCCCGGACTAAGCATTTTGGTTATTTGAACTGCTAAATAAAAACAAAAACAGAAACAAGCATTCATCAAACAAATACATTAATGACAAAATGGTATTTAATGCACAACAAAATTAAAAAAAAAAAAAATGAGAAGGTTGGAACTTTTCCAAATTAAGTTGAGGCCACTCATCATCCCTGCTATGTTCTGTTTAATGCACTCAGACTGTTCCCACAAATACTTCTGAGAATAGTAACTTAATTTTTAGCCTGCCATTTCAAATTCCTTCACGTTTGAAATAAGGTTTAAAAGTTTCAATTTTACATTTTGCTTCTTTATTTACAACATGTTATTACTCTGTTCATATTTAACTTTCTAAGCAGTTGTGGACCCCAAGAGTAGGCTGTGCAAACACAGATTGCTATTGTTTTAAGCTGCTCATGAGAGAATCTGGTACAATGAATGCGTGCTTAGATGTAAGAAACATTGACATGTTCGTGTAGCTGTAGTCATGAAGAAAAGGAATGGGATTTTGGGGGCTGAGGACAGGCATGCAGCTATAAAGAAGAGGGGAAAGTATGGGAGTTGATTTGTAAAATAGGACCTGAGATGTCCACTGTACAAAGGAGAATAGTACTGTTTGTATGAACCAATACGTTTTCAATCCAGAGTAGAGTGCATTCCTAGACAGACCTATTTCTGTCCTTAAACACATGAATATTGCAATGTAATGTATACAAAAAAAGGATTGCAATCAGATTAACCACAAACTCACATTGCAGACCCCCCCAGCAATAAGAAAATCGGCAAACCAGCAATCCTCATACATGTCCCTTCTGCCTATACTTAGGAGTTTTACATTTTCTTTCTGCAGCAAACACTTTTAACGTTGCAACCAATTTCCACAGTCTTTTTCTTTATATTATGTAAGTTTGCTTGAAATAGCATACACAACTGAACACTCTGAAATCACTACAGAGATTCTTAACTATGCCAGACACAGCATCTCTGTTCATCCTACAATAATATTTTTGTAGAGATATTTTCTTGCTGTCCTAGTACATGCCTACAGCACTTGCCAGAGGAATAATAACAGGCATCCGTGGGTAAAGGCCTCCAACACTTGCAGGTAGAGCGATTGGCACCACGTCATTGAATTCTGAAACAAGAGCAGCGGATGCTGCACTTTAGCAGGGCCTTCTGCTTCATGGGATTCTTCACAGTTGACCCAGAAGTCTACATCACATCCTTCGTTAGTGGTAGGGGAAAGCATCAGCTTCAGAAAGAGCTGAGTCATAATGCCAGCTCGGTGGCTGAAATGGATCTCTCGACATCACTCTGCTGCAATTTACCACAAGATATTAACCTTGTTATGATGCCCTACAATTTGTTTCATCTTAATATAGTTGATCTTAGCCGTAGACTTTGTAATAATTATGTGGACTCTTTTACTATAACGTGATACTGGCACCATTGCAAAGCTCTGCTCTTTGTGCTCGGAACTTCACACATATTTCCTTAGCAGGTATCAAAAATGTGATTATGAAGAAGCCCTTATGTATGGGAGCCAAATGCCAACCTGTTCATTGGGTCCAGTGCGCAGCAAGAAAGATCATTTCAGTATCTTTTTCATACTCTGCACATCTGCTTCCACTGGTCTCCCACCTAGAACACTCCACTTTTGATACACATCATCGAAGCCTGCACCACTGTGCCTCCATTGGCTGCAATACTATCTGTATGCTGACGCTTTTGTGTAACTTCTCCCTCCTGCCTTTCTTCCAGCACTCCAGTTCTGTCCACTCATTCCCTACACTGTCATCCCTCCCTGGATATCCAGCAGGTGCTTCTCTCCACTTATCAGTACTTGTGGTGCTGCCTTTCATAGCACTGGGATCTCACATCTACCCAGATCCCAGTCATGATGATGAGCGCCTGCACAACACTTATTCAGTGTTCATTCCCAACCCCCCCCTGCATAATTCCCCACACAACATCTTTCCAAAACTCAGGACATTCGGCACTTAGTGGAATGAAAGAGGAAACGCCAAAATACGATAAGTTTGATCCAAATGCAGGAAGATGGAGTTGCAAAATCCACTTCAAGGTTTTGACAGGTCTAACATTTATTTTCCCCAAACATCTTTATATTTCAACCACAAATCTTAGAGATCAAGAGTGGCGTTAATGCAACTTCTCAAACGAAAGGAAACCATATACCTCTTTTAGCAGATTATGCAAGCAAATAGGTCTATTTGACGACCTTGAGTGATATTTTGAGATATTACTTTCCATGTAGTACATAGTAGGTCAGTTCAAACTCCCCCCTCCTCCATGAATAGAATTATAATGGCAAATGATGTGGAAGACTAACCACAAGTTGGCTATCTCTTCTTTCAAAGACAAATGGAGGTGCTGACCACCAGGTAGAAGAGGGTTTGTGGAGGAGGGGGAACAGTACGTGCAGGCTGGCATATCAGTCGTCTATAGAAGAGCCATTTTCTTGTCACACTCACAGTTCAGATTGAAACCACCACTCACTCTTGGTATTGTAAACCATGCATTTCAAACACGTACACAACCTCTACATATGTCCCACACATGAAGAAGGCTGAGGACCCAAGTAATGGTGATGGGCTAGACCATCAACCTGGATTATGCATCCTCAACACAGAGACACATAAAACGACTTATGCCTCTGAATTATGGATTGGTTACTATCACCCTAAGTCACTATATAGTGCATCCAGAGTTGAAGTGGCAATAGCCACTCTCACTTGGAATCAGAGGCACTATTTTGGCCTCTGACATCCTGGCATACATCTCATCACAAGAAGCAGTGAAAAAGATGGAACACCTCCAGTAGACGTGCATGATTGTCTAATTCAATGGTAGAAAGACCTTATGCTAGCTAGTAATCAAATAGCAGGGCATGAGGGCACAGCGTCCCAAGCCGTGGAGTGGTCTTTGATCCCAAAATCTTTAATTCTTGTCTGCAGTCTTTTGGAGGGAGAATGGCAGGTTGCAAGGCATCTGTAGGTCTCTTTAGAAGGGATTAGCTGTAGCAAAATGCCAGCTACGACAGCTATGATGATGAAAATGATGAAAAAACATTTCCTGCAAAGAAGTGTGCCACAAAATGTCTGCAATATTCTGAGGGGCTTGTTAGTCATCCTTTGATGCTGGATGGATTTCTGCATGGTGTGTGTTCATTTTAGTTTGACATTAACATTCTAGATGCACAAATACGTCATCAAATTAGCCTACAGTGTTGACCACACCCATCCAGATTTAAAATCATACACTTTCATTCAATTCAGTTATAGCAATAATTTACAGCATTCTAATCTCGTTGGTAACTGGAGTTCCAACATCCTTTCAGCAAAGCAAAGACCAGCCCACAAACGCATTATAAAGGAGAAAAAAAATCTAAAATTCCAAAACTTTACTTGCTATTTTTCCTGTGAGCAAATCCATAACGTTTCAAAACCTGCCTTAAAGTTTTGGAAAAACTCCCAGTATACATTCCCATCTTAGCAATAAAGTTAATTTGCAGATTTGTAATTTATTTCCAACTGAAGCAGGTAGTTTGTTCGTATTCACCCTAGTAGTAGCTACATTTTGGAAGGAAATCACATTCTTGTTGATCGTGATTGGTACATGTGAACAGTGTGATGAGTTGCTTATGAAGACATTTTTCCAGCAGAAATAGATGTTTTGTAACTGTTGTGTAAATCATTTATAAATCTTCACATATAATATTCTGTACATTCTGGTTTCATTGCAAGGACTCACTGATGGCCAACTGGAGGCAGCTGGCATGGCTTAAATGTGTCTAAAGTGGAGGAAAGAGAAGTAAAGTATATTGTAAACATTGTAGAGAGTTCAACTATAGTTCAACTGATGGGTAGCTCAGGAACACAGAATGGTAAATACATGTAGTGAGGTGGTATCAGACAGATAGATGCTAGCAGACAGTGCTAAGTACATTGTCCCAACAGCTGTAATATGTTGTAAAAATGTTTGCTTTAATATGAACAGCGACAAAGATCACACCAGTAAATAGGATGAAGGAGTTTCAGTTTAGATTTGAATGGGTCACTCTACCACTTATGAAAATAGGCATATTTCAAGGTGCCTTCAAGACACTGAACACCACCACCACTGGCCCTTGTGTCTGTTGGCCGTCACTTGTTGTAAAGCTACTGCAGGGCTCCTTGAGTCATCTCCTACCCCTACACTCTTCCTGTGAATCCGGGGATGTGAAGAGTCATGGAGGTGGGGAATGTGATGGGTGCCGAAAGGCCCACTGAGCTTAGATAGCAAGCATCAACAGAAGATTTCAGTTCCACGTAAGACACTGGGTTCCTTGAAGTGTTAGTCTTGGCTTGGACTTGCATTAAAGTATAGTTGGTGATGAGAACCTTTTAACACATATCTGAAAATACATTAGAAAGACAGAACAAATGTTAAGGCCACAAAGTGTTGTCAAGGGAATGATAGTGGGTTCACTAAATAAACCTGGTGCTCTTCCATGACAACATTCTGAGGCGAAATATCCTAACTTTTTTTATTAAACATTAGGCCATGGAAGCAAAATAAATATTTCTATCTTTCTACTACCACACCCACATTCTAAACGCCAACATTTCAGTCCTATGGTGAGGGACTGCAGAGGTCAAACAACCCCGTAATGGCCTAGCACAACTCTTCGGTTGCAAGGTAATACTGCACATTCTTGTTTCCATGTCACAAACTGATGCCATGCATATACTTAGGGAGAGAGCAATAGTTTTATATAAATTGGAAAAGAACAGTTATGTTTGGACTTATTGTAAAAAAGAAAACGTGGAATGACTGTCCCAATGTGAGTACATGCAAATACATTCAGAATTTCTTTTTTTAATTCATGTCACTGTAATAGATTTATATTGGCATTATTCTGCTGTCCACATTGAAACGTCAGAGAAATCCAAGAAATGTGTTACATTTAAGACCACAAATATGTTGAAAAAATTACCCAAATGATGTAGTTTATCCTTTCACCAACTAGAGGCTTTTGTGATCGAGGTAGAAAACAAAAAATAACTGTCTGCAGTTAATACAATAGTGACTAGTGTTTTAGTAGCCTTCCCAGAGTTTGAACCAACCTTTGCAAGATCTCTGCAGCATTCAAGCACTGTATTAATGGTTCAGACATCATACACTTTCCAGTCAACCACGTAGCCTTGACAGTACAGATCAGCCTTGGTGTTTGAGACCACAAATGGCCCTGGACAGGATTCCAGGGCCAGTGTGCTTTAATATGGCGTTCTCACCAACGGAATCAAGCTTACCCCTGTAGAATTTTTTTTTTTTTTTTTTGTTGCTAGTTGCATTGTCGTTTATTAAGTTCCAACCTAAGCGCATTAAGCCTGGAACAACCCTGTGAACGCCGAATTCCTGGTGTCGAAACCCTCTTGTTATTATGGAGAAAACTGTTTAGCTCCCGGTAATCCATGAGCTGCATCATGTTGTGGCAGACAGTGTTGTTGCCGCCCTAGTTATTTTGTGGGTGGTTGTGACTGGGCAGAGGTTGCTTCACACCTGGGGTTTCTTTAGTCGTAGACAGTGAACCCACTATGATAGTGCAGGCTGGGTGTCGGCATCACACTGTAAGAGTAGCTTAAATGTTAAACTGTTGTAAAAGTCGCAGATTAACATAAATATTTGACATTGTTTTATTAATATTTTTGTTATTTTGCAGGTGGACCACCTGTTGCTATTGAAAGCAGCTCTCATTCTCCAAACCTGTCAGCGTTCTCGTCATGTCCTGGCAGGTTGCATCCATTATAAAAGCAGGTTTGTACTGAAATCAATGAAAATTAGAATGTCTTTGGCATCACTTGGTGGGTCTGATGTTATTCTTATGGATTTATAATTATTTCTTCATCAGACTCCCTGTACAGTTAAATTAAGTTGTTTCCACAGTTCTCCTCTTCATTTCCTCCCTTCCCTTTTTCATTCCCCTAACCACATTTCTTTTTTTAAATGTCTTCCTCCTTTCTTCCTTCTGTTCCTCTTAATTCTTTCATCCTTCCTCTTCTTACTTTTTTCCATTTCCTTTCTTCCTGTTATTCTCTGTAATAATTCTTCCCTTGCTCCGATTCCATTCCTCCCTGTACACTCCTCCTTTTTGTCTCTTTTCCCTTTCTTATTTACTTCCTTCGTTTGTCATTATTTCACCTACTGCTTCCTCTTTTTCCCCTCTTCTTATCTCACTTTTTCTTTCTCAGACTTCCTTCCTGGATGGTCTTTCTTTGCTCTCTTGTAAATTGTTGCTCTTTTCTTGCATTCTTCTTTCCACTCGTATTCTTGTTTCCTCCTCCATCTTCCTTCTATCCACCGCCCCTCTTCCTACTTTCCTCTTCGGTTTGGCACTCAAACATTTAAATGGTTAGGTGATTCTAGGGCTCCTGGTACACTATTCTTTATGTAAGTTCTGCTAGGTCTGCTTTCAAACCTTTCGTGCCTGTGAAATTTGCATCAGTATTTGGTGTTATGAAGCCCATATGTTAGGCAAAAACAAAATTCAGCTCAACTGGAGATTGTAGTTCCAAATGGAGCATAGTTTTGTTATATATCTGTTCTTGTTAGAATCATTAGGTATAGAAGTGATCAATCATTCATGTCCACTTTTGTTTCTGTAATTGAGCATGAATGCGCCAACAATCACAGTTTGAATGATATGACAATCATTTGTTTGTACAAGATAACATACACTGAAAACGGAATTCATAGAATCCTCACTTTGAATCCAACTTTCATAATTTATGTGCCGAAGGGGAAACCCAACAACCGATTGACCTAATGAAAAATTTAAATGGCATGAGGTTTTGCAGACCTCATATTAACAAATCATTTGCCTCAAAAAGAATGTGCAGTCTGTCTTGAAGAGGTCTCGGTAGAAAAAATATTGTCATTTTATTTCCAGTAATAAGAAACCCACAATTACAAAATACAGATCAGCCCTACTCATCTTTTCACTGTATACTACATTTTTACCAAATGCAAAACACTATCTGTTTTGTCCCTGATTGGTACACAGCCCCAATAACTAGAGTGAAAGGAATTACTGAAATTGACCAAACTCTTTTATTGAATTAACTTTGACTCCTCTTCAGAATTTAATTTGAAAAGACAGTTTTTTATCTCCAACACATTCTTTATTTATTAATATTACCTCTGTAAGTCTACTAAATCTCATGTCTCAAGCTTATCCAACCTTCTTCCTGGTGACTAACTCTGGTGTCTCTAATACTACTTTTAAATTCCCCTTCAACTTCCACCATGTTTGAGTCAAGTTTGTAGCATCCACTGCGACATCAGTACCAACTGAACGGTAGATTCTCATTAAATACCCACTTGAAGAAAAATAAAAACTTAATATACCTGATTTCATAACTCATCCTTAGACGGCACATCAGTAGAAGTGCATGATAATAATAATTAAATAATACTTCAAAATTATTTATGCAAAATACTTTTTATCCCATTGCTTCCCCTTGTTAGTTGGGAGCTTAAACAGATGTAGGCTGGAGCTCACATTTGTTGTCTTGGTCAGTTTAGCTGAAAGAATCAATTGTGTCTAATTATCTTGTTTAGTATCTATAAAATAATATGATTCCACCATGTGCCACTACCAGTTGCATGTTTTCCAAAGAATTCAGGTAGGGATCCCCATAAGAGTTCTTTATGCAAATTTCGTAATTAAGGATATAAGCAACCGCTCTTGTTCTTGTATATTACCCTGCATAAATCTGTTATAGCACAAAATGTTTTACTTCTGATATCACAAGCTACAAAGAATAATTTAAATATTTCTCAATCCCTTCCTTGGTTCATTTTAAATGCTTTCTGTAAATTCTTGAAATATCATTGGGGCACCGATACTAAAGTGAAAGGGCCTTTGCAGTCTTATTGAGGTATTGCAGTAGACATCATACTTCTAATGTTACGTTAAATGTAAGATGATCCTTTTTGGGGTCGAGCCTGCGTCGCATGCGTATAGCAGCGAGACGCTTTAGGTATTAGAAAAGGGCTCAGAGTCCTGTCGACGTCACGTCAGTGTTTTTCATTGGTTCTTGGGCTTGCCTATTAAAATCTGCTTGCTTTCATTAGTCGAAGGCATGCATACGTCATGCCTTTTCCGGTGGCTAGCCCTCCTCGAGCGCATCGACCAAGTACAGAAAACATGCGAGGCTCGCTGTTTTCTGTCCGGCTCGTGGACTATTTTTTTCTCTATTTTCCTAGCGCGATTTCGCTTGGCAGAAGTAGAGCGCTTTACACAGTTAATTGCACATTTTCGGGTTACGTAAATAAATGCACTTTTGCCGATAGGTGAAAAGTCGGGTTAGGAGTTTACAACGCTACCAGCTCTAACATGAGCAAACGCAAGACTCGGTGCATTGCAAATGCTTGTTTAAATGTTGAGGTCCTGAGTACACACTTACTGTTAAGATGATTTCTATAAATTTGAGTTGTTACATGATGGATTTTCTCTTTGTATATGAAATGTATATGTGGTATATCTATAGGACAACGTAGCCAAAAAGCAGCGGAGACCTGTACACAGTCAAAAGCAAGCATAAAGTCAGTGAGCTGTAGGAGAGCCACTGGTTTGTGGATGGTTAATATATTATGGTAGAATTTTCATTAAAGAGGTTAGTTTAAACTATTTTCCAAATTGGATCAGCATTGGTGTGGTCCAGATGGTAATTGGAGGTTTTAATATTTTCTGGGTGTGCAGATGTTAAAGGCCTGATGATGCTGAAATACTACTATTTGTATGGGTTTTACCTATAATAAACTGTTGCCTGTTGTCAGTGCGTTTGACTGTGTCTATTGGTATCCTGATAACCGAACCCCAGTAGTTTTGCTCTCTCCTGTAAATTGTACCTTTTTTTCCCCACAATTGGCATATTCGTCCCCCCATGTAAGTCCCAGTATATGGTACCTTGGTACCCAGGGCATTGAGGTTCCAGGGGATGCCTGTGGGCTCCAGCAGTTATTCTGCCACCCATAGGGAGCCCTTGCAAAGTGTTCTCCAGGCCTGTCATTGCAGCCTGTGTGAAACGGGTGCAAGCACCCTTTTTCACTACAGGTCACAGCACCAGGTCACACTGTAAGTCACCCCTATGGTAGGCCCTCTCAGCCCAGTGGGCAGGGTGCAGGTACCGGTGTGTGAGGGCACCCCTTTACTAGCAGAGGTGCCCCCACAAACTCCAGATCCACTTTGTGAGTGCAGGGACACCATTTTACGTTTGTACTGGACATAGGTCACTTCCTAAGTCCATCTACATAATGGTAACTCCGAACCTGGGCATGTTTGGTATCAAACATGATTGAATCATACCCCAATACTGTTGAAAGTATTGGAAGTATGATTCCATGCTCTCTGGGGGCTCCTTAGAGGACCCCCAGTATTGCTACCACCAGTTTTACAGGGGTTTCCGGGCAGCCCAGGTGCTGCCACCCCTCAGACATCGATCTGATCAAGCCCAGGAAGGCAGAACAAAGGATTTCTTTTGGGAGAGGGAGGTAACACCATCTCCCTTTGGAAATAGGTGTGACTGGCTTGGGAGGGCTAGCCTCCCCAAGCCACTGGTTTGCTTTCAAGGGCACATTTGGTGCCCTTCATGCATAAAGGAGTCCACACCGGTTCAGGGACCCCCAGTCCCTGCTCTGGCGCAAAACTGGACAATGGAAAGGGGAGTGACCATTCCCCTGTCCATCACTACCCAAGGGGTGGTGCTCAGAGCTCCTCCAGAGGATCCCTGGGTTTTGCCATCTTATTTCCAAGGTTGGCAGGGAACTCTGGGAGCATCTGAGTGGCCAGGCAGGTGACTTCAGAGCCCCCTCCTGATAGGTCCTTACCTGGTTAGGTGACCAATCCCATTTTCAAGGCTATTTAGGGTCTCTCACTGGGGTGGGTCTATTTATCTTGGAATACTCCAGCAGGACTCTTCTGCCACCTCCAGTTCAACCTCTGGCCACTGGAACTTCGACTGGACCCTCCAGGAACTGACAACGCTGCAATCAAAGAAGACGACTCTTCTGCAACTTTGTTTCTACAAGTCCTGCCAGCTTTGCAACATTTCCCCAGCCGTGCATCCTCAGAAGACAGCAACTCTTCAGCCTGCACAAGAAGGAGGAATTTCCCTTGGAGTGAAGGAGTACCTCCCCTGTAAGTGCAGGCACCTACAGCAAGCGACGACCGGCTGTGTGGATCGCCCTTCATCTTGAGCTGCGCGGATCCTGCATCACGGGCGGTGGTCCGGAGTTGTCCTCTTGGTCCTCTCTGCCAGCTGGCCAACTTTGGTGAAGGTAAGCCTTTGCCTTCCCATGCAGGACAGTACACCCATACACAGCGTCTCTTGCAGCTGCGAAGGCTTGTTTGCATCTCCTCCAAAGGATCTTCAGGCGATGTGTAGCTCCAACCCCCAGCACTTCTTCCTGCAAGACACAGCGTCCTGCATGGTTCTCCGGTGACATGGGATCCTCTTTTTTGTAGTGCTGCGTGGGCCTCTTTTGCAACTCCTGTCTCCTCGTCCTGTGGGTGCTGCCTCTGCTCCTGTGGACACTGTGATGCTGAGGGTCCACTGTGACTCCACCTCCTGGGTTGAGTCCTCGTGGGCCTTGCTGGTCCCCGGCAGCACTAATTTTCCACTAACCGCATGTTTGCCTTTGCCAAGACTTGTTGGTAGAATTCCTGCACAGACACCCGTCTGTAATATTCACACCAGCGTGGGACATCATCTGCATCCATCAGGAACTCTTTTCTGGCTCCAGGGCTGCAGTGCAGACCTGTTCTTCACCGTTGACCAACTCCTGCAAGTATAGCTGGGTGAGTAGTAGTTCCTACTCCTCCTGGACTCCGTTGTGACTCTTGGACTTGGTCCCCTCTCTCCACAGGTCTTCTTTCTTCAGGAATCCACTGCTGGTTTTCTTTCAGTCTTGTCTTTTTAGTTTTTTCTTATTTTTCACCTTTTGGGTGGTATGGGGAACAATCCAGTGATTTACTCCTACTTTCCTGGTTGCTGGGGGGGGGTACTATGTTACTTACCTCTGTGGTTTTCTAGTACTCCCATCTCCCCTCTACACATTCTAGTTACCTAGGTTGGGCTCCTGTGTTCGCATTTCATTTTTTTAGTATATGGTTTGTGCTCCCCCCTAGGGTCTCTATTGATTATTGCTATTTGCACTGTTTTCTAACATTTTCTATGCCTATTTCTGATTACTAGTGTATATATTTAGTGTATTACTTACCTCCTGTTCGAGGATGGCCCTTCTAGTATTTTGTGGTGATTTGTTCCAGAAATGAAGTACCTTTATTTTTGTACAACTGAGTGTTTTCTTTCATGTGTCAGTGCTGTGTGACTACAGTGGTATTACATGAGCTTTACATGTCTCCTAGATAAGCTTTGGCTGCTCATCCACAGCTACCTCTAAAGAGCCTGGCTTCTAGACACTGCTTACACTTCACTAAGAGGGGATACCCGGACCTGGTATAAGGTGTAAGAACCTTGGGTCCCCACAACCCACCAGGCTGCTTCCTAAAATGATCATTACATTCTTAGTTATAAGGCCATTCTGTGTTCAGAAAATGGCCAAAATCTCCCCATTTTTATCTTCTGCACTGCTTTTTCCCCTTAAAGAGCTGTGTAGTTCATGATAGTCAGTGGCTAGCTATTGAGGCTTAATTATTGCAGTTGGTTTGCGAGACCCTGCCAGCATATGAATTGGCAATGTTGCAGTGTGCTCAGAATGCTTCTGTTGATTTTAGCTACCACTTGAAAACATTTGATCACGTAACTTGGGTATGTAGAGATCTCCTCTGGTTGGCTATGGGACCCCAAACTCTTGCATAGGCTGCCTCTAAAGCTTAGAAAAAAAACAAGTCATGCACTCCACATAGAAGTGTTTTGAAAACGTGGCTATCCTTTTGCCTCATGTGTTTGCTTTAGGTATTTCCTCCTACCTAATCATTTTGCTCCTTAGTGCTGTGTGTAAAAAATATATATATCAGAGCAACTCAAGCAAAATGTATAAAAAAGCAGGCATGGAATGTTTCTGGAATGCAAGTGATGCTCACAGTTGTCCCGTAGTTTATTGATTTGCTCTAGGCACAAAGTGTTGGTGGGTCGGGGTGTTTGGGGGTTGAGGCTGTTTAGTAGGTTTTGGATTTTTGTCTTGTATGTTTTGTTTTTTGTTTAACTTGATGATTGACTTCAGTGATGTACTTGTTGACTGTTTCATATTCTGAGAAAACAACACCAATTAGCATTTCTTATTTTAACATTCATAATTAGACCCCAGAAGAATATAATAATTAAGCAAAAGTATTCTTTATTTTAAACATTGGAAGATAGTACATTCTTGATTTAGTGAATTCCTAAATATTCAATTATTTTAAAATGTTTAAAGCACAATTATTCTTGACTGGCTGGTCTGTTAAAACATTTATAAATCCACATTCAAAGCAATTCTACAACTGTCTGATCTGTACCTGTATGAACCGCATAAACGTATTCTTCAAAATTGTCTCTTGACATTTTTTTATGACACTCCTTAAAAAGTCCTGAGTTTGATGTCTATTGTTGTTTAATAGTTGTTTCCACCACTAGCAGGGGTATGAAAGTTAATGTTTGGGGCATGTGTGGCTGTAGTTGCACATGCTGTGCATACTCCTGCCATCTAGTGTAGGCCCAGATGTCTTCAAATAGTTTTTCTTGAAGAAGTCTTTCAAATTACATTGTAGTGGTTGAGGAGGGAATGTGAAGTGAAGCAATGTGTGGAGGGATGCCCATTGAGATGTTCATGGAATAGAAGATAGCAAGGGAAACTGCAACGGCCACAGGCCTCCAGGGAGGAATGAACAGCACTACATGCCACAGATGTTTACAGGGAGGGTAACATTTTCCATTCGAGGCATGTGTGGCTGTAGATACATCTACTGTGCATAGTCTGTAAAACATATGCCCACCCCACCCCCAAAAAAAAACTGTGGCTATCCTGTCGTGTACGGAATACTGCCTGACCAATATTAGCTTGTTGGCGGGCTAGCACATCCACACACTAATGCTTTGTGAAAGTGTGTGGTGTGCACCAAGCAGCTGCTTTGCATATGTCAGCTATTTGGATGTTCCCTGGCAAGATCCTAGAGCCTCCTTTCTTCCAAGTGGAGTGGACTCTAGGAAGAGTGGGCAGAGTCCTTTTAGCTTTAGCATAGCATAGCATGTCTGGATGCATTTGACGATTCATCTAGCAATGCCTGACTTGGCTAGAACCCTCTCTTTGCGGGGTTTGGAAAATGCAACAAAGAGCTGTTGTGTCTTTCTAAGTGGTTTTGTTCAGTCAGTGTGGTCCATGAAGGCTTGCCTAATGTCCAAGGTTTGGAGAGACTATTCTGCAACAGAATCAGGTTGTGAGAAAAAGGCAGGAAGTTCAGTAGTTTTGGTTAAGGTGGAAGGGAGAGACCTCCTTAGGGAGGACTTTGGGATTACTGCGAAGGACAACCATATCCCTATGACCTTGGAAGAAGGTTTCTTCCGGGTTTCATGTCGGTAGCTCACTGACACGAGTGAAACGTTAGCAACAAGGAATGCCACCTTCCAAGAGAAGAATTAAAGGGGGCAGGAGTGGAGGGGCTTAAACAGAGGGCTCATGAGTCTTGTAAGCACAATGTGGCGATTACATTCCAAGGCGGGTGCAACCCAAGGAGGAATGACTCTTTGAGACCCTCCTTGAAAGCTTGAAGTGGAATCCTTAAGAGAGAGATGTGTGGTCTATTCTGAAGGTAGGTAACCACAGCAGTCAAGTGTATGAAGGTGAAGGTTACACCAGAAAACCACAAGTATATAAGGTAACAAACAATGTCCTATGGCTGCAAAAGGATCAACATATTTTCAGTGACAGTAGTATACAAATCTTTTCCCTTTTGCCGCATAGTAGGCCAGGGTGTTAGATTTGTACGTTTCTTTGAGAATGCTCATGCATTCAGGTGGAAGGTCAAGGTACCAAACTTCTACGTCAGGAGCCAGATCGCAAAGTTGAACGACCCGAGATCTGAGTGTCTTATTTCTCCATGGTTCTGCTTGAGAAGGGTTTTCCTGTTTTGGAGCCTCTCATGCAGAACCAAACGGAGTTCAAGCAGAGTGAGCCCCAGTGGAAGCCACCAAGATGAGTGTTTAGAGGGGTCTGCCGCAGCCTCTGACCCTCAAATGGAAAGAGAGGGAGAGGCGGAAAAGCATAGGCAAATACCCCTGACCAGTTCATCTATAGTGCATTGCCTCTGGACTGTGGATGAGGAAACCTAGAGGTGAAGTATGGGCATTTGGCATTTTCTGTGGTTGCAAACGGGTCAATTTCTGGATAGCCCGCCTCTGGAAGTAGGATGACTTGTGAGTGGAGTTCCCACTCTTGGGCTTGTCGCATCCTGCTGAGGAGGTAGGCAAAGTTGTTGCCCATCCCTTGAAGGTACTCCTCCAGGAAATGAATTTTGTGCTGGAGAGCCCACCTCCAAATGCACTGGGATAACAGAGTTTTTTTTTTTTTTTTAAATATCATTTTTATTGCGTTCTAACAGTGCAGTCAATATATCACATTACCACATTGTCTTCGCAAATGTAACTAAATAAAGAATAACTCTCCCTGACTCCTCCCAACTGCTCTTCATTAGCACTAGCATACCATTCTTGTTACAGTCTGCCAAGAACATAGGAGAACTTCCATGTATAGCAAGGGCCTTCTCAGCCATGTAGTGCAGCTTATCTAGTATCCCCTGCTGGGGCCATCCACCATACGAGCCTACAAAGCCCTCCGGGAACCAGCTCATCTCACACCCTCATCAGACTCTGGCATTCAGTGGGGAGCTTCTCAAATCAACCACCACCCTTCAAGGCTGAGAGTCACGTGGGTCCCTTAGTGCATCCAGCATGGCTGTCCACTCTATCATCTTGTTTGTTTTGTTTCATGCTGACCTCCTCTGCCACTGCCCAGTCTGTCATGTCCCTAGGCCATTCTCCCAACCCAGGGGGCTGCTTCCCCAACACCTCCTAGCTATACGCCTCTTTGCTAGCACCAAGTCTAAGAGCAGAAACTTTCTGCTCAGTTTCTTACCCTTTGGATTAGGAAGCATGCCCCACAATAGTGTTCTGATATCGCGCTGCAGTGTCCACCCTCTGGCCTCATTAAGCTTCTCCACTGTTGATCGCCAATAGGGACCTGCATGCCCAAGCAATGTGTAAAAAAAAAAAATCTAACTCTCCACATCTCGAACAACTTGCCCGCTTGAGGGATATTTGATGTAGAGAGTCTTAAAGGTGAGGTGCACTTGATGAATGTAATTGTACTGTATTAGCGTGATCCTCGCAGTGATAGAGACGGTCCGCACTCCTCCAGGGACCTTGCCACAGTATGTCTCCTCTCATCTCGCTCGAGTTTTTAGTGATGGCGTGGGCTGATCCTCCCTCAGTGCCCTATAAAGATGGGATGTCAACAGTCCCCTTCCCCCTTCCAACCACCACTCACCCCATCAAGGTCAGAATCAAGTCTTTGTATGTCCCCTCAGAGTGTAACAGCCTCCGCTCTTCCACAAATGACTAGAGCACCCAGATCGGCATGCCAGGTGTGTATGGTGCACTCCCAATCACTTTCGGCACTGCCCTTTCCCACAGTTTAGATGTTAACTTTACCATGCATGGCACCACCCGGCACAGCAGCCCCTTGCATCTGTAACATGGGCAGATTCTCTGTAATGCAGGAGCTCCCTGACAGCTGCTTCTCCCAGTTGTCCTTGGAGTCCAGTCAATGCGTGGATGTGAGCCACCATAAAATATGCCCCTAAATATGGCAACTCCAGCCCCTCCCCCAAGACCTTTTGAGGGTGTTGAGCTCTACTTTTACCCATTTCCCAGCGCACAGCAGTTCTACCACGTATCTGTTTTTTACAAAGAAACTGCTGGAGATCTCATGCAGCGCACCCTATAATTTGTAGAGTCATTGTGGCAACAGTACCATCTTGACAAGGGCAATCTTGCCCATCCGGGACAAAGTCAGCGTGTTCCAGTACAGGATTGTTGGGGCCCAGGGCTTCCACCACCCGACCCACATTTAGTTTGATTGATTTCAATGCTGTCTGCGCTACCCTGACTCTGATACCGTACACTATTGGTTTCCAGGGGAAACCAGGGATCAACAGTTTTTCCAGCACACCTCTCACCAGCGTTCCCAATGGGAAGAGTGAGTATGATTTACATACAGCCTGAGATATCTTCAAACTCCTGCATAACCCCCAAAAGGATGGGGACAGAATACTCCGGCTGCATTAGGTATACTGCAGGAGTTGTGGCGAGCGGATGCCCCCTGTTTCTAAAGGTAGAACTCGTCTGTCATATTGTCTGTCTGGACAGGAACAACCTTTTCTATTCGGTGAGGTGAGAGCTTTCCGCAGGTGGCTAGGAGTTCCAAGTAGTTGATATGAAGGCCCTGGTTTATGGGCTACCATTGGCCTTGAATAGTCAGATCCTGCAAGTTTGGGCCCCCATCCCATATGGGAAGGGTCTGTTATAACGGTCCTCTGTGGAAGAGAGTTGAGGAAAGGCCGCCCATAACAGGTTGTTGGTGTTTCACCACATCAGAGAGCGACAAGTGCAGCAGCAGATCAATACAAGATTGTCCTAATGACCTTTCGCTTGAGACCACTGTTGCGCTAGGGATTCCTGCAATGGAAGCATGTGTAACCTGTCATGGGGTACTTTGGCGATGCAGGAGGCATTACTGTACTAATCATGACCTGTTGATGTGGCCGGAAAACAGGAAGCAGTGCTTGTAAAGACTGAATACGGGCAGGTTTTAGATAGGCCATGCCTATCTCAGAGTTGAGAATGGTCCCTAGTTAGATTTTGGACCTGGACATGCTGGAGTTGGGATTTTGTGGCATCAATGGTAAACCCTAATATGTGAAGCAGGTCCATTGTGACGTGTGTTTGCGGCATTGATGGTGGGTGGTACTCTTGATCAACCAGTCATCCAGATAAGGGAAGATATGGATGCCCTATTGACGTAGGAGTACAGCCACCACCACAAAGCACTTTGTGAACACTTGAGGTGTAGTAGTAACCCTGAAAGGGAGTACTTTGAATTGTAATGTTTTCCACTGACCACAAACCTGAGAATGGCAATGGGTTGGATGTATCGGTATGTAGAAAAAGGCATCCTTCAGGTTGAAGGCAGCCATCAAGTCGTCTCGCTGGAGAAGTAGAATCCTGGAGAGTGACCATATGTTGGGATGTATTCATTCAGGGTTACTACTGCAATGGATCTGAGGAACCTGTCCTTTTTCGGTATTAAGAAATACAGAGAGTAGACTCCTGTTCCTTGCAGATGGTAGGGGATGGGTTCTATATCTCCTTTTAGGAGTGCTTGAACTTCTTCTCTGAGAAGTATTTGGTGTTCTGGGGAGAGTCTGTGTTTGTAAGGTGGAATGGTGGTAGGTGTGTAAGTGCGCTCCAGACAGTAACCATGTTGGAAGAACCCCCCAACAGTTGTGTAGTTCAGGAGAAGAGGTAATTCGTGGATTAGTGATGGTTGCAGCACCTTTGGGTGAGTCATCTTTACCTCTTTCTCTAGAATTGTTGCCCCTGTAGGCCCCTCTAAAATAACCCCTGGTAGAGGATTGATGTCCTTGGGTCCGCTCATACTATATGGAGGCTTCAGGGGAGGGGGTCTTGGAGCTGCCACGATTGTGTGTATGTCGAAAGGAGCCATGGGGGGCAGGTGTCTGAAGCTCTTTAGCTGTCTCTGTATCTTTTTTATCTTTACTAACATTTGGTCTACTTGTGGACCAAATTAAAATTCAGTTTGCTTTATTTGATTTTCATGTTAGGTATAACAAATGGGTAGAGTAAATAGTGATTGCTAAAACAGGAAAGCTGGGCGACATTATGAAATTCTTTCTCAGGTCTTTGTAAAATATACAGAACAAAATATAAAGGGTTCTTTGATTAGATAAATTGTGGCATGGGCATTTAGTTAAAACTTCAGAGCAGTCATTGGTTGTAGGGTATATGACCAGACCGTGAAAAATATAAAATCTAAAGCTAGTCAAAACAAACCTGTGGTGACAGTTGTGAACGAATTTCATGGAGGTGTACATGTCCTAGGTAACCAGAATCATTCGGCCTTACCAACTCTGGGTTTCTTAAGTTCTATAGCCAATATACATCCCTCAAGCAAAGGTAGATATGCCTCTTTTTAATTTCTTCTTACTAAGTGGCTGTATTGTATCGGGGTTCTCAAAGTACTCAGCCTGTCCTAGGTCCAAGCAGGTTTGTTTACAAATTCCTTGATGGAATTTTATTAAAGGTGATGACAATTGAAGACAATCGTTGATAATAGAGAATGTAGGGAGCAGCTGGGGCGGGGTGACGCAGAGGTGGAACTGCGAGTGGCGGCAGCGTCATCTGGAGCCAGGCATTCTTCGTGGTGCTAGAAGCAATTAGTGGCGGCAGTCACCGGCGGACAGCAGGCAGACTTCCAGCAGCAGCCCATCGGGACACCCAGTGAGGCTGCCGTAGATGCAACTGGAGAAGAAGCATGTGAGCTAGGCGTAGAGAGATGAGGTGTGGTGCGCGCACTGTAGTCTTGCCGCCCATCTGTCGCCTTTTCCCCCCAACCCCCACCTCCATCATACACCTCTGAGCCGTCTAAGTTACTGGAGTCTGTGGTGGGCAAGGACGGTGGTTGTAGGCAACCACAGCTGAGAGTGTGCCACACGACCTCGCAGAAGTGGCCTGGCTAGAGCTGGGTGTGGCTTGTGGGGGACTGGTGAGCCTCGGTCGTCCCTAACTCCAGCCTCTCTCTCCTGCCTCTCCTCTTCATAGCTCGACCTGAGGGGCCCTCTTCGCAAGCAACCATTTGTGCCCTGTATCACTCCAATTTCTCCTTTAAGGCCATAACAATCCAGTCTTAAGTCCCCCCTGACTTCATACAAGGGCTCAGACAAGGGAGCACACTGATTCACCCATCCTCATAGGCCCCAAGAGAAAACCGCCCCTGCTCAAACTCGGCCACAGAGGGTAAAGTTACCCCACTCCCAGTCACTACAAGGAACACCTGGAGCACCGCCCAGGGGGCTTACCTTCCAAATAGCCAACTAAGGCTCCTCCAAAGGGAGCCATCATGCAGGTCTTTCAGCCTCTTCTTGGCTCTGGGGTAATAGAATCCGTCTCCACCGCTGACTTTCCAGAAGGCGCTGAAGAGTCTTTCTTAGCAGTAGGCCCGGGTGTGAATGGACGGCCTGCTTGCTGCAACCTTTCTTCAACCAACGCAAAATGAAGGTCACAGTCGTGCTCCTTCCGACAAATCCTTAAGACTAAAATAGAGAGAACACTTGAGCTCACACCAAATTTGTTTAGAATGCTGCTAGAGATAGGGTCCTCCTGCTCTGGAACGCAAACCTATAATAGTGCTGTGATTCTGCAATCACCAGCTGTAGAAGCAGCACAAAGCCCTGTAGCCAAAGCAATGATATGGCAGCAGACAAAATTGGAGCTTCAGCTAGACCTTCTACAATCTATTGCGCCGCGCCTTGGGCATCAAGATCGACTCAATTGAAGAGAAAATACAAGGCAACCCGGACACCAAGCTGTGTTCTTGTTCCTGTGCTGCTATAATCGATAAATGGGCAACACTTCTTGAGATTCTCAGCGAGAGTGTCTCCAAACTTCGAGGCAAAGATAGCCCTTGGGTACCTTCCAGCCTGAGAGCCCAAAACCAAGCCTGATCTCACAATTCTAGTGGGGCTTCTCCCAAGTTTTAAGTTCATACAAATCGAACAGTCCACCGCTCCATCAAGACACTTTTGCTTCTGCAGCATGCTTTGATGCGCTTGAGGTATCAGATCCCCAACCACGTTTCAGCCCCTGCCCTGATGTTGAGCTTAAAGGGTCCAACAAAAATGAGACACCATCCAACCGCTTATCTCTTGAGGCTCCAATGTCTAGGCGGGCCAAGAAAAAGCTCAGGAATCAGCATAAAAAAGTGAATTGAAAAAGAGCAGCGCAGCAGCAACTTCACTCAAACTGCAACACACCGGCAGCTCAGGACTTGCCTCTGCTATACGTGTTTTTCACCTCTAAACTGAGCGCTAACAAACATCTATTGAGTGCAGGCATCACTAAGCCCTCTAAATCTACTTTCATGCCCTTTAGGAAGCCTTCTCTGCACCTGAGCTCTCAAACGAACAAGTGGCCATAAAAATTGAGATGTGCACAAGCTTCCAGCTCCTCCCGGCAATCGATTCCAGTTCAGCACTCCAAGAGGCGAGTATCGCCTTTGAGCTTGCATGCGAGCAAAGCCCGACAAGTTGAATATGGCAGCCAGTAATTGGGTAACCCAGGCATGTGCCCCAAGCGCTGTACTATTTGTGCACCCAGTAGAGGCTACACAGTCTTCTGCACCCAACAGCTGCCCGTTCGAAAATTCTGCACCTGACCGGCAACCCTTCGATACTAAAGCACTGACCACCAGCTAAAACAGATTTTTTGTGACTGGTCTACCAGTTCTGGGTCCTTCCATTCTAACTCAAACAGCCAGATCGAACCTAGGAGGGTCTCCTGTATCAAATGAAGTTTCCAGCGTTCATGAGGCAGTGCTCACCCCAAGATACCGCCTTAGAGGCCCATATGACATCTTGAACAGGAGCAGTATTTTATTGTTATTCAAGCATGTACCTTCTTTGGCTAACATTCACTCGGAGGATTTGGAGTGGGTAAGATTTCAGAACCTTCCCAGCACCCACAGTGAATCAACTTTGGTGGGCCTTCGCCACTACACCTCTAACTCGCAGTGCTCGAGGAAGCGCCTCATTTAGCAGAATGGGGGATAGATATCAAGCCCCCTTGTCTGTAGAAATACCCACATGTCCTCAGCCCTCCTATGTGGGCAGGGTGAAAAGTGAGTCCAGAGTAGGATCAACAGGATCAGTACTTTCCACCCACGCCTCAAGGCCCCCATATGCATCCTTAAGGACACCCTCGGCAGGTCCTGTTGCAGGCTGTGGCTCCTAACACCAATCTCTGATTGTCATACAGGAAAACTAACAGCGAGGAAGGCAGCAGTCAACAGCTGACAGTCATTTCTTGGAATGTGGGAAGTGTCAACGAACATTTAGAGAACAAACCAGCTCTTTCTATCTACATATTGGCAACATACTAGGCCTCCAAAAGACTTGGGCAATAGATTATGTCACTTCAAGGTTACAATGGTTTTCATGTTCTGGCCATAAAACAGAGCATATTTAGTCGACCATCTGGGGGCCTTTCCATCTTCATGAAATATTCTTGGAAAATAGTAGCCA
This sequence comes from Pleurodeles waltl, assembly GCF_031143425.1. Classification (NCBI taxonomy): domain Eukaryota; kingdom Metazoa; phylum Chordata; class Amphibia; order Caudata; family Salamandridae; genus Pleurodeles; species Pleurodeles waltl. The sequence continues at coordinate 853,722,947 of NC_090450.1, forward strand.
CAGAAATCTCCAGCAATTCGGACTCTCTTCAATCCCTGCTTTTAAAGGTTTAAAATCGAACGCTCAAGCCCTATGTTTTCTGCTAAATAACTGCTACCCCAACCCTGCCCAGAATCAACAGAAGCAGGTACGATTGATGAGCTGATGATTCCTATCAAGCCATGGTAATCTGTGACTTCAACTCCAGGGACCTGAATAAGCCTTCCAACCCCTTTGGACATCAGGTGTGACCTCACCTCTACACACTCTCCTCCATAACCACAACATTAGATCATCTCAAATTTTAAAAGAAGCATCCCTCCCTCCCCATTGTTGCACTAATCCCACTTTTAGGAACATATCTATAAAGAATGACATCTTCATCAGCGAGGGGCTGGCACCCATGTTCCAAGACTCTAAAGTCGACGATGGGGCTGAAAGCCATCATATAGCCCTGTGATTAATCCTGCAACTGGCCTCCACGGACTCTCACTCACTGCTTCAGCGCCATAGGCTTCTCCATATGATCAAATGGTTCACCAGATTCTGTGACAAACTTTTAGCCTGGGCCGAGAGAAGAAAGGTAGAGAAGAAACCTCCCAAGACAACAGCACTTGGACTTTGGGAGGAACTTATAGCAGGCTCACACCAGGTGCTGGGGGTGGGCAACGGCATCCCCCGCACAATTTCTCCTTGTCATAAACACATGTTCCTCGATGTATTGAGGAGCTAGCAGCCGGCAAACGCTCACTTCGTAGGGCCCTGGTGGCCAGCAGAAGAAGCAGCAAAGTGGAAGATGGCCTACCAATTACCGCACTCAGGGCGGCTTATAAGCGGAAAGTCTGGCAGCTCAGAAGAGAGTACATTGAAGCAGAATGGTTCAAAACCTTTACCCTATTAAAAGTTAAAAAACACCTTCCCCTGTGGAGGCCCCTAAATCGCCTAGGCAACTCTGGGCAGCCCAAGGAGAATGGTGTGGTTGAAAAGGCCTGGATCAATCATGTTGGAAAGTCATACACAGTCGATTGGGAGGCAGAAGTTTCCCTTTCTCCCACTCCACCTGAATCTTAACCTCAGCAGAGCGCATTTATTTCAGAAGGAGTGGTAAGAGTAGTGATCAAGAAAATGAGGAATGACGTTGCCCCTGAGCGCGACTAGATTCCAGCTGCCATTTTTAAAACCGCCCAAGCTTTCTGGGTGTCCATCCTTACGCCACTTTTCAACTGCACATTTGCTTCAGCAACTATACTGTTCTGGAGGGGATCAGTTCTCTTCCCTATTCATAAAAATGGCAACTGTTCCAACTCAGCTAACTATCGGCTTGTTGCTCTTCTTATTCTTGAAGCCAAAGCCTACACACGCGTCCTTTTGAAGGAACTAGAAACATGGGTAAAGTAAAAATAAATAACTAATAATTCTTCTGCATTTTCAAGTTTCAGGCCTGATTGTGCATCAAAGGATAATATCATGACGCTGGTGTACGTTGCCTCTCACGTGGTTAGGAGGAACCTGACCTGGGGGGCTGACCTGGAAGGAGCCAGCCTAGTTACTCCAAAGCTGGGTGGGGTGCTCCTCCCCATCCTGCAGTATGTAGATGACACGGTAATGATGAACCACACAAGAGCCTGATTACAGAGATCCCTGAACGCACTGTTCTGCTATAATCTGGTGAATAACCTGCAGGTGAACCAGAACAAAACCAAGATCGTTGTTTTTGGCAGGTATCCTCACAAAAAACAAATTCACTAGCAGCTGGGAGCCTTGCATATCTCGACAGCTGCAGCTTACAGCTACCTCTGAGTTTGGTTCTCAGAATGGGCCAAGCCGGCTGTTCATCTAAGGGATCCCGGATTTAAATCCCTCAGTGTCATCAACTGTTTGAATTGCCTAAGTATTCACCTACATAATCCAACCACTGAGCCTGTTCTGACAGCTTTAAGAGCAAAACTGATTCATGCTCTCAATTACGCCCACTTGGCCTTCCCAAGTGCCATTGACACATTTCTAACGGATGCCAAGATCAAGTCATACAAGAAAGTTCTCCCTGCCCCCTCGCCAAGCTAGAAGAACAAGGTTAAGACTGGATCTGGGTCTCAAGAGCCCTGACCTTGCATGTCAGGGGGACATTATAAAGTATTGTCTAAGGGTTTAACGAGCCCCAGTGTCCACCTTCAAATACCACCTTAAAACAATCTTTGAAGGGACAGACTCCCAATGGTAAGCATGGCTAGCAAAGGCAATCAACAGCTTGAAGATCAAGGCCGACCTGCTGCACGCCCAACAAATCCCATGCTCAGCCTGGAAAAGTGCTGTGAACCGGCAGGTGATAAGAGCCTCTTTCGAGTGGGATACCGAAAGACCCTGTGTCATCCCCATGACAAGTGTGCTGGATGCATCTTATTCCCCAGGGAAAGCACAGCCTTATGCACTTTCAGCCCAGGCCTGCAGTAAAATCCTTTACATGAGGCTTTTCACTTTACTGATCTTGTATTTTAATTCAGCTTGGCACCGTCAGGAGACGTCTGCATACAGGCTATAGAAGTAACGCAAAGAACCTTGGTATCACCTGCTGTTGTCCCAAATTGGTTGAGGCAAGTCGCTGTCTGCTTCTTCGCCTATTTCACTCCAAAGGTGTTAGGTTTTGCAGGGAGGCCTCGGATCTGTGCTTCATGGAAAATCCCCTTAATACCTCAGCTAGTCTAGGGAAATTTACTAACATCATCCGACAGTTACTTTCTGAAGTTGCCAACTGATGTCTCTAGCCATATCATTCAGTTTTAGGAGAGGTGCTAATCAGTGCTGTTAACTTCAAGGGTCCTGCGCTGTGTGCTGCTAGATCATGCTCTTCTCTGCCCAGTGGGCAGCCATTTTCATAACAGCCAGTCTCATTGTTTGCGCAGGCTGTTCCCTCACACTTATGCTTGTGTTTTTCTTTTTTGAAGGTGCTAAAGCTGTTTGAAGTTTTAATATTTATGATTTCAGAAATTGTTGGTTGAATTAATTGTCCCTTTATGTAGATGTCATGTAAAGTTTTTATACATGTAATTATTTTAATTAATCTAACATGAATTGACAGTAGTTGATAATCTTGCGATTTAGTACAGTGTTGTCACTAGACCATATCTTGTGCTGTAAAATAATCTGCTGAATTCTAATTGTGTCTGTTAAAAAGGCCCCAAGTTGACAGGCAGAGGAAGAACAACACTTGGGGACTGAGAGAAGGTTCCCAAAAAAGGCATTCTCTACCAGTTGAAAGGGATGTATAATGGATATTACTGTATTCGCAAACACCTGCCCCCATGCAACGCTGTTGACCCACCCCAGAACTTATAGGTATTTAACCTTACCCTCAAAAGTCAATTGGCAATTTTAGTAGCAGAATTTGACAGTGCTTTGGAGGCTTTCATAAACTACAACTTCTTGAGGTTAATAGCCTGTTTCCATGAACTGTATGCCTCGAAGAGGATCCCCAAATATGAAACTAGAAGTAAAATTTAATGTAGTACCTCCATCCTTAACATCGTGGCACTTCGAGGTTTTCCTCCCATACTTCATTATGAATGGTTTACAGATTCACAGTTAGGCCCATAGCCTGCATTTGGTTAACAAAGCAAGTGATTAGCCACTGTAGGCCCAGAGGGTTACATGCCATAAACATGGCATAGTCAGCATAGAGGAGGGCTGGGATCAGTCAGTGGCCAGTCAGAGGAAGCTCCCTGCAGTTTTGTGTCAGAGCAGTGCCCAAGCTGTTAATATACAGGTTAAACAAAAAAGGAACAAAGCACAACCCTGCCTGATTTCCCCCCCCCCTCCTCTATACCGACCACAAGGTACATTCTCACCTGAAACCGTATTGTACCTTAGCCCTGCTCCTCGAGAACAACTCTGAGAAAAGATATTATTGGAGGGTCTACTCCGAGCTCTGTCATAATGGACCATAGTTTGTCATGCAAAACACAGTCTACGTATGCTAAAAACAGATGGCCCTTCTCAATTAGAGAATACTTTCCAACTTACAAGGTGAGATTAAGTCCCCGTTCAATCGTGCCCAGGCCTCTGCAAAAAACATATTGTAGATCGGAGAGTATCTTATTGTTTTCCATCCACTCTTTTAATCTGTTAAGAAAAAAAATTGGCTTGTCTCTTTCACTAGGGAGTTGAGTAAGGAAATGGGCAATAACTGGCTGGGTTGGATCGATTGCTCTTCTTGAAGACTGGAACTGTTAAATAATCTGACAGAGTGTTCAAGAAGCCTAAACTGCAGCACACCTCCAACACCATGTCCATAATGAGGCCCCAAAAGAGAGTGTTAATCTTTAAAAGATCAATACGGGCCGGGAGCTTTTCCACCCTTACTAGCCATGAGGGCCCTGTTAATCTCATCCAGTGAAAACGAAAAACTACCATGACTCTGTAGGGGTTCCACTAAATCAATTGAGTCAGTGGGTGCCGGCCATGCAGGCACTAGGCTGGGAATAGAGTAGATCTTTAAAAAGTGTGCCTTACAGTCAGATTTAGTGATCACCACCTCCAGTCTTTGGGCCCTATTGCCCCTTAAATGGGGACTATTAATAACATCTGAAAGCTGAGAAATCTCAGATCATACTTGCTACAATTAGGGACTCCCAGGCTGTGTTTGTTAACTTTTTTTTTTCCCCCTATCCTTCAGGGCTAATTTATAGTCCTGTCTTCACATCTTCACTTCCCAGCTACACCTAGGGAATTTATGCTGCTTTAAGTCTGGGCCTTAGAGCATTTGAGGTCAAACCAGCCTGGTCTTCTAATATTAGATTGACACTTGCGACTGTTTAAGCGTTCCTTAATCCCCTTGGAAATGTTGAGGAAAGTTTACAAAATGTAGCTCATTTTGTAATCATCTACGCAGATAAAAAGGCCTCTCTATGATCAATGACCAGATTTTCCCAAAAATTGGTTGGGTTAACTTGGGACCAACGTAATGTAATACCATTAATTGTGGCTATTTCAATATTATCTACTGTGCAGTCAGTGTAATTCTTCGCCTGACTTGTCAAACAACTAAAATTAAGATTAACACTCTGCGGGTAGTGGACACTCAATGAAATAGTGTGTGTATGATAAAAACCGATAACAGTGCATTACGTCTTTAAGATGACAATCAATAACGACATTATAACCACTTCCATTAAATGTACAACTGAATTGGACAGGAAGGGTACAAACTTCATTAGAAAAGACAAGGTCATACTTAAACAGCAGCTCATTCAGCTTTTCACCATAAGATTTAGGCATGAATTGAGATTGATCAATTTCGTTAATGTCCATCAAACCACAAACCTTTTTGAGTGGAAGGGGGTATAGATGGATGCTAAAATCGCCACCCCAGATTATAGAGACTTCCTCCTTTGTACAGCAGCATATAGATTCGATGTCATGATCCTCCTGAGTTGGAATAATAGGTAAATCTCTTAATAATACAATTTCATGAAAATTGTGATTATGAGAAATTTCAATAGCAATGGTATGGTAGTACGAGCAGTAGACACATTTTTTATCTTAGAAAACGGCAGGTGATTAGAAATAAAAATGCATAAACTGCCCTTCGCTTTACTAGCCTTGGAAGCCACAGAAGGTGGATGAAATGTTCTATAGCCATTGATATGGACAGGCTCAACTGCCCAACTCTCCTGAAAACATAAATTGTGAAAATTGGTTATGAAGTGAATCCATTCTGGAATAGAAGCCTTAGCGCATAAGCCTGCTACATTACAAAAAAGAGCTCTTTAGGTCATTTCACACTCAAAATTCGCAGGTCTTGGGTCTGGGGTGGGGTGGGGAAATTAGCCGGACTAGTTAAATAGGGAGATAGATGAGGACTTTGAACAACTGAACAGTTGTTTCATTGAAATAAAGGACCCCGATCCTACGGGCCAAACCATCACCAGGTGAGTCAGCCTCCTTGGGCTTACCAATGAGTCAGTCTACTCAATCTAGTGCCGCTAAGGGAGCACAATGGTTGTAGGCTAAGATAGCAGAGTGAGGTTCAGGTAAATGGGCAGGAAGTGGACTAGGAAGGGAACTTGCATGGGTAATAGTAGTCAAAGGGCAACACAAAATATCTGAGCTGCAAAACTGAGATTTGATGTGGTAAAACAAATGGAGAAGTAGTTCTACATAAGATAGTGTAAACTAATCTGAGAGTTTTAAAGGTCAAAGCTACAAAATCTCAAGATAGTGTTTTGACACCCCTGCCTACCCATTTCATATAGAGTGCCAAACGTTGTGCTGAGACAAGACAGGATTCTGTGGTGAAAGGTGACTACCAGAGGAGTGTAAAGGGGCAGTGGGGAAAGTTGGATGCAGCACAACACTTGCCTCCTTGTGGACCAAAGTGCTGCTGACCATCAGAGGGCATGTTCAACAGGTTCTGCTGAACTTCCAACTTGAATCCGGAGATATGGAGCGCAGGGTTTCTGCATAAAAGAACACTACAAGTAAATGCTGTGACAGCAGTGTCTGCAGCATTTAGGGCACAGAGAATACTAGTGTTAGATATTTGCTTGCCCTCAGAGACTGTGGACCTCATTACTAGTGTCAGTCTGGACCACCGCCTGTGTGGTGGTCCAACTGCCACATAAGAACCCTGGCGGTCTGACCACCCGGGACCCTCCAGCTCCACGAGGATCTTGGATCCCGCGGTCTGGCGGTGGCAGAGATCCTAATCTGCCAGGGCAGCGCTGCATGCAGCACTGCCCTGAGGATTACAACATCGCCATGAAAAGGCTGGTGGAGAACTTGTTCAGTAGGCCACAAAGGGGCCCCTGCACTTCCCATGCACTTGGCAAGGGCAGTGTAGTTCCCCCCCCCCCCCCCCACCCCCCGGCCAGCACTGTCGCCATGTTCACTGTCTGATTTGCAGACATTGAACAATGAGAGGGTGCCAGTGCACCCTGCTGGCTAACGTATTGCTGCTGCCTCGATTACGAGCCGGAGACAATGCTGTAGCCTGTATCCTGCTAGGCTGGCAGGCGGAAACCTACATAACTCTTAATGGGTCTGGCAGAGAGGTAGCCAGTGTGGCGGCAACCTCCCCATTAAAAGTTCGGTGGACAGTGAAAACTGTCCGCCTGAACTCCTAACCAGGCCCTATGTCATGACCCCTCTTCCTGTTCCTCTGGGAGGTACTGGAGGAGCTCCTCCATTTCATCCCATTGGGCATGGTCCTATTGTGAGAGAAGGCCAATTGAATTGGCGATACTCCTTTGGTTGGTGGATTGCATGGCTTCCCCTTTACCTGCTACATCTATGAGCCTACTCTTTTTTTGCGGTGGCGGTGCATCCTCACTGGCCTGGGAGTTGGCCCATTTATGAGCAATAGTGACTAAGAGGGTCAGGTGGAATTTGCACACTAATTTGTAAATAGGGTTAGTAGGCAAAGCTTTATATTTGTATCTACCCTGGTTATTATGTCCCTGGATCGGACTGGGTCCTTATAGATTCTGGGGGGGTGACGTAGCATGCCCTTAAGCATGGGGACCTGGGAGGTAGGGGGATGGTATAGCAATGACTGAAGGGAGTTCTTCTCTAAGGGCTCTGGATGAAGATCTACTTTGTGGAGTAAAGCAGCTCAACCAAAAAGTTCCTGATAGGACGTAGAGTCATCATTAGAGGAGGGATGGGCAGGGTCCATGTCCCCTGTTGGGTCTGCGTGATAGGAGTCCATGGGTCACCGGGTGGAGGGTTGTCATGCATGTCATACCCTCCCCCATGCCAGCCTTTGTGATTGCGGAGACCCCCATGGATGTTATGTCATGGGGGTCCACCCGAGAAACAGGTGGCTGAGAAACACGATGAGGGGAGTGTTGTGCGTGGAATAAGGTACTGGTCTCCGTATCCATTTTCTTGAGCTGCTTTGGTGGACTAGTACTGCCCAAGGCTTCCTCAAAGGTCAGCTGTCGGTTTGAAGCTGCAACAGCAGCAGACCCCATGGGTGGACAACGATCCGGCCTGCATAGGTGTTTCTGCCTAGCGTTGATCTCCTCTTGTAGTCTGTAGAGGATCGATTTGACTGTCCCGGCACCAGACTTGCTTGTCGATGCCGATGTTTTTGGCTCCTTGGTCAGCTTTGGCTCAAGATTTGGGGTGGCTCCAAACTTCAGTTTGGTGCCAGCATTGGAGTAGCTGGTGTGAAGTGGTTGGCTTTGAAGGTTTCTTCGGTGCAGAGCTGGAGTTGGGCAGAACATCTGAAACCGTTTGCCAGTGCTGACCATATCCCAAGGGCACTGAAAGTCTGACTGGCGCTCCAGAGTGGTGGTGTGCCCTATGATGGAGGGCTGCTTGCCTTGAGAGCGTTGTCAAAAGATAGGGGTGCTGTACTCATTGGCTTCTAGGCTGGCGGAAGATCTTGATTTCCAGCTCAGAACCGTATTTTCTTTATCTGCTGTTTATTGTTGTTGATGATGTTCCCCCTCAATGTCCCCGGGACAGAAGAGGTCTGGGGTGTTGTCACTGTTTATATGTGAAATCTCAAGTTGACAAGCTTGACAGTTGCAAAAAGTATTTTTGGAACAGAACGAGCGGCAAGCATCACAGGCGACTTTGTTGCGCCTGGGCGATAGGCAGAAATTATAGATGTGCTTGAGGTTGTTTCAAGGATATTTCACGTGGCTGTGCAGGCGGAATTGAAATGGTGCCTGTTCCATCACTGTTGAGACATGACCGAGACAGGAGTAGGCCCAGAAGTGCAAGACCCACAAGGGGCTGCAGGTGAACTGAAAAATCACTCGAGCTCAGTAGCCAAATGTTGACCTGAGGTGGAGAGTAGGGGTAATGAGATTAAAGTACAGTAACAACGTAGGGAAGGAATCTGTGTGAACTAAAGAGAGCGGTGTTGTTGATCCGTAGCATGGCAGCACACGTCCAAACCAAACAGTATAAGGAAAACAATCTATCAATGGAGCTCATAATCATGCACATGTGAATCTACAGTGCTACATACCATGGAAAGATGCATACAGGGTAATTAACATTTTCCTTTATTTGGCTACTTGATAAGCCTGTTACATGCCTGGAGTAACCCAAAAGGTTGTTGTAAAAGACACTGTTATACTTAATTCTTTGGCTTTAAAAACTAAAAATTTCAGACGTGTATACGTGTACATGAGGACAAATTGTGACCATATGAAGCCATTCATGTTTTTGACACCAGGGTCAAGTGAGGGCACCATCTGCACCTATATTGTGGAGACAAGATGGGGCAAATAAAGGATTCACTTGAAGTGAAAATACATGCTCCTAAAGTTTGCTCCTCTGATTAATCACATTGATTGATGGCATTAATTTAATATTATAAGTTTCTTTGGCCAATATATTTCTTGAAACTCGCTAACATCGCTTTATATAAATAAGTGGTTTCCTACCTGTGAAAATTTTAACCAGTTGAGAAGACTGTCCAATTTTAATAATATCAGAATTGGTAAAAAAAAAGTGAATTATTTCATTATAGGATTAGCCAATATCAGGTGTTGGGTTTGATAACCAATTGTCCGATGCAGCTCCAAGGTTTCCATAGTATACAAGTTAGGAAATCCTGAATGTATGTCATGCCGACCCTGCTGTCTTGCTACTCCTATTTTTGTCAGTGTAGTACACCATGACACACTGCCTCCTTCTGGTTTCAGCATTAAGCAAGTATATAGTAAATACCCAAAAACTGTCCCTTTCTTTTAAATAGCTACTGGACAGTCTGTTATATTACTTTCAGTTCACAAGATATTGAATGTGATAATCCTTCTAGCATAGTTTGCACCAAAACATGATTGTAACAATGGAAGTTACTAGCACAGTACAAAGCAAAAGCAGTTAAATAGTATAAATTGACGCTGGGCAGTACTAAGCCAGCATCAGCTTCTGTCAGATGTTATGTAATTTGTGATAAGGGTGCTTATTTGGCCAAATTTAGCCAAAGTAAATCGCTAGTCCGTTGAAAACATTTTGAAAACAGAACAAAGTGTATGGTGGAAAATAAAAAAATCTAAATAGATATTAGAAGTATTGGCATTTTTAACAAAACAATGTGTCCTGTTACTGACAGTGGAAGACAAATTAATCCGTCAAAGAGAAATCATACTTTATTTTTGAGTGGAATCTAATTTAACTGATAAAAATCTCCATAATTTCCTGTGACCTAGATCCTTAACTATCTTTTGTCTCAGCTTTATAACCCACTAAAGCTGAGAATCCCTTAAATATATCCCAAAAATTCTGAATATTGGTGGTTTCTGCTTTTACAAACAGTACTAGATCATAATCATAAACCTTTAGGTGTGTGGTCCAATTCAGTGGTAGAACTATTAACGGGTGGTTATGAATAGTAATTGTTCTATAAATAATGCAATAAAAACAGCGACATTGGACTCCTGATAGGTACCCTACTAGCTGTAATTGCTTCTCCCTTAACAGAGTTAGCCAACATAGTTGCCTCTGCTTCAGCATGTAGGTAAGTCTGCAGCCTTGTGAGATAGAAGAGCCATGCCCTTCTAAGGTAGCGAACAGACATCCCAGCTGATGAGGACAAAGGCTTCCTTAGCATGAAGAAGCCTCTCTATCACCAGATTCTGTTTCTCCAGTAAATAATTTGTGTGGAAAAACATCTACTACCCAGGAATACAGGTGTATTGATCTTTGTGATGTGCTTGATGTGTTCTAGCGACAAGAGGATGTGATCAAGAACATTCTGAGTTCTAAGAGGTATTTTACAATCTTTGTGAGGTGGTGCTGAATGTTGAGAGTTGAACACATTTTGTTTTTAGCCTACCTCATTTAGATCTTATTTTTTTATAATTACACCTTTTGTTTGTATACTTACAGTACCGTTACCTTTAGAGTACTTATATTGTCCTCATAATTTTAAAAATTGGATTAGGTAAATTCTAGTTTAATAGTTATTCAATTTTTATATGGCACCAATTTTATCAGAAGGCCAATACACTTTTTAACGACTATAAGAATCTTGTCCTGTGTTCTTTGTATTTACATGAATAGCATATCTTCAGAGAGTATGTTTCTGTTAACAAACTCCACAAACAAGTAGACATAGGATTGTTTCAGGAGGCCCTTTTCATTGCATAAGTGAGAATTACTATCCTCTTGGTACAAAAACACATCCAATTGGTAACTTTACCACTTCCTTTTCATTGTTTTAGAGGGCTGTGTGAAAATGAATACATGCGTGTGGATTCCTGTTGGCAAAACACATTGTGGAAAACGAGCTAGATTCTAATTTAGAAAGCCAATGCTCTTTGTTAATGATATTTATATTGAGTGTTAGCTATATAGCTCTCACCTCAAAATATATTTTCTCTAGGAATTGATGCTGTTGCTAAAACAAGTAGTAATTATTTTAAACGTTAACATCATAAATGTACATATTTTATATCTGCCTGATGAAATACTTCAGAATTTTGATTAGAGAACCCAAAAGAAAGAAGAAACAGTGGCCCCCATCAGACTTGTCCTCCCCCTTTAGAACTAGAAAATGACCTGCCTAATCTGGCATTGCATAAAAAGGGATCCTTCAGCAAAGTATGACTTTAGGCAGAGATGCTGTGATGGAAACATAAGTAGGCAGGGGTGAAATATTCACTGGGGACAGATGATGAGGATTACAAATAGCTTGCATTCTGAACATTTAGAAATAACATAGAATAGCAACTGCAGTGTAATGTTAATTTGTTATGTGCCGTACAATCTAAGAAATGAATGTGTTAATCTGCATTCTTATTTTCAGGTGTTTCTAGAGATTGAACCTTTTAATTTCCCTGCAGAACATTGAAAAACATTTCAACTGATTACATTTTTTTCTTCTTTTTTTTTCTGCCTGCACCTCTGCGCAAGGAAGAGAATAGTTAGTAATTGTGTAGCAGCCGCTATCTCCTATGTCAAAAATACAAGATCAGTAAAAGTACCAGTAATGGGCCCACTCTTCATGGCTTGGAGTATTTGCCTAGTTATCACTATGGCACTTTTTGCCGTTTTTTTCCTGCATACACTTTTCCACACTTGGATTCATGTGCGCTGAAAATGCCCCTCTGTTCACAAATAGGTGTTGTATCTAAGCTAATATCAGAGCATTACCACCTTTCCCTGTTGCAGAATCTGAATAACTTAAGAAGTGAAATTCAGATCTTCAGCATGCTCCTGGAAGCCTAGCTGTAGTTACATATTAAAGCATACCCTTTCCTTCAATTACTTTTTAGTCTTGATAGAATTTATCAAAACCAAAAGTAATACCATTTTGAAAAGCAAACGTTATGCTCAAAAATTGAATGCTTCATGCCTAAATGGAATAATATCTGCATAACTATACATAGGGCCTGATTACAACTTTGGAGGAGGTGTTAATCCGCCCCAAAAGTGACGGATATACCACCAGCCGTATTACGAGTCCATTATATCCTATGGAACTCGTAATACGGCTGGTGGTATATCCGTCACATTTGGGACGGATTAACACCTCCTCCAAAGTTGTAATCAGGCCCACAATGTTGTAAAATGTTACTTAAGGATCTGCCGCATCACACATTGAGTCTGTAGAGAGGCTGTCCTCTGGTCATGGAACCTTAATTTGCCTTTACAGCTTTTAATATGTATGTGTTGATGGTACTTAATTCTGCAATGCTTCCCACTTGCTACTATTGATGCTATAGATGTCAATTCGTCCACCTATCCTGATCACCTTCTGCCTCCTTCTTCCACAGTGCCATGTCTGCTGTGTTCTTTCCTATGTTCATAATAAACCTTTCATACATTTTGCAGAAATAAATCCTTCAAATGGCTGATGTCTTTCCCACTAAAGCTGACATATCAAAAACATGGTTTTACTTTTTTCCCTTCCATTTAACTTATGATAACATTTTATTTGAAATATTTAACTAAGAATCATGGATGCTTTTTGGTTAAAGAATCAAGCATAAATGTTTTGGTCATTTTGGTATTATTCTAGCATTGCTAGAAATGGCAAATATTATGTTTTTACAAACTTTTGATTTAAATCCGCAGAATTGTGAGCACCCAGCTGCCTCCTCCACTCACTGCTAAAGTCTTGGTTAAAAGAGATAAACATTTGGAAAAGGCAAGTATATTTGTTGAATAACGTTAGACATTGTGTAAGAAGGTTGTTTAATGGTAATGTTGAACCGTTATCTATCCAACTTGAATTTTTTCAGGGAAGGACCTCATGATATGTTGTGGGAGTGTACTGGTGCAATCTCATATCACAGTCTAGTAGCAAAACGTTTGGGTTTAAGTCAAAAATACTGTGATTTATTTTCTAAATCTAATTAGATAGGGTGTATTTCATACATTTTTTCACTTTCTCTCCCCTAACCTCTTGAGTAGGATTCAATCCCCACCCACATATAAATCATCAACTGAATTTGTAACACTGGGTGATTAGTTTTATCTTAATCTGTACCCTTGCTTTCATTTTTTATATTTTTTTCAAGTTAGACTGTGGGTTTGACCTGGCTCTCTCTGCGGGGTTACCCCCCAATATATTTAGCTTTTACCCTCCCCTTTACCCCTTTGTTGAACTTGTTTTTGTTGTCCTTAGGACTCTGTTTACTTTACCACTGAGAACCAGTGCTAAAGTGTTGGTGCTTTCGCCTTAAAACATGGTAGACTTACCATGCACCCGCTTGGCCTATTTAATTTATTTGTATGTCCCTTGTAAAGTGGTAATACATGTGCACAGGGCCTGTAAATTAAATGCCAGTAGTGGGCCTTCAGCACTGATTGTGTTAACCCACTTAATTATATTTGTATCACTTGTAGAGCTCATAAGACCAATAGGTATTCAAGTGCAAGAAAAGAGGATCCACCAAACTACGCTTAGGCAGAGATCTCCTGCAAAACCAGACAAACAAGCATGTAAGGGATTTATAGAGGGCGGGTAAGCCTCCCTTCTAAAGAAAATAACCATGTCTAAGAGTTGTTTGCGGCACATGATGGCTACCCAAGTTGCACTTTGCACACACAGGTTGCAATGGCAGGGGTGAGATGTGTACTTTTTAACTGCCATTGTGACCTGGCAAAATAAATCCTTTGTCAGGCTCAAACCTTCCTTTTTAATACAGATTTGCCATCCCTAGGGTAGGTCCTAAACAGTCTACTGGACAGTGAGGAATATATTTGAAAAATAGGACATGTAAATTTAGATTTTATGTGCTCTGGTAATGAACAACATTTAGATTTGTTTTCAGTACTACAAGTCCTGCTCCTCACAATAGGATAACATTGGCGGTACCATATTACATTTAATAAGCTGTAACCTCTAAATGGGAATAGTTAAACAGTTCATGTTTGGTGTCTTTAGAATTGTAATTAAATGCCTTCTTTCATGGTGAGGTCGGATTTGTGGTTATAGTTTAATCAAAGGAGTGCCCCTCTGCTGCCCTGCTACTCTTTTGCTTTGCCGCCTGCTGCCCTACTTGCTAAGAAGGATGGTTGGACCTGCACCCTTCATCCCAAGCTGAAGTGACTCCAAGGGTCAGCCAGCTGACCCCTTGTTCTAAGCTTCAGGGACATAGCAAGCTCCAGAGGCTCCCTGTAACTACCAAGCTGACCTGCAGCCTAGATCTGCCTGAGCCCTGCAGGCCTCTGCTAAAGTGGGTTCCTGCCCCCTCCCAAGTGGTGCCCCGCAGGTCTTGGACCCTTGGTGAGTCCTCACTTGAGCCCTTCTGAGTTTTTTGGGGTTTTCATGCACAGGCTAGTTTGTGGCAAGATCTTGCCGCCCGCCAATGCAAAGGTCCAGCGAACCTGACTCTTCGCACTACAGGACTAGCCAACGATGCCCAGCAGAGTGAGATGTGCACTTTGTGCTACACCATCAGCAGTTTGCTGAGGGGCATCCAAAGTGAAGCAACGCCGAAAGGAACTTTTCTCTGTGGTGGTGATCATCCATTGTTGTATAGCTATTTTAGGGATGTCTCGGGCATGTATTTTAGTAACTAGGCCTGCCGCTTGTGCCCTTTAGCCCAGTTATATTTTATTCTGCTTCATTTTTATTATTTCAGAATAGGCCACATTTGTGGTATTGTTTTATTTTCATCATCACGTTAGGAGATTCCAACTCCAGATGACCACAAACGCATGCTGATTGATTTTGATAGAGCTGCTTGCTGAGACTACCGGTTCCATGGCCTACATGTGGATGGTGTCTCTATAGACAACAGGCTTCCTTGCTCAGGTATAGGGGATGACGTCTTCCCAGGGGGAATCCTGAAGGGCGGATTAGGGCTTATTATGCTGTGCCCTAACATAGTTTAGGTAGGACCTGCATATATTACATTTTGTGACAGTATGGTGGGACTTTTCTTGTGTTTCACTTTGCTTGTCACCATTTTGCTTCTAGCATGTTTCATTATTCTAATTATAGCAATTCATGCCATTTTATCTAAGATGCAGTTGTTTCAATAAACCTTATTGAACCATTTTCTGCCTCGGTTTGCCTTTGCATGTGTAAGACTAATGTAACTGAGAGAAAGGGATGAGTACTGATGCGCTACGATTTCCTTGGAATTAATCTTATGCGCCCAGTTGCCACAAATCATCCCTGCTCTTGGGCAGAGATGAGGCACTGCTAGTTGGCCGGAAGTAAATTAGACTGACAGTTGTCACATGATGTGGGATTGGACTCAGTTCCCCACAATTCAGGTGATGCTGCCACCCAAATCCAGCAGCCTTGTTAGGATAATGAGCTCATGCAACACCATGATGCCCACTATACTCTTCATGCTTCTTCGAGGACCATCCACAACACTCTTCCTGCTCCTTGCAGCCCCTTCCACCGTGAGTAGAACTTGCGTTTGACTGGAAGTGAAGTCTTTCAGCAGGATTAACCTGGTCCCTGTATCTGGAGCACGGTCCATCATGCTCAGCCAGAACTTACGACTTTAACCCGGCCTCGCACAGCTAAATAGCCACGAGCTATGCATTGAGCTTTTGGCGCTATTTTCCCTTAAATCTCTAAGACTGCATATCTCTGGTTCTATTAATGGGATTCTTGCCGTTTTGGTGTCAAATTATTTATTACATTTTTCTCTATTTTTCTAATTTTGTGTTGGATGTTTCTTGTGCTGTGTTTTCAATTTATTACCATTTGAAGTGCTGCATAAATACTTTACACATTGCCTCGAGGTTAAACCTGACTGCTCTTTGCCTGGCTACTAGAGGGTTGAGAACAGGTTAACTTGGGGTTTGCTTGTGACTTCACCCTGACAAGGATTGTGGTTGCTGCTTGAATAGGGCCCCCTAAACAAATGTCCCAGTTTCTTACAGACTACATTAAAGAGGGGGAGAAACACCCACATGTGTATGTATTGGAAGCACAGTTTGACTCTATAGCATTACATTGGAATCTAACCGGGCCACAAAACATCATAAAAATTTTACTAGACCTGTAGGTCTAGTGACTCGAATAATCTACCTGACCTAACTCTAATTTACTTGACCTGTAAAATGGTCTCAAGTTGTGTGATCCTATGGAAAGATTTTATTTTACACACTTGCCTTTTTCTTCATTACCACATATGAGCACTCCTTCAAATATCTGAGTTTAGCATTTTTTGCGGTACAAAGACCTCTTTTGTTTGATTTAAAACACTAAACATTTGCTCCATGTGTTTAAGAATCTGGCCCGCATATAGGGTACACATGGCCCCCGACTTGCCTCTTAGTTCACTTAGTTCAGCATTGTCATCAGATCCGGGTCAGCAATGTTTCTCAGTTCATGTTAAAAAAAACTCACTTTTAATAAATATATTACTACAGCATGATGTGGTAGTGCACTGTAAATTACAGACCTCACACTTTCTATTGAAATTACCACAAACGTTCCCACTAACATGGAGTTTTACTGATAAAATCCTATAGTTTATAAATAAATAATGTATGGGAATTGGGTTTCAGCAAAAATATTTATCATTTTCACACTGCTTCCCCTCCCTTTTAAATACTCTGCACCTAGGTTTT
Source organism: Pleurodeles waltl (assembly GCF_031143425.1). Lineage (NCBI taxonomy): Eukaryota > Metazoa > Chordata > Amphibia > Caudata > Salamandridae > Pleurodeles > Pleurodeles waltl. The sequence continues at coordinate 853,739,936 of NC_090450.1, forward strand.
AGGGCTGTCTAGGGATTATCTTAGGGGTAGTTTATATTTATAAAAATTGAAGGTTGGGTACTGCAAAAGGTTTACTTTGCCAGGTCGAAATGGCAGTTTAAAACTGCATATACAGACTCTGCAATGGTATGCCTGAGACATTTTAAAGTGCTTGTTAATTTGGGTAGCACAATCATTGCTGCAGGCCCACCAGTAGAATTTAATTTACAGACCCTGAGCACATGTAGTGCACTTTACTAGGGACTTATAAATAAATTAAAAATGCCAATTGGGTATAGGCTGGTGTTGCCATATTTTAAGCAAAGAGCACAAGCACTTTAGCACTGCTTAGCAGTGGTAAAGGGCACAGAGTCCTAAGGCCAACAAAACCAAATTGAGCAAAATATGTAGGGACAATTGGGGATGACCCTGCATTAAGGACCAAGTCCAACAAAAATCCTCTAGCTTTGCAGTCAGAGAAAAAAAGGTAAAGCCAATCTTCAGAATTAAACAAGCAGCATATTGTAAGAAGACCCAATCTGATGTTTGACTCCTGTCTTTGAATACAGAGCAAAAACAAGATTTGAAGTCATCTTTATTCCTCATTCACTTTCTGACTATACAGAACGCCTGTTCATTTTCTGCTCTCCAAAACAGATCAGTAGTCCCTGAAAACAGCTAACTGCTGCCCATTATCCTGCGAGTTCAGCAGTGGTCTTTGCTATTTCATGAAGATGCCAGGCACTATCTTCAAAGGGCACTTGCTTATTTTTGTTCTCTAACTTCAAAGTCAGATGATTCATGTGACAATCTTGCAGAATAGCGGGAGTACGAAAGAGTTTTTTCTAGCACACTAAATGAACTGTGTGAGTGTTTCAGAATATATCAGAATTATGAATGCACAAGTTAAGCAAATTATTTTGGTATTTCTGAAGCATGTTGGAAACAAGTACTTCAAAATGATCAAAACAAATCTTTAAACTACTTGGTGCTATTTCCACACATTTTTGTCTGTGCACTGTGTAATTTTATTAGTAAAACTGTATGTCTGTGCAAATGTGATGGTCATTTTAATAGAAAATGTGTTGTCTGTAATGGCAGTGTACTACCATACCATGATTACACTACGCCACTCCACTCTACTCTGCACCACTCAACACCACTGCACTCTGGACCACCCCACACACTCCACTCTACGTCACTTCACGCTATGCCTCTCTGCACTTCCCTGAACTACTATACTTTGTTAATGCACTCTTCGTCGCTCTACTCTACACCACTGCACTCTATAGCACTCCAGTCTAGGCCACACCAATCTACTCTGCACAACTCCACTCTACGGCATTGTACTCTACAACACTCTGCAACACTGCACTTTATGCCAATGCATTATACTCTGTAACACTCAACTCTATGCCCCTACACTACGCCAATCCACTGTACGTCACTCTAATCTGCACTGCACCACTGCACTCTACTTCACTTTATTACATGTCATTACACCCTGTGCCACTCTATGCAACTGCACTCTACCCTGCACCACTCTACTGTGTGACACTTCACTCTGCTCTGGAACAATCTACTCTGCTCCACTCTATGCCACTACACTATATGCCACTCTACTCTTAACCTCTGCACTCTCCACAACTACACTGTCACTGCACTCTACTCTGCATCACTGTACTCCATGCCACTGCTCTCTAAGGGCCAGATGTACCAAAGGATTTTACCCATTCTGTGTCTATGGGAAAAAGCTTTCGTACATATGGCCCTAAGCCACTCTGTTTCACTCTTCTCCTCTACACTTTGACAATCTACTCTGCAACACTACGCTTTCCACAACTGAACTCTACTCTGCACTATGCCACTCTATGCTACTCCAGTCTACTCCACTGTACTGTATGGCACTATACTCTACTCTATATCACCCTGTGCTATACTAGTCTGTATCACTCTACTCCACTGCACTCTGCCACTCAACTCTACTCTGCACTCTACATCACTACACTATATGCCACTCAACTCTACTCTGTGCCACTGCCCTCTGCATCACTCAACTCTACACCACTCTGCGCCACTGCACTCTGCACCATTCTAATCTGTGGCACTACACAATGCTGCATTGTCTGCTAATTAATTCAATTCCACTGCACTTTGCAACACTCTAGGCCAATGCACTCTACATCAGTCCACCGCACTCCATACCACTCTAGTATATGCCACTCTATGCGACTCTCCACTATGCCATTACATTACATGACACTCACTGCCACTACACTCTACAACACTCTACTCCACTCTTCACCATTTCACTTTACAACACTCCTCCCCATTCGTCTCCTTTTGGCCATGCTGGTTTACAACATGGCTAAAACACGTTGGCAAAGCCGATAGCTCTTGCATAGGCAAGATCTATTGGCTTTGCTAATGCTTTTTTTTTGTTTTGTTTTGTTTTTTTAGAGACTGTAGGAAAGTGCCCTTTTTGACATGGTCACCCCTTCTTTTTTTGCCACTGCTACTGACGTTTTTCAACTGAAGGTGCACTGGGTTCCTGCTAACCAGGTCCCCAGTGCCAATGCTCTTTCCCTAAAACAAGGTAAACTCATCTAAATGTGTGCAATTGGCTCACATTTTAGCACTGCTGTAAGACCCTAGTAAATGGTACCGCTGGCTTGGCTACTAATAAGTGGTCCGTAAGGGCTGCAGTATGTATTATGCCAATCTAAGCCCCTCCCCCCTTACAAATTGCAAGCAGACTGCCATGGTAGGTTGCATGACATAGTTCAACCCACAAGTGAAAACAGGACATGGTACATTGGAGCCCTAATGCAGGGTGCATTATATTTTATTTGAGGACATGTTCGCATGAGCAGATAATGCCCCTGTGATATCTAGTTCAATTACTAGATATTGCAAGTAAACAGGGAAGCCATCTGGTACAGGGGATTGGTCATTGCCTGTTACCCAGCTGCATAATGGCTTTACTGAAACCTATGGTGTGGTGTATCTAAATCCTCATCTTAATAAATCCATACCTATGCCAGTATTGAATTTATGATCTGCACCCAGAAGGTCACATTAGAAGTGCTCCCTGAAAACCTTGTAGTCCTGTAGTGTGCTAGCTGACTTCTGCCGACCAGCCTGCCACCACAGACGAGTTTCTGGCCCTCTGGAGGTCAGAGCCCATGTACTCAGTGGCCAGAAACAATTCATGCTTCGGATAAAGGTGTTATCACCTCCTCTAGCAGGATGGCTAGTGAATCTGCATACCAAGGCAAGAGACTTCAGAGTCCCTGCCACCTTTGATTTGTGACCCAGGCATCTCCTCGACCTGGGAAATGCAACCCTCTGTTCTGCGGCCCATTTGGCACCAGTAGAGGTGGGAAATTAGCTATGCAATTAGGCATGTTGCACTATCAGGCTAGTCACAACTCAAGGTGAGCTGCCTGATGTACTCCACGAAGGAAGGGTTTCACCATCTTGTTTTGGTGGGACTAGGAATTCTGGAACAGGGTTATGCCCACTCTCCATAGGAAGTGGTTGTATAGGGGGTGTAGGCATCCCAAGGTAAATAGCCCATTGGCTACTACCCTACACTCCCCTGAATGCCCCTAAATTGAGTATTTAGGTGGCCCCTACATCAGTACTTCAGATTCGACTGACTGAAGAAGAGGACAAAGTAGAGCCGATCAGTGTGAGAACTGCGGGCAAGCTGAGGACTTATGGCACCAAACCTTGCCTACTCTCAACAATCACAAGAATCCGGCTCGTCCTGCAGCTATGCATCTTCCAAAAGCCTCCTTGGGTTGCCAACATTTCGCCAACCAGCCAGCGTCTCCCTTGGAGTGGAGGAGCCACTTCCTTACATCTGCAGGCACTGACCGTACTCACCCAGTCTTACCTTTTTGCTGGCCATCAGGCCCACCAAGGGAGTAGCTCCACAAACATCGACTGTGCCCCCTTGCTCCCAGGACCCTTAGGAACTGAGACTACCTTTGGGACCTCACAGACTTGTCCCAAGGCCTCCTCTGTAGCCTATTTCTAGGTGGTCCTCCTTTTTTGCCAGCGGTGCAGTGCGCAAGGCTACCGACCCGACCAGCACCTCTACACCCGAACACTACTGAATCTGCTGGTGGCTCACTTGACCATGTCTCCCTAGCACCTTAAGCCCTAAAGGGGGACCCCAGAATACATTTGCAAATACCTCTCTGCAGTACATACAGGTTTCTCTCACCATAGGAAAGCCTTACCGGATATAAGTGCATTTGTGTGATATTTTTGCCTGTGTAAAAAAAAATATTAATAACTCCTATCAGTACTTACCTAAGTCTGAAGATTTTGATGTCTAAAATAACATACAAATCAATTGTATTTTTCTAAATTGGTCTTGAGTTTCTTCTTGAGTGTGTGTCTCATTTATTAACTCTCTGTGTTCAGCAAATGCTTAGCACTACCTTCGAAAAGCCTAAACTGCTTGCCCACACTACCACAAATGAGAGCATTTAGGGTTATTATTTGAACCCCATTAGCCAATAAGGGTTGCCTGTACCCTCTGCATAGTGTACCCCCACATTGGTACACTACATAGATAACCAGCTTCCAACAGCGACCATCATGGTCATCATCCTTTTTTTTGGAGGGGGTGGCAAGGGTGGAAGCACAAATTGATAAAGCTGATAAATGTTTATATATGGTAGCCACCTAATCCCAGCACCCACATACTTCAATCCGTTGATTATTGAACAAGTAAAAGCCTCAGCTGCCTTGTGCAGCAGTGAGGACAAAACAAGCACACACAGTTCAGCAGTCACAAGTGTCAGTAGGACTCTTAGGGAGGGGCCACATGGGTATGACCAGGTGCTGCATACTCTGTTCTGAAGACTGATAGAATTCCCTGGCACCGATAGTGCTCACCGCCATGGATTTCATGGCGGTTCCTGCCGCTGGAAATCCACGGCGGTAAGCAGGGTCACAATACCGGTGGCGGTATTGTCGCGGCCGCCGGGCTGGAGACCCAGGTCTCCAGGCCAGCGGTCGTCTCCGCCCTGGTGGGCAAAGAGTTTGCGGTGCTACAATCACCATCTTCTTAGCTTTCAGGAACAGGCAGACTTGAATCAGAAAACCCAATTTTTCAACACAATTTTGGCATTTTACTGGGACATACCCTATTTTTACAATTTTTTGTGCTTTTAGACTCCTTCCAGTTAGTGACAGACATGGATCCCGGAAACCGAAACATTTCTAAAAAGTAGACAAAATTCTGAATTAAGCAAGGGGTCATTTGTGTAGATCCTACAAGGGTTTCCTGCAGACAATAACAGCTGAAATGAAATAGTATTGAAATTGAGGTTAAAAAAACTGCAATTTTTCTCCATGTTTTACCCTGTAACTTTTTCCTGCGTTGTCAGATTTATTTAAAGCAATATACTGTTACGTCTGCTGGACTCTTCTGGTTGCGGAAATATAAAGAGTGAAAAATAGGTAATAAGAAAACCTTTCTATTTCCAAAATGGGCACAAGATAAGATGTTGAGAAGCAGTGGTTATTTTTAACATCTCTGGATTCCGGGCTGCCCATACTAGCATGTGAATTACAGGGCATTTCTCAAATAGACATCTTTTTTACACACTGTCTTACATTTGGAAGAAAAAATGTAGAGAAAGACAAGGGGCAATAACACTTGTTTTGCCCTTTGTCCCCCAAGTCTCCCGATAAAAATGGTACCTCACTTGTGTGGGTAGGCCTAATGCTTGCGCCAGGAAACGCAACATGGACACATCAAATGTTTACATTGAAATCTGACGTGTTTTTTGCAAAGTGCCTAGCTGTAGATTTTGGCCTCTAGCTCAGGCGGCACCTAGAGAAACCTACCAAACCTGCACATTTTTGAAAACTAGACACCTAGGGGAATCCAAGATGGGGGCTGTTACCCAGAATCATTTGCAAACCTCAAAAGTTGGGCAACAAAACACTTTTTCCTCACATTTTGGTGACAGAAAGTTCTGGAATCTGAGAGGAGCAACAAATTTTCTTCCACCCAGCGTTCCCCCAAGTCTCCTGATAAAAATGGTACCTCACTTGTGTGGGTAGGCCTAGTGCCCATGACAGGAAATGCCCCAAAACACAATGTGGACACATCACATTTTCCCAAAGAAAACAGAGCTGTTTTTTGCAAAGTGCCTAGCTGTGGATTTTGGCATCTCTCCCTCAGCCGGTACCTAGGGAAACCTACCAAACCTGCGCATTTTTTAAAAGTAGAAACCTAGGGGAATCCAAGATGGGGTGACTTGTGAGGCTCTCACTAGGTTCTGTTACCCAGAATCCTTTGCAAACCTCAAAATTTGGCCAAAAAACACTTTTTCCTCACATTTCGGTGACCGAGATTTCTGGAATCTGAGAGGAGCCACAAATTTCCTTCCACCCAGCGTTCCCCCAAGTCTCACGATTAAAAATGGTACCTCACTTCTGTGGATAGGCCTAGTGCCTGCGAAAGGAAATGCCCCAAAACCCTATTTGGACACATCAAAATTATCAAATACAAAACTACCTTTTTTTTTTTTTTTTTTTTTTTTGGGGGGGAGGTGCGGGGGGGCACCTGCGTTTTTGGTCCTGGGCTCAGTAGCCATATAGGGAAACCTACCAAACCCAAACATTTCTGGAAACTAGACACCTGAGGGAGTCCAGGGAGGTGTGACTTGTATTGATCCCCCAGTGTTTTGATACCCAGAATCCATTGCAAACCTCAAAATTTGTTTAAAAAAAGCATATTTTCCTCACTTTTCCTTGGGGTGTCTAGTTTAAAAAAAATTCTGGGTTTGGTAGGTTTTCCTAGATGAAGACAAACCCGGGATCAAAAACATAGGTGCCCCCTCCCCACCAAACATAGGTAGTTTTGAAATATATCATTTTGACGTGTCCACGTACTTCTGTGATGTTCCAAACACTAAAATTGTGAAAAGAAACACAATTAGGTCATGTTAAAAAGACCCCTCGTCTACCAACCAAGTTGGAGGCATGCTTTATCATCAGGGTCCCACCTGAGACACCTAGCGTGTCACAGGTGTGTTGCGATGCCTGATTGCAGCGGAGCAGGTTTTGTCATTTTTACCCCACATACTGGTTGGATTTGGCACGAGGGTGAGTGATGGTTCAGTAGATCAAATTTTATTAACAAGACATTTCACAAAAATGAAATTCACTGTTAATAACTGGAAGGCCAAAAAACGGAACCAATGATTCGCAGCTCGTGAGCTGTAAAGCCGCATAAATGCACCAACTGCTTTGCGGTCCATTCACACACCTTTCATACAGGACATGCACAAGACCATTCACTCCTCCAGCCATGGGCCCAGCACATTACAACACTTGCATCGACAGCGCCACTCAAGCGCCCATCACTTACATACGCCCACATGCCTGATACAGCAATCAAACCAGCCGATGGGAGTGTGTGGACTGACATTTGGCTGGCACCGCCAGCCTAGTGCCACCCCACGCACACCGCCAGCCAAGCGCCAGTCCACGCACACCGCCAGCCAAGCGCCAGTCCACACACACATCGCCATCACTTTTTTTTTGTGTATAAACAACAAAGAAACCACTAACTAATTATAAAATAAGTACAAAACTACAAACACAAAATCTCTAACTGAAAACATGACAGAAATATGAAATTGAACATCTGAAAACATAAAACAGGAAGTTTACGCTCACGGTATTTCCCCCCAAAAAATTTGGGTGTGGTAACTCCTGAAACAGCCGGCCACACACAGCCCAGGCTTTGAAGGGCAATCAGGGCAGTACATCTGGCTCTCCCTTCAGATACCTCTTCGGGTACATACTCTACATTTCTTAGTGGGCAAGTATTTTTTGGGAGTGGGAGGAAAGTGTTCTGGAAAGTGGCAATCTTTCAATCTAGCCACATCCTCCACCACTGCTACTCTAGAAACTCTTGCCTGTTCCACCACAATAAGGCTCTCTATCACTGGCTCCTGAAATTTAACAAATGTCATCCTTGACTCAGGTGAACAATCCTTGAACACAATAAAAACATTAAAAGTTGCCAAATGAAATAAATGTATGGCCAACTTTTTATACCACACGTAAGACTTACGAAGAGCAGTGTAAGGTTCCAACCTCTGATCTATTCTATCAACACCACCCATGTGCTTATTGTAGTCCAAAATGTACGCAGGTTGGCGCACTTCGGCAGCCTGACCCCAAATAGTCACAGGGGAGGTACTCTCATCATGGATGGTAGATAGCATGTACACATCCCTCCTGTCTGAAAATTTCAGAGCTAGCAGCTCATTATTCCGCAAGGCACTGCACTGTCCCCTCTCAAGGTTTTTACAGACAAGCTCCCTTGGATAGCCTTTCTGGTTAGAACAGATTGTGCCACAAGCAACAGTGTGCACTCTAAACAACTCCTTGAGCAACTGCACTCCAGTGTAGAAATGATCTACATACAAATGGTGACCTTTGTTAAACAGTCGTCTAGCAAGTTCCCACACAATTTTCTCGCTAACTCCAAAAGTGAGCGGACAACCAGGGGGGTCAATACTGGAATCCGTACCAGTGTAGACACGGAAATTATACACGTATCCTGTAATACTTTCTGACAGCGTATACAATTTAATTCCATACCGTGCCCTCTTGCTAGGAATGTACTGCTTAAAAACCAGACTCCCCTTGAACAGGACCAAAGACTCATCTACACTTCTCTTTGCCTGGAACATATACCTCTGAAAACCGATCTACAAAATGATCAAGGACAGGCCTAACCTTAAAAAGACAGTCGCAATCAGGGTGATCTTGTGACAAAGCTAAAGCATTGTCTACAAAATGGAGCATCTGAAGAAGAAGCAAATAGCGATTAAAAGTCATAGTTTTACTGAGTGCCTGGCCCACTGTTGCTTCTGTGGGTAACCTACATGGATGGCGATTTTGGGGGAGGGTGGTGCAGTATGGGGGGCATTGGTGCCTGATACGGGAGAGCGGATCCTGTTGGATGCACTGTGCCCCACGGGACTGCATGGGCTAATTTCGTGGCTCCGCTGCTTGGCGCACAGTAATAAACACACCTAGCCATCCCCACGGGCCCACGTCAGTGTTATAGTTGCTAGACAGTATGGGGAAAGCGGATAAAGGTCAATCCTGCTTGAACCTTGAAATCAGGGACTCTTCTAGGGCCTCGTAGGGTACCTTGTCCGATAGGGAGCAGGCATTGGGCGTCGCAGGATCATCATCACTGGAGACAACCCTACTAGTGATGCAGACCAGCCTGCAGCTTATCGATGGGAAATTAGACAATCTTTGTATGGATCACATCTCTCCTAAACCCAATAAACATTCCACGTGACTCACGGAAGTGGAATAAAGAATCTCGTCTACGGAAGACGACCTTTAAACCATTCACACAAAATGCTTCAATATGAAGAAGGTGCTCGCTGTCATCCAAGAAAGTGGATTTCGAGATGCAATAACCTGCACATCACTGGGGTGCCGGAATCGATTGATGTAGGCAAGATGGAGACATAAGTGGAAAAGATGCTGCTCTCTGTGTTCAGCACTGAAGCTCTGTCCCCACTGCTGGTGGTGGAGCGTGCACATGGTTCACTCAAGCCACGACCCCCTCCGGGTGCGACGCCCCAGCCGATCATTGCCCGGCGTTACCAGGACAGAGACATTGTTTCCAGACTTTTAAGTGAGAAACAAACCATCAGCTACCAGGGGAATCAGATAGCATTCTATCCTGACTTCACAGTGACTGTCCAGTCAGCTCAACGTGAATTTCTCCCTATATATAAAAAAAAAAAGCAGCTCCAGAGAGCCGAACTATGCTGTGCTGTACCCGACGAGACTGCAGGTGGAATTTAAAGGGGAGCAACACTTCCTCACTTCCCTGAAGGCGGCGAAGAGCTTTCTACTGACTGTAACGCCACAGAAACAAGATAAGCCTGTAGATAACTTAGCGGAAGATGATGTCTAAATCACTGAACTAGCAGTGGAGCCTGTGTGTTATTCGTAGATGCCTGTGCTAAACTGCCTAGAGAGTATGGGATTGCATGAGGCTTGGAGGAGGGGGGTGGAGTGCCCTCCCTCAACTTGTTTGTTTAGGCACAGGTGGTGTGACAATGCAACTTCCTGACAACCTCCGGTCACCCGGAGGCACCTGGTGATCCCCCCCTAAAGGGGCACCCCAAATGGTTTGGTTACGAAGTGCCAACTCTTTTTGTTTACTGTTTAATGAAAATGCATGTTTTTGTATTAAGATGGAATGTCTTTAGCAATGTTGCAATGCTGAAGGGGGTGTTTATGTTCTGTTATTGCGCCGCTCATTTGTCACACATAATCATTGGCTATACACACACAATGCGCCTGCTATGATATTACCCATTGCCATTAAAACAACAGCCCTACTAAGATGGTTAGACTGGGGGGGGTCCGGTGAACCTCATCTCTTGGAACGTACATGGGTTAACAATCTCCACAAAACCAGGTTGGTCCTTAACTCCCTAGACCAACATGGTATACATATTGCATTCCTCAATGATTCTCATCTAGAGCGGAGTACAGAAAAAACTGTGGGTGACAGCTGGATAGAATACAGGTTGACTTTGTCTTTTTCTACGTATCCCTGTGTCCACTTCACAGTCACATAGTCCCTAATAGATGACCAGGGTTAGCCTGGCAGTCATGCAGGGGTGTCTATACGGCACACACCTCACATTGGTCAATACCTACGCACCTAATATGGATGACCCTGATTTTTGTATGTCGGTGTGGAGCCGTCTACACGGCTTGCCTGCATCTACCATATTGTTGGGGGGGGGGCTTAACGTTTGTTTGGATGCGAGACTGGATAGGTTTAACCCAGCGGACGGTCATGGCAATAGGGCAGCCACCATTCTCCGGGCGAGTATGGAGGAAAATGGTCTGGTGGATGAGTGGTGCCTTCGGCGCAAAGAGAGGGCACTTTCACGTTGTCGGTGCATGGAACATGGATACGGTTTGATTATTGGTTGATTTCACAAGAGGCCTGTCTGTGTGTTGGAGTCTGAGCATCTACCCAATGCCTTATTCTATCAATCCTCATTGGTACTTCGTCTCGCACTGCCAAATGTGTCTCCTATACCCTTCACATGATGACTCAGAGCGTCAATGCTGCTGGATACGACATCCTGGAAGGGTTGCGGGTGGCAATTGTGGACTTTTTTGCTATGAATTTGGGGTCCGTGAGTGGTTGTGATACTCTGTGTTAGGCTTTTAAAGCCCCGATCTGCGGGGTTTGTACCAGCAAACAAGCCAGGTACTAAACCCTTTGAAGTTATCTCCACACCATGGAGGCCCACCTCCAGTCAGTAGAAAGGGATGACGAAACCAGCCTGCAACTGGCTACACTTGCCAAAATCCACGAGTGCCTCACGGATTTTCAGGACATTTCGGAGCAGGAATCTGAATTCTTCTCGAAGCACCATGTAGCGCGAACACAACAGTGAGGGTGGGAGGATGGGGCATAGTGTGGCACTCAAATTGCGGATGCCTGCAGGGCAGGGATCTATACTAAAGATCACTGAAGCGGAAAATAGAGATCGCTCCAAAATGCCCTCCATTCTGTCGCATTTCAGAAATTTTATTCTAAACTTTACAGAACTCAGACCACAGCTCCTATGTCAGATGTAACAGGAGATCGTGACAATACTGCCTTGGCTTGGCCTTCTTAGGGCCAATGCGAATATCTGTGGCAGCCAATCACTGTGGAGGATATTAAGGAAGCAATAAGGTCCATCCCCAACTGGAAGGCTCCCGGAGTAGCTGGATTGATAAGGGAATTCTGATAAAGAATATGCTAATTTGTTAGCCCCTTATTTGCATACTATGTATGAGGAAGCATAACAAAAACAAATACTACCTCCATCGCTTAAGGAAGCATTGATAGTCATTCTGCTGGAGCTGGATAAGCCCCCTGTACTTTGAGTCCTATAGACCTCACTCTCTATAAACGTAGATGCGAAAATACTGCCTAAAATCCTTGCAAACATCTTACAACTACTACTCCCCTTACTGGTTCTACCGGACCAATCCGGCTTTGTTCCATCTCGCTCCACGTCACATAACTGCACCTTCTTTGCTTTGCTACATCAGCTGGACCTCTCTATGCAGGCGGCAGCCGTCTTAGACGCTGCTAAAGCATTTGATTCCATTGCATGGTAGTATATGCTCACCATTATGACCTGCATGGGTTTGCTGGAGGAGTTCCTTCGCTGGGTCCTCCGTTTATATGCAGTGCCAACAACACGCGTGCATGTGAATGGGCATACCTCAGATGGATTACTGGTGAGGGGTGCCCATTGTCGCCCCTGCTATTTTCCGTCACCTTGGAGCCTCTGACTTGTGTCATTCTCCAAAGACATGCTGGTGTGACACTGCGGTTTAGTTTGAGACCAATAGGCATCTCAGTATATGCAGAGGACATGGTGTTGTATGTACAAGACACCTCGGTACACCGCTCTCCGGTAACCCGGAAATACATCAGATTTAAACACTATGTGGGGCTTCGCATCAACTGGTCCAAGTCTGGTATATTCCCACTCATACAAGACACACTGAACTGTCCCATTGAATTACCGCTGAAGTGGGACACTGACCTGGTTAAATACCTTGGGATTTGGATCCACAGGGATCCTGAATTGGTGATCTGTCATAATTATGGCACAGCAGTTTCAAAACTGGAAGATCGGATATCACGCTGCACACGCTTACCACTGTACCTAGTGGATAGAATAGCAGTATTGAAAATGGTGGTGCTACCAAGGTTTCTACATCTGTTTGTCAATGTTCTGATAATCCTATCCATGCCCTTTTTCACAAGACTTCGGTCCCTACTTCTGAGTTTGGTGTGGACGGAGAAGCAGCCCAGGATCAGCTGGAATTTTATCACCTTGCCATATGAAAGGGGAGGATTCAATGGTCCTGAAATATATCTCTATGTGCACAGGCTCATTTCGCACACTGCTGAAAAGTGGCACATGAGTATATACCACATGTCGCTGTGGAACACGATGCTGCCGCTTCCGTGCTGCTCCGGGCTTTATTAATGCATCGATGGGAGGGAATTCCACATGCGGAGATTCACACTATACACTCCACTACACGTTTGGCAGATGCTAGGGCGCTTGGTAGGGAAACATTCATTTTATGCTCCGGCACTACCTCTGTACCATCACCTGGTGCTTCCACACACAGGAGGATACAGCGCTTAAACTGCTTCATCTAGCTGGGTTAAAGACTATGGGAGATGCTTACTCCAATGACACATTTGTGGACCTAGAGGACATTAGCACCACACAGCTGTGCACCCCACTTTTCCGGTTTATCACAGGCATAGAACAGCTATCCGTCAACTTTATCCCCAGTTCCCCAGGGTCCCTCCTATCCCTCTTATACACACCGCTTTATAGGTGTTGCTCACTACTGACATGCGTCACTATTTAATAATCAAAGTATATTTTGCAGCACAAGCAGATAGGCAGCGGACAATGGACAGGGCTCAGGGGATCGGGAGTGAAGCACTACGGAGAGAAATACCCTGCACTGCAATTTAAGAATCATCCACTTGAAGTTTCTTCATCAAATGTATAATTACTCCTGTGAAACTCCGCAGGTGCGGGTTGCAAGATGATGCCCACTCTGCACACTGTGGGAAAGGGGAAGCTGATTTCATGCACATGGCCTGGTATTATAAGGCTGTATCTTCGTTTTGGAGACACATAACAGAGGCTCTTACAGAGATGGTAATGGAGCAAATCATTTGCGATCCTCTGGTATGCTTGCTGGGACTGATTCATGGTCGTCATCCAGCTCACCATCGATTTGTATCCATTGCCTTGCTAATAGCAAAGCGCAGAGTGGCTCTTCACAGGGGTGGCAGGACTAAACCCACTAAGATGCATTGGTTACATAATAGGACGTATTGGTAGACTCAGTTAGAATTATATACGTAGGAGTTGCCTAAAGAGTCGAGGCTGAGACATATGGCGGTCCTTAATCACATATCTCCTAGAGCATACAGACAAAGAAAGCTGAGGAAGGGAATAGGACCTGCCCAAATGTGGTAAAACCAGATATGAGACGTTATGAATGTAATGTACATTGGGGAAGTGCCATATAGCATAATGCATTTATGAATCAGTGAATGGGGGGGGGGGGGGGGACGATGGGTAGGTGCATGTTTGAGTAGATGTTTTTCTTGTCTCACTGTGCATGTCACCTTTGAAAATTTGAACCTGACTTAAAAACCTAATTTAAACAAAGTATTTGTTTCTTTCTAAAAGAAGTAACTGACATAGAGTGATGCTTATTTTAAGATAGATTTCTGGTAGCAAATAGCACAAAAGATTTTCCGATAAGGCATTCATCTCACTAAAATTGAGATCGGACCTCTGTTTGAGAAGTCAATGTTAATATTCCTGTGTTTTTTCTCTATCTGGTTGTGTATATGTACTTTCCTTGGAGTTGAAACCCAGGGATAAAGGTGTGCTCAGAAGAACCTTTTAATAATATTGCATTTTTTTAAGGAGGATGTGCTGCTGAAATTATTCAGTTCTATCTATGCTTGGTAAGAAATCAATTATAAAAGTAAACATCTATTGTTTATCAATGTAATAAATTCCCCCCAGTGAACATTTTGTTTTGTAAATTAAACCATGCCTATGCTGTGGTTCATCTTGTGAGTGTGTATCAGCCGAGGTCAGATGGAAAATATTTCCAATACCCTACAACTGAGGGTTTGAAGGACCTGAGTGGCACAGAATGACATGTTTCAGCCAAACAAATATCTTACTTGAATATAAATGGAGAAAAAAGTGCTAGCAGCGCAGGACACCCAGGCTTGTTTGAATGAAAATATCCACTTCTTAAGTTCTGGATTCAATGGAGTGCACAGACTGCACTTGGAGATATACAGTTCATACCGGGGAAGTAAATTGATGTTCTCACCAATCGTAGTATATAGCGGACACCCAGGCTAGATTTTGCAATGGATAGAGTAAAACAGAAGCTGGGGCATAAGAGTGTGTTGAAGTGACCTCTTACCAAAGGTGACATGTCATGAGAAAGCAGCATGGTTACTGCTCAGTTTTCTAAAATAATTTAAGCTATGCTCCACTTTGTGTATAATCATTCTCTATGCTTAGTACTCTTGCAGTTGAAGTATTTTTTCTCTCATGTTATCATTCCTTCTGTTACAGATAGATGCTGAAGATGGAAATATTTGCCAAGGCCAGGGTAAGCAAGAGATGAAATGTTAATAGTAAAACATAGACATTAGAACTGTAGCCCTTTTGTATAGGTGAGACATCCACATTTAATTTAGAGTCTAATATGTTTTAAACCCAGTAAACAATGCACATTCTTGTAGTTCCAAAACATGTCTTGACAACAAAAAAACTACCTGCAACGAGGGCAAGTAACTGCACCTAGCCAACAAAACGTTTGTATACAAAAACGACAACATAGGCAGAGTTATGAAAAATATAACATTGTCAGAATAAATGAGAAAGACGGTATAAACGCACTTCACATGTACAGTAAGAGCTTGTGTGAGAGAAAGGGATAAAAGCATACTGCTTATGCCAATTGAGTTCTAGGGTTTGTTGAAACATTTATCATAGAGGAAGTAGATGGAAGTGACTGACTTAAGTAGATGACTCAAAGCTGGTGTTCATTCTTTGGCCTGTGAAAGATAACAAAGTTACCATCCTCGAGTATATAGAACCTGGTGACCAATTAGAACAGAAGCACATTTAAATTTTAACTTCAGCCAGTGCCGTCTTCAGCTTGTGGTCCTTGGTGGATATGTTGACACTTGCTTAACTAATGACACTGTGTAGTGGGGGTCACAGGTAGTTCACTACGGGGCTTAGGGGCAAATTAATTCCACTGTTGGGTCTAGACGACAATGACTGATGGGAGTTGTGAATCCTTGTCTGTCTCCCCCCCCCCCCAGGTTAGGAGGCCTTCATGTATAGTTGGGAATGTGACCTGTTCAGATGAATATCACAAGGTTTCTTAGCTAGAACATAGCAGGTGTTAAGGCCAAACAATTGGATCAGGGGTGGGTAAGGTTTGTTACCCAGTTTGATGTAGTCTTGCTGCAGGAGACACCTGGGCACAGGAGCACTTTACCCTGGTTGGCAATTAATCTTTTGATGTGCAGGCACTTCCCTCTCATGATTCACAAGCCGTGTTACCTTGTTCCGTATTAATAATCTTGTTCGGGTTTCTTCTATTCCTGTAAGGCACAATGGAATCCAGTTTTTGTAGGTTAATGTTTCCAAGTAGTTTAATTTTTTTGTAGTGAATTTTTAAAATGCTTTGTGCGAGGTAGGATGTCAGATCGAAATCTTGTTTAACGCATTGTCAATCCTTGAGTCAAGGTCCCTCTCCAAAATTAAATCTTTTAATGTGCTGTTTGGTGGGGGGATTTTAATTGTAAGATAGGCCTTAACTGTATCTTCCCAATCATTTTTTTGGGTTGAAGATACTCCATTTTGCCCACTGTCATGAGATGCCAGAGGGAGACAGCTCCTTCAGGCTGCTGGGACACTTGGCCTGTCTAATACTTTGGGCAAGGGGGTGGTCTCCCCTGGCCAGCGACCAACTTTCATTGGGTGGGGCAGACGATCAGTCTTTGATTACGTTTTGGTTACTAGTTCCCTCGATAGTAAACTTAAATTTGGTATGGTCCATGAAACTTGTTACAGCGACCACCTCCCAGCTAGCAGCATCTTAGAGGCCTCTCGATTGTTAATTATTTCTGTGAACTCTATTACGTTTGAGCTGACTGGACCTAGTAGATCTCCCAAGAGGGGATGGTTTGATAAAAAACTTTAGGGCTGCAAATAAACAATTGAATGATGCCCTTAACCCCTTTCCCAAAGACCTGCAGGTTATCTCTTTGGCCAGGCTGCTTATAAGAAGGCTATTAGGGCCAGGAAGATGTCCCTGAAAGAGGATCGGTGGGAGTGCCTTATATCCACCTGCCATTCCAGGGATGCCAAGGGGTTCTGGGAAATTGTAAAGAGCAAACATGCTACCTCATGCCCCAATTATGACGTTGGTTCTACCGTTACCCTGTTTCAGTAGGTGGCACATTTCTCTAAGATATACACCTTAGGAAAGAGTAGTGGCATGGTGGTACCTATGCCCTCACCTAGTATTTTGTTTGAGCTAAGTGTGAAGAAGGTAAGTCACGTCGAGAAAAGAGACGTAGATAAATGTGTGTATATGTGTATATATATATATATATATATATATATATATATATGTTCGATGGCATGTGTAGCTGCAGATACACATGCTGTGCACAGTCCGCCATCTGGTGTTGGGCTCGGAGTGTTACAAGTTGTTTTTCTTCGAAGAAGTCTTTTCGAGTCACGAGACCGAGGGACTCCTCCCATTTCGATTCCATTGCGCATGGGCGTCGACTCCATCTTAGATTGTTTTTTTTTCCGCCATCGGGTTCGGACGTGTTCCTTTTCGCTCCGTGTTTCGGGTCGGAAAGTTAGTTAGAATCTCGGAAAAAAACATCGGTATTGTTTGCGTTCGGTATCGGGTTAGTTAGAACAAATAGACACCGAATTTTGAAGAGCTCCGGTGGCCCTTCGGGGTTTTTTCGATCCCCCGTCGGGGCCTGGTCGGCCCGGCCACGTTCGACTTCAAGGCTGATGGAACGGACCCCATTCCGCTTCTGCCCAAAATGCCATCACAAGTATCCGTATACGGATCACCATCTGGTCTGTAACTTGTGCTTGTCCCCCGAGCACAAGGAGGATACTTGTGAAGCCTGTCGAGCGTTTCGGTCGAGGAAGACGCTGAGAGACCGAAGAGCCAGGAGACTACAAATGGCGTCCACGCCGACAGGTCAAGATCGTTTCGAGGAGGAAGAAGAAGCTTTCTCCGTCCACGAGTCGGATTCTGAAGAACTCGGCGCCGAAGAAACACCCAAAACCGTGAGTAAGACGTCGAAAATCAAGACTCACGAGAAGTCCACAAAAGCCCAGGGGACGCCACCGCCAACAGGCCATGGCTTAACCCAAAAACTAGGTGACCCATCCAAGGCACCGAAAAAGGGCATGCTGGTGTCGAAGTCATCCGACTCCGGTCGAGATACCGCCACACAGCAACCTCGGAGCCGAGATAGCGGCTCTGAGAAACTTCGGCACAGAGACAGCGGCACCGAAGAATTTCGGCACAGAGACACCACGCCGAAAACAAAGAAGGTTTCTTCGGAGCCTAAAAAGACTTCCGAAAAGGTTTCGGTTCCGAAACATCCAGCCTCGGAGCCGAAAACTAGTTCCTATACAGAGGAACAAGGATTAACCTCCCAATTACATCGATTTGGAGAGGAGCTTCAAGCTGTAGAGCCTGACTACACGCAAAGAAGGCTTCATATTCATGAGGACACAGGGAAGATAACCACTCTTCCCCCGATCAAAATAAAAAGGAAACTTGCCTTTCAACAAAAGGACAAGCAACCACAGGCAAAGGTGGCAAGGAAAACAACCCCACCACCGTCTCCACCACCATCAATACATGCATCACCAGCAACAACTCCACCACTGATGCACTCACCAGGTCATACTACAATGAGTCAGGATGATCCCGATGCATGGGACCTTTACGATGCTCCTGTGTCTGACAACAGCCCAGACTCCTATCCTACAAAACCGTCACCACCTGAGGACAGTACATCCTACACACAGGTGTTCGCAAGGGCAGCTGAATTTCACAACGTCACCTTACATTCTGGACCAATTGAGGATGACTTTCTGTTTAATACCCTATCCTCCACCCATAGCCAGTACCAAAGCCTTCCCATGCTCCCAGGAATGCTAAGACATTCAAAACAAATATTTCAGGATCCAGTTAAAGGCAGAGCCATAACTCCAAGGGTGGAGGAAAAAGTACAAGCCACCGCCAACAGATCCAAGCTATATTACAACACAACTAACACCAGACTCAGTAGTTGTAGGGGCAGCTCGTAAGAGAGCCAACTCTCATACCTCAGGAGATGCACCACCTCCAGACAAGGAGAGCCGCAAATTTGATGCTGCGGGAAAAAGGGTTGCAGCACAAGCAGCAAATCAATGGCGTATTGCCAATTCACAAGCACTTTTGGCAAGATACGACAGAGCTCATTGGGATGAAATGCAACATTTCATCGAACACTTACCCAAGGAGTTCCAAAAAAGAGCGCAACAGGTGGTGGAAGAGGGACAAAGTATCTCAAATAATCAGATACGGTCTTCCATGGATGCAGCAGATACAGCTGCGAGGACAATAAACACTGCAATCACGATACGAAGGCACGCATGGCTGCGCACTTCAGGGTTCAAGCCGGAAATCCAACAAACTGTGCTCAATATGCCATTTAATGAACAGCAATTGTTTGGGCCGGAGGTGGACACTGCCATTGACAAACTCAAAAAAGACACCGATACAGCCAAAGCCATGGGCGCACTCTACTCCCCGCAGAGCAGAGGCACATTTCGAAAAACACCTTTTAGGGGAGGGTTTCGAGGTCAACCCACAGAAGCCACAACCTCACAAACAAGGCCTACTTACCAGGGTCAATATCAGAGGGGAGGTTTTCGGGGGCCAATTCACAAGAAATCGAGGAAAATTCCAAGGCCCCAAAACTCCTCAAAATAAACAGTGACTCACAAGTCACACAACCCCATCACATAACACCTGTGGGGGGAAGACTAAGCCAATTTTACAAACTTTGGGAGGAAATAACAACAGACACTTGGGTCTTAGCAATTATCCAGCATGGTTATTGCATAGAATTTCTCCAATTCCCTCCAAACGTCCCACCGAAAACACACAATATGTCAAAACAACATATAGATCTTCTAGGACTAGAAGTTCAAGCATTGCTACAAAAGGACGCAATAGAATTAGTACTAAATCTACAAAAAAACACAGGAGTTTACTCACTGTACTTTCTGATACCCAAAAAGGACAAAACTCTGAGACCAATACTAGATCTCAGAACACTAAATACCTACATCAAATCAGACCACTTTCACATGGTCACATTACAAGACGTAATCCCACTGCTCAAACAGCAAGACTACATGACAACATTAGACCTAAAAGACACGTATTTCCATATACCAATACATCCTTCACACAGGAAATACCTAAGGTTTGTATTCCAAGGAATACATTACCAATTCAAAGTGTTGCCATTCGGAATAACAACTGCCCCAAGAGTTTTTACAAAATGCCTGGCAGTAGTACCTGCACATATCAGAAGGCAGCAAATACATGTGTTCCCGTACTTAGACGACTGGTTAATCAAAACCAACACGCTAAGACAGTGTTCACAGCACACAAAATATGTCATACAGACCCTTCACAGGCTAGGTTTCTCCATCAACTACGCGAAGTCACACCTTTTGCCGTGTCAAACACAGCAATACTTAGGAGCGACAATCAACACAGCAAAAGGCATTGCCACTCCAAGTCCACAAAGGGTTCAAACATTTCACAAAGTAATACAGGCCATGTATCCAACACAAAAGATACAAGTCAAAACGGTAATGAAACTCCTAGGCATGATGTCTTCATGCATAGCCATTGTCCCAAACGCAAGATTGCACATGCGGCCCTTACAACAGTGCCTAGCATCACAATGGTCACAAGCACAGGGTCAACTTCTAGATCTGGTGTTGATAGACCGCCAAACATACATCTCGCTTCTATGGTGGAACAGTACAAATTTAAACCAAGGGCGGCCTTTCCAAGACCCAGTGCCACAATACGTCATAACGACGGATGCTTCCATGACAGGGTGGGGAGCACACCTCAATCAACACAGCATCCAAGGACAATGGGACATACATCAGAAGCAGTTTCACATAAATCACTTAGAACTGTTAGCAGTATTTCTAGCGCTGAAAGCATTTCAACCCATAATAACCCAGAAATACATTCTTGTCAAAACAGACAACATGACAACAATGTATTATCTAAACAAACAAGGAGGGACACACTCGACACAGTTGTGCCTCCTAACACAAAAAATATGGCATTGAGCGATTCACAACCACATTCGACTAATAGCACAATTTATTCCAGGGATTCAGAACCAGTTGGCAGACAATCTCTCTCGAGATCACCAACAAACCCACGAGTGGGAAATTCACCCCCAAATAATAAACAATTACTTTCAGATTTGGGGGACACCTCAAATAGATCTATTTGCAACAAAAGAAAACTCAAAATGCCAAAACTTCGCATCCAGGTACCCACAAGATCAATCCCAAGGGAATGCTCTATGGATGAACTGGTCAGGGATCTTTGCATACGCTTTTCCCCCTCTCCCTCTCCTTCCATATGTAGTAAACAGGTTGAGTCAAAACAAACTCAAACTCATACTAATAGCACCAACATGGGCAAGGCAACCTTGGTACACGACACTACTAGACCTGTCAGTAGTACCTCATGTCAAACTACCCAACAAACCAGATCTGTTGACGCAACACAAACAACAGATCAGACATCCAAATCCAGCATCCTTGAATCTAGCAATTTGGCTCCCGAAATCCTAGAATTCGGACACTTGCACCTCACACAAGAATGTATGGAGGTCATAAAACAAGCTAGAAAACCTACCACTAGACACTGCTATGCAAACAAGTGGAAAAGATTCGTGTATTACTGTCAGAATAATCGAATTCAGCCATTACACGCATCTCCAAAAGATATAGTAGGATATTTACTACATTTGCAAAAATCAAATCTAGCCTTCTCTTCCATAAAGATACATCTCACAGCAATATCCGCTTACCTGCAAATTACTCATTCAACTTCACTATTTAAAATACCAGTCATTAAAGCGTTTATGGAAGGATTAAAAAGGATCATACCACCAAGAACACCACCTGTTCCTTCTTGCAACCTCAACATTGTCTTAACAAGACTCATGGGTCCACCTTTCGAGCCCATGCATTCTTGTGAAATGCAATACTTAACGTGGAAAGTTGCATTTTTGATTGCCATCACCTCTCTAAGAAGAGTGAGCGAGATTCAGGCATTTACCATACAAGAACCATTTATTCAGATACATAAAAATAAAGTGGTTCTAAGAACGAATCCTAGATTTTTACCAAAAGTTGTCTCACCGTTCCACTTAAATCAAATGGTAGAATTACCAGTGTTCTTCCCACAACCAGATTCTGTAGCTGAAAGAGCACTACATACATTAGACATCAAGAGAGCACTAATGTACTACATTGACAGAACAAAACTAATTAGAAAAACAAAACAACTATTTATTGCCTTTCAAAAACCTCATACAGGAAATCCAATTTCAAAACAAAGCATTGCCAGGTGGATAGTTAAGTGTATTCAAACCTGCTATCTTAAAGCAAAGAGAGAGCTGCCTATTACACCAAAGGCACACTCAACCAGAAAGAAAGGGGCTACCATGGCCTTTCTAGGAAATATTCCAATGAACGAAATATGTAAGGCAGCAACATGGTCTACGCCTCATACATTTACCAAGCACTACTGTGTAGATGTGTTAACTGCACAACAAGCCACAGTAGGTCAGGGTGTACTAAGAACATTATTTCAAACTACTTAAACTCCTACAGGCTGAACCACCGCTTTTGGGGAGATAACTGCTTACTAGTCTATGCACAGCATGTGTATCTGCAGCTACACATGCCATTGAACGGAAAATGTCACTTACCCAGTGTACATCTGTTCGTGGCATGAGTCGCTGCAGATTCACATGCGCCCACCCGCCTCCCCGGGAGCCTGTAGCCGTTTAGAAGTAGATCTTGAACAATTGTTCATTTGTAAATATATTACTTTAACCTTTATTATGTACACACGTATTCATTCCATTGCATGGGCACTATGACTAAGATACACAACTCCTACCTCACCCTCTGCGGGGAAAACAATCTAAGATGGAGTCGACGCCCATGCGCAATGGAACCGAAAGGGGAGGAGTCCCTCGGTCTCGTGACTCGAAAAGACTTCTTCGAAGAAAAACAACTTGTAACACTCCGAGCCCAACACCAGACGGCGGACTGTGCACAGCATGTGAATCTGCTGCGACTCATGCCACTAACAGATGTACACTGGGTAAGTGACATTTTCCATATCTCTATATATATATCTATATATATATATATATATATATAGATATATATATCTCAAACGTAGTTTAATATCAACAATGCCTCAGCCATCGTACGCCATTTCACCTGCAACTGTCATTCCCCGAATCCCAGTGTCCTATCACTATGGTTACCGCTGAGATCGCTGTGAACATTCTATAACGAAACACCACAGTAAGTTCATTGAGGCATTTTGGCTAGTCCATCTTACAAGGCCCTATGGACCTCTGTAAGGCACATATTATACTTTAAGCCCTGATTTTAACTAATATTTTAATGCCATCTCATTACTAAATATTGCCAGTTCGTGGAAGTCAGCAGTAATTGACCCTGTTTTTAAAAAGGGCAACAGACAGGACCCTGCACATTACGGACCTATTTCTTTACTTGATTTGGTCATAATTGTGGGTTAAGTCATCCTGCAATGTATAGAGGACTTGGTGCAAACTAGTAATATCCTATGCCCAGCCCAGTATGGGTTCAGGGAAGGAAGAGGCACTATGAATCAATACCTGAACCTGATAATTGGTAAATACGTGGTTGCCAATAAGGCTGCACTTCACCTGGCATTCATGGACCTCAGTTGTGCCTTTGACCAGGTTATCCAGTCCAAATTATGGGGTATATTGGCCACCTTTGGCTTGTCGCAGCCACTGGTGGATTTTTTGCGGGTCTTCTATAGTGATGTTAATGCGTATGTCAGACACACGAGCAGGGAGGGAAATGTACAGATTTCTTCAGTATTCTCAGGGGGGTTCGCCAGGGATGTTTATTAGCGCCCATTCTTTGTCTTCTTTACATTGACGGACTAAGTTCCTTTTCGGTATTTGTCACCTGTACCAATATGCCGACGATGCCGACCTTTCTGGTAACCCTAATGGGCTCAAGTCTTTGGTTAATCTATTTGTTGAGTTCATGGACAATCTGGAACTAAATACAAACATCAGAAAAACACATTACATGTTATGTGGTAAGCGCTCTGTTAAGCCAAGACCTATCACCATTAAGGGGAAGTCCATTGCGAGGGTGGCCACTTTCCTTTATTTAGGAGTAACTTTTGACCATCTCTGCCTTGTGAATCGATGTTTATGGTTTAATCAAGCCTGTGGCTTCCTTTTTAGATTTGCCACCACGGTGGGCAGTAAACCCATTGAGACCATTTTGCAAATTTATAAAATGAAGTGCTGACCTGTGCTGATGTACAGTGCTGCAATATGGAGGCATAGAGCCTTTTGGGAATTCAGCGGGAGGAGGAGGTTGCTAGGAATGGGTCCTGCCACTGCTACCCTTTTTGTGCTTGAAGAGTTTGGCCTGGATTATGCTGAGGATGACGCTGTTGTGGCCTAATTGCTTTTGTGGGTTTCCTTATGGTGTGGAGAGTTCACAGCATTTAATAGGGATGTGATAGAGGGCTGTTCAGGTTGCAACAATGGCCATAGAATTCTGTGGCTTAGCCACGTCAAGAGTGTAGACGAGACCCTGGGCTTGCTTGAATTATTTTCCATCCCGCCCCTGCTTAGAAAAGGGGATAGCAAAATGGCTAAGGATTTTTTTTTTTGACCTATGCAAGGGAGAGGAGAGAGAAAATGATTTTGGGAATGCCAGTTTTGTCAGTACTCCCACTTTTTAAAACGTCTGTCCTTGAATCTTACCTAACTTGGGTTAGACGGCCTTGGGAAAGATCGCTCCTTACAAGCTTTCGCCTGGAGAAAGAGGTTATGGTCCCCCTTTCTTCACTAGAACTGAAATACTTATTAAAAGGCATTATAAGTTCTGTCAGCCACCAGAGAGATCTTGCATACTGTATAAGTAAGAAAAGGTTAATGGTGAGAACCAGGGATAGTGGCCCAAATGGAGCCCAGAAGTATCCGTTTTGGAATTTAGACCATGGCCTCCGTCGCTTTATGGTCTTATTCCGACTTAATTTGCTTCCATTAAATTATTTAACTGCAAATTGGTCCTTTTTTGGAGAAATGTCAAAATAATGTAATTGTTGTGATTTAGGATGTCAAGACGTTAATTCTGTTCTCTTTGTGCTGCATGGTTACCTTTACGACGTTGTTACTTACATCCAATGTTTTTACAGTATAGGGTAACATCTGTTGAGATGGCAAGATAGTTTCTCTTTTCTTCCAAGAATGCTGTAATATGTATGAGAACATTTACATTTTTTAAAACTTTTATGAATTCATATTAATGGATTTCTGATTGCTGCAAAAGGGGGTGGGGGGTCCTTCTACCTTTACATCTATGGCTGGTTGCCATGTTAAGGGGGAGCTTATTACAGGAACAGTATAGGATAGTACACAGTGTGTGTGTGTATATGTATGTATATATATATATATATATATATATATATATATATGTATATATATATATATGGAAAATGTCACTTACCCAGTGTACTTCTGTTCGTGGCATGTTCCGCTGCAGACTCACATGCTGTGCACTATTCCTGCCATCTAGTGTTGGGCTCGGAGTGTTACAAATTGTTTGTCTTCAAAGAAGTGTTTTCGAGTCAAAAGATCGAGTGACTATTCGGTTCCATTGCGCATCGGCATAGACTCCATTGTTAGATAGTTTTCCCGCAGAGGGTAAGGGAGGAGTGATAAAGTATATAGGTAAAAGATGAGAGATGTCCATGCTAATGTAAAGATATATATACATATGTACAAAGGTTTGTTACTTAAACGGCTACAGGCTCCCGGGGAGGTGGGAGGGTGCATGTGAATCTGCAGCGGAGCATGCCACTAACAGATGTACACTGGGTAAATTACATTTTCCGTTCTATGGCATGTGCAGCTGCAGATATGCATGCTGTTCATAGACTACAAAGCAGTTTGCCCTCCCATAAAAATAGCTGTGGTTAGCCTATAGGAGTTGAAGTTGTTTGAAATAATGTTCTGAGTACTGCTTGGCCTACTGTGGCTTGTTGTCGTGATAAAACATCTACACAGTAGTGTTTAGTGAATGTATGTGGTGTTGACCAAGTGGCTGCTTTACATATTTCAGCCATTGGTATATTCCCTAAGAAAGCCATTGTAGCACCTTTTGTCCTTGTAGAATGTGCTTTAGGAGTAACTAAGAGTTGTGTTTTGGCTTTAATGTAGCATGTTTGGATGCATCTTACAATCCATCTTGCTAAACCTTGTTTTGATATGGGATTGCCTGTATGAAGTTTTTTGAAGGCTACAAAGAGTTGTTTAGTCTTTCTAAATGGCTTAGTTCTATCTATATAGTACATTAAAGCTCTTTTGATGTATAATGTATGTAAAGCTCTTTCTGCCACAGAATCTGGCTGTGGGAAGAAGACTGGCAGTTCTATTGTTTGATTTATATAAAAAGGTGATATAACCTTTGGAAGAAATGTTGGGTTTGTTCTTAGTACCACTTTATGCTTGTGTACTTGGAAGAACGGTTCTTCAATAGTAAAGGCTTGGATTTTACTTACTCTTCTTAAAGAAGTAATTGCTACAGGGAAGGCAACTTTCCATGTTAAGAATTGCACTTGGCAAGAGTGCATGGGCTCAAATGGTGGTCCCATAAGCCGCGTAAGCACTATATTTAAATTCCAAGAAGAGACTGGTGGTGATCTGGGTGGAATGATATGTTTCAAACCTTCCATGAAAGCTTTAATGACGGGAACTTTAAATAAAGAGCTGTGCTGTATATTTTGTAAATATGCTGAAATTGCAGTAAGAACATTTTTTATTGAAGAGAATACTAACTGTGATTTTTGTAAATGAAGTAAGCAGCATACAATGTCTTGTATTGATGCTGTAAGAAGATCAATATGTTTAGATTGACAGTAATATACAAATATTTTCCATTTGTTTGCATAGCACTGTCTAGTAGTGGGTTTTCTTGCTTGTTTACTAACTTCAGAACATTCTGATGGGAGTTGTAGATATCCAAACTCTATGACTTCAGGAGCCAAATTGCTAGATTGAGTGATTTGGGATTTGGGTGCCTGATTTAGCCTTTGTTTTGTGCCAACAGATCTGGTCTGGTTGAGAGTTTGGAGTGTGGTACTACTCACAGGTCTAATAATGTTGTGTATCACGGTTGACATGCCCATGTTGGTGCTATGAGTATCATGTTGAGTGACGTTTGTCGCAACTTGTTGACTAAAACGGAAGGAGTGGGAGAGGGGGAAAAGCGTAAACAAATCTCCCTGACCAGTTGATCCATAGAGCTTTGCCTTGTGAGGTTTTAGCATTTTGTGTTTTCGCTTGTGGCGAACAGATCTATGATTGGCGTTCCCCACTGTTAAAAGTATTTTTGAGGTACTTGAGGATGAAGCTCCCATTCGTGTGTTTGTTGGTGATTTCTGCTGAGGATATCCGCTAATTGATTGTCTATCTCTGGAATGTATTGTGCTAACAGGTGAATTTGGTTGTGGATTGCCCATTTCCAAATTTTCTGGGCTAGCAGGAAGAGTTGGGATGAATGTGTCCCTTCCTGTTTGTTTAGGTAATACATGGTTGACATGTTGTCTATTTTGATAAGGACCTTCTTCTGTGTGAGAAGAGGTTGAAAGGCTTTCAGTGCTAGGAAGACAGCTAACAGCTTCAAGTGATTTATATATAGCTGTCTGTGTTTGACATCCCTTTGCCCTTGAATGTTGTGATTGTTTAGGTGGACTCCCCAACCAATCATTGATGCATCTGTTGTAATTGTGGTCTGAGGCACAGGGCCTTGAAATGGCCACCCTTTGCTTAGATTTGTGGAATTACACCACTGAAGGGACATGCATGTTTGGCAGTCTATCAACACTAGATCTTGCAGTTGACCGTGGGCCTGTGACCATTGTTGTGCAAGGCACTGTTGTAAGGGCCGAATGTTTAGTCTTGCGTGTGGAACAATTGCAATACATGATGCCATCATTCCTAAATTCTTCATGACAAATCTGACAGTGTATCTTGGATTTGTGTGATTACATTTTGGAATGCTGGTATCCTTTGTGTATTTGGACATGCTAGCGCTTGCTGAGTATTTAGTATTGCACCCAAATACTGTTGAATTTGTGTGGGTTGTAGATGTGATTTTTGGTAGTTTATTGAGATCCCTAGTGTGTGTAAGGTTTGTATTACGTAATGCGTATGATTTTGGCATTTTTATTAGCCAATCGTCTAGATATGGAAAGACATGTATATGTTGTCTTCTTAGGTAGGCTGCGACTACCTCTAGGCACTTTGTGAATATCCTTTGGGCTGTTGTTATCCCAAAGGGCAACACTTTGAACTGATAGTGCTTTTTTTGAATGACAAATCTGAGATATTTTCTGTGTGCAGGATGGATGGGTACATGGAAGTACACATCTTTGAGTTCTAGTTCTGTCATGAAATCGTGTTTTTGAAGTAGTGGGATAACATCCTGTAGAGTTACCATGTGAAAATGTTCTGACAGGATGTAAAGACTGAGGTTCATGAGATCTAATATTGGCCTGAGGTGCCATCCTTTTTGGGAATTAGGAAATACAGTGAGTAAACTCCTTTCCTTATTTGAGATTGTGGTATCAATTCTATTGTTTGTTTGAGTAGTAGAGATTGGACTTCTTCTTGTAACAGACTGATGTGTTCCGTGGATAGTTTGTGTGACTTTGGTGGTATATTTGGAGGAGTGTGTATCAATTCTAGGCAATAGCCATTGCGGATAATTGATAGTACCCAATTGTCTGTGGTAATGTTTTGCCAATTTGTGTGGAACCGTTGTAATCTTCACAGGAGATGTGTGGAGTGGAAGGGATTGAGAAAAGTCACTGTTTAGGGTGCTGTGGAGGTTGCTTAGAGGTTTGAAATTTCCCTCTATTTCTGGGGTACTGTCCTCTATACGTGCCCCTAAAACCACATCGTTGGTATTGTGGTTGGTAGGTTGGTTTTGCTTGTGATGTGGATGCCTCTGTTGTCTGTGGTCTGAACCCACCTCGAAACTGAGGTTTCCGAAAGGATCCCCTGTATGGTGTGGATTATAGTGTGCCTATTGCTTTTGCTGTATCTGAATCCTTTCTTAACCTTTCTATGGCTGTGTCAACTTGTGGCCCAAAAAGATGCTTTTTGTTGAATGGCATGTTTAACACAGCCTGCTGTATTTCTGGATTAAAACCAGAGGATCTGAGCCATGCAAGCCTGCGTATTGTGACTGCAGTATTGACACTGCTAGCAGCAGTGTCTGCTGCATCTAGGGCAGATCGGATTTGATTATTAGTAATGGCTTGCCCTTCTTCCACTACTTCTTGTGCCCTCTTTTGGTGTTCTTTGGGGAGATGCTGGATTATGTCTTGCATCTCGTCCCAATGGGCTCTGTCATAGCGAGCTAAAAGTGCTTGTGAGTTGGCTATCCTCCACTGATTTGCTGCTTGGGATGCCACTCGTTTCCCTGCAGCATCGAATTTCGTGCTCTCCTTATCAGGTGGGGGCGCTTCTCCTGATGACTGACTCTTTTTCTGGCAGCGCTAACGACCACAAAATCTGGAGGTACATGATGGGTAATGTAATCAGGATCAGAGGGTGGAGGTTTATATCTTTTTTTATCTATCCTGGGCGTTAATATACGTGCCTTAACAGGTTTACTAAATATTTGATCTGTGTGTTTTAACATGCCCAGGAGCATGGGAAGGCATTGATAATCAGAGTGTGTTGAGGATAGGGTGTTAAACAAGAAATCCTCTTCTCGGGGTTCTGTTTGCATGGTGAACCCATGGTATGCTGCAGCCCTAGCTATAACCTCATTGTAGACCGTGCTAGCCTCAGGTGGTGAAGGTTTAGAGGAACAGCTGTCTGGGTAATTACTAGGAATGGGATCTGGATCATAAAGGTCCCATGGATCCACATTGTCCTGTTGTGAGTCAAAAGAGTGAGTGGATGACTGCACTGGTGTAGGACTAGTAGGAGGAGAGGTAGGCAGGTGTGGAGAGTGAGGAGGAGAAGACTGGGGAGGTGGTGGTTTCTCCTTCTGCTTTGCCACTTTTGCCGGAGGCTGCATAGTGTCCAATTCCTCCTGAAAGGCTAGTTTTCTTTTTGGTTTCAGAGGAGGTGCGGTTTGAAGTCTGCCTGTTTCTTTATGGATGTGGATCCTGGACTGCCTTTCATCCATAACTTCAAGTATTGGTTGTACTTGATACTCCTCTTCAGAGGTTTTGTGGCTTTCTTAAAGTCTTTTTGAAAGTCCATGTTCCTCTGTGAATGCTGGCCTTTTCGGCTCTGAAGCAGGCTTTTTCGGGATCGAAAAAGATGATGCTTCGGCTCCGAAAGTGATTTTCTAATTTTGGACTCCGAAAAATGATGTTTGCTGGAGTCGGACACGTAGCCCTGATGTTTTAGGAGGAGTGGCTTTTTTCTGTGCTGAACTGGTAATTTGGTCACCAGCAGTATTTTTCCGGGCAGGGCCCTGGCTTTCCGGCAGTGGCGTACCCAAGGCCTTATGTTTTTGCTTTTGTGAGGGTACAGGGGCAGGCGTACTCACATGCTGTCCTGTTGTGCCCGGTCTGTCTTCTTCTGATTTCTGTTCGGATTCTCGAACCGCGACCACTGTTTGCATCATTTCTTCCTCCTCCATGTCGAGATGTTCGCTGCTTCTTGACGCCATTTCGAGCCCTTCTCTCTCGAAGAGTCTTTTTCGATCTGAAGGATCGACAGGCCTTGCAATTTTCTTCCCGATGATCCGGGGAAAGGCAAAGATTGCAAACCAGATGCTGGTCAGTGTACGGGTATTTCGCGTAGCAGCAAGGAAAGAACCGGAATGGAGTCTGATCCATGAGGCTTCCATGCAGTCGGCCTGAATAGGCCTGAGTTGGGCGTGCGTGCCCCGAGGGGTGAGTAAAGTAGTTTTTTCCCATGGGTATGGCTGTGTCGATGGAAGATATAAACCCGATCTATACAATACCGACGAAAAGAGAGTGTTTCAAAGTTTTCCGAATCGAAATCTCGGAGCAAGAGGAAACACATCCGAACCCGACGGCGGAAAGAAAACAATCTGACAATGGAGTCGATGCCCAGGCGCAGTGGAACAGAAGAGGAGTCACCACTCGATCTCGTGACTCGAAAACACTTCTTTGAAGAAAAACAACACTCCGAGTCCAACACTAGATGGCAGGAATAGTGCACAGCATGTTTATCTGCAGCTACACATGCCATTGAACACTGGTGAATGTTATGATTGCTCATTACCTTTTAAGATGTATGATTATAATATTGAGAATTGTAGTGTTTTGATCATGTGGAGCTCTAAGTTCCAAATCATGAATAAAGATTGAATTGAATTACATAAAACTTAGAAGATTCTTATCTCCGGTATCCCTAATTGGATTTTTGTCATTTTGCTTATGAAATTTTACTCCATTTTTCTAATTCGGTTTGGGATTTTGTATTGTTCTGCATTTTAACTTTATTACTCTTTTAGTAATGCACAGATACTTTACACAGTGCCCTAACGTGAGCCTGCCTGCTCTGTGCCGCAGGTTCCAGGGGGCTGAGCTCAGGTCAATTCAGTGACTTTAAGGATTTACCCTGACAAGGTTTGTGATTATTCCTTGAACTGAGTAGTCACCCATCCCAATTAAAAATCCAATTTCTTACACTCTGTGTCTTATTGGTAAATTATTGATTCAAGTGACAGCATACAGGCCAGGATAGTACTATGCACTGACTTTGATCTTCCCCCTCCTGCGGTGTTATTAACAGATGGTAAGAACTCAAAAGGACAAGGAGCCACCTTTCCCCACCCCTGCAAACAGTCATGGCTATAGCCTTCAAAATGGCTATCCCAAAGTCCAGGATGTCTATCCTTGGTACTTTCTTGCTGAGTCTCGGTGGCTTATCACAAATTATCTCATGGTGTTGGGGAGAGGGGAGTTTGTGAAGTCCTAAATTGCAATAAAGTCTTAATTGTAGATAACTGGCAAACTAGTGGACCACTTTCTGTTACTGGTCCTCAATTATGTGTTTTTGTTTTTTTGCAGGGGCCTGCATCTCAAAATCTACTGGTCGTGGTAGTTGTTTTCTGGTGGTCGGCCAGCTACAGTGACAATTGACACCCACTAGGAGTAATGATAGAACCATGGATACTAGTCTGTGTCACAATATGAGGGATGCCAGGGGATGAAGATAAATAATCTTGAAGCCTCACATTAGTTGCAAAGGAGGCAGGTACAGACACCCTATGGGCAAGAGGATAATGGCGGGGGGCATGGGGGCTCTCTCTTCTTGACTTGTAAAGGCAATGGTGTATCTCTCTGATCCTGGTGTTCTTCTATCTTTATCATGAACCGCATGGCTGAGGTGATCTCAGGGCTCTGGGGTAGTCATCAATAAAGTTGATCACACCCTGAGGTGGTCATCCATCAAGATGTCCCATCCCATACAGGTCCTTCCAGTCAGCAGGAACGTGGATCTCTTGCCTTGAATCAGGTCACTCCTGACAGGTACAGTCCAGCTCCTTGTGTAGGCAGGAACATCTTCCTTGTATCAGCAGGTCCAGCAGCAAGAACATTCTAGATCTTAGGCCAACTCTGGAGGGACTAAGGCAACCAGCAGAGGTTTGACTCCTGGATAATTAGTCTTACTTTTCCCCTAATTCTCATGCTAAGAAGGGCCAGTACACATCATGTTCTTGTGTCTAGGCCAGGCTAATCAGAAGAGGATATATGTTCAAAAGTCAAAGTGCTCTTTCTACCCTGTCCCTAATAAAAATGATTCAGGCTTGTTCAGGTGGATGTGCAATAGTTCTGCCTGGGGAGTCATTTGTGGAAGTCGGTCATAGGCAGTAGAGGGGATCTCTGCAGCAAGAAAGAGAAATGACAGACTGTTCTCCCGGCAGAAAACAATTTCCCTTTCAACGTCATCCTATGCAGATCTGCAGCCAGTTTAAAGCAGTTTACTATCTTAATGTTTGAACCTCAAAAGTCAGGTTTTAAGCCATGTAAGGATTATAATAGACATGTGTCCATTTCGGATGCGATGAAGTGTGTATTTGGTGCTTGGGGCATGATTCAGTGTGCAGAAAGTGTGGAGCCTTGCACCTCAAGGCAATGTAGGAGCACAAGACTTTAATATGCCCACAGAGAGCGGTGCTCTTGTTCTTGATGCCATTTCAGCTCTAGTCTCATCCCTCAAAGTTGTCAAGGGACACATGGCATGAATGGAGGTAAAACCCTTTGACACTCCTAGTCTCCTATGGAGTGGTCTTTACATACAGGATTGTTAAAGGTAACTTGGCAAAACCTCTGCCAGCGAAGCCTCTAGCCTCAGTTCAGTGCCCCCTATGGTTCCTCAGCCTACAGCATTGTCTAATGCCTCAGGCATATCGGAGGCTTACTGCTGATCCATCCTTTATTTATGTAGGCAATGATGGAGCTATTCAGGTGTTCAACAGTCTCATCTAAAGCAACTGCACACCCATAGGGATTTACAGGACTCCATTCAGATTTATGGCAGCAGATCCAGCTTGGACACATTCGCCCCTTCTGCTGCGTCAGTGCCATCTGGAAGCTTTCCAGTGGTGCTTAACTGACCTTTTGTGCTGCCGCTGACACTACTTTCTTCATCTGCAGCACTCCAGTCAGCACCAGTGCCAATGACGCCTCCATCTGAACCAGGGGGAAGACACAGACACTCCTTCAAGGGTCAGAAGGGATGCTCAATGAATAGCTGAGGAAGAAAGTTTCAGAGGGCAGCAGGGCAATAACTCACACTAGTGTTAATGCCAGACAGTGCATGAAATAGTTGGGTCTGGTTCTGATCCACTTTGGTGCGAACTAGCCCTGCAGAACACAATCAACGGTTAGGGTACAAATCTACAGCCAACAACACTGCAGGAAATGGATGACTATTTGTCATTACAACAAGGCCAGTAGACTAAATACATCTCCACAGTAGGAGATGGACTGCATGTCCGATCTGGCCCCCACCCATGAGTTGGCATTTTTCCAGACTGTTTCACTAAAGGATGCAAATGTTCTTGAATTCCCTCTGCTTTTTTGGTAATTAAATACAATGTTCTTACAGAGGTCAGCCCATCACAGCCTTTACTGCTTTTCAACGAGGCGCTCTTGGACCTTTGTAATGTCGTTGCTAGCCATGAACTGGTTCATTACCAAGTGCCATCAACCAGCGCCCAGGGGCCTGCCCTCTTTGCCAGCCAATCACGCCTCTTGTGGAATTTAGTTATAGAACCTTTATCAGGTATGAACCAGAATCCTGGAGTCTTCCAAAAGCACCTTCGGATAGGGAGCCAAAGAAGCTGGAGCCACACAGAGAAAAATACCTTTTCATCTGGCAGTATCGCTCTTCACGCTTTCAATGTGGCATTCTTATTAAGAAGGAATATTAACCCCCCCTCTTAAACAATGCATAGATAACAGTACCAGGTTTACCTGCCCAACTTAGATACCACTTTGCATAGGTGGTTCAGAACAGACAGATAAGAGCTGGTTTAGATATAGCGTATTCCACAGTCAAGGCAATGAGTTCATTAGTGGCCCTCAGTCAAAATGTTATGCTTTGGTTGACTCTCTTTTCTGGAGATGTTTAAAACCGGTAGATGGATATGCCTCTTGAGGAAAGCATGGCTCTTTGGGAATAAGGTGGGATTAGCTTAGAACCACTTTAAGGCCAGCTAGTTGATAGCCAAATCTTTGGGCGTGCAATCCTCAAAGGACTGTCAGCTTCAAGTGTCCTCAAAAGCTTTAACTTGCAACAGTGTCAGCATTGACAGTCTCCTCCACAGCAGAACCAGTTTGTCTGACCGTTCAGAGGCAAGGACAGAGGTCATATAAACTCAAGCAGCACTCCTCAATTTCTTCCTCTGCTGAACCATCTGGAAAGCTGCTTTATCTCAGCCGTGAAGGAGCATGTATGGTTTGTTGGTGGCCAGGTATCTTTCCTTTCTACAGGCAAGGATGCCTAGATCTTTGGAGAAGTGGATCCTTCTGATTGTAGAAAGGAGTTAAACCCTACCTTCCAGCAGACTTCTCCCAATTCAACCCACACAAGCAATCACTTCAGTGAGAGGACCATCTGTGATTACTGTAGCAGGAGGTGGCAGCCCTGCTGCAACAAAGACTGGTGGAGTGGGTTTCCGAGCAGGAAACTGGGAAGGGGTGCAATTACCAGTGCTGCCTGGTTTCCTAGAAGGGTAGCAATATTTGTCCAATCCTAGAGCTCATGCTTTTGACAAATCCTTCTGCCAGGACTGGCAATAGCTTTGTTTAATGGTAGGGTTCTTTCACTACAAATTTGTGACCCTCCCATTTGGACTGGTCTAAGTGCATTGAGTCTTCTCTTAAAGTCACAGCCCATCTAAGATAGCCAGGATCATCGTATTCCCCTACCTGGACGACTAGCTGCCAAAAGTTGATATGTCACTCATGGTGTCATGCCACTTGCAGTCAAAAGCATCTCTGCTGTTCACTTTGATTTTCTATCAATATGCCCAAGTATAGCCTAAAGTCCTCTCATCGCTTTCTGTTCCTAGAGGCAGAAAAAGAAACAGCATCTCTCTGAGCCTTCCCTCCTACACAGATTATTTGGGACAGGATTCTGATGTTTCAGGAGGAAGCTCCGATCCCAGTCCTGAAAATTCTGCTTCTTCTATGTCTGCTGGCTTCCCGCATCCACCTGTCTCACGTGCATGCTGGCTCATGAGGGCTCTTGTGTGGTACCTTCATAGATATTTGTTCCAGCATATGGGAGTCCTGGCAGACACCATTATGTTTTCCGAGGATGCTGCAGCGGATCTTATATTGTAGTTGACAGAGGAGAACAAGATTCAGTGGAAGTCCTTCTGTGCCCCACCAGCCATGTCCACAATAGTGGGGTGAAATATCCAACTACGGTGTCAACCCAGTAACCCTAAGAACCAGGATAAACGTATGTAATCCAATAACTATGGTTCTCTAGAGGAAATCATCAACTTAAAGAGTGATGCTAAAGAAAAAAAATAAAGAAACAAAACATAAAATAAGGTAAGCATACTGCAAAATACAAATACATCCACACAATAGGTGGTAGCGATCCATTATATGATAATTAAACACACCCAGAAAGTTATTGCAAAATATTAATTGAAATGTATGGAAAAAAATAAAAAAGCAAGGAAACAAGACAGTGCAATATACTAAATAATCACAAATGATGGTGCAACACAAGAGAACTGATAATATAATACAGAGTAATAGGCTGCAGGTGTTTGCCTAAAACACCAAAAAGCTCTTTCAAATAAGGAAAAATCATGTTTATATAAAACCAAACAAAGATCAGATAGATTTCATCAGTCCATATTATATAAACAAAAGTTGAGGTTTCAGCTCAAAGGTAAACATGACCAGGGTCATCATCAGGACAAAGTGTTGCAAGGACATTAAGTGAAAAGCAACCTACACAAGGAAAAGGGAAAAAAAGGATGTATTAAGAACTGTATAGAAGAAATGTACACTAAAAGTAATAAGTGCGAGAAGAAACAAGTGAAACCTACACCCATTGAATTTACATGTTACAAGAATGCAAAAACAATTTCTAATAATAAAGATTCTATGAATTGGTTTAGAACAAATGGTAAATGCCATTCATCCTGCAAATATCTATTAAGCAGTTTAGGTGAAATGATTTCCCAGTAATGGTATCACATGAAAGAGTTTTTCTATAAAGTCACATACAACCATACAAAGAGCTTGCCAGGTGGTTCACCACTAGAAACATTCCTTGATGGTCTAGCCTTTTGCATAGGAGCAGGACCTCCTGGCACAGGGTCGTGACCACACTCTGGTCTGTTAACTGCAGTACCACATGGCAGTGGTGTCGTCCGTGAGCACCTGTACCAGCCTATCCTTGAAGGACAGAAGGAAGGCTTTCAACACCAGCTCCAGCATGTTGATATGGAACTGTCCTTTGCTGGAGACCAGAGGTCTCAGATCTCCACCTTTACCAGACGAAGACCCCCACCCCAGAAATTATGTATTGGTCACCACGTTCTGCTGTGGGTGGGAAAGAGAGAGGGGTTTGATGCTGACCCAAATGTGGTCCAGCAACTACCACTGCAGATTTTGTGCAGTCTCCTCTGAAACATAGATCTAGTTGTAGAGATCCATTTGATGTTGGGGCCACTGAAACTTCAGATCCCATTGCTGAGCCCGCATATGCCACCAGGAATGCTTGAACAGCAGGATGCAGGAAGCCATTATTCCCAACAGCCTCAGGGTCAACCTCACTGAAATCCAGGACCAGGGCGGAAAGACTAGGATAGTAGTCAATATGCCTTCGACTCTCCTTTCCGGAAGAAAGGCATGAAAATGATCTGTGTCCAAAATGACTCCGCTAAACGGAAGCATCTGAGAAGTAGTCCAGTATGACGTTGCCATGTTAATAGTAAACCCTGAGGATGACAGGAGGTTCGCTGTAGTCTGAAGATAGTTAATTGCCTAGGGTGAACCTGCTTTAACAGCCAGTCATCAAGATAGGGGAAGACTGCACCCCCCTGACTTCCACCACCATCACTTTTGTGAACTCCTGAGGGGACACTAGTGACACCAACAGGGAGCACAATGAACTTGAAAGGGTCCTGCCTCACCATGAACCGAAGGTAGTGCTGATTGGCTTGCAGTACGGCCACCATTCATTCCCAAGGTGGAGCACAGACAAGACCTGAACCAGAGTGAGCATTCTGAATTTGTCCTTCCAGATGAAGGTGTTGAGGGTGCAGATCTAAAATAGGCAAAGGCCTCTGTCCTTCTTGGGAATCAGAAAGTAGTGGAAACAACAACCACGCCCTACTTCTGCTTTGGGAACCCTGTTGATAGCCCCTTTGGCCAAAAAGGTTTGCACTTCCTGCAACAAGGCAGACAGATTAATCCTCCTTCAGTCACTGGAGGGTGAGTGGGGGGTGGCGGGAAGTGCAGCTGCATGGAAAGGAGGGCAGGGCATACTCCTTCAGGAAAATTTGTGGGGCACACCTGTCCGATGTATGGCCTGCTAACTCAACAAGAATCATTGAATCATGCCTCCTAACAGGTGGTACTGCTCCACTAAGGGCACATTCAAGGGGCTTGGTAGGTCAAACAAGAGGAGGCAATGGCCTGAATGGCCCATTGATCTTGACCAGGGCGGCGGTGGGCACCACGGCCTCTGCCGTAAAACTGGTGAGCACCTTGTTGGGGTTGGACTGGCTGACTGTACAAAATGCCTCTCACTAAGCTGCAAAACGAGCGATAGGGTTGATGTAGCTGGCGAGGTGGGGCAGATAAGCCAAGGTAGCGTGTTTTGATCTTACTCTTCTTGAACTACTCTAAAGCTGAATTTGTCTTTTCCCTCAACAGGCGAGTCATGTCAAAGGGCATGGCCATGAGGGACGACTGGACATCGACTGAAAAAAAACATAGTTGACTGTACTCTAGCGTTGCTGTCAAAAGCAACACTAATGCCAATAGCCTACTTGATGGAATCGGTGGTGCCCAAGACACAAGAAATCGTTAACATAGCCACGTCACGATCGTCTTGTACAGCCTGGGGAAGGACAGGTTGGAGATAATCAGGAACATCTGGGAGCCACTGAATCCCAACGGGCATGGGAAAACACCCCATGAGGCAGCTAGCAATTACTGATATAAGAGCCAAGGTGGTGGATGAGAAGACTCTCTTTTCATACATCTACAACAGATTTGATCAGAAGGAGTAGGTGGTAACATTTGTGGTTGTCCTGCTTGTAGACGCCTGCACCATCAAGCGTTTAGTGGAGGGGTGCACAGATAAAAATGCCCAGGACAGGTTGATGACATCTTGTAATCTGGTGGCTGAGTGGAGGGGGGGGGGTTGGCAGAGCAAGGCTTGGTCCAAGCCCCCAACAAGGTATGCATGAGAGCTTTACTGAAAGGCAAGGGGCACTCAGTTCATCTTTGCCCGTTCTGAAGAACTGCTGTTAGGACACTGCTCTTAACCGCTTATGTGAGGAGCTGGAGGTCAAGGACTTCAGCCACCCTACGCATTACAATGGTGCAAGACGAGCTCTCTTAAGTGGCAGACCAGGGGTGAGGGGTGCCCTGGCTCAGGGTAGGTATCAAGGCCACTAGAGTCTTGTAGGTCATCATATCAATTTTCTTTGTGATAAAGGCTTGCCAATCTCATCAACTACATTGTAATCATTTTCCAAATCTGTGTCAAACAGGGAATGCATGGTATGTGGTCCCCTTGTGGAGGTGGCGTAGAGAGAGGAGGAAAAAGTGCCTTGGCACAGCCAGGTGCAGCCTCGTAGGGGTCAAACTGGTGCCGACTTGGGAGTCGGAGAGTACAATGAGTATGTTGTCTTCCAGTGCTGAAGCTGGTTTTCACTCCAAGGAGATTATGTATCTTGATCAAGGGGCAATCCATGATACTTCACACCTTTTAACCTGCACCCCATCCAGTTAAAGTGGAAGAGTGGTTACCCTCTGCACCAAAGAGATCAGGTCTGATGACAACATCTCTGTGAGATACACAGGCATCAAGAAAGGCAGGGTGGTCCAGAACATTTTGTCCTGTTGGATAATATATGCATCACAATTACCTATTCCCTGGCAAGAGAAGGAACCACTGAAGGAAATCCGTGCTCATTCCACCATATCAAAATCGTCCACCACAGCTTTGGGCAGAGGAGTTACTGTGCAGAGATTTGCAGGACAGTTGCTTGAACTATCCTACACCTCTTCATACTGCTTAGATTAATAGGAGTGAAAAGTTAGCCATTTTGGAAATCAATTTGAAAGGTGAGAAATCTGCAGGTAGAAGTATCCATCAGATGGCAAATTTACTTACCTTTGGTAATGACCTTTCTGGTTGATTTTCTACCTACCTACAGATTCCTCACCAATCCCACCCAGCTCCCAGGTGGTATGTATTTATTTTCCACAGCATGAACCTAGCCAAAGGCAGTTGAGCACTGTACAGAGTCAGAGATAAACAATCTCACAGAGTGAAAGAGGTAGCTGGTTTGTGAACTGTTAATGCATTGTGATTTAGTTTTCTTTAAAGCGGTGCTTCTTTAACTCTTTCCGAAATTGCAGCTGTATTAGGGTGTTCCTGACAGATACTGCAATGTTGTTCCAGATGGACAGGCCTTTTGTCTTTTTTGTCCCCTTTTTTACACTTCTTAGCCTGCTTTCTGATGGTTTTGTGGCTGCGTTGTGAACTACCAGATAAGGGGAGATTGTCTGTAAGATAATAGGCCTCGTTAACATGATTCCACTTTCTCTCATCTATGCCTCAGAGTGCACAAAAACAGGAGAGGAACGGATGTCTGGGAGCTACGGTGGGAGCTGTATAGCTCCTGGGAGGTCACCATGTCATTTCAGACAGAGATGGAGCTAGTATCCACTACAGGTATAGAAGAGATATGTTAGACATTTCTGGATCCAGTCTGGCACCTGCAATATTCAGAAGATGAGAAATCTGCAGGCAACATTATTCAAAAGAAAACATGCTGCAAGCACTCTCAAACCTCCCTAGCCAGATACTGAGTGCAGTAACCACTCTAAAAAAAGAGGTTCTCTTTGGATGATCCCTGTCCACACAACACTGGTCTGATGTCAATACCAAATAGCTTGCAGGGAGATGGTCCAGAGGTTTGTAGGGAATGTACAAACCATGAAGGGAAGAACTCAAAAGGCTATCTAGAAACATACAATGGTCCGCACAGTTTCACAAGTCATGCAAAGACATTTCATCCTAACAAGCTCAACTTTATGTAACTTAATCTTCAACCAACGAGAGCAAGGGAGACCCTTTAAGGCTGGTGATCATTGTTTCACTTGCTTTGTAAACTCAACTGGGAATTGATGGTACATTTCCTTTAAGGGGTGCTGCTTTCTCCAGAATGGATCATAACTCAAATAAATAACTCAAGGCCAGGGCAAAGTCCAGAGAAAACTAATATTTTTCTACATTAGCACCAAAAATCTCTTGATTCATGAGGCTTCTCATGGACTGCATTTCACGGTTAGCCCCATCAAATCACCTTAGCCAGACCTTGGGCATAGGATCTAATCAGTCCTAATTCCAGCCTAATTGCTGGCATTGTAACAACTGAG
Source organism: Pleurodeles waltl (assembly GCF_031143425.1). Lineage (NCBI taxonomy): Eukaryota > Metazoa > Chordata > Amphibia > Caudata > Salamandridae > Pleurodeles > Pleurodeles waltl. Next base: position 853,781,168 of record NC_090450.1, read on the forward strand.
TTAAACTACAAACCTTGGGTAGTTTATACCTCTCCATTTGCTCTAAAAAGCCCCAAATAGCCACATTAACGGATTCTATGGCGTACAGTAAGATCGGGGGACTTTCGCCTTGAATAAGGAGAGCAGGTGCATAAAATGCCTTCATCCAATTGGTTTATAAAAGGCACATAGACCATTTGTATGTGAGGAAGCCTTGTGTAAGCAGTTGGGCATTATCCAGTATGCTACCTGAAACCACTTTCCCTAAATAGGGTTAGGATTTTACAATTTCCAGTTTTTCTGCACCTATGCTCCAGACGGAATTGTAAAGCTTCCCAAACTTTCTACTTTTCATTATTAATATCTTACTCTAAGGAACATTAATTTCAAGAATTGTGATGATGTATATTGTTTGAGGGACAGCAATCTGCTCTTCAACCTGTTCAGTGTTAAATCCATAATTATAACGTCATCAGCGTACATCAGGCAAGGGATGGGCTTCAGTCTTATGGACATCTCCACGACTGGCTGCCAGTCAACTAAAGAGACTGTTGGAACCACCTCAGATAGACCACTGTCCCCTCCTAATACCACCTGAAACCAGGTAGCAGAGTACAAAACAATTATTAATGAAAGAAGGGTGTAAGGAATATCCAACTTCTGCAATTTTTTCCAGAGCCGTGGCTGGTCAGCCCTATCAAAGGTGGTAGAGAAGTCCATGAATGCCACAAAGGCATTAGCCCTTCTAATCACTGTACACTTTTCAGCAATAAGTTTCACCATACAGAAATTATCCAAGGTGCAATATTTTTCTTCAAAGCTGGCTTTCTCCATAGTGACGATACTTCCTTGCACCACCCACTCTATAAGATCTCCAGTAAGCTTCTAGCAAAAACTTTCCTCATCACAACTAGCAAATAAATTTGTCAGTAGTTACCAGGAATATTTGTGGAACCCTTTTTATGAAGAGGGATTAATATACTGCCAGACCGGGAAGGAGGAGTAACCCTATGCTGGTAACAGTAAGCAAAAAGAGAATACGGATAGGTGGCCCATAACAAAGTCTCCTTTGTCACAAGAGTCATCTGAATTTCATCTGGGCCCAGAGCCCCTGAGGATCTCGTTCTGTTAATGAGCCCTACGATCTTACTCTTAGAGAGGACACAGCCAGAAATTGGATGATCGGTAACAGCCAATGACGGGGCGGTACCCAGAGTGAACCGATGTTAGCAGAATACAAATCTTCAAAATATACTCTCCATACCTTTTTCTTTAGGAGACCTGGCAAATACCTAGTTCTGATGCCACAAATAATCACAATCATTTCCCAAATATTTTTTGCTGCATCCCTATTATTGGCTGCCTCCTTTAACTGAACCCACTTAAAATCTTCCTTCTCTTTTCTTAAGCCTATATCTTCTACACTTAAGGCAGGCAATTAATGTGCTTTGTTCTAGAGATTTATGAAGAAATTGCACAGTTACTAATTTGTTTATTTCTATATTTAAACATTTCATGGGGTTCAAAAATGGTCTACGCCGGGAGAGTAAATTATTTTTAATTTTACAAGCTGAAATCACAGTTCTTACACAAATTCCATGCCTTACTAAAAGATCTAAGGGAAGCTGCTGATTATCTACTAATGCCGTCAGCGTTTCTTTTAATTTTATGCATGCTTTGGGATTCCAATACTTTCTGGCATTAGAGTTTTTTTTAAATTCCACAGATTTTATTTTTTTAAATACCAGGCCCCTTCCTCCGATAATCCCACTTCTAATTTACAAGAGATTGATATGATCACTAAACGTATTCTCTAGCACTTCCATATTTGCTAGTCAATTAAAGGTAGAAAATGAGGTAATTACATAGTCAATAATGGAACCACCAGCACAAGACACATGCGTAAACTTTGCCGGAGTGTCATTTTCAATTCTTCTGTTTACAGCCAGAAATGTGGCTGACCTTAAGTCTTATAGCAAAGTTAATCCTCTTTTGTCTACTGTACCACTAATGGGAACACAGCAGGGGGAATTTCGAAAACCTCTTCTTTGGCCTCATTTGCGTAAGTCCGTAAAGTAGGATTAGAAACTTTGGCGTTCAGATCGAGTACCAAAACAATATTTTCACAATCTTCCACTACCATGATAATAAAGAAATAAAGTCAAACATATCCTTCAATAGTGAGGTATAATAAGAATAAGGAGGAATGTATGTGTTTACAACCAATAAAGAGCCCATACCTTTCTGGCCCCATCTGAGCCTGTTTCCACCGCTTGAATTAGATTAGAGGCATGCTGAAAATATTTATAATCCCAACTAATATTGGTACTGAGCAACATTGCTATACCCTCCCTTTTGCGTAACCCCTGCTAACTTGACAAGCTGGAGAGCTTAACGCAAAATAACCTTTTGTTGACCAATTATTTACACTCCATGTTTCTTGTATACATAATATTCAGCTTCTAAGCCTTTCAGAAATGGCAATTTGTTATTGTCATACGGTAAACCATCTGTGTTCCAAGAAATCAATCTAAGGCCATTACTAGGAATGATTATTAACCTTTAACCCTATCGGATGTCTCAAATTAAGCACATCTGCCACCTATCTCCAACTCGCAACTTCTTCCTCTCAGGACGAGTGATGGTCTTTGTCCATCCATCTCCCAGGGAGCAAGGAGACGCTCCTGCCTTCATTCCCCAAAGAGACCAGCAATTTGCGTTCCCTTTCAGGAGGCAAGCTAACTGGGGAACTAACTGGTAGGTGAGAGGGTTATCTGAAAAACTTCAAATGCCTTTTGCTCCTGTTAAGGGAGTACATCAATACCACTGCAACACAACTTGTCGCCATTCAAAAGCACTAAATTTGAGATTACTTTTGAATTAAAAAAAAAAAAAACTCTTGCCCTCCATACCAACCATGGTTGATAATTTGTACCAGGGAAAGATCATTGCTTTGTATCATCAAAAACAGCCCAATAACAAGCATTTGCAATGCAATGGGTCTTGCGTTTGCTTGAGTAAGAGCTACTTACATTGTAAATTCCTAACTGGACTTTTCTTGCCACATAAATTGAAAATGAAAAGTAAAACAGTTGACAATGGAAGCCAATTCAAAACACCATGGCCGCCATGAGCGTGAGCGCGAAGGAGAGACACAAAAGGAAAAAGAAGTTTGCTCACAGTCAAACATATTGACAAACATGCAATTATTCATGTAACAGGGTCGATGGCCAAAGCGGTAACAAAACTGTCCCAAGGAGAGTCAAATGTAAGGCATTTACCAATGATAACAAAGGATTTTTGAAAGGCAAGCACATTAATAAGTGATAGTGATGGATGTGCCGTGGGTGAGGTAAAATGCCCACAGATGGATTACAACACATCCGAGCGCTTGCGCACTCCACCTAAAAAGGACCTACTTAAAATTTCCTGTTCAAAAATGTTAAAAACATTCTAAAGACCTGAGAATTGTTAACTGATTGTGAGAGGAGACAATCCCTTACATATCCCTTCTCATTTGCAGCAATTTTAGGAAGTAAACAAGTCTGCTTTGGGATTCCGAAACTGAGAGAAGGGCATTACTGTCTGACCAGTGGCCACTGCAGGCCAGCAATTTCCCTCTTGCACGGTTGGGAATATTACTGATGAAGCCCGAGGAGGCAATGCAGATACAGGCAGACTTATCCTTTCTACTGCTGGAACTCCCTCTGCAACTTCGATATGTTGCATCAGTCCAGTATTAGAAGGAGAAGTTGTAGCAGAGTTCAATTCAAAACAGAGCTTTCTTAACCGTCTTTTATTAACACAGCCGACTTTCCTCCTCCTTGAAGACTTTTGTACATTCACGCACTTGTTCTTGCTCAACGTATCCCTCTCTTTCTCGATTAAAGGGGGCCTCCTTAATTAATAAAATAGGAAAAAGCTTTTTCCCTTTTGCCTTATTTGTGAGGGGCATTATTGTGGGCTGTAACATTTCCTCCCTGATCATTAAAAAAAAAAAAAAAAAACTTTAGTAAGTCGGATGAAGCTCAGAAACATCTTGACTCCCTTTCTCCTGTGACCTACATACCTACATAGAGATGAGCCCGACTGAGTACTGGAATGCCCACAAGAAGAGTGGTAGACCTCAGTTCCTCCTTGAGCCTTATTAAGAGCGCAATTAGAGTGAGACCAGTCAACCAGACCTCCACTAAAAGTGTCACATCCTTTAATCATGGAGATGTAGCCTTTTTGGAAAGGGTCCTTTTGCCTAAAACCAAATATTTTCTTAAAGCAAGAATTGCATCCAAATTTTGATCTGAATTGTTTACAGATTTCTCCATCAGAGCCAAAATTGAGGACAGAATTCTCTCCAGACATTTGAGTGTTTCAGATAACAGGCCCTTTTCCTCTGAAAGATTGAAGAAGGTATTTGGGGACAGACATAGTTGTGGAGTATCAGACGTCGCCTTATTGACTGAATAACTTCCATTGGGAGTACTACTAAACAGCTGCATCCTAGGAGGGGAACCCAGCAGGGAACCCTTCTTATTTTCCACAGCATCATGCGATGAATAGGCAGCTGGAAAAGCAATAAGTAAGCAACACAAGTTGGGACCTGTGGCTATTTCAATGTCCAGGAGAGTAAAATCTTCAACAAAAGGGATGCTTTCCTTGGTTTGCTAGAATAGACTGGGCCATTTGCTCCTTTGTACTATTGGCCCCACTAAATAAAATAAATGAGGTTTCAGTCCCAATTTCAAACAAAGGTTTTATAGCTAATTCCTCAAAACTCTCCTTCTATACACCTTTTTTTTGCCCCTACTTCTCTTTTAGTAAAAAAGAAAAAGTAGAGATTGCATTAAAGCCTTTCACCACATTCAGGTGCGCAGACTTTTTTCTTAGGGGATTATCTCTGGTCTTTATACAAGCTCTTGTGAAAACCAGCCTCCCCAAGCAAAGCTTCTTAGCTGTTGTTAGACCTGACAGTCTTAGGGTGGTCATCCCTAACTTTTTGCCTGCCTCCCTCCACTTTTTGGACACTGTTTGTGCTGGTTTTAGGATTCTGCACACTTCACCACTGCTAACCAGTGCTAAAGTGCATATGCTCTCTCCCTTACACATGAAGACGTTGGATCATACCCAATTGGCTTATTTAATTTACTTAGAAGTTCCTAGTAAAGTGTACTATATTAGCCTAGGGCCTGTAGATTAAATGCTACTAGTGAGCATGCAGCACTGCTTGTGCCACCCACTTACGTAGCCCTTTAACCGTGTCTAAGGCCTGCCATTGCAAGACCTGTGTGTGCACTTCTAAGCCACTCTTTGAAGTCAACCCCACTTCAAAGGCACATTTGGGTATTTAAATAATGCCTCTGCCCCTACCAACTCATACACTTCTTGACAAGAGACTTGTCACAGACACTTCCTGGAGAAGAGAACCTGAACCAGAATCTGCAAAACTGCCAAGAAGAACTGCCTGGCTGCCCAAAGGACTCACCTGACTGCTTTTCGGAGAAGGACAGCTGCCTTGCTGTTGCCCTGCTGCCTTGCTGCTCTGTGGCTGTGCTGAGAAGTGCTTACCAAAGGGATTGGATAGTGCTTGCCTGCAGTTCCCTGAAGTCTCCGGACCAAAAAGACTTCACTCCTGCAAGAGAACTCCATCTGCGGCAAAAATTGACGCACAGCCTGCATCACGGTGAGAAAATCACTGCATGCCGAACCGGAACAACGCAGCCTGACTTTGCAAGGAGAAGATCGATGCAGCGCTAGCGTAGCGACCGGAACTTCGATGCACGGGCCACTGGATCGACGCAAAGCCAAGCCGGAACAACGCAGCTCAACTTCCTGAGAAGGATCGACGTAGCTCCTGCCGTGTGGCAGAAATTTCCACGCATCGCCCACCAGATCGATGCAGCCCCTGTGACTTCGTCCTGCAAGTGTCGGATTTCAATGCATTGTCCCCGGGGCGTCCGAAAACCCCGCAACCCGAAGCGGATCCCCAGTCTACGTGCCAGAAATTGACGCAAAGCCTGCCCTGAGTGAAATCTCAACAACGCATCGCCTGTGTGCACGCAAAAATCGACACACACCTCCCTGTTTTCCACGCTTCTCTTCCTCTGCGGTCACTTGCGGAGAATTTGAACACAAACGAGATACTTTGTGCTTGCAAGAGACATTTGTTGCTTTTAAGAGACTAAAGAAGCTTTATATCATTTTTACAGTGATATCTCAACATATACTTATTGCATCTTAATTATTTAGACCTGCGTTTTTACCAGATAAATATTATATATTTTTCTAAACACTGTGGTGTATTTTTGTGGTGTTCTACTGTGTTATTGCATGATTTATTGCACAAATACTTTATTCATTGATTTCTAAGTTAAGCCTGACTGCTCAGTGCCAAGCTACCAGAGGGTGGGCACAGGATAATTTGGATTGTGTGTGACTTACCTGACTAGAGTGAGGGTCCTTACTTGGACAGGGGGTAACCTGACTGCCAACCAAAGACACCATTTCTAACAGCTGTCATAACTCGTCCTCTAGTCCAGTGGCCTACTTTTAAAGAACTCGCTAATGAGGGCCTTTTCTTGGTAAGTCACCATGCTCAAGAAGCAGCACAACTATTTGTTTAAAAAAAAAAAAAATCACTTACTTCTCCGAGAGGGGTCCATGCAACTTTAAGAGGAATAGTCATATATTAATGTTTTCTTTAAAACCTTCTGACACAAAGTACTAAATTGTTCTGCCGAAGTTAATTGTGGGTTAAGTATTATCACCACCAGAGGCAAAAATTCAGCCAGTTGAGTGGGAGGTTGGAAATCAGGGTCCGCCGTAGGAGCAAGCCGCACTCGCCTACTGCCTTCCTCTTCCTCTCATCACGGCAGAACCCGTGGCTCTTAACCTTACCACTCACTCTCCCCACTGCTCCCAACTCTCCTGGGGCTCCTGGCGTTATCTACTGTCTGCCCCTTGCCTCTGGGCTTGGACAGCTCGGGTTGTCTTGTGTGTCCAGGCTCTGGCTTTCCTGTGTCCTGCGTCCCCCATACAAATGCCACTCTTTCACTGAGGGGGCTGAGGGCCTCATTAGCACTTGAAGCCCTCAGCTGGCGCAAACCAGTCTGCCTGGCTTTCCCGTGTTCATGAAGAAAAGGAGCATACCCGGGGAGAAGAATGGAAAAAGATGACCATCTTTCAGCTATTTCCAGGGCCTATCAGTGGTTTCAGGCTAATGTCTGTTGCTCAAAGTTTCATGTAGAAATACAGCCATAAAGTACAAAGCGCCAGTGATGGTCAACGATTGCGGTAGAACAGGACCTTGGCACAGTTTGAGGCAGACTGCGAGTCTGATACGTGAATTGAGTTTGTCATGGTCAAAGATTTTATTTTTCAACTTAGCCCTTTGAAGTCCCAACCCAGCAGAGAAGTACACTTCTAAAGACCCCCGAAACTTCCAGCATGTTAAGCATAGGCCAACAGCAGGGTCCAGTGCAGGTGCAGTTACCACTCATCAGCTTAGCAGTAGCAGGAAAGGCCTTTTACAAATTGTATCACTGTAGCTTGTATAAGAGGTCAGCCTCAAGACCCCTGGAGTCCACTTTTTTGTCCTGGGTACAAGAGGGACAAAACCAGGGCTTCTGTTAGGACACAGACAGCAGTCCATTCCTCTTTTTTTTTTTTTTACTCCGCAGGCCCAGCAAGTGTTCTAAAGTGGGATCCTGGAGGTGCCACATTTATACCTGGCACCAACTAAATGGAGGGAATGACTTTTGGGCCTGCCCTTACTAATGGGATAAAACTTCCTGGGGCTAACTCTACCCCATTAGGACATTTTCAATGCAACACTGAATTTGGGCTCTGAGGGCTGTATGCGTGTGTGGCAATTACTATGGTAAATCTAGTGCCTTATCACATCTTACTAAAATCCAGTTTGAGGCAGCTACTGTACCAACAACAAATTCATAGACTAAGGGCTGGTAGGACAGAAGCAGGATTCTTCAGCAACCAGACAGTGAATGTGGGATGCTGTCTCTGTATATATTATATCAAAATGAGATATAGTGTGCACAGAGTCCAGGAGTTCCACAAGAGGCTTGACAGAGGCAATAATAGATAATACTAATGCTCTATTTGTGGTAGTATGGTCGAGCAGTTACGCTTACCAGCGGGTAGTGTTAAGCATTTGTTGTACACACACAAGCAATAATTGAGAACACACATTGAATGACTCAAGTCCAGGCCAATATGTTTTTATATAGAAAAATATTATTTTGTTCATTTATTTTTAGAACATTAAATCTAAGGTACTTTGCATAGTAATACTTAGAACTTTGAATCAAAACAGTAATGTACACAGTTTTTCATAAATTGGCAATAAACTATTTTAAAAGTGGACACACTGCCATTTTTAACAGTTCCTGGGGGAGGTAAGTACAGTTTAGTTATTACAGTAAGTAAAGCACTTACAGGTTCATTCTCTTGGGCATAGGTAGCCCACCGTTGGGGGTTCAAGTCAACCCCAAACACCCAGCACCAGCAACACAGAGCCTGTCAGGTGCAGAGGTCAAAGAGGAGCCAAAATAACATGGGCGCCTATGGAGACAGGGGGTGCTCCGGTTCTGGTCTGCTGGCAGGAGGGTACCCGCGTCCTTGTGGGGTAGACCAGTGGTGTTTAGTAGAGCACTGGGGGGGCCCCAAGTAGGCACATAAAGCACACCCTCAGCAGCACAGGGGCGGCTGGGTGCAGTGGGCAAACAGGGTGTTGGGTTTTCAATAGGATTCAATGGAGGGAGCCCGGGGGTCCCTCAGACGTTGCAGGCAGGGCACAGGGGGGCTTCTCAGGCCAGCCTCCGACTGGACAAGGGTGAGGGCCGCCTGCTTGTCACTGCTGCACCAGTGGTCAGTTTCTCACGGGCCTGGGGGCTGCGGGTGCACTGCTTCTCCAGGCGTCGGATATCTTCGTCCCGGGCAGTCGCAGTCAGGGGGGTCCTCCGGATTCCCTATGCAGGTGTCGTCGTGGGGGTGGAGAGAGGTCAGCCCGGGGTGGATGCGTCGTCAGAGTTGCCTTGGGATCTTCTCTGGGTCGTTGGTTTCTCTGGACACGGACCAGGGGCGTCCGGTGCAGAGTGGTGGAGGCTTGCGCTTCTGGAGTGAGGTGAGAGTCCCTTTAAAGATGGTTTCTTCTTTCTTTGGTTGGACAGGTCTGTGGTCCTCGGGAGTTCTTAATTCTTTGTAGTTGCAGAGCAGTCCTCGGAGTCGGCAGAGGTCGCTGGCTCGCAGGATGCGTCGCTGGTGCAGGTTCTCTGAAGCAGTAGACAGGCCGGTAGGGCTGGGGCTAAAGCAGTTGTCATCTTCCTCCTTCTCTGCAGGGTTTTTCAGCTAAGCAGGCTATCTTCTTTGTAGGTCATCAGGCATCTAAAATCAGGGTCGCCCCTAAATACTAAATTTAGAGGTGTGTTCGGGTCACAGGGCAGTAGCCAATGGCTACTGTCCTTGAGGGTGGCTACACCTTCCTTGTGCTCCCTCCCTTTGGGTAGGGTAGCAAGTCCCTATCCCTATTGGGCTAAATCCTCCAAAACAAGATGGAGGATTTTCCAAGGAGGTGGTCACAGTGGGTTGTCGGCATGGCACTCTGAGTGGAGTGCCATGTCGACCTAGTCTTTTTCTCCCCACCAGCACACACAAACTGTGAGGCAGTGTGCATGTGCTGAATGAGGGGTCATAATACATGCTGCAGCCCTTAAAGACCTTCCCTGGCCACAGGGGCCTTTGGTACCAGGTGTACCTTTTACAAGGGACTTAACTGTGTGCCGGGCTGTGTCAACTGTGGAGACAAAGGTACAGTTTTAGGGGAAGGACACTGGTGCTGGGGCCTGGCTAGCAGGGTCCCAGCACACTTCCAATCAAAGCTGGCATCAACAGTAGGCAAAAAGTTAGGGGGTAACCATGCCAACAGTGGCATTTTCCTACAGTGACTATTTAAGAACAGTCTTGGCATTGTATTCACTTCCTTTTTAACTACACCCCAAGTGTTAAATGTAAAACCCAGCAGATCTTTCAAGCAGCATTTGACACTCAAGCAGAATTTGACACTGTAATGTCATAAAGGATGCTGGCAGCCCACGCCCTTCTGCTGAGTTCCCAGGAGTCACCCTTGTCCATTCAGGTCATCCTGCCAATCACAGTGACTTAATGTGTAGCTTCTGGATAGAATTTCACACCTCATGCACATCGTTTTCTGGCCAAATACAAACTGGAAAAAGCTGAAGAGTTAATGAAAATTATCCTCCAGGAATTTCAGTCAGGAAAAGGTGACTTTCTAAAAGTTAATTTTTATTATTATTTATTAAAATAGGAGTTCAGTGAATTTGATTTCATTAACTATTACAAATAGGTGTTTAATTTTTTTTCTCTAGCTAGTCCCATTTCTGAGATACAATATTAGGATTTTAACCTGTACTTTGGTTTTGTACATAGGACAGCTGGGCCTGCCACTGATTTGGGGTTTTTTTGTGCTAGTTTCTGTAAGTACATGTTAACACATTAAATTCTCCAGTATTGCATCTTTCATAGATTCACATGCTTGAATCATTCCCCATCGTCAAGGTGGGAGTCCCACAACAACTACTAAAGCAGTTGAAGGAGTATACATAGCTTATAATTGTAAAAAGACATTAACTTTCCTTTTTAATTTTTTTTTTGACTTTATCAGCCAACTGGCAACATTCGAGAAAAATACAAGTAGTTACATTATGTTTCAGCGTACATATACAAAGTAATTGTCTTGTTTGCACGTTCTACAAATCCTATGCGGGCACTCTATCTCCCAACGGGGGTACGAGAGAGTGTACTTTTAGAGTGAAGATCTAAAGATGAGAGCAAGAGCGGGTCAAGTGAGCGCAGCCGGGGGGACGGGGACGGAGAGCAGGCAGGAAGAGCCAAGTGCCAGGAGTAGCGCTACCACCATCTCCAGCATCGCAGCAAGCCCGCATTCCAATCAAGGTGTCATCTCCACCCCCGCGGCCCCACGGGATTACTAGGAATAAGCAGGGGTCCAGCCCTCATTCGATGTGAGGGCGACGGTGCAGAAATACCGTACCGAGAGGGGGAGACCGGTGGCCCCCCATACCCTCAGAGTCCACCGGGTGGCTGCGCATTCCAGCCCCCCAGCGGTGCATCCGGGCCATTCCCACAAGGCGTATTACAATGTTTACAATGTTTATGTTGGTTTACAACCTATCGTGTTTGTATCAGTGAGAATCTGTATTGATGTTTAGAGTTACTACTGAAATGTCAGGTAATATAATATCTTTTTCTTGTTATTTTAGGGTGGGTGTTCATCATCTTTGTTTTCTGCCGCTATCACAAACGAGTTCCAAGTATCTAGGCCTTTAACCAGGATACCTTTGTCCAACAAGTTCTGTAGAGTCTGCCCTTCTGCTTTAGCCCACCGTATCAGTTCCTCCCGCCATTGTGCGACGCTGGGAGCACTCAGTGCTTTCCACTGCATGGCTATGAGACGCCTGTACAGCACTAATGCCAGGGCGATACATTGATATGTTCGTTTGTGTTTTTTGGGGCAAAGTCCTATGCCTAGTAGGCATAATTCAGGGCTGGGGGATAGTGCAGTGTCTGTCCATTCGGCTAGTAAAGTTACTATGTCTATCCATGTGTTTCAAATTGGGAGACATTCCCATGTCATATGATAGAAAGTGGCCTCTTCTGTACCGCATCTGGGGCATGTCTGTGGCGATCGGGGGAACATACGCGTTAGGCGATGCGGTGATAAGTATGTCTGATGCACGTAATTAAACTGCGTGTACCTGAAGCGGGGGTTGCGAGACACTTCGTAAATCATTTTCATAGCTTGTTCCCATGAGTTTAGTGTTAGGGGTTCAGGCAACACGCAGTCCCATCTGTTTTTTGCCTGTTCCTGTTTGTGTTCGGTCTGGGTAGTGAGGATGTTGTATATATTCGATATGCTTGTTGGGCCGGTGATGTTCCCCAACAGCTCGTGGAGCAAGGGGGAGACATCAGGTTCCAAATTGCCGCTTTTCCACCATGTTCGCATCACCTGTCGCACTGCTCCGTAAGCTATGAGTCCACCTTGGCCTAACGCATGTTTGTCAGCCAGTGCCTCATATGTTTGGAGTTGACCATCATTGTAAATGTCCCCTAATGTGTGTATGCCTCTGCTTCCCGATGTGTTCAGACCCACCTTGGTCGCTATTTTCGCCAGTGTCGGTTGAGCCAAAAAAGACATTAACTTTAATAGCTTATCAGCATCATTTATGAAGACGCAAACTCCAGCTAATCAGGCAGAAGCACCCTCTAGAACACTTCCTGCAGACACATCTTCCCTCCGATTTTCTACTGCACACCATGTGAAAGGGAGTCTTCCGGAGCGCTGCTCAGATCTATAGCTTATACCCAGTTTTGGATTATCCAGAGTACCTCTGCTTTTTCATTTCTCAGCACTTGGTACTAACATGTCAGAAACCTTGAGTAATGTACATTTGGACCTGTGGAAAGAAGAGACTGCACTCTGATGACCCTCATAAGGAGTGCATCTACTGCCTTCATCCTGCCAACAAGGTAAAGGTCTGTAGGATCTGCAGAATTTTTTTTTTCTAAAATTCTCAAGGATAGAGAGCTTGTGGCTACAGAAACTTAAATGTAAAACAACTTTCATTTCTGATGAAAAGGACAGTCTGGATTCTTCTTACCTCACAGGAGAGGTCATGCAAAGGGTCACAAGACGCACATTAAAGCCATTAAAAAGATTCACCATTAGTCTTCAAAAGGCACTTCTCATAGAGAGAAAAAGGTAGAAATTTCCTCAAAGGACACTAGATGAGAACCTTCAACTTCCTTCCCTTACCCCCTCACCTCTGGCAATGAAAGTCCCATTGCAGATGACACCGCCATCAACAAAACATTGTTAACGGCAGTGAGGAGGCTGTCTGATGATCAAGTAGACTACTACAGCTCTGTTGACAACAACCTCATCGCCGACCACTGTGCAAACACCGTCAACTACACCATGGGCAAAGACTTCTTAGACTAAACCGTTGACGGCATAACCAGAGCCGTAAATGCTGTCATAGTTGACAAAACCACCAACTAAGAAACTGCCCATCTTACACCTTACACCAGAACTGAGAACGACCGCATCAACAATACTATCGACGTGGAACAAACCAAGTCAGGACATTTTGAACCCAGAACATACTTCACCTAGCAAGGTGTCCCTCTTACTACTAAGCCATTTATTGGATGTAGATGTGTCTGACGAAGATGATGGTGGACCTTTTAATACAGCTCATAGTCCTCCTCAGCTTAATTTCAAGTACCAAGAGGAAGATTATAAAGGGGACTATTATGAACAAGCATATTGAAGGCAACAATATATAGAAAGGCTAAACAATATGTGTAGTCTCACCACTTCGCTCCAACTCCAGTGAGCATGGATCAGGTTCCTGTAGCTCTGGTAGAAGGCCCATAGGACGTGTTGCAGGACTAATATAAATGTTTTCCTGAACCAGCAAGGACATCATCATCTCCAATGCCGCCACAACCTCCTAGACCAAGGTCACCCAAACCTTTGCCGTCACCAGCCACTCCAAGAATGACCCTGGGATCAAATATTGCCATCCTCAAGAAAGCGCATACTCTTCTGATGATGATGGCAAGGCAGGTGAAACTCACAGTAATCAATCTGTGTCAAATGAATGGGATGATTGCCTCATCCCAACTCCTTCACCTCCATCACCACAGCCAGTGGACTCTCCACCCGATTTCATTGGTGGCTTCAATACTGTTATGGTAAAAACGGCCAAGCATTTCCAACTTCCAATCACAGTTAAACAATCAGATTGTTTCCTATATGATGTTAAAGAACATTCTAGGAAAAGTGTTACAGCAATCCCAATTGTGGATTATATCTGGGAGGAAGGATTCAAAATCACCAAAACTCCCGTCAGTCACAGCTGTTCCTTACTAAGGAACAATAAGAAGTACAATGCTCCTGAAGACTCACCCGTATGCCTGGTTGGACATCCAAAACCACACTGTCACCACACAGGCTGCTCAGCTCTGGTCAAAGAACCCTTCACACCAATTTCAACGCCACCTGACAAGGCAGACACCTTGATAACATTGGTAAGAGGTTCTCAACTATGTCAGGTACGACTTTACATGCGGCTAGTTCACTGGCAGTACTGGGCATATATGACTGCCAGATGTGGTCAGACATCTCCACATATTTTGATTTCCAGCCAGAAGGCAAAAAGTTAAAGGCGAAGAAGGTCTTGCAGGAGGGAGAAAGATGCCTATCAGAAATCATAGATTATACTATGGATCTAGCTTAACTAGCAATCCGACAGCTAGCAGGATCAGTGGTTCTTAGAAGCCAAGGTTGGTTCAAGGCCACAGCATTTCAACCATAGGTGAAAAACATGATTTTAGAAATGCCATATTGACAGCAATGCTTTGTTTTGGCAAGCCCGTCGACGACACCTTGGAGGCTTTCAAGGCAGACACTGATACCGCCACATCTTTGGGCACCTTACAAGTTTGAAAAACACCTTTTAGAGGCTCCCTTGGAAGATGCACTTATTTGTATCGAGGAGGATACCAGAGTTATCCGTCTTATCAACTTTTTGGGCACCCCTTTGGGCAAACTTAGCAGCACCAACCATATTGGACACCACCAGCAATAGCTTACTCTAAGGAGCCACCAAAGAGGAAGCAGACAGTGCGGGCAAGAGACACTAGCAGAAAACAGTCACAACATTACAGTGCTGGTTACTCCTCCTACAGCACACCATCCTGTGGGAACAAATATTTCACAATCTTACCATCAAGGGCGGAAGATAACTTTGTGCAATTGGGTCCTAGATCTCAATACATATGGCCATACTTTGGAGTTCAACCAGATTCCGCCTAACACTCCAGCAAAGCGAGCACCTCCACTTCATTTCCATCTACTCTATAGGGAAGTGTTAGCTATGCTAAGCAAGGTTGCCATAGAGAAGGCCCCACACTCTCAAAAAAGAATGGGCTTCTACTTTTGTTTTTTCCTCTTTAAGAAGAAATCAGGATAATGGTGACCCATTCTGGACCTTCGAAAACTGGATATTACCTGAAAAAGCAATATTTTCATATGATCACCCTCCAAGAAATCCTGCACCTCCTCAATCATGGCAATTACATGGCAAGCCTAGATTTTCAGAGTGTCTATTTCCATATTGCTCTTCATCCCAAGCATCACAAATTTCTCAGATTCATGGTAGCCGGCACTCACTACCAATTCAAAGTGGTCCGATTTGGTCTCTGGTCAGGTCGCTGGGTTTTTGGAAAGTGTCTAGCCCCAGTGGCATCCCACTTAAAACAAAAAGGCCTCAAGACTTTCCCGTATCTGGTGACGGGCTCATAAAAGCGCAATTTGCCTGCCAAGTGTCAAAGGTTGCAATAACCTGTCTACAGATGTTTAAATCCATAGGCCCCCAATAAAGAAACATTTCCTGAGAGCAATGCTGGATACATTACAAGACAAGGCATTCTTGTCAGAAGAAAGACAAAAGAAACTCATGATTTTGGCACAGAATTTGCCAAAACGAATGTCTGTTTCTGTTCGCCTTCTAAAACCACTGCCCTGCATGAGGTCATCAGCCATTTTCATTGTACTTTGTGCCTGTCTAAGACCCTTTCAGGAGGGAATAGATGCACAGTGGGTTCAGACAGAAGGTTCATTTGACTATGTCATCAAACTAATTCCATCTATGCTGAAAGTCCTGCCTTGGTGGATAAACTCAGGCAGTCTCACACCAGGGCTCACGTTCCTATCCATAAATGTCATTACAACAGATATTTCTCTAGAAGGTTGGGGGGCCTTTTGCAGGATCTCCAAATATATGGAAAATGGACCCTAGCTCAATCAAAAACACACTTAAACTTCCTGGAGCTCAGAGCAATTTCACTTGCCCGCCGAGCTTTATAACCAAGAGTAAAAGGATCCTCAGTGTTGGTATGAGCGGACAACACAACAAGTATGTACTACCATAACAAACGAGGAGGAACAAAATCTCAGATTCCTTTGCAGGAGGTGCAAGAGATATGGAGATGAGCCTTAAAGCATCAAGTAACATTGTGAGCGAAGTATCTGGTAGGAGTGAGCTACAGTTTGACGAACACTCCAAGTAAAACAAGTCAGAGATGCCACGATTGGGAATTAAATCAATACATTCTGAACACATTCTTCCAGCAACGTTGCAAGCCAAAACTAGGGCACTCATTAAAACCCTGGCAGTCCGAAGACCGCCAGATCCGCGGTGGCGGTCTCGCCGCCGACGGGCCGGCGGTGAAGACTGACAATTTACGAGTTTGGCCGAAACCTAACTGCTGATACTCTACCCGTCCCGCCTCTTTCCCGCACTCTGCCGGGCTGGAGGTGAGCACCTCCAGCACAGCGAACGCCGTAATACCGCTAGCGGGATTATTACACGCGAGACAGCCAAAAATTTTCTGGCAGTCGAACCGCCAGAAAAAGCTGGCGGTCTTGCATCCTGGTGACAGGAATAAGCATTCCTGTCGCCAAGATACTCGCACACACATCCACACACACACACCTCATCTCACCCACGCACTTGCGTCATATACCCCCATTCACACTAACATACATACACAAACATCACATTCACACACGCATTCACTCCCTCAACCCCCAGCGCATACATACATTCACATCCTTCTCCCCCTCTGCGCATACATACATTCACACCCCACCCCTCCCCCAGCGCATACATACATTCACACTCCCCTCTGCACTGCATACACGCACTCACCCACTCTCCCCGTTCACTCACACACTCACCCCTTTCCCCATCCACTCACACGCACTCGCCCTCCTCCCCTGTCCACTTGCATATACGTGCACACACATATACGCACTCACCCCTTCCATCTGCTCATTCGCACTCACCCCCCTCGTCCCATCCACAAACTCACTCACCCCCACCCACAAACACTTACCCACCCCCTCACCCCATCCACAATCACTCAGGCACACACCCACAAACACCCTCCCCCAACATTCACACACACGCACTCTGACACGCACACATACCTTCACCCCCTCCCCCGTTGGACGATCCACTTACCTCGTCCGTCTAAGAGCTCATCCAGGAGGGGACACGTCCCGGCTCCTGGTGCTTCCACTGGTCGTAATACAGCATGCAGCGTCCTTTTGGCGTGGCATTGGAAGCTTCTCCTCCTCGCCGACTGCCAGCATGACAGGTGTCTGAATTCCACCCAATTTTGGTGGGATTCAGAAATCACTTGTAATAGGGCAGTCTTAAGACCGCCAGCACTGGTGGTCATTCTGCACCCCCGGCTTCGTTGGTCTTATGAAAAGACCACCGAAGTCGTAATGAAGGCCTAGGTCTCTTTGTGTCTCAAGAGAATCGGAAATGCCAGTTTTACGCACGCTGGGACTCTCAAAAAGGGTTGTAGGGGAATGCGTCAGGGATCGAGCCTATTCACAAGGCAGAACTCAAATTCCAAACATGGAAATTAGCCTTACTTTTAGCTCTGACATGTGCCAGAAGAGTAAGTGAGCTCCAGACGTTCACTATAAGGGAACCTTTCTTACAATTTAAGAATAATACTGTGATTCTCAGAACTAATCCCAAATTCATTCCTAAAGTTCCAACAGATTTCCATCTCAACAAACCTGTTGTGCTTTTTCTGAATCAGCAGACACCTGCCGATAGACCTCTGTACACCCTAGATGTAAAGAGATGCTTGAAGTTCTGTTTGCAAAATGACCAGATGATGGACGGAATGCTGAACAAATCAAACATTCATCCCTAGTCACAGATCTGGGTTTAATCCATCGTTTTTTTCCCAGCCATGCCATTCCAGTTTGGACCCAGTCATAGGCAAATCAGTGTTGATCCTGCTCTATATTGGAACAGTTGCCCTGAGTGGGAAGGGTATGCCCAGACAAAGGTCCCATGCTAGCTATGCCACCGGATTCAAGCTAGTCACGGAGGCCTGAGCAGCCTTGAAGCTTCATCTGCACTCTCTGCATTCCGAGGATAAAATACCTTATACCCTTTACTCGGGCCGCTCCCTAACAGCCCCAATCAATCGGCACTGCGTTCCTCACAGGACATCCATACTCTCACCCAATACCGTAAAGATGCTATTCAGATAAATAATCTTTTTTTTTTTTTTCTTTTCTTTTTTTAAGTATACCTGTGTGGAGTCTTTTTTGTGGTGTTTCATTGTGATTACTGTGTGTTGCACAAATACTGTTCACATTGTTTTCTAGATTATGCCTGCCTGCTCTGTGCCAAGCTACCAGAGGGTGAGCACAGGTTAATTTAGGTCATGTATTTGACTTACCCTGACTAGGAGGATTGTGGTCCCTACTTGGACATTGTGTATACCCCTGCAACTAGAGACCCAATTTCTAATAGGCGCACCCTACCAGGGTGGTTTCTAGAACAGCCCCGCTGGCTGGAGTGCCTATTAAAAGTATAAGCCGAGTGCCGACTTGGAAAAACAGGCATACTTGCACTCGACATTATTGCCTGGATTCTTCACAACCCAGTGTTGCAGCTGTGGGACAAGTGGTACTACTCCATCGTTTTCAAAAAAGTGATCCTTACATAATGATTTATGTATGTTTGTACCCACCAGCCACTATTATAAAATATATAAACATATTACAGTATATATTATGTAACTGCTAACTACTCTGATTCAAGCATGTGAATCTATGAAAGATCCAGTACTGGAAGAAAAATGTGTTACTTACCAGAAACTCTTGTTAACCTGCATTGGTAACTTTCATAGTCACATGTGACCCACCTTTCTCCACATAGAGGCTGTCCTTCTTGTAAGTGGAGACCATTTCCACTAGTGCTTAATAATCTGAGGGAAGTTGCTTCTGCAAGGAGTGTTCTAGTGGGTGCTATTGGCCGGACTTTGATTTTTCATAAATGATGTGGATAAGCTATTAAAGTCAATGCCTGTTTACTGTTGTAAGCTATGTATACTGCTTCTACTGCTTTAGAAGGTACTGTAGGACTCTCACCTTGTTGACGGTGAATGATTCAAGCATGTGAACAGAGACAGAAATGAGAACTCTAGAGATGGAAATTAAAGAGGCCGACACGAGATTGGGAAGACATAATTACAGGCGACGAATGGCAACACTACATGCGGAGGAAGACCGCTCCTTTAGACTATTAGCCTGATCAATCAAGGAAGACTGAACTAGGCAACCAATCGGAGCAATCCGGTTAGAGGACGTGTGGATTGAGAACACAGAGGCGGCCATAAATTCTGCGTTTAGAGCCTACTATCAATCTGTATAGCGCTACACCTCCACCCCCTGGGGAACATGTGCATGACTATTAAAAGATCTGGCATTACCCACACTTTTACCAGCACACAGAGAAGAACAAGAAGCACCACTGCAGCTGGCTGAAGTTCAACTGACAATACAGTAGATTGCCAGGAACAAGACTCTAGGGACTGATGTCTTCCTGTCGAATACTATGCACAATATACAGCCATATTAGTGCCCAAATTACTAGAGGTCTTTAATGAGGCACGACAGACAGGTCAGTTACCCTCGACACTTAGAGAAGCGCTGATAGTAGGATTACTTAAACCTGACTGAGATCCATTAGATATCCACTACTATAAGCCCATGTCCCTACTAAATCTGGACTGTAAAATATTGGGGAAAATACTGGCCAATAGATTACTCCCCATAATTAGTAGCATGGTACACCCGGACCAATCGGCCTTTATTTCTGGGCGTAATACCTTCATTAATATTTGATGATTGCTTGATATGTCGCCTGAGCGTAGTAATGGGATGTGTGTGGGGTCACTAGATATCGAAAAGGCTTTCAATACTCTGGAATGGGGATTTCTATGGGCTGCACTTGTGGAGATGGGCTTTGGCCTGGTTTTTATAAGTTGGATTAAGACACTATATGGGGACCCCCTGGTGAGGGTGCACACAGGTAGTAACATATTGGATGTCTTCACTGTTTATAGGGGTAATCAACATGGATGCCTTTTGTTGTCACTGTTGTTTGCTCTTGCTATAGAACCCCTGGCAGGTGAGCTTTGGCTTTGGGGTGGAACAATGGGGCATCCCGATCCATGGGGAGTCCAACATAATCTCCCTCTATGCGTTGATGTTCCTGCGTGAAGCCAGCTCTACGCTCCTGCGTTCAATGACCTTGATAGAGAGTTTTGGAGAAATGTCAGGGTTGCGAGTTAATTGGAATAAATTGTGTTTCTACCTGCTAGCTCCAGTTCCTGTGCTGGAACGAGATTGTCCTAATTATCGCCTGAGATGGTGTCATGATACTTTAAAATATTTAGGAATACAGATTTATAATGACCCAGAAGACCTCAGGGAGGGCAATTTTAACAAAGCCCTAAAGGGAATACGTCAATCCTTGCACTTTTGGACCTCTCTGCCAATGTCCCCTGTGGTTTGAATAGCTAAGATGCTAACATTACCCTGGCTGCTATATTATTTTGCAGTAGTCCCGCTTTACTTGGCTAGAGCCTTCTTCAGAGAAGTGCATAGTATACTAACCAAATTGATCTGTGGTGGTGGCAGACGATGAGTCACTTTGTCAGTATTACAGACACCACAACTAATAGGAGGACTGGGGGCGCCCAACTATAAATGGATGGTATTATGCAGCGGCCCAGTTGTAATAGCCAATGTGGTGGCTGGGCTCAGAGGATTGTTCGGAGAGACTCCTGATCCATAGAGTCCTCAATGGTGCCCTGATGTATTCTTGTTTGATGTCCCCGAGACCACACCAGATTGTGGGATGTAGACAGATAAGGGTGGCCCGCATGTGCTGGGCTGGGCACCCTTTTATAATTTCAAGAACTCTGAGACAAATTTAAGATCCCTATTGGTAATTTCCTAACATACTATGTGCTGCGACGATAGTTACGAACGGGGGGGCGATGGTAAGGAGCCTCCTTTCTCCCATACACAGTACACTCTGCTCACAAATGGGGGCAGCAGGCACACAATCGCCATCATTTACCTGCCACTATAGGGTACAGCAGCCAAAGAGATTACACAAGCATGGGCGGAATGGGATGCAGTATTGGCTGCTCTGTTAACTGATAGTCAATGGACACAGGCGCTGCAACAGATAGAGGATGTCTCTCGCAATGCACGCTTTCGGTACATGCATTTTAATTACTTGCATCAAACGCACTTATCCCATATAGAATAGCACACATTTCCAGCGGCAAGCTCAACATGTCCCCGATGTAGATCTACTGGGGCGAATTTCTGTCATCTGATATGGGACTTTCCTATCCTTCAGCATTCTTGGGACATGATAGAAAAAAACATTAGTGAGTGCACAGAACACACCTTAGCACTTACACCGAAATCCTGCATTCTGGGGATCAGAACACACAATCTGAAAGTCACACACACCCACAGATTCACTGATTTAGCTTAAATCTTATTTAAATGTCAAATGGCTATGCACTGGAAAGCACTGACTGCTCCAGAGGTGAGGGAGTGGCTGAGAATACTCTGGCATGGATGTGAGGTGAAGCTGCTTACTATTCAACTATGAAATTGAAAGGAGTACCAATACAAGGTGGGGAATGTTGGGATACTGTTGTGGTAAAAATCGAAGCTAAGAATGATAAGCGTCCTCCCTGAGATTAGTCATAGGGGAGGCACAGATCAATGCCTCAATATTGGACATTCATGCACAGTAAGACCCATCAATATCAAGAGACATTTGATGTACTTGTACCGGACAAACAATATGTAGCAGACACGGGATCGAACCACCAAATGGTATTAATGATCAGATAGTTTAGACGGGGACCACTGTTTTGATGTTAGACATGTCTACAAATAGCAATGATTATATCTATGATAATGTTTAGTGTATGAAACATGGAAGAATACTTTTATCTCCTTTTCTTCTTTCTTTTTCCTCACTCTTCTTGCCTTAACTACCTGATGTGCATACACTTAATCCGTTAGTAGAAATAATGACAAGATACGCCTAGGTAGACAATGACATATGCAATATATTTCTACAAAGCAGTTACTACATGAATGATTTATAAAAATATATATTAAAAAAAAGTTTAATATGCCAGCTTGGAATATACTAATTTCATCATGTTGAAAGGAGTAGTTACAAGCGCTTTAACAGTGTTGAGCAGGGGTAAAGTGCACATCATATAGGGTCCTGCATAAGGCAAATAATTTGGGGTGATTTTCCTACACCAAGCATTCACTATAGAATAGCTCTGGCCTCTATGTGAAACTCATTTTCTCATGCCTAGTATGGTAGGTCCTTAATATACTGTCCCCCAAGGCTGTTTTGCTAACGTAGGCAAATTACTAATCAAAGCAATAGCTTCTTTATATCTGAAATATGGTAATCTTGCAGTGCTCCAGATTTCAATGTCCACATAGATGACCCCAGCATTAAGTGGGCTCAACAATGAAGAGAATCTTTAGGGTATCTATATTTCCCATTAAAGAACAAGGAACTGACCCATGCCAAGGGACGCTGGTTGGACCGTTTATTTCCTAATTTGCCTAACTTGGTTTTGCAATACTCACTTTCCAGTAGTCTGGTCCGACCATTATGTAGTTCATTTTTACTGGCTCTCTCAGAAACTGGCCAAACCGGAGGTTAAGCCCCTTTTTGTAACACGTCCCAGGTAAAAAATTACTGGAGGTAATATAATCCACACGTTTAATAAGGCAAGGTGGGAGACAAGACCTGACCTACATCCGAAAGGTCGAAAACTTTATTAACCTCCTTTGGGATGGGAATACCTCAAAACAGAAAGCTTCCTCTGCTTTTTGATTTACGCAAGATTTGCATAATGAAAAAAAATAACTTTGCAAACATCTGCGAAAAGAACATGATCAAAAGGATAAGGACATTTATAAAGCTGCTCTTCAAACCTTTCTGAAGAAAATACTAGTTAGATCAGCTGCCATCTCTAGGCTAATTGATAAGGCTGGAAAAGAGGAAAACATGGCCAAAGCTGTGTTCCGGATTGTAAATCCCTTGCTCTCTCCAACTAGTAGCAATCAGAATTATAGTGGCCTCTCGGAGCCTATGTGAGTTCTCCATTTTTTTTTCTGGAGAAGATTATTCATATCTACTCTAGTGTGGATTCAGACAATAAGACCTCTGTCTCTGACAACTTGTCACTTGGTCATGAGCTATATTAAAAAAAATCATCTTTCTACTCAGGATTTGAGAACATCTCTTTGAAAGACATAGAAAGGGCTCTAGTTTCAGTGAGATTGTGGTCTCCTTTAGACCCATGACCACCCAGTATTTTAATGTTAGCATCTGGAGCACTCTGCAAACGTATCAACATGTCACATAATTACCAAAATTGGGCATTTTTCCTAAATTATGGAAGAAGGCTAGGATCCTTCTCTGTGAAAGAAAAGAAGTAACTGATCCCTCCTGTATAAACAATTATAGACCAGTTTCCCTCCGTTTGGCTCTGGGCAGACTGTTAGAACAGTCAGTCAGCAGCCAGATCTCACATCTTATCGAAGCATCCTTCCCAATCTGGCTTTCATAAAGGAGTTAGTAAGGAAGTTGCACTTCTCGAGGTGGCAGTTTATGTTGTAGCTAATAAAGATTTAGGCAAACAAGCAGTAGTCTTCTTGCTGGATCTTTCAGCCGCGTTCAACATTGTCTCTCATGAGATTCTGCTGGACTGGGTGAGAGATGCCAGCATTAACAAGATGGCCAAAAAATGGCTCCAATCTTTCCTATTGGACAGCGAGCAAGCTGTACATGTCCCTCTGTTCTCTTTAGGTTTAAGAAAATGTGTTGTGGGGTAACACAGGGTTCTGCCCTAAAACCTACTGCCTTTAATATCTGTCTTGCTCCTCTTGACAAGTTAGTGGAGACCATGGTTTTAATTTAGTTTAGTATACTAAGCTGACGACACACAGTTGACGCTCCCTTGACAACAAATGGACATATAGAAAGTGCTCAGAGCTGTCTGACTACTGTTGTGAAATGGATGAAACGGGATAATCTGAAACTAAACCCAGCAGATAAATCTGAAATTCTGTTTTTCAGGAGACTTAGGCTCTCCTGCTTATTCATCTTTGTGGCCTGTTGACTTGGGTGCTTCCCCAGTTCCTAAAAAAAGTGGTTAGAAACCTTGGTGTCACTTTGATAACTAGCTATCTTTTAAGCCTCAGGTGAGAAAGAACACAGCTGTGTGCTTTGTTCTGTAACATCTTTAAAGAAGACCCTAGTATTCTTGTCAGACCACTCTTGCAAGACTGTAATCCATGCAATGATCACGGCTAATCTAGATTACGCAAATTCACTGTATGTAGGATGACCTAGAGGATACTTTATTAAATTACAATTAGGCCAAAATGCTGTTGCCCATCTCATTTTGAAATGTCCAAAAAGTCAATCCTCTTTCCAGAACTTGAAGACCCTACACTGTCTCACCATCAATCAGACATTTCTGTTCAAATCCCTCACCATCACCTCTTGGCCCTTACATCTTTTTGGCCCTTCTATTTTCAAAAGAGATTTAAACAGTATATCTGTAGAAGAACTCTGCATTCCAGGGCTTAGTATGTATCCCTAAGATACACAAGGAGAGGTTAGGGGGACGCTCCTTTGTGTATTTGAAAGTAAAAGAATGGATTTTACTTCCTAAAGCGCTTTTGGATTTGGATACTGAAAAAGCCTTTAAAGCTTTGTTAAAAACTCATCTCCTTTAGAAAACTCTAATCATCTTTCCACTGTACATTGCTGGCGAAGAAGCTTCACGCTACATAAATGATATTTCATTCATTCATGATATGAAATGTAGATATTTTTACTCTGTTAACATGAAAGTTCACACAGAGACCTGAGTCCATAATATGTCATTAGTTTATTACTTCTTTTGAAGTTGGTGGTGTTCCTGGTTCTTCAGTCCAGATTGTCAATTGATCTTTTGTTATTCTTTTACAATGCATGTTAGAATCTAGTTTTTCATGTATTGACTTGACAGTGGATTATAACCAATCACTTTAAACAGTTCTGAGCCATTTACCTAAACGTCAGACCAAGGGACTAGCCAGAAACTTAAAATAGCCCCCTCACACTTTGAACCAAAGCTCTGATTGCACCAAACAAGTGAGTGTGAACCTCTCTAGAACAGCGTTTTTGTCTCTTCTATCCAAGCATATATCCATTGTTGCTTTCACCCTACCATCCACCCGCTGATCTCCATCATTTCACCATCACATTCTGTCATCCATTCTTTCCTTCATCCATCATTGTTTTCCCCCATTCCAGCCATCTGTTCACACATCCACCAGCTATGCATGCTTTCATCCATACATGCATTCAAGGTTGGGGACAAGGTCACCAGTCCACAAAAATAACTTCTCAGCCCTAGGCTTCACTCACCATCAGCACCCCACCTCCTTATCTTCATATACCATCTCCATTTCAACCTTGTACATTGCCACCTCCTCAGTCACCACAGTTTTCTTCCCAGTGAGATCACTATGACTCATATGGAGGGAGCGCATACACTCCCCATGGTCCCTACCATGACTGTGTCACACCCGGGGAGGGAGATTTTTTCATTATTGTTCTGGAAAGCAAATGGCTTCTCTTAAAGCGTATCTTCAATATATTGTCTGCTATTTATTAAACTTGCAGTAAGTGAGATTAGTGTACACCTATGTTAATTTACATTTAGCTGCAGCGGAAGTGTGTGCTGAAAGGAAATATTATTCTCTCTTTAAAATATCTGTGGTCAAGGCCTTCATGGAATACCTCAAGAAGGTGATTCCTCCAAGACCTCTACCAGCTCCAGTCTACAATCTGAATACAGTTCTAACAACACTGATGTGTCTTTTCTTCAAACCACTATACCCTTGAGGCATGCAGTTCTTCTCTTGAAAGGTAGACTTCCTAATTGCTGTCGCCTCTCTGAGGAGAAGTAGTGAGCTGCAAGCATTAACTATATAGGACCAAAAATACAGGTGCCAAAGGTGTGCCCCGTTGTATCACCCAGACATTTGAGTTGGCCAGAAACTGTGATTGAAAGAGCATTATACATGCTTGGTATCAAGAGGTCACCCGTACTACATTGACAGAACTAAATATATCCACAAAACAATACAGCTGTTCATTGCTTTTTTGGAAGCCTTATTTAGGAAATCCCTTTCCCAGGGTGGTATTGCTAGATAGATTGTTAGTTGTATTCACGCTTTACTCTAAGACTAAGCTTGTGGTAAATGTGATTCCTAGAGTACCTACTACTTACAGAAGGCAGCTGCTATGGTGTTCCCGTTGCAAGGATCATGTCTTCCAGCACAGAAACCCCTTTTTCATTTCAGTTTGAAGTTGTGTTATTGAACATTTAAGGTGATGAATTGCTACTTCATTAAACTTCAGGCATGTGCTTTTATTCTGTAAATGTATAATGAATATGTCCGATAAGCAAGATCAATCAAATACACATTCAGCGATAATTTAGTGACTATTTCATTTAAAAATTATTTCAGGAATGTCATAAATCTTATGACTGTTCCCTTCATAATTCTATTATTTTATCTATTTTAATCACTCGCTTTCTTTCTTTTAGTTTTAGGTTCGTAAACACATACAGGACATGTTCCATTTTAGCTATAATCTCCATTTTAGTTAGCTTGTTCAACGTGTTTACCTTCGGCCCAGATACTGCATGCCATTATGACATAAAGGCTTAAGGACTGGCTCCTTTTAATGCAGGCCCTGAATCAATTTTGGATATTGGGAGTCGCCGTCTTGGGTAATGGGAGTCACCATCTTAGCTAATGGAGGTCGCCATTTTAGATAAAGGGAGTGGCCATTTTTCCTCAGATTATGCAGAAACATCAACATGTCTGCCTTTGATGCAGATGTCATCTGTGCCTGTTTTCCAAGGTCTGTGGAAGTGTCAATCATTCAGACACAGGCATCAACAAAAACCCCTAGTGCAACATCATATTAGGGCAGGTGCCTGTTTCAAGGTCACATAACACCTATAACCCGAACAATGTAGCCTATAGGGACAACTTTTTACCTCATTAGTACATCCACTGGTGTGTATAATTTTTTAAAAATTCAAAGGTGACATTGTAAATTCCATCTCAAATAAGATACAGTATATAAAGACTACCAATTGACCGCTTAATTAGGAAAGAAACTTTACCCAGGTCACAGATTCAGATCCAGATGAGCACAGCACCAGATTGCATCACTACAGAAGAAGCTTCCAGTAAGACTTCCTGAGATTCTGCAAAGCATTCCATTCTGCCTTCACAAACTGGTGCCAGGGCATTCCATTCTGCCTTCACAAACAGATTATGTTCTCACACCAATGTAATCTCCTAATTCTTGGACATGTGTTGGAAATAGCTGACAATCTATTCCAAAAAAGGCACCAAACCCTGTTGACCAGTTATGCACACCGCCTCTGAAACTCAGGTTTAGTATTTATTCAGCTGCTAGAACTAACAATGCTTAGAGATCACTCAGTGAGGGTGTAAGGGCTATAAATTGTGATGTTGTGATGTTTACCTGTTTTCACTGTTACTGAAAAGCTTAACTGCTTTTTATTATCTTCTGTGATGTTACTAATATTATGTGCACTAGTTCCCGGCAATTTAAAATAAATATGTTGAAATACATAGTCCATTTTTAGTGGTCTTGAGTATGTAAATCATTAATGAAAGATATGTTGGATTACCACTGCTCTTGTTAATAACCCAAAAGCATTGACACCACCTCATTTATGAATTGGGTGAAGTTCAGCTGGACTACAATAGCCTGTTTTTCACATTCAGCGATGGTGCATTGAACTAATTTCACCATGTCACCTGTGAGTGTGAAAACCTTGTGGAGCAAACCCAAAAGCTCATTTTACGCAACATTGGCGCCCAACGTTGGGCATTTGGATTTTCTGGACTTTTTAGTAGCTTCTGATTTCTCACTCAAAAGACCTGTCTTACACTTAAAAATGGATGTCCGGACCATTGGCTGTAATATTGGTGTTACCTCATACTGTTAAATAAGGAGCACCCTTTAACATGTGTTTGTTAAAAGCTTGACTGATAAGAGATTATTTCCCATTTTACTTCTCAGTATGAATGGCATGTTTATTGAATCTGTTTGCTAACATGGCACAAGTAACTTCTTTTGCGATAGGAGTTCTTTCAGGACACACACACGTCTTTGCTAGGCGTGTTCCTAACAGGAAAAGAGGGTGATTGCACATGCTGCATAACTCTTTGAAATATTTATAAATGCATTTGCTGTATTCCTCTTGCAAATATTTTCACTTATGGATGGATTTTTGGAGTTTGATGATATAGCTCCTAATACTGGGAACTTTTAAATATTCATACTTAATTAATTTATAGTTAACTAGGTACTCTGCTGAGACCTAGAAGGCTCTTTGAGACATCAATTATACCAGGCATGGTTTGATGGTCAATTGCCCCATGTACCAAAAAAATGTTAATAGGGGTTTACTAAATGACAGTCACCTGTGATGTGTTGGCTGGGTTTAGATCATGTGTTTACGTACATTGTTACACATTCACAAGTAACAAATAACTTTTAGCGGACTAGTTCCTACCAGACCTGCGCAACATGAGCACACATACAATACATACAAAACATGTAATCAATCCATAAATAGCACTTCAGAATGGCGCATCACAAATGACAGTCCATTAGAATCTTGAAAGAAGATCTGGAGGTAAATTTATCTAAACCATATACAGATTGTTGAGGGCTTACCACACAAAATTAGAGCAACATTCTGGCCGCCTTTATCTGATGTTTGTCACATCATTTTTTTTGCAGAGGTTGACTGGCCTCCACTCTTTGTAAAGAGATGCACCTCAAAGTGATGAGTTAATAATACAGTCATTTTTTCCTCCTTCGTACCCAAGAGCTTGGGGAAAACTTTTGAAGCACAAATGCCACTAGCCTTGTATGACTGCTACATGGACATCACCACACACATTCACCAAACACTATTGTGTGTATATCCAGGCTCATAAGGAGGCCCAATTGGCCAAACAGTTTTAAATAATTTGCTGCAGTCATCAGCACAATCTGCTCGCTAACAACCACTTTGGGAAGAAACAGCCTTACAGTCTGTGCCACAAATAAAAAAATGTTACTAACCCTGTAACTATCTGTTTGTAGCCTGCAGTGTTGTATAGTTACATGTGCCTGCCCTACTCATTCAGAAACCAGGCTTTTGGATGTTTCTTTCCCCTGTGGGTGGAGTATTTGACCTGGTACATTGTGGGCTGAGGGAGAAATCACAAGATGTCATGTGACTCATAGCATCTTTAAAGAAAAAAAAACTTAGAAAAAACCACACTCAACAGTGTATGGCAAAGGTATGAAGAGATGGCTACAAAGTAAATAGCATTTTCTTTCTTGAATGTTTGTGGTGATAAAGATCTGATGATGAGCTGTCTGCCGCCCTGGCTTTATTCAGGCAATGAAATTACAGAAGAGTCAGTTGCTGTTAGGCCATTAGAGTAGGGGTCTTTGCTTTGGTATGATCAATTTATCTTGGCGTTTTGATTGGTAACTGATTGTCACCAGGTCAAAAACATTAGATCTATATCAACAAAACAAAGTGATCTGCCATTAGATCACACAATTCATGAGATTGAGGTGTTGAAACAGTTGTGCATTCTGAGTTGCAAAAGTCTGATAATGCTGTTCCTTTGTGGTGCATTTGGTATTAGAAATCTGTTTAAATAATGAGCTGTTTGGCTTTTTTCATTAATGATTAACTTGTCTTGTGCATGTTGACGCATATTTTATCTGCTGTACCTTTGTATTTGTACTGTTCTCTTTGAAGAGTGAACACTGTCTTTTTTCATTTTTTATTTCTGTATTCATTCATGGTATCTCTAGATTAATTTTTTTGTTGTTGGGAGTTTTCTGTGGGGCTATTCTGTGGAAATCTTTGTCCAAAGATTGATTGTTCTACCATGGCTATCTGTTTAAGCTTGTGTAAGGTTAATTTTGAATTCTTTCATATTAAGTTTGCAATGTATTCTAAATGTCATTGCATTGTATTACATGCGTGGTAATGGCTTGGAATGTAAAGACAGAAACCACCCAAAGACGAGCCAGGTTGTGAAGCGAAGCTGTAGGTTGATGAACATCAAAAGATGAATCTTCAGGTAAATCCATGTTGATGCAGAAACACAAGAATGCCAACCAGGACTCATCCCCATCCCACGACAGAATTCGCAAGGGCATCATGGTGTCACTCGGTCTTGCTCTGCAATTGATCCTAATCCATTCTGTGAGTTTCTAGGGTCATCGATGTTACAGCAGATTAGGGCCTTTAGAAACTATGTTGCAAATTTTTGCCATTCGTCAGGCACTTTTTAGTGTGCTTTTGGGGCCAGAGGGTCTGCTGAGTCCTCAAATCTGCATACCACATGCAGATCTGTTTTCTGCACCATCTGTACCCCCCCAGAGCTGTCTTGGGGTCCACACCTATTTCAGAGCCCAGTTCCACAGCTGCACAACATTCCACTCCAGTTCCTTACAAATCAATGCTGATGGTGCTGGTGGAGTTACTGATTCAGAGCAGAAATTCACACTGAGATACACAGACCCTGTATGATCATATTTGGACAAGACATTGCTTCTACCGGAGTCAGCCTTATACAGATGATAATAGGAGTGATGGAGATAAGTTTGTTCCAAGCTATGATTATGAAAACTGATATGTGGACCTGCAAAATTCCAACTGCCTGGATACCTTACCCGATACTGGGTTGGTTTCCCCCTGTGAACAAGCAACTAAGGAAAGTGTATCTTTTGTCCTTGTCATCAGAAGAGATATTGAAGTTCTTGACATGCACCTCCCATTTATTGAGGTAAAAACGAATGTCTCCACTGAGGTCCTACAGCCTGGCCAAGCACCGACTGAAACTCTTCTGCCCTTCAATTCACGTTATTGGGCCCTTGGGCTAAACCATGTTCTGACCGCGGTCAATCAAAAGTTGCATGTTGTAATAGGCCAGCTCTAAGAAAGATTTTTTTAATGCAACCATGACAGTTTGGTGGTGCTTGTGCCCACAAGCAGAGTGAATCCTAACACTTTTCTGACTACTCCTTCAGATAGACTCCAAGCATATGGGGACGTTTGGGGAAAATAATGTTTTCTTTAGCCAGCCTTGCCATGAGATCAGTCAATGCCTTCTGCCTCCTGGGCTGGTCCACTCACGCACTCTGGGACATAGTTGGTGAGATTCTTAATGGTAGTGCCAGAAAACTTGACCCAAACAATTCAAAATGGCAGGAATATGGCTGTTTGTCATCCAGTCAAGCCTAGACACCACTGATTGTTTAGGACAGGCAATTGGTTCAAACATGGTGCTTAAGAATCACACATGGATGAGTTTCACAGGCTTCTCTGGAGACGTACAGGCACCCCTAATGGCCATGCTTTTGATAGATCCTGCCTGTTTGGAAAAAAATGTGGACTTGGTTTTGGTGAATATTAAGTAGAGCAGAGCCACTGCATACTGCTTAGGCCTTTCAGCACCAGTCGGCAATCTCCTTAGCAGTTTTGTCCTTTTTTTTTATACAAATGCCTGAGGCTTGGTGTATCAACAGCACCAAGCTCGCATACACAAGCCTCCCAGACCTTTTTTAGGTCAGGGCTGTGGCATAAAGGCATCTGGGACTGTGTACATATCAGCCCGTGCCCTTCAAGCAACAACCTCAACACCTCTTTAGCATGCTGTTAGTGGCCCACCGTCACCATGTAGGAGGCATGATCGATGACTTTCACAAGGGGGCGTAACATCATCACTTTCAACAAATGCATCCTTCAAAGGATCCAATGGGGCTATACTCTGACATTCCTTATCAACCCACCCACATCCCCCATTTACATCAGTCTGGCTTTTGGACGACAGACTCTGTTTTGCATTAAGAGGTGCATGCTTTTTTGCAAGACGAGCCGTAGAGAGGGTACAGGCTTCAGAGGTGGAGAGAGGTCGTTATTCCCCCTACTTCCTTTTTACCAAAGAGGTCTTTGTCCTAGTTAGATCTTCGCCCTTTAGAGGTCTTCCTCCAAAAAGACAAACTTACGTGGGCCGTGATTCTGGATAGTGCCATTGTACATGCAGAATGTTCATTTTCATGTGCTACCTGCAGGCCCACTGGCACTACCTGCGATTCAGCTAGGAGAATTTTCAGTATGCTGTGCTCCCTTTATCCCTCACCAGTGCCCCTCAGGTGTTCACAAAAACGGTGGTGGTGGTGATCGCAGTGCATCTTCAGAGGTCAGGATCCCATTCTTACCGTGTCTTTACGACTGGCTGTTGAAGGTGGGTTTGCCACAGTCAGTCGAAGAACACATCCAGATGACTGTGAACCTTTTGACATCATTGGGGTTCCTTATCAATGCTGCATGGTTACTCCTGACTCTTTCGCAGAGGCGTCCATTCATTGGAGCCATCCAGGTTTTCCCTTCAGGAAGAGTCCAGGATATTTGGACTAGGATCCTAATGTTTCAGCCTCAGTTTTTTGGTCTCAGTGAAGATGGCTCTGAGACCTCTTGGCGTACTAGTAGGCACATAATGGTACATTTCATTCCATGACTTAATGCACAATGCCAGCACCACCGACACAATTTCAGAAGGCATTACACAGGGCACTTTTACCCTCAGTGTGGGTCCCAAAGCCACAGGCATTATACTGACTGATTCATTGGGTGTGCTGTTTGATCATATGGTCTCCTTGCTTGAACACTCATGATATAGCTGTGGTTCACCACCTTATCTTGTCTTGGATGTAAATGGGTTGAATCATACGTTTAAAAGAGAATGCGTTATGCTCTATGCTAACATTCCCCAGATGCCCTCTTCCTTCAAGAGATGCAATTGGTGGGCTTTAGATGTGAAATTGTGGGGTACTGTGGGTACACAAAGGTATCTCACACAGGCTTTTCTTAGGGATCTAGGGTAGTCTCCATTCCGCTTAACAAAATCTTCCCTTTTAGCCTAGCAGTAACTCAGTCAGACCCAGACCCACTGGACAGATGTGCGATACTTAGTTGACAGTTGTAGGGGGTCAGGCCACTTGGGCTGCAAGACCATGCACTTAAATAGATATCTAATTTGATGCTGCATTCACTCCTTAGAATGAAAAGAGACTTTATTGCCTTGATGACTCTAGCATTAGATGTACATAACTCAGGATTCAAAGGTAGAATGTTGATCCTATCCAAATAGTTTTCCTAGTTGGGTTTGGTCGGCACAGGGTGTAAGTGGCATGGACTAAAACAAGGCAGTCCACACACTGTTCTAATGCCTATCACTCATCTGAATCCATTGTTTATTTCTTTGCCTCAATACAATCTTCTGACAAGTGCTAACTTTACCATGTATATCTTTGACCATTCTCCAGATGAGATAAGCATTGGGGGAGCAGATAGGGTACCAAGGGGAGTGTGGAGGTTGAATGCCTGGTGGTTATGGGAGAAACAACTTACAGATCACCTAAAGGACACCATTACAGAGTACTTTGAGATTAAAGTGGGCTCAGTTTGCAACCTTGTGGTAAGCCTTTAAAACAGTAGTCAGGTGGCAAGTCATGTCTTATTCTAAAGACAAAGAAAAAATAGTGAATGGGAGACTAACTACCTGAAGAACCAAATAGGAACCCTAGAGCCATACCTGGGTGACAGACAAACAGAAACCATCCTCGGGCAAGCTGAAGCGCAAAGGTCATACTTAAGAGGAAAATGGAAACACAGCCCTATGTGGCTGCTGACCACGCAGCACAGAGAATATGAATGTGGGGAATCCTGCTCTATTGGTTGGCATACTAAGAGACAGGTGCTCATATCGTCCCATCGGAGTCAGATCTGCGTTTGGTTGTAGACACCTTATGAATTGCAGACATCTTTTGCAAGCTCTACTTTAGGCAAGATGTGCCACAGATTGAGCAAAAGCTCCCAATTGTAAATTATCTCATTATCAATTGCCCATTGCTGATAGAATGAAACTGGACTTCCCCATCTCCAGAAGTGAGTTCCAGCAATGTTGGCTTTGCCCTCAGTAAAACCCCTGGCCCAAATTGATTTCCAGTGGAATTCCTTAAAGATATGCCTTGCTGCTAACAGATGTGCAAACATTGTTTGAGGCAAAAGGCATTCACAGGCACTTTCTCTTATGACTTAAGGGATGCAACTATATCAGTGATCCCAAAACTGGGCAGATCCACCTAATGAATGCACTTCCTACCGGCCAATATCACTGATAAATATTGAGGTCAAACTCCTAGCTAAAGGGCTGCCAGCAAAGCTTGCCAGTGTAATACATATACGGTGAATAGCTACCAAACTGGCCGAGATTATTATTGGAGACACCTGCAGGTCACACTGGTGTACAAAGAATATGTGAAAGGCTCAGTAGCACTACTCTCAGTGGACTTTGAAACAGCCTTTGATACCTTTTACTGGCCTGAATGTGCTTCAAAGGGTGGTGTTTGACCAGCGTTTCCTCACATATATTAAGGAACCATACTCATCCCTGTGGGCAAGTGTACGGGTAAATGGAATATTATCTAAACCCTTTCATATACAATGTGGGACCAGGCAGAGGTGACCACTCTCACCACTTCTATTTACGATGGTAATAAAATCGCTGGCCGAGTGGTTTTAATGACAATCCCAGCTGAAGGTCTTTCAATGGAAGAACAAGTCTGAAGAGAGAATCTTGCAGACAACCTGTAGCTATTCATTCATTCAGTGACCAGACCGTTCTCTTCACAAAATATTTCATATGTTACAAACCAATGGTGAGGGCTCGTGTCTTTGAGTAAATTTGTAAATTTAAAAAAATCCACATGTAGCATAGTAGCTGCCCCAGTCCCAAACGACATAGAAACTACCCTCTTGCATGTAGCTGATACCCACTTTAAGTACCTAGGCTTGGTGATAACAAAAGATTATCAAACAGTGTTGAAAGCTGAAGAGTGCCCCTCTGCTCAAAAGAAGTAAGCAGGAAATGGAGGGATGGGCGATTACTGCCTATCATAATGGGGAGGACACTTTTTAAATGGTTTCCCTTCTGCAAATACTATACACCATACAAAACTATCCTATCCTGATGTAGTTTTTCCAGTCTCTGCCAGACCATAGGAAATTGCTTAGTTGTGACTGTAGAGTCCCCAGAGCCTTATTTCTCAAATTTCACAGGTCTCATTTGACAGTGGCTTGGGAATTCCGGATATCCAGTCATACTATTGGGCTTCCAATTAATTCCACTTAATGATTGGCTACTTCATAGAACCAATACTACATTGAGGCTTGATCTATTCTGCTTTCTCTGTTAGATTTATACCCCCATTATATTAAGCACTGCTCCCCCATTCACTACTAACAATGATGAAAACCCCTATAGTTTGCTGAAAGGCCACACTGAGGCACAGCAAATTACATGGTAAATTAACAAGAGAGACCCCTCACTATGGCACAAAACACTGATAAATCTTGTGAATGAATTGCAGGGATATCTTGCATTGGAAACGTTCATCTCAAAGCCAGGAAATGTTTGGTCATTGAGTCACAATTGAACCCTTGAGCATCTAGCAAACTGTTCCACCCCTGGCAATACTCTGCTAGAACTCCTGAGTTCAGTCCCTTAGAAGTACAGATAACAATGGAGCCGTTGGGAAAGAAGCGCATTTCAAGGATTTTCAGATCACTAATATTTAACACAACCTATTGCTTTAAGACATTAAGGCAGAAGTGGGAGCAAGATCTTGAGGAATTAGAAGATGGCAAGTGGATAGAGGTGATGCACACGAGCTATATCCATGCACTTCCGGCTAATACAATATAAATATGCTCAGAGGGTCTATTTCCACCAGCCAGACTATGACAAATAGGTGGGGTGCAGTTGCCCATTTGCTTATGGTGTAGGAGTGCACAAGGCACATTCATACTTTGTGTAGGAAAGTACTCTTACTTGGCATTGTTATCCCCTTTTTCTGCCTGATGTCCGTGTGTTTGACTGTGTTCATTGGGATCCTGCTTATCAGGATTATGCTCTCTTTCTCTTGCTCCCAAAACTCTGTATTTCATCCCACAATTGGCACACTGATGCCCCATTATAAGTCTCTAGAATATGGTACCCAGTGCATTGGGATTCCAGGGGATCCCTATGGGCTGCAGCATATATTTTTCCAACCATATGGAGCCCAAACAAAGGGTTCTGCAGGACTGCCATTGCAGCCTGCGTGAAAAGGTGCAAGCACCCTTTCACTGCCACAGGTCACCTATAAGTCACCCCTATGGCAGGCCTTCTAGCCCAGAGAGCAGGGTGCAAAGTACCTTTGTGCGAGGTCACCCCTGCATTAGCAGAGGTGCCCCACGAACTCCAGGCCCATTTTCCTAGACTTTGAGTGCGGAGGTGCCATTTTATGCGTGTACTGGACATAGGTCACTACCTATGTCCAGCTACATAATGATAACTCTGAACATAGGCATGTTTGCTATCAAACATGTTGGAATCATACCCCAATGCTTTTGCCAGCATTGGTTGTATGATTCCATGCTCTCTGGGGGCTCCTTAATGGAGCCCCAGTATTGCCATTACAGCCTTCTGAGGGTTTCCAGGCATCCCAAGCTGCTGCCACCTCCCAGACAGGATTCTGCCCTCCTGTTGCTTGAGAAGCTCAAGCCCAGGAAGGCAGAACAAAGGATTTCCTTTGGGAGAGGGCTCTTACACCATCTCCCTTTGTAAATAGATGTTACAGGCTTGGGAGGGATAGCCTTCCCAAGCCACTGGCAATGCTTTGAAGGGCACATTTGTTGCCCTCCTTGCATGAACCAGTTTACACCGCTCAGGGAACCCCAGTCCCTGCTCTGGCACGAAATTGGACAAAGGGGAGTGACCACTCCCCTGTCCATCACGACCCTGGGGGGGGTGCTCAGAACTCCTCCAGGGGGTCCCTGGGTCCTGCCATCTTGGATTCAAAGTTGGCAGGGCACTCTGGGAGCACCTGAGTGGCCAGTGCCAGCAGTTGACGTCAGAGCCCCCTCCTGATAGGTGGTCACCCAGCTAGGTGACCAATCCTCCTTTCAGGGCTATTTAGGATGTCTCTCTTTGGTGGTTTCTCAAATTCGGATTGCAATACTCTAGCAGGAATCCTCTGCACCCTCCACTTTGACTTCTGACAGAAGAAACTGCATCAGGACGCTCCAGGACCACAC
Organism: Pleurodeles waltl; assembly: GCF_031143425.1. NCBI lineage: Eukaryota > Metazoa > Chordata > Amphibia > Caudata > Salamandridae > Pleurodeles > Pleurodeles waltl. The sequence goes on from NC_090450.1 coordinate 853,818,479, forward strand.
AAGCTGCAACAAAAAAGCAAGACTCTTCATGCAAAATTGTATCCACAGCTCCTTCCAGCAACTGCAAATTTCCCATGTCGTGTATCCTCTGAGGACAGCCCGTCTTCAGCCTGAATCAGAAGGAAGAAGGAATCTCCCTTGGGATGAAGGAGTCACTCCCCTGCTTCTGCAGCCACCAACTGCAATGATGACCGGCTGTGTGGATCCCCTCTCCTGCTGAGCTGTGTGGATCGTGGACTGAAGTGGTCCCGACGGTCCTCTCTTCCAGCTGTCCAGCTTGGGTGGAGGCAAGTCCTTGCCTGCCCACACAGGACAGTACCCCCGTATACCGTGTCCTTTGCAGCTGCCATGGCTTGTTGGCATCTTTTCCACAAGATCTTCAGGCAGGCATCTGAAGCTCCAGCCTCCACCCCTCCTGGGTAGAGTCCACCTGGTCCTTTCTGGTTTCCGGCAGCTCCACTTTCCACTGACCGTGAGTTTTGCATCTGCCAAGGCTTGTTAGCGGGATCTGAAGATGCACAACCGATTGCAATCCTCCTTCCAGCGTGGGACATCACCTGCATCCTCCAAGAACTCGATTTCTTTTTCTTGGGTGCAGTGCTGACTCATTCATCGTCGACTCACCTTATGCACCTTCAGTCTGGTGGGTAGGGGCCCCTGCCCTTCCTGGTCTCTGCTGTGCTTCTTGGACTTGGTCCCCTTCTTCTACAGGTCCTCTTGTCCAGGAATCCACTGTTGGTGTCTTGCAGTCTCTTCTGGGTTTTGCATTATTCTTCTTTTCTTCTAAATGGGTGAATTTACAGTGATTTACTCCTGCTTTCCTGGTCGCTGGGGTGGGTTTGTGGGACTTAACTTTGGGCTTTCCTAGTATTCCCAACTCCACTCTACACACTCCACTTACCTGGTGGGGGACTGACTTTCACATTCCATTTTTTTAGCATATGGTTTGTGCTCCCCCAGGGCTATTTCTCTCTTATGATTTTCACTAATTGCACTGTTTTCTAACTGTTGTTATGCCTATTTCTGCATACTAGTGTATAATTTGTGTATTACTTACCTCTAAGGGAGTATAGCCTCTATGGTATTTTTGGTCTTTGTGTCCCCAAAATAGAGTACCTTTATGTTTGTAACACTGAGTGTTTTCTTTCATGTGTGTAAGTACTAAGTCGAACTGCAGTGTTATTGCATGAGCTTTGCATGTCACCTAGATAAGCATTGGCTGCTCATCCACAGCTACCTCTAGAGAGCCTGGCTTCTAGACACTGACTACACTACACTAATAAGGGATACCTGGTATAATATGTAAGTACCATAGGTACCCAGCACACACCAGGCCAGCCTCTATTTCCATCTGCAGCTGCTGATTATCATCCAATACCGAAACAAGATACACCGAACACAAGGAAGTATTGTGGTTTATATGCTAATCCTGAACCTTAAATATTTTTGTTGGGCTTAATGGATGGATGAAGGCTGGAGTGGGCTCCAGAACACTGGTCTGGATTGGACTTGTGATAGGCAAACAAGACATCACCAGGAAATGGGGAGTTATGGCCCTCCTATACTGAGAGAATGGTCGAGAGGAATTGACTGTTGTGCCGTGGCAGAAGAGTTAGTTCACAAAGCGAGATGTTGTCAGAAGAAGCATCACAAGATTAGGGCCCAACGGAGAAGGAAAGCAAGTGTAAACAGTTTGGGTGGTGCAACTCCATACATGCTGACCTGTATTGTAATATTTGTACAAAAATGGTAAAATATAAAACACCAGGGAACAAGCCATGTTTAGGATGTCAATGTATGCCCCTACGAAAAGTGCTATATTGTTATCTTGGAAATGTTAAAATAAGAAGAATTATAAAAAACAAGGAGAAATTGAATGATAAAGTGGTTGTTAAGAAGCAAATTTGAGGAGAGTTATTGGTGAATAATGGAAAACAGAACAAGTCAGGTCTTTGAGGGCACTACTTCCCACTGACAATAATACAAGCATCAGGGTCTAGACAAGGGAAAACTACAGATAAAGGTGCAGTGAAACACAGACAGAGAGGTTCAGCACAACCCAGGAGGGAAGAAGCACAAGTGGGACAATCGTTGTTGAAACATATTTTCAGTCCGGCGCACCCTTAACACACCTCTGTAAGGGGAAAACCACTGTATAATCTATACAAGAACATTTCACTCACTACAAAGCATCCATGAGACACCTAAGTGTTCTGATCATTCGTATTACTTGAGGCCGCTGCAGTTTTATTTGTTAGCTCCTGAATTATGTGCGTTGCCTCACACCTTGTGTTCAAAACGTGGTCTGTTATTGTGTTGTTCACATTTTTCTCCCACCCCTACAATATTCACCATGGGGCAGTGGTTCAGCCCTCTTCCGCCATTGGCTAAATTCAGTGCGAGTCACCTCATTATGTTCGTCCACAAAGAGCACGTCCATGCATAAAGTGTCTGGACACGTAGCAATAGTTTCACAGTGTATAGAACTTCGAGATACACACAGTGTATCAACGCATGAATCTCAAAAGCATACCTTTGCTAAAGAACCAGTTATCTTTTCATCCTTTAGATAATTGCATATACTGCTGAATTATTTGTTTTAGGTGAAATAAAATATGTCTTTGGTACTGCAGTATCTCTGAAAGAAATTACATATTTTTACTATTTACTTACTTGAGAAAATGTGCAGCCGGTTTGTGTACAGTTCTCCATTTCACCTTTGTAAATCACTCTTAAATTGTGTTTGCAGGGACCCTGTACTTCTTACCAGAGATCTATTTTGAATCCATTGGCGTTGAGTCCCACAGTAACTAGGGAAATCCAGTGTTCATGTAGAATTTCTGTTGTTTGCTGCGCTGAGATTTCACTCTTGCCAGACATTACAAGAGTGTTTGTTGTAAGTAAAGTTGTACCAGTCAATACAACCATGGCACATGTGTCTTATTGCCCTAAATAAAGAGAATGATACTGAGGCTGCACATTTCTAGATGTCACTGGAGCAAGGAGTATTCTATCTGATTTATTGACAGGCTATACCGGCACTTTTTTATATGATTAGCTATGGGTATGAACTCTTTTGTTTTGGGCTCAGACACCTTAAACAAATGGGGATCTGCATTAAAGAATCAATGTCACAGTCTGTGAGACAGAAGAACATTTTTCTCCAAGAAAAGTGGTATATACTGTGTTGGGGGAAATGCTTGTGCTGGATGGGATTGAAAACATAAGATGAACCAAACCAAAAAAGCAGCAGCAAGGACGTGGAGGGAGTACAATGTGGCAGCTCTGCTCATGAAGCCCCTCCTGGAAATCTAGGTTACTACTGCCAGAAGCAAAATTGTCATTTGAATCCATGATTCTGCCAGCCACAAGAACAGTGACTGACAAAAATAAATCTATTTTAATGACTTAATAATTCAGAATGTACATATCAGCAGGGGCCGAGGATGATGGGCAAACCACCAAGCCAATGTTTGAAAGGAACTAATTTAAACAAGCTAAAGGTGAGGGTGGCTGACTTAAAGCCCTTCTCCCTATGTTGTGTGTTTAATTGACATGAGCTTTGGCGGACAGCTAAATATGTCTGTAGCTGGACAGTAAATGAGGTAAAAATAAAATGCAGTATAATGTTAAGTGAGAAAAAATCTTAATGTTACATTTTCTTGAGACTCTATAGTAGCCATCAAGCATTTTTTTCTGTACTGAGACCTACTTCCTTTATGCCCTAGTATCATTAAGAAGATCCTTGGATATATTTTGTGTTAACAAAAGTCCAACACCTCTATGTTGGAAAGAATTCAAGCAATGTATTCTTGTTTATAATTTGTTTACATTGGTGAGTCAGGAGAAATGACATTTGCTTATCTTGTTTTTGGAAGATCCCCATTTGCCTGATGGTGTCACGATAATCCCAGTTTATATAACAAGAGAAGAAGCGACAGCACTCCGTGATTTTCCAGTAGAGTGGATGATGAGGTAAACATTGTACTATCAGAAAGTTTTTGATGTAACAATTTCATACTACCGACCAAATGTCAATTTTAGAGCCCTCAACAAGCCTGCTTTTTAAAGTATATCTTTCCTGTTTTCAGTAGAATACAATTGGATAGACGTGGCTGTCACTTTTCATTTGCTCAGACCACATTTGATGTGTTCCTTCCTATAAGCGTAAGGTATTGTTTAGGTGTGAGTCCGAAATCTGGAGGAAATATCCTAAATCAATATAACATTACTGCTCAGTGTTCCCTCCAGACTTTTAGTTTTGTGGAAATACATAGAAGATATCCTTTAACACTGCAGTAGCAAATATGATGTATATTTTTGCAAAGTCTGTTTACAATCAGCCTTTCAGTAGTCGAAGTAATTCATGTAATATCTGAGGTAATGTATTACTACAATATTACTGTAAATTTGTAGTTATATAAAATGTGAGACAATACTTTCAACAGATTTTTTAGCTATTACTGATAGAGTGTACCTGAGACTAGGGTTTCATCATTTTGCTGTTTTGAAAAAAGTACAATGAAGAATACTTTCTTACCTGACTTCCTTTACCATGCTTTACCTCATATCAAACTCCTGGGCATTTGGTACCCAGTTCCTCCACATCTTTCTCTCATGACTGCCTGCTTAATCACTGAACTTTGCCACATCATTTTGTTTGGACATGCAAGTAAGAAGTTGCACCATTATTTACTTTCCACTAAACTTCTTTTGTTTCCAAAGTACGAGTTATCTGTGTTTTCCAGCTCAACCGTGGGTGCCAGATTTAGTTTAGATTGCAGACACTGCACACTCCTGCCATCTAATATTGGGCTGAACATTGCAAGTTGGGTTTCTTTGAAGTAAAGGATTTTAGGTGACGTGATACCTCCCGCAAAACCAACAATGCACTAGGACATAGACTCCACTTTTTTTTCCTCTGAGTTGGGTTCTGATGCATTTTTGAATTGCTAAAGAAAACAGAAATAATCTATAAAGCCGGAAACTCCTGTATGTAAGATCCTTGTGGTGCTAATGTCTGCCACCGCAGAACAAATACGATTGAAGATCTTCATAGCCGAATGAGAATGAGAAGCCTGGGCTTACGTTCTGTAAGACTGATTCATTAAGGGCAGGAGTATGAAGATGTCATTTAAATTTGATCAGATTGCAACCACAAACTGCTTTGGTCAGACCTGCACCTGTTCTAAAACCTTTTCGCTTCCAGTGGTCTGGGGGCACATGGGAGTCGAGTCAGGAATATGTGGCTTTTAATCACTTTGACTTCAGAGAGCATTCTTCTCCAGGGATCTCAATTGGACCCACACCCAGAACAAAGATGATACTGAAGCTCACATAAAGACTACACACAGAGGTTCGTCCCTCCAGGAAAGAAACTACACTGAGACAACTATGCCTTAAGCCCTGATCCAATCCAGAAAAAAGCTTGACAGTCTGTTCATCCCACTGTTCTTGTAGCAGTTCAACCCCGAAAGGGGCTTTCAGCGTCAGAGGCATAAGAGACCAAGCCATGAAGCCAACATCTATAGCCTGAGCCTCTCTGCCAAGATAGCCAGCTTCTGCACCAAAAGTCTGCCCAGATTGTCTCAGATCCAGAATAGGTGCCTTAAAGCCATCGTCCAGCTTGATACCATTACAGCACCATACAACAGAAGGCATAGACAATCAACCAGATGTAAGGCCCATGAGGATTTATATAAACCCTGTTTGCAGGCACATCTCCCCATGGTCTCTAGCACTTGGCCAGAAAACGTCATCTCACATTTGAAGAGGCTATTTTTGAGAAACTTGGGCAAGCCGCTTAAAATTCCAAACAAAAAACCAGGGGAACCCATACCACCACCACCATCAACTTAACATTTGCCTTCTACTGCTCATTCTGTGCATGCATTTTCTGACCAGGAACCCCTGGAAGATCAGCCAAACCCTTATGATGGCCCTATATGCATTAATGATTGTGATAACACTCAAAATACTTATAATGTGGACCATGTAGACGACCCATCATTTGAGCCGTAGCCCATTTAAATACTCGCAGTTCGATGATACAAGGGCATATCATGCTGACCTACAATGAGCAGCAGAACATCTTAAGGTCAAATTGCATATGGATGAAGACAAGTGTTGTCATCTGTATTAGAATGAATCAGGTAACACCTTCCCAAGAAGGAATGATAACATGTAATTTATCATCCCCATGGCATTTGCCTGGATATAATCACACCCACCAATATTCCATCATAGCGGCACACCATTGGCCAGGACCACCAGAGGCGCTGCAAGAGGAAGTGCAGGCATTGCTTCAAAATGGAACAATAGAACTTGATCAACCAAATCAGTAGAGAAAGAGGTTTCCTTCCTGTACTTTGTCATCCCAGAGGCACATAGTTGGGAAAAAAAAAGGTGCAATTATCCAGACAGCATTGACGCACAATATCACTTTTTTCTTTTTGACTTTCAGCCATGCTGCAGAGCAGCAGTGCTACTGTACAATATGAATACAAACATCGACAAAGCCAGTCAGTCTTGCACAGGCAAACCTTTTGGGCTTTTCCCTTCCTTGTTTATTTTACCTGTTTCCTGGAATGACATAGTTACACAGGCTAGGCTGTTAAAATGTTAAAACCCTTTGCAGTTGCAATACCTTTGCTTCCTATTCATGTTGCAGTGTGTGTTCAGTTAAAATTTTAGTCATCAAGAACATGAGGTATGTGCGTGTGTGTGTGTATATATATATATATATATATATATATATATGTGTGTATATGTGCGTTTGTGTGTGTGTGTATATATGTATATATATATATATTAAAAAGCCAAAGATTACAGGGATGTTATAGTTAGGCCTACATTTTAATTGTACAAAACCATAGAAATTCACCTGTTATAGTTAGTTATCTCAAGTAACTGTAACCCACGCCCCAAGGTAATTATTCCTCGCACCAAAGGTCGTGCGCAGCAGGGTTGGCCGCAAGGCCTGTAGCCAACCCCTATAACTCCCCCAAACCTGAGCTACACACGGCCAAAGACCGTGTGCGGCGGGGGGTTGGCAGCAGGGACTGGCCTATGGCCATACGCTGTGGCCAACCCACTAACCACCCAACCTCATGTTGCGCACTGCCTTTGGCCGTGGCCTGTCTCTCTGGGTGTGAGAATAGGTTTGACATGGTGTATCTGGGTGTTAGAGTGGCTGTGAGTGTGTCTGTCTAGGTGTGAGAGTGGGTGCACCCCTGTCTTAGTGGGTCTGTGAGTGGGTGCATGAGGGTTTCAGTGGGTCTGTGAGCGGGTGCATGAGGGTCTGAGTGCAGATGTGAGTGGGTGCACAAGGTCTGAGTGGGAGTGTAAGGGTCTGAGTGGGTGTGTGAGTGGGAGAAAGATTGAAAGAGAGAAAGAATATGCAAGGGAGAGGGTCAGAGTTTTTTTAGGCTTTGGTGAATGATATACTTAGAATGAGATATTTCTGGACAAATTGAAAATAAAAATGTATTTGTCAGTTAAAAAAAGTGAAATCACCTTTCAGTATGAACCTTAAACTTCTGAAATGTAAAAGAAATGTAAAAATGCTCAACTTACTGTGATGCTTCCAGACATACCTTTGACAGTGAACCCACACGTGATTGAAAGTAAACATGAATGGTCCATCACTAAGAAGGTTTAACAGTCAAAACACTAGTAAATAAACAAACACACTGCCAAGCTATACTAGGATTTGAACCTTCAGCCTACTGAGTGACAGCACAAGACCTTGACCATTAGGCCAGAAGTGACTATGTTCTGTTCTACATCCAAATTTAACTATAACATTTGTACCAAACCTATTGCAAGTCTGACTCTGTGAAGTCATTACACGGAGAGACCATTAAAATGACAATCTCTCTCCCTCTTCCATCCCAATGTGGGATGGAAGAGGGGTATTGAGAGAGAGAGAGAGAGAGAGAGAGACAGGACCGCAGGGGAGCCTTAAGGCCCCCGGTGTACTACCTGACTCCCCACTCCCGGTGGGAGCTGGCATTGCTCCCACAAGCAGGGCGCTGCTTTAAATAGAAGCTCCCGGCTTGCAGGAGCAATGTTTTCATCTGTTTTCCTGCATGCATATTTGCGTGCAGGGAAACGGATGAAAACTCTGCTTTTTGCCACTGGGAGCTGTTTGACAGCTCCGGCTGCCAGAAAGCAGACTGTGTTTGCTTTTGCTTGGTGGGAGCTGTCAGCTCCCACCAAGCAAAAGCAAACTACTGTGTCCTGGGGGTGGGCATATGAGGACATAGCAGGAGCCGGCCCTGGGGGTGGGGGGGAGAAGTAGCGGTCCCCAAGGCCATTATTGGCTCTACAAGGGGCTGCTTGGCCCCCTCCAATGTCATCTAGCCCCAGGGAGGTGGTGGTCCCTGGGGTTTGGTGATCCGCAACAGACCCCCTTCATTCTTTTATCGTAGGCCTGGGGAGGTGGCAGTCCCTGGGATTGCGGGAGGTGGGGACAGCTGGCTCCCCTCATTCAAAATGTCAATGCCCCCGGGACCTGGTCGACCCGGGGGCTTCTTAAAAACAAGCCTGGCAGCCTCTGCTAGTTTTTTTTTTTTTTTCACCCCCTTCTATTTTTCCTATGAATTTGCGATGTTGTCATGAAATTGCAGCAAAACTTTCCCTCTAGGACCCCAGCACCAGAGCTAAGACGTCTGGGTTATTCTACCCTGGCCCTTTGAAGCCAAGTCCCAAGATGGCTGCCAACACTTCCTGGTTGAAGTGTTGGCAGCCAGTTAGAGCTCTGAATTTCCCTGCACAAGCTTGTCATTATTTGTGAAGTCGTCGCAGCCAGAGATATACAAATTTAGATTTCCTTTAATTTCTCCAGCTATTTAACGGATTTACACCAAATAACGAAAAGCGTAATATGCGTACCGAAAGCTAGCTTTCTGCCAAATTTGTGTAATTTCATCTTGTGGTTCGGGCTGTTGTCGTTTTCAAAGCTCCTATGGGAATTAACATGGGAAACGCATGTTTTATGACGCACCCCCCATTTTTCACCATCCCAGCTTAATGGATCACTCTGAAACTTTCCATGCACTCAAGAATCACCAGGGCACTTTTTTGGGACAATTTCATGAAGGTTCGTCAAACGGTGCCAAAGATATATGCACGTTGAAAAACGCTTTTTTATATGGAAATATGGTCATAACTATAACTACCCACTGGCAACCTCCAGTAGGTAATGTATATATAATTTTTTGAATGAAGAGGGGCATTGATTAACATCTTTTATGGGTTCAAAGTAGGTTAATTTGCGGTCCTTCAGAATCAGCTGGCTTCTTTAATTTCCAGTGGATGAACATGTTTTGTGCCAACAGAACAACTGCTAGACTTTCCGAGATACCATAAATAGCATCCAGCACAGGAATAAGAATCACTGGCCCTTTAAATTAAAACCTAAAAGCCACTTGCAAAGTAGGTGCCAACACTAAATGGCAGGAGTGTTCAGAGCAAGTGACTCTACATCTGCAAATTGATTAGTATTGGTAAGTATCATTATTGATCAACAGTCTTAATTTTTAAATGGTATGTTTCATCAGTTTTATAATAAAATGTTTTGAGTGGGGATGTAGCTGTGAATATTAAAAATTGTGTTTTGCCTAAAACCCAGTAATTTAAGTACTGATTTGCTCGTCATTGTGTGTCATCAGTTCATACCTGATAGCATGTTTTCTTAATAGGTTGTCTCCCTCTTACAAAGAAACAAAACTGTCACAGCTTTCCAGAACACTTTCTGACACTATTGAACAACTATCAAGCCCGACTTCTGTAGCTAAAAACAAAACAAAAGCTGAAAATGTGGAAGGAACCAATCTCTCAGTTGATTCTGTATGCCAAAAGACACCCTCTTTACTGCCCAAAGAACTACCAGCTGCTGATCCTCCTGTACATTCTGTAGCATGTGTTACCAATCTGGACTCCAAAGTAACTTTTGAAGCATCGGAAAAACTGATGTGTCCTGATGATAAAAAGGATGGTCCCACTGTGCAAGAAATGCCATGCACACTAGAATTTCTAGATGACTTTGACAACAGTGAGTTAAATTGTTCAGAAAATTCTGAGGTTAGAAGCCAGCCAATATCTAGTGCCAGTTTTATAACCTGTGACTCGACAAGTGAGGGTGATAAAAGTAATTCAGATGGAAATAGCAACTCTGATGAAGGTGACCGTTTTTTAACCAACAGTAAATTAGTCAAACCGCCAAATCGAGATTACCTAAATGGAAATGATTTGCTCGACCAATATTGTGAGAAAATTGACATTTCAGAAGTCTCTTCTCAGGCAAAGCCTAAGCCACAAACTAATAAAGATAATGTAATTGAAGAAACAGGAATTGCTCATGATTCAGATCAGAGAAGGGAGCGGTTCTTCAGCTGTGCAGATGAAGCTGCACATAGCTCAGCAGCTGCTCCTATCAGTGGATCAAAAAATGTCTCAAAATATATGCAATCGACATCGGAGTTGGATTCTTCACGGACAATTGGCAGTGCTAATGTGGTTGAAATGAACTTGTATACTCACTCAGTTAATGGATTAGTTTTGTCATTGCTCACTGAATATCAGTTTAAGTTTGAGGAGTATTCCATCCAAGATGTGGTAAGTAACACAAGTAATTAATCCAAAAATGTTGATGATGTTGAATGGGTTCTTTTGTAATTGCTCAAAGTTTTTGAGAACAGGGAACTTTAATCCATTAAAATGATTGTGTAATTCTAACATGATCTGGCTGGACGGATGACTTGCAGACTTATTTGGACTGTGAAGGAAAAACAAAACTAGCTGTCTTTAAAAGTAATGACAATAGAATACTCACCACACAAACTTTGGTGGTAAAGCTTTATTCTGAAACACAGACATTTGTAATGCAGTATAGTTATATTAAATGTGGCATTTGGACCTTCTGTGTCAATAAGTGCCCATTGTTCCCTGTGCCGGCGTTCCAAGTGGCTGTCTGTGTCTCTATCTTCAAGGTGGAAGCCTGTATATGTTGTGTTCCTTGTTCCAGATTTTTACTTCTAATGCCTCCTTACTGGTGTCCCATCAGGATGTTACAACCCCCCCATTTAATTGGTAGGTAAATTCACTGACGCGCAGTAGGATGTAGGGCTGAGTCGGTGTGTCTTAGATTCAGACTTGCAATCTGCAGTTCACCTTGTGTTTCAGCAGTGAATTTCTGGTAATTTTGAATAGACTGTAAAGCAGATATGGAGATGTAATGTGAGGGGGGAATGGAGAGGTAGAGATAGAGGGTGGAGTGCTAAAACTAGTAGAAATGAAGGCACATGGTCAGTATGGAAAGGCAACGGCTCCCTTGGTCCTGGTACCTGGACTCTACAAGGAAGGTATTGTTCTTATGGTAACACTACCTACCATTTTACCTTGTAAGTGCAGTACAGGCTTTTCACACCTCAATAGTAGCTTCAACATCTTTCCTCAAGTAGGCCCATTTAACCCCTGAGCCAACATTCAATAGCCAAGAACTATCAAAAGAAACATTTCATGGGCTGTTTTTGGTACTTGACTTTATTTTTATTTAGTAAATATATTCAGCAAGGATGCTTATATGAAAATACAGAGCAATGATGTGAGGCACAGTATACAAAATGCTTTATATAAAGAGTTCCTAAACTCCAAGCATGGCAAACTATTGAACAAAAAATTGTTTTGTCAAAACTCCAATCATGAAACATCTGTTCTCCCACTGCACTCACACCCACAACACCAGTAGACATGACCAGTACAACAGTGAAGGCAGGGGGAGGTTAATCAATCTAACCTCAGATTTTGTATAAAAACCTTTGAGTTTTTGTGCTTTAAGGTAAGTACAGCGTGTAAAATTTATGTTGCAACTCTCAATACATTTGATTATAGAGGTGCTTGGTCAAATCTTCTAACTAATCTTTAAGTTTAGGTCTTCACTTTAAGGCTACTGTCATGGCCAATTTTAAGGCTTCAAATGTAAAGGGTTTGTGATCCTAGCATATGCCAAGAAGAGATTTGTCATGGTAAAAATTGGAGCTATTTAATGTGAACGTCAAATTGTGAAACACTTCTTCCAGTCCATGTATTATCTTCAACTGGGCAAAATATATGTACCAGTGTATCCTTGTGTCTTCTGTATTTCCAGCAGTTAATCAGCTAGTGCTCACTTAAGGTAATGTGGTACAATATTTTTAAAAGATCACCAACGGCAGTTTAATCCTAATGTGTTGTCCAGTAATCCAAATTAGGGGCAAGAATATCCGTTACTAGAATTGAGAAATACCAACACCCAGTTTTTCTGCTCAAATACCCCTGAAGTTAATCAACTCATAAATAAATAAAGAGAGGTAAAGCCAAAACTGTGCACAACATCAGGGAGAAATCACGATGCCCTATGAATGCAGACACTTGCAGTAGAGGCCATCCAGATCTTCTCCCATCACGTTATCCTATCAAGCAGAAGAGATTTGTTTCTTGATAGTGTAAAACTGAATGAAAGAGTTGTAATCCCAAATCTGCTTTCCTAGCAGTAACCCAGTGTTAGCTCATGATTTTCATGATCTTGTTCTACTATTAAACTTACTGTTTGGTCAAATTTCGTGAGACATAATTTTGGAAAAATCCAATCTACATTTTAATGCTTAATTAAACTTTCTATGGAAAATGTTATTGACCTTTTCGTCATAGGACCTCTCATGGGGCTTTGTTGTCCTTGACACTCAATTTGCATTTATAGCAAGTGTTAGAAATTGGGTCTTTGGTTGGCAGTCAGGTTACCCCCTGTCCAAGCAAGGACCCTCACTCTAGTCAGGGTAAGTCACACACAATCCAAATTATCCTGTGCCCACCCTCTGGTAGCTTGGCACTGAGCAGTCAGGCTTAACTTACAAGGCAATGTGTAAAGTATTTGTGCAATAAATCATACAATAACACAATATAGCACTACAAAAATACACCACACAGTGTTAAGAAAAATATATAATACTTATATGATAAGATCCAGGTCAAAACAATTAAAATGCAATAAGTATATGTTGAGATATCACTGTAAAGGTGATATAAAGTGTCTTTAGTCTTTAAAAAATAATAAATGTCTCTTTCAAGCACAAAGTACCTGGTTCGCGTGCAAAATCTCTGCAAAGAACCGCAGAGGAGGAGTTGCGTGGAAACAAAGGGAGTGTGCGTCGATTTCTTGGGCCACACACAGCGATGCGTCGTTTCGTTTTCATGCAGGGACGGCTGTGAATCGACATCCGGTGCTCGGTCGTGGATCCTCTTTGGGTTGCGGGGTTTTCGGGCGCCCTGGGGACATTGCGTGGGTTTCCCGCGCTGACAGGACAAAGTCACAGGGGCTGCGTCAATCCGGTGGACATTGCGTAGAAATTTCTACCTCCTGGCAGGTGCTGCGTCGATTCCTCTCTGGAAGTCGGGCTGCATCGTTCCGGCTCCGCTGTGTGTCGATCCAGAGGGCCGTGCATCGAATTTCCGGTCACTACGGTGGCACTGCGTCGATCTTCTCGTTGCAAAGTCGGGCTGCGTCATTCCGGTTCGGCGTGCGGTGAAAATTTCAGTGAAGTGCGGGCTGTTCGATGATTTTCGCCACACAAGGAGTCCTTCTTGTAGAATGAAGTCTTTTTGGTCCTGAGACTTCAGGGAACAGGAGGCAAGCTCTATCCAAGCCCTTGGAGAGCACTTCTTGCCAGAGAGCAGCAGGGCCGCAGGGCAACAGCAAGGCAGCAGTCCATCACAGAAAGCAGACAGGTGAGTCCTTTGGGCAACCAGACAGTTCTTCTTGGCAGGATGCAGGTTCTGGTTTCTTCTCTAGGAAGTGTTTGTGAGGTAGAGTGTCTACCCCAAGAAGTGTCTAAAGTCTGTGGTTTTGTGTGCTCTTCTTATACCCATTTTGGCCTTTGAAGTAGGCTTACTTCAAAGGAAAGTCTCACTTGTTTGTGAAATCTTGCCTTGCCCAGGCAAGGCCTCAGACACACCAGGGGGTTGGAGGCTGCATTGTGTGAAGGTGGGCACAGCCCTTTCAGGTGTGTGACCACTCCTCCCTTCCCTCCTAGCACAGATGGCTCATCAGGATATGCAGGCTACATCCCAGCTCCCTTTGTGTCACTGTCTAACGAGAGCTGCAAATTGCCCAACTGTCAAACTAACCCAGACAGGGAATCCACAAACAGGCAGAGTCACAGAATGGTTTAAGCAAGAAAATGCCCACTTTCTAAAAGTGGCATTTTCAAACACACAATCTTAAAACCAACTTTACTAAAATATGTATTTTTAAATTAATTTTGAGTTCAGAGATCCCAAACTCCATGTGTCTATCTGCTCCCAAAGGGAATCTACGCTTTAATCATGTTCAAAGGTAGCCCCCAGGTTAACCTATGAGAGAGATAGGCCTTGCAACAGTGAAAACCAAATATTTCACTGCCAGGACATATAAAACACATTAGTATATGTCCTACCTTAACCATACACTGAACCATGCCCATGGGGCTACCTAGGGCCTACCTTAGGGGTGTCTTAGATGGAGGAAAAGGGAAGGGTTAGGCCTGGCAAGTGGGTACACTTGCCAAGTCAAATTTACAGTTTAAAACTGCACACACAGACACTGCAGTGGCAGGCCTGAGACATGATTACAGTACAGGGCTACTTATGCAGGTGGCACAACCAGTGATGCAGGCACACTAGTAGCATTTGATGTACAGGCCCTGGGCACCTCTAGTGCACTTTTCTAGGACTTACTAGTAAATCAAATATGCCAATCATGGATAAATCAATCAACAGTACAATTTACACAGAGGGCATATGCACTTTAGCACTGGTTAGCAGTGGTAAAGTGCTCAGAGTCCTAAAGCCAACAAAAACAGGTTAGGAAAAGTAGGAGGAAGGGGGCAAACGTTTTGGGGAAGACCCTGAAAAAAGGGCCAGGTCCAACAACAAGGAACCATGGTTTAGTAAACAGCAGTACAGCCTCCTTATTTACCACCGCTTAGTTTGAGCATCTAGCCTTCATGAAATAGCCTTCACAACAATTTTCTTGAGCAGAAAGAATTTTGGAAACAGTTCTAGATCAGGGAAGTAAATACCCAACTTGCATTACATCGAACTTAATTTGTGCACCAGAAAAACTAGGTTTGTTTTCTTTGCCTACGATATATCCGTTAGAGATTCTTTAACCCATATGCAAGTTACACAGCTCGATAGGTAAGCCTGAAAATACATGCTAGAACTTCTTTTAACTCTTAGAACAATCTCATTAAATACCAATGCACACAGTTTTTAAAAATAAATAACTTCATAAATATTGATCTGCTTCACTTTTGAATCATGAGGTTTAATTGATCCCCTGCCCACTGAATCCTTAGCCTGTAATATGACTCCTTCATTAGTAGTGTGGGATTGGAGTCCCCACAGTGTTCTAATCAGACAGAACAAAAAAAGAAAAAAGGGCCAGCCAAAAGGTTCCACACCCATTGCGTGTAGGCAAGGGCTTTTTTAAGGCAATAACTTGTTTTCTTTCTTTCAATGTTTTAATATGCTTTTTATCTGAAGCAGTTTTGACATTCGAAGAGCTGTAATGGCCATATATAAAAACTGGCAAAGTATGTTGTATGATCTTGCAAATAATGGACTGACGAAGTGAAGCACGTGTAATATTCAAGTTGGTATTTGGTAGGAAAATGGGGTACTAGCACATTTGCTGATATCACTGCCCCTGTTGAGGTTTGATTTAATTATTGAAGATTGTTAGGCCACTCAACATGTTTGAAGAACTTCTGCCAGTAATGGAGCTTATGCTCTTATAATACCAAAAGTTGTGCCACCTGAGACATTAATATAGATTATTATTCTAGAAGCTTCTAGGGTTTGCACCTTTTCCATCCAAAAGCTTACTGGCTTTCTCACTATTTTCCTAACCTTTAGAGTCCTGATTACAGGATGCTTTCTGATGTGCTTAATTACAGTATACACGTAACTTGGTAGAAAGTACATATAAATCCTCTGTAACGTGCTGGTGTAGCTCATGTGCTTTTAACATTTATTATTCTTTATTGTTCTTGAAATGTCTTGTGATTCTCCTCACCGAGCAACCCAAACCCCCCAAACAAACACTCCACCTCCGATTGGTGTTTTTTTTTTTTTTTTTTACAAGATATTTGGTCAGTTAAGCTAGAGCCCCTGGACCATTGACAACTTCTGCTTTCCTTCTGGTTCCAGATATTGAGGATTCTGAACCATTGTTGGAAGATTGCATCTCTGGGTATACCATAAGATACAGTATTGACACTGCATTCCGTTCTCAGCTTCAAGAACACCAAAGAAGCTCATGACAAGGTTGAGGGCCCATCCAGTATAACAAAGGCTCAAGAACATCAGAGCCCTGAGGTCTTTTCTTGTGAGGGTGCCATTGTTGAGGAACGGCATGCTCATCTGCAAGAAACATGGGACCAGGACAAAGATCACCCCTTGAGCTACCATTCCTCACCACACAACAGAGGATCGAACCTCCAGGGATCAAACTAGAAAACAGCCTCAGTAAGAGGCTGAGCACCACTGTTGAGGCAGTCTGGTATCAGGCCCCAAGCTACCCATAGTGGTTGTGAGTGCCGCCAGAAAGAGGACTAATAGTCAGTCCGTCGGGGGATGCTCCTCCCCCTGACAAAGAGAGTAGGAAATTCGATGCTGCTGGCAAGAGGGTAGCGACACAAGCTGCTATAATCAATGGTGAACCGCAAACTCGCAAGCCTTGATAGCAAGGTATGATAGAAACCACTGGGACGAGATGCAGGAACTCCTACAACACCTGCCAAAAGAACACCAAAAGAGAGCACAACAGATTGTTGAGGAGGGTCAGGTCATAAGTAACAACCAGATACAGTCTACCCTTGATGCTGCAGATACAGCAGCTAGAAGCGTGAATACTGCTGTCACCATACCGTTCCTCTGGATTCAAGCCAGAAATACAGCAGGCAGTGCTGAATATGCCTTTCAATAAAAAACACCTGTTTGGTCCTGAGGTTGACACTACCATAGAAAACCTCAGGAAGGACTCGGACACTGCCAAAGCAATGGGAGCCTTGTATACAACACCTTACAGAGGCTCCTTTCGTAGACAACAATTTAGAGGAATTGTAGACAACAATTTAGAGGAGGATTCAAGCCACAATCCACAGAGGCTTCTACCTCCCAGACAAAACAAGGGCAACAACAGCAGTACCAGAGAGGGGGATTAAGAGGTTCTTATAGAGGCCAACACTTTAGAACCAAAGGCAAATTCCAGGTCTCAGAACTAGCCACCACTCCATCTAAACAGTAACTTATTAACCATCCCTCCACCCTACACATCTCCTGTGGGGGGCAGACTGCAGCAGTTCCACTCCCATTGGCAAAATATCCACCACAGACCAATGGGCATTGTCAACTATCCGCAATGGCTATTGCCTAGAATTGATTTCTACCCCTCCAAACATTCCTCCACGTTATCACAAGTTGTCCCCAGAACACAATGTTATGTTACAACAAGAGGTACAATCGCTACTACTACAACAGGCAATAGAATTGGTCCCACATTCTCAACAAGGAACAGGCGTATACTCTCTATACTTCCTCATTCCCAAAAACGATGCCACTCTCAGACCACTAAATCTTTATATCCTGTCAGAACATTTTCACATGGTAACACTGCAGGACGTCATTCCACTACTTCAAAAACAGGATTACATGACTATTAGATCTCAAGGATTCGTATTTCCGCATACCCATCCATCCAGCTCACAGAAAATACCTAAGGTTTGTGATAGTAGGAAAGCATTACCAATTCAATGTTCTGCCATTCGGCATAACAACAGTTCCAAGAGTATTTACAAAATGTCTAGCGGTAGTAGCAGCTTACCTAAGAAGACAACACATACATGTCTTTCCTTATCTAGGCGATTGGCTAATAAAATCAAGCAATTTTATACAATGTCAACAGCACAATCAATACACAACATACATTAGGGTTCACTCTCAACTACCAAAAATCCCATCTTCACCCAGCACAGGTACAACCTTACCTAGGTGCTATTCTCAATACACAAAAAGCCTTGGCCTATCCAAATGCACAAAGGATACAGGCTTTCCAGAATCTTATACCACAAATACAGCCAAATCAACAATACACTGTAAGATTTATAATGAAACTATTGAGAATGATGGTGTCCTGCATAGCAGTAGTACTGCATACAAGACTAAACATAAGAACACTACAGCAGTGCCTCTCACAGCAATGGTCTTAAGCACCGGGTCAATTGCAAGATCTAGTGTTGTTAGACCGCCAAACACACAGGTCCCTTCAGTGGTGTAATCTCAGCAATCTAATGAAGGGGCGGTCATTTCAGGACCCTGTGCCTCAGACCACATTAACAGATGCATCCACGATAGGTTGGGGAGCTCATCTCAACAACCTTACCATTCAAGGGGAATTGGATTCAAAGCAGATAAATTATCACATAAACCATTTAGAATTATTAGCTGTGTTCCTTGCCCTGAAAGCATTTCAGACACTTCTCAAACACAAGACTGTCTTGATAAAAACAGACAATATGACCACAGTGTATTACCTTAAGAAACAAGGCGGGACATATTCATCTCAACTGTCCCTTCTAGCCCAAACAATAGGGAAATGGGCAATTCACAATCACATTCATCTACTAGCAGAATACATCCCAGGAATACACAATCAGCTAGCGGATCTCCTAAGCAGAACACATCAACAGATACACGAATGGGAGATTCACTCTCAGGTACTTCATCTGTACTTTCAAAAGTGGGGGACACCACAAATAGAACTATTCGCTTCAAGCGAAAACGCAAAATGCCAAAACTTTGCATCCAGACACCCACACCCTTTGTCCAAGGGCAATGCTTTATGGATCAACTGGTCAGGGATATTTGCTAATGCTTTTCCCCCTCTCCCACTACTTCCATTTCTGGTCAACAAACTGCGTCAGACCTCTCTCACCATGATACTCATAGCCCCCACGTGGGCTCAACAACACTGGTACACAACACTCCTAGACCTGTCAGTAGTACCTCACTACAAACTTCCAAACAGACCGGATTTGCTAACACAAAACAAAGGACAAATCAGACACCCAAATCCCAGTGCCCTCAACTTAATGATTTGGCTCCTGATGTCATAGCATTTGGGTACTTGCAACTTCCATTACAATGCATGGAAGTTCTCAAACAAGCACACAAACCTACAACTGGGCAATGCTATGCTAACAAATGGAAGCAATTTGTTTATTATTGTCAATCTAAAAATACTGACCCACTTACAGCATCAAAACAAGATATGTTATGCTACCTACTTCAGTTACAAAAGTCAAGTTCAGCTTTCTCAGCTATTAGAATTCATCTTACTGCAATATCAGCATAATTGCAGACTATACAACATACTTCATTCTTTAGAGTCCCAGTTATAAAAACCTTCATGGAAGGACTAAAACATATTATTCCACCTAGAACACCACCTGTTCCTGCTTGGAATTTTAATATTATCCTCACAAAACGAATGGGCCCCCCTTTTGAACCCATGCATTCCTGTGAAATCAAATTTTTAACCTGGAAAGTTGCTTTCCTAGTAGCGATTACTTCATTAAGAAGTTAGTGAAATACAAGCATTCACTCTTGAGGAACCTTTTATCCAAGTACACAAACTTAAAGTCGTACTTGGAGCTAATCCAACATTTCTGCCAAAGGTTGTATCACCTTTTCATTTAAACCAAACAGTAGAATTGCGGGTCTTCTTCCCACAGCCATATTCAACTGCAGAAAGAGCCCTTCACAGGGGCGTGTCCAAGATGGCGACCGGAGACGCAGCATAAATTGCAGCTCCGCTCCCGGCCACCCAAATATCCTGTGCCCATGCCCTCTCCGCTCGACTAGCGGACCACCGAGAGCCTGGCCACTTTGGACCCGCACTGAGGAACAGAGTGGCGACAGATACGTGCAGCTGTACCGGGCTGCACGAGCAGCACCCTCACTGCGCGGCCTGTTTGTGATCCCAGGTCCCACCGGACATGGGGGACCGGCGCTCGGACGGGTCCGGTGCACTTCTCCTCCCCACCCCCCCACCCCTGATGAGTGCCAATGCGACACATGAGCTCCAACCCCCCACATTGAGAGACATGGCAAAAATACGGAATATCCGAGGCTCAAGCGCGTGGGAGTGCAGATGAGGTGAGAGGCTGATTTAGCGGCGCGCCCCAGGCGCCGACCGATACTGCATGCGCCCTGAGGGCCTCCACAACCTTCGGTGCTGTATGAGAACCCCGTTACGCAGGGGTTCTCCCAAGGGCTTTTCTTCCAGCTGCAACTTCGCGCCCTGGCTGACGGTGGAGGTGGGCACGCAGCCGGCCTCCGGGAGTCCCCCTTCACCACACAGTTCTGCACCACATCGGCCCCGGCCCCTGGACGTGGGAACACCGTGGACACGACAGCGCCGCAGGATAAGAACGCGGGGACCCTGTTGGGACGCTGTACTGGTTGGGGGACTCGCACAAGAATACCCGCTCATTGGGGTGAAGACTCCACTTTCTACCCACACTTAGGCATACAAATATACCACTCTATGGAAGACCTCAGAGAGGGCAATTTGGGCAGAGTTCTTCGCTCCATCAGGGTCTCTTTGCACTTTTGGGGGGCACTGTTAGAAGGGCAGCCGACTGGCCTGTTTGCTTTGACCAAATCCATAAATTGACATTGTGAGAGTTGTTTGAAGTAATGCAGAGGCTGGATTAGTCTACTCTTGGAGGGATTTGTTGGAAATGGATTGGTGCTCGTGGATTTCTTTTGTTTTAAATAGGAGTCCAACATGTCTGCTTTGGTTGTGTAATGATTTGCCAATTTTAGGAAATTCTTGAGCCATTGGATGAATTTCTTCTGTGCACTTAGATTTACAACATTCTGTAAGAATTTTATAAAATTCTTTGTTTGCACATTTTGCATTTTGAATTCTGTCTGAATAGTACATGTTTAGCTTTTTGATGGCTGCCTATATATTCTGTTAATTATGTGTGTTTTAAGTTTGTCTTCATTGCTATTTATTTTAAGCCAGGTTCTTTGCAGCTTTGCAATTTGTTGTTTCATATTTTTTTCTTCTGCATCCCTCCAATATGCTTGTTTTTGTTTTGTCCTGTTCTTTTGTTCTTAGTGATTTTAGGATATCAAACTCTTCCTGGAGCCACTCCAAACGTTTTTTAATGTAATTTATAGTATCTGGATGTGTGTTGGAAGTTAGTTGTGTTTCCTTTTTTTAATTATTATTTTTATATTTTGAAAGAATATAAGCAGCACATTGACGGCATCAAAGAAATTCATCAAACAGCAGAGATATCATAGACAAAAGCAATCTCCCCATTACCACTGATGACCATCCCAACTACACTTTTACACTCCAGACAGTGCACTATCCTTAAAGTTCCCGACCTTTATATTGGAGAGTGTGCCCCGCCATCACCTGGGTTAGACTGCATCTTCAAAAGTCTGATATTCAAATTCCACAGCTGCGCGTCCCATCCTGACTAATCCTATTCGGGCCAGACTATTGCCTAACCCTATTCGTTCATGGTACCAAATTCTTGTGCCTATCCTAGAACCATGTCCAAATCTCCTTACCCTTCTTAAGCACCCAGCGGCCTGTCTTCTCATAAATATCTCTTACAGGATTGGAATTAGCCAGGAGTCTGGAAAACCATTGCTGAAAGGTGGGGGTATCTTTATCGAGCCAACAAGACAGAGGTGTGCCACAGCCATGGCAATAAATGTAAATCTTTGTGCTTCCGCAGGTATCCTGTCATCACCAATTCCTAACAGAATAAGATGACGGGTCAAATCTATATTGAGTTTAAGACTCGCATACAAGAACTTCACAACCTCCCCCCAAAAGGGTTTATGATCCTGACACCAACCAAACATGTGGGAGGCATCAGCCTATAAAATTGACACCTGGGGCAAGAAATACCCTCAGTCCTACCTCAACTGGTAGTTTTTCCGGAGAGTATGGTACAGCTCGAAAATGGTCTTATAATGCTGTACCTGTAAGTTAGCAGAAATTAAAACCGAACACCCTAGTTCCAGTGAGTCTAAGAAAGCCTGTTCCTGTGCCCCTATCACATCGTGCCACTTTTCAATATATTTACATAAGTCATCCGCCATGTATGTACTCAGACACCCATAAACCTGACTGATAGAGCAGGACCCCTCCCCCCACCAGATAATCTAACAATTCAAACTTCAGAAAACCACTCACCCCCTCACATTTCTGCTCAAAAACTCCCTTATCTGTAAGCACTTTAAAAAAATCCTTACGAGAAATCCCAAAATTGTCCTGTAGTGTTTCAAAAGGGACAATTCCATCGGGAGAAAAAAAATCCCTCAATCTCCCAAAGCCAGCGACCACCCAGTCTGTCACTAGGTATCCCCTAAAAATGTCTGGTAAAAGTGGGTTTTTCTGGATTAATATATAATAATGATAGCACCCCAGCTTCTTACAGATTGGAGCTCAAACTATGTAGGCCGCATGTAATGTCTTAAAGCGGACTTTCTTATCGTAACTGGGTTCCAACAGTCTCAGCAGACTCCCTCTGGCCACATTCCCCAGCAGAAGCTCGTATATAGAGGGAATATACCGTGGCCCTCCCAACTCCTTAAAAAGAGGCCCCATATACAGTATTGAAGTGCAGCAGCCTAGTAGTATAACTTAAAATCTGGAACAGCCCAACCTCCTCGCTCCCTATGTAGAGCCAAATACCTAAGTGTAGTCTAGGCTTAGAATAAGCCCAAATGAACTGAGTCACTACTCTATTCATGGCCTGGAGTCAGAAATTTGATGTTGTGTGGTTTGAATTGCAAAGCTACCAGATAGCGCTCTGAGCATGTGACTGGAATGATCCTTTGACTGGTATCTAAAGCTGGATTTGCAAAGATGACATCTAGGATGTGTCCAAAAATGTGTGTGGGGCTGTAGATTATCTGATGTAGGTTTAGTGTGTCTAGGCCAGTGATAATAGTTCTTGGATGCTGCATATTGGGTATGTCGAACAATATGTTTAGGTCACCAAGGATGCATAGGTTGGTGTGTAGTGCCATAAGGTTTGAAATTGTCTACAAATGGGTCTGTGAATATTGAATTGCTAGGTGGTGGTCTGTAAAGGAGGAGGAAGTCACAGGAGAAAGTTGGTGTACGGTTGCATCTGGTGATGGGAGCCTCACACCTTTGTATGGAAATATCTTCACCTTCAAAGACGTTTATTGTTCCTTGAATAAATCAGATAGTCCACCTCTTCTTTTGTCTGTTATTTTATGTGACAGTTTGATATCCTGGAGGAATGACTTAAAGCAACACTGGACCCATGTAATCTCCCAACCACGCCTCAGTTATGAAGAATAAGTCTGGTTGTGCGTCAGTGAGTAGGTCGTAGATGTGGTGCTTGTTTTTTAGAGAGTGATCAAGTATTTATTAATAGGCAGTCTAATGATTGTGTTTTGGTGGTGGTGTGACTTTGCTAGAGGAGTGAGCTGTACTACTTGAACATGTAGCAAGTATATTATTAGTGTTGGTATTAACTGTATGCAGATGACCATACTGTTGTTTGTCTCTATTGTAATCTTCGTCCAGCAGGTCTAGAAGGCATCTGTTTGGGTCTGTGTGTAGGTGGTGGAGATGATTGTTGAGAGCGAGTTGGTGAGCTTTGTTTTTTTGTTTTGTTAAGTAGCCTTGTTGTGTACTAGACATGGAGATGCAAAGTTGTGAAAAGTGGCATGTTTATTTTGTTTGTGTCTGTTTAGTGTGAGAGGTGTATGGGTTAGGTGCAATGGTGGAGCATATGGGTCATGTTTTAAGGCTCTATATTGTGCGGTGAATGAGATGTGGTTGAGTGAATGAGGTAGTTGGGGTGGTATGTTTGTGGTAGATGTTGGTGTAGATAGAGGATTTGGGAGTAAAATTGGGTTAGGAATTGTATAACTTGTGTAGTCATGAGGGTTGGAGTTTGTTTCTATTTTTGTGATGTAATACAGAATGAAGTCGTGTGTGTGGTATTTGGATGTGTTGGTGTGTGTGTTATATTTTGTTTTTGTGATTAGTGAGATGAGATATTGATGTAATGCATTTCTGTAAATGACTTGAATGTAAGGTATTGTTTGTGAATGGAAGTTGAGTGTTAAAGGGAGTGGAGATATGCATTGGAGGAGAGCGTATGTGGTGTGTGGGAGAGCATGGGCAGGGTTACGTGGGTTTGTGTTAGATGTGGTAGCAGGAAGAGGTAATATGTGTGTGGTGAGTGGAGTCTAAGGATTGTATGGTTGTGTGTTTTTGGTAGAAAGAGCAGGAGAGTGTTTTGGTGATGTGTGTGACAGAGGGTTGAGTACAGGTTTAGGGTGATGGAAAGGGGTCTGTAAGGAGTAACTAGAGGGTAGAGCTTGTATTTTGTATGAACAGGAAGTGTGTTTTTAGGGACTAAGGTGAAGTATAGTTTCTATTTGTGTTTTGTTGGTGATGTGTGGATTTGAGAGGAATAGGATAGAGTTGTGTTTTTGTGAGTGAAGGTGCCATTGTGTGGCAGTTGGGCTAGAAGGGCGTCTAAATGTGCTTTGTGAAATTTTGTAGTGGTTGTTGAGACATTGAAGTGTAGATGGGCTTTGTTGGTTGCCAGTGAGTAGTGAGGATTTGCAGAGAATATTATTCTGTTTGTGGATGGATTAAGGTGGTGGCTGGTAAATGGTGCAAATGGTAAAAAGGGCAGCGTTCCTGGTCCTAGGCCCAAACAGACAACTCCCTTGTCCTCTCCGCCCTTGGCATGGACACCTGGGCTCAGACACCTTGATCCCTAAGGTTAAATAGCCCTTTGTTAAGTGACCTTTAGCCAGTGGAAATACTAGCCCCATACCTACCCAATGAGAGCCTAGCCCTTAGGCCAATGGGAGACCTGGCCCTTTCTATCAATCATAGTTTTAGCCTAGCAAAAAAAGCAAACGTCAACGACTAAACCCTAGGTCCAATAGAAACACAATCCCTAGGAAGAAATCAGAACCCTAGACCTTTCAGCAAATCAGAACCCAAACCCTAGGCCCTAGGTCCAATAAAAATCCTAGCTCTAGGAGCCAGTCGGAGCACAGATGCAACAACCATTAAGAAACTTGTATAAGAGACGTGATCTTAAACTCTGACTGGTGTGCTAGGGTGGCAGGGAGGTGCTCCTGAATTCAGAATCTCCTTGGATACAGAGAGGCTCAATCCACAGTTTGTACTTCCTGATCAACCCTGCAAGTAAGTCCCAAAACTAAAGCCACTAAAAAAACTGCTTTTCACACACTTAAATCACTTTTCTAGCCAAAAATGAGGGCTACATAGACTTTACAAACACAATTTAAACTACAAAGCAGATTCAGCAGTCTCTTAAACACACTCTATTTAGCCTCAGGGATGTATATAGCCTCTTTAGCTTTTAAAAATAGTGTGGGGAAATTGCATTCTAGAGGCCTTAGCACAGTATAGGTGTAAACCAGAAGAGAAATTCGAACAGTCACAGGTAGAGGAAAATAGCAGTTTTAAAGTTTTAAAATACACAGCACAAAGTTGGTTTGCTTACCACCTGTGTCTTTGGCTGTTTAGGGCACAGCTAAGCTGGGGCTACAAAATGGAGGTGGCTGTCCTGGGGTTCCATCCACAAATTTAAGAGCCTTTGCAGGTGTGAGGGGAAGGTCACTTGTGAATGTCTGCCTTGTGGAGAAAAATTAAATTGGTCTCATATCATAAAGTTGATCAGTACTCTTGTTTAAAACGATGCTACTGAGAGCTCCGACTGGATCTGTCAGATTCCTTTTTTCTTTTTTTACAGTGGGTCAACTTTCTGTTGTCAAAGGTGGGCTGTTCATAACTTACACGCCAGAGGATGACAGTGTGCAGTTTTGATGATGGTTTAGGAATAAATATTCTGTAGTTGTGACAACTGCCATAACCCTGTTGTGACAGTATTAAATTACTATATTGGAGATGCTCCATTTTTAAGTAAGAAGGGTTTCAAATCTCCACCTTTCAGGTTTGGGCTGTTGACTTCCAATACAGTCCATTTTACGTCACGGGGTCTGTGTCCACAAGTCAAAAAGTTACTTACAAGGAGAGCTGTTAGTTTATTGCACTGGATGTGTGATTTCTGCTGAATTATTCTTTTACAAATCTAGCTATTGAGAATGGGCGCCTTTGTGGCTAATTATACATTGGTAAAACTAATCGGGAGATTAATCAAAGAATACTGGGTGCGGGGATGACCCCTGAATAGATTAGTGTTGACCCTGTTGAAGATCATGACCTAGAGCCTTATCCAGCTAAACCATTGCCGTCAGATGAGACTATAGTTTAACAGCATACCATGCCGCAATCAAAGGGTTTGCTCCATGTCTTCATCCCCGCCGTAAACTTGCAGTGCCAACATTTCTTCACAGTAGAGTTTCCAAGAAGGTGCATTTCACCTAGAGTGGCGCACAGTTCCTCTGTATGCTTTCCGGGCACTACCTCTCTTGTCCTGAGTTCTAAAGAAGATAAGAAACAACTGGGCCCATCTTCTTATTAGATCCACATTGGAACAGGAGCTTGTGGTATGTGGAATATCCAGCCTTGGGCATCGGTCCTTCGATCAGGCTGCTGCAGCAGGAGGACCTTCTGTAGCATCAGCAGGGCAGGGTCTTTCACAGAGGTTACCTAAGCGCAACTTGCACCACCATGCATGAGGATTGATCACCAGCAGTTAATCTCCTTTGATCTTCCTTCTGACGTCATTGATGTGATCTTGGCACCCTAGAGCCCTTCCAATAAATCAGTGTACTCTGGACACTGGAATAAATTTGTGCCTTGGTGTGGCACCTGCCAGGTGGACCCGATGCAAGCCAAACTGTCAAATGTAATTTTCGTTTTATCTGCGACTCAGCAAGGACTTGCAGTCTGCACTGTTAAAGGTTACTTGTTGAACCTTTTGCCATTTTTATGGTCTAGCCTGACTGTGCAGCTGTTGTCAGACAATTATGTGAGCATCACTAGAGAGGGGCTTTGGCTCCAACCACCTGTTGGAAGTGAGGAGTACATGCTTACATTGGGTAGATGTTGTGTGTTTCCACAACAAAAACTGCTTGCCCTCCTCCCAGGTGTGATATATATTTTTTTTATCTATCAAGATGTCTACGCTTGAGGTTTCAGGGGTACACACATGACATTGGAATGCTATTAAACTACAGTTCTCTCTTCCACACAAATACCTATATTTTCCCATGCAACTTACTTTTAATCCTTCACATTACCATTCAGCATTCATTTAAAGCCCTACCTATAGGCATAGCCAATGCTTGCCAAATTTGCCAGTCCAGTCGTCCTTGGTGAAATCACCCGCTTTGATCAGATTTCTTAAGATTTCAAGTGTTTCCACCAAAAACCTTTGTGGGGCCTCAGCGTGACATAAATTTTGCCCTTAGTTTCTTAATTCATACCCCATTTGAGCCAATAAAGAGGTTTCCAGAACACTTCTTGACCTTGGAAATGTTTTTTTCTCTTCGTAATAATATCAAATCATCGCAGGAGTGAGCCTCAGGCTGTCTCCATCGAGTTGCCTTATACCACCATTTTCCCCAGACAAACTGGTGTTGAGCATCCAAGCTTCGTTCCTGCCAAAGGTAGTGACACTTTTACATGTTGGACAAGCTGTCATCCTTCCAACGTTCTTTTCAACACCTCATCCCTCAAAAGAGGAAGAGAGACTCTATTTGACTACAAAAGAGCACGGAGCTGTAATATTGATCATAAAAATGTCTTTCAGGTAGCTGATCAGCTCTTTAGGTGGGGGAAATAGGGGACCTCTGAAGTAAAGAAAGGCAAGTCAGTGCAGAAGTTCAATGAGTCAATCAATCTATCAAAAAGACCCGTGGGGGTCTCAAGGCGCTTGGGGGGGGGAGGAATTAGGGGAGGGATCGGGGGGGCAAGGAGGGTCACTGTTCGAACAATCATGTCTTGAGTTTCTTTCTGAAGAGCAGGGGGTCTTTGGTTTTGTGTAGGTTGGTGGGGAGGGAGTTGCAGGTTTTGGGGGCGAGGTAGGAGAAGGACCTGCCTCCTGTGGTGGTGCGTTGGATGCGGGGGACTGTGGCTAGGGCGAGGTCGGTTGATCGGAGGTTGCGAGTGGGAGTGTGGAAGTTCACTCTTTCATTGAGGTAGGTTGGGACGGTGTTGTGGAGGGATTTGTGTGCGTGGATGAGGATCTTGAATGTGATTCTCTTGTCTATGGGGAGCTAGTGAAGGGATTTGAGGTGTGGTGAGAATCGTTCGTGGTGGGAGAGGCCAAGGACGAGGTGTGCGGCTGTGTTCTGGATTCTCTGGAGTTTGCATTCGAGTTTGAGTGTGGTGCCGGCATAGAGGGCGTTACCGTAGTCTAGTCTGCTGATGAGTGCATGGGTGTGACTGTCTTCCTGGTCTCTGGGGGAATCCATTTGAAGGATCTTTTTAGAGTGCGGAGTGTGTGGAAGCAGGAGGAGGTTAGAGCATTGATTTGCTGTGTCATGGTGAGGGAGGGGTCCAGGATGACGCTGAGGTTGTGTGCGTGGTTTGCGGGGGTGGGTGCAGGCCTAGGTCGGTGGGCCACCAGGAGTCGTCTCATGTGGTTTTGTTGGGGCCGAAGATGATGATCTCGGTTTTGTTGGAGTTAAGCTTGAGGTGGTTAGTTGTCATCCAGTTGGTGGTGTCGAGGAGAGCAGCGTGTAGGTTGGTTTTGGCGGTGTTGGGGTTGCGGGTGAGGGAGAAGATGAGTTGGGTGTCATCTGCGTAGGAGAGGATGGTGATTCCGTGTGATCGAAGGATGTTGGCTAGGGGGGGATCATGTAAATGTTGAAGAGTGTGGGGCTGAGGGAGGACCCTTGGGGGCTCCGCAGATGATCTTGGTAACGGTGGAGTGGAAAGGTGGAATGCGGACTCTCTGGGTCCGGTCGGTGAGGAAGGAGGTGAGCCAGTCTAAGGCTTTGTGGGTGAATTACTATGTTGTGGAGGCGTGTGCGAAGTGTGTGGTGGCAGACAGTGTCAAAGGCTGCGGAGAGGTCTGGGAGGATGAGTGCGACTGTCTCGCCTTTGTCGACTTTGGTCCTGATGTCATCGGTGCATGCGATGAGGGGAGTTTCTGTGCTGTGGTTCTTGCGGAACCCGGATTGTGAGGGGTCAAGAGTGTTGTTTTCTTCAAGGAAGTGGGATAGGCGGTCGTTGACTAGTTTCTTAGCAACCTTGGCTGGGAAACGGAGGAGGGAGATGGGGCGATAGTTAGAGGATCTCCAGGTCGGCTTTATTTTTTTTTAGGAGAGCGGTGGTTTCCGCGTGCTTCCAGGGGTCTGGGTAGGAGTCGAAAGAGGAGTTGATTATGTCAATGGTTGGGCTGGTTTTGTTGTAGATGCGATGTGGACAGGGGTCGGAGGGGGATCCGGAGTGGATGGAGTTCATGATTTTTTCAGTTTCTTCGTGTGTGGTGGGAGCCCAGGTGGTGAGTGTGGTGGGGGGGGGGGGTCATGAGTGGGGGTTGAGTTGGGTGAGTGTGAGGGGTGTGTGTGGTGGTTGTGTGTGGTATGAAGCTGTTGTGGATGTCCAGGATTTTGTGGTGGAAGTGGTTGGAGAGAGCATCACATAGGGGCTGTGTGTGTGAGGGGTCTATGTTGCTGTCTTTGGGTTTGGCTAGTTCATTGATGATGGTGAAGAGTTCTTTGCTGTTTTGAGAGTTGTTGTCAAGACGTGTCTTGTAGTGATCTCTTTAGGCGGTGCGTATGAGTTGGTGTTGGGTGCGAATGGTGGTTTTGAGGGTGGAGAAGTTGGTTGTAGAGAGTTCTTGTCACCATATTTTCTCCGCTTGGCGGCATTTGCGCTTGAAAATATCATAATAAGATTATCCTCTTTGTTAAGATCTTCTGTGCATTGGGTAAGAAGCAGCCTCCAGGAGGTCTGAAGGCTCTTCCTGTGAGAGTTGAAGGCTGCTTTCAATGCATTGGCGCACACAGTGGATGTCCTGGATATCTGTTGGCTGCCACATGGGCATCAGTGTACGAGCTCAGGAAGCATTATTGCCTCGACAAGCTGGTCCATTGGGATGGCCGTTTTACCTGTTCGGTCTTGCAGGACTGTCCAAAAGTGCTAGAATTATCACAGGAATCTGTTTATATATTTGTGGTTTATGCTCTTTTTATCTCTCCACTTTGTATAATGGGATAAGAATTCAAGGCAAATGGTGATTCTTCTTTTTCTCTTTCTTGCTTTCTTGCTAGACGTCGGAACCATTGGTCTGGAGTATGCCCCTGAATGACCCACATTCCTCCTGGAACATGTGGGGGGGGGGGGTGTCGGGGTGGTTCATGATAGCCTCCTGGCATCCTGGTCTCTTCTTCTGTGCGATGCCTGAGGGGTCCTGGCATCCCGGTCTCCTCTTGTGGGTGTTTCTTCTCAGGGTCCTTCTTCTGCCCCTCTCTTGGGGTCTCAGCGTCCTCTGTGATATCCTCCTGTGCAATCCTCATGCATACCTCTCCTGATTCTTTGGCATCTAACGCATCCTTTTCTACGTCACACCTGATATCAATCTTTTCCTCCTCTCTAAAGTTGCCCCCTCCTACAATCTCGCAACGTCTGGATTTCTTCATTTTACAGAAAGTGGAACACTGGGGAAATGTCTTCCGGATGTCTCATGCGCCTCTGCCTGACTCTCGGAGAGAGGCTGCAAGCAGATAAGTTATTTCCGGGGCAGACTTCTGGGAGTCCTGCACATACCACGTGGGATCGTCTGCTCCATCCTTAAAGATAAGTTCACGATTCCCCTCATTATGATAAGGCCATTTTGATCTGAGCCATTCCATAGGGCTACCACCTTGGAGCTACTACTTTGGTATCTTTTCACAACGTGAGGAATCTGTGGTTTTAATTTTCCATCAGAAGAACAAAATACTTATCTTTTTATAATGATCTTTCTGGTTTATACTCTTTCTCTGGAGATTCTGCCAACCCCCCACCTCTTTCTTACTGTCGAATGGTTTCTCTTTACCATTTATAAAGGTCCCAGTTTAAGAACCTGCTATCTTCCAATTAGCTGACTGGCTCCAGGCCTGTGAAAGGAGCTGACATCATCGTGCATGGGTGGCGATAATAGGCCGCTCCATTTCTCAATTCTGTAATGAGATGAAGGCATTGCCACCTACTGGGTGAGTTTCCCTATCCAAGCTGGCCTCTACAGCACTATACACTATGAACAAATGCTTGCATGGTATGTAAAGTATTACTTATGCGGTAGTTGAGCAGAATAAATTGGTGTAGGCTGGGAGTGAGATTTGGATCAAGCAACAAATGATGCTGATTAAACATTGGCCCAGTAGTTTTATAAATGACAAGTGACAGGAATGTGGCAAAAGCGTTGCCTCGGAGACTGCACTAAGGATACATGGTAACTTTTTTATACCATTTACAGATTTGGCTGTATCAATATAATAGTCAATATAATTATGTACTGATGTCGTTTGTATTTAACTGGGGTGATAGGATTCTTGAAAACCCTGTAGAAAATTAGGTTAATAAGGTCATCCTGGTAGGGCATATGATTTATGGACAGGTAAAGACTCCTAGCAGTTTGTAATAGAGGGTACTTGAGAGAGCTAAAATAAGTTTAAGTGAAACATTTGATGTGAACGTAGCTGTGGAAAATGTTTTTGTTGGAGTCATTGCAAGTGTTGCAGAGCATATATTCTGCACTGATTTGATTAAAACATTTAATAGTGGTACCCAGAAACAATTATTGAACCATAATTATAGAATGCTTGTGCCATACTTTAAAATATGCATCTGGCAAAATATGTCGAAGAGCTGTTTGTAAGTTTGTCTTTAAAGGCAGCTAATTGTATTTGAGTGTCAATGTGTAGTTTTTGAACTATATTTTTACTATTTCCTCGAAAAAGGCCCCATAAATAACACTTGAAGGCCAAGTTATATCCAGGGCCACTGGAATGATGTGTAACGGGAGGACCAAATTATGCGACAGGGTTGATTAAATTATGCAGCAAGAAAAGGCAAATTATGTGGCATATTTTGTGATAGTATTACTTCATTATTTTGTGTTTTTTTTGTAAATACTTTTTAGCATTGTCTAGGACATAGGTTTCACATCATTAGTACCTATTTAACATCCACATAGCAATAGGCAACGGAAAGGTGACCAGTCAGCCTCTTTCCACATCCTTCCATTGCACAGCAACATATGTCTCCATGTTGTTAGTAACTTTTGATGGGTTTGAGCTAGAAACAACTTTTTTGCTGTCAAAACCTACTGATTATGCAGCAGTTGATGGATAATGTGACATATGCAGATAATCCAAAATGAAAGGGAAAATTATGTGGCTGCAAAATCATGTAATTCCAGGGGTGTTGGGTATATCTCACAGCCCTGTCATGTACTGATGATGTTGAAGAGGAGATGAGCTATGACAGTAGTTTGTGATTATAGCTTGCAGTTGAAACTGCATGTATCTCATCAGCTTTCTTTGCAACTTTGAAGATAGTCAATGAAATGCATTTTCTGAAAGAATATTAGCAAGTGTTTTAAAGTCTATGTGTGGTCGGGTAGTTCCATGACAAGGTCGTTTTAGGAGGTGGTCCCTTCACATGGAATTAAATCCATGTTGCATTGGAAAGACTAATTATTTGATGAACTTTGTTAGATGACTGGCTAAAATATTGGAGAAAATGTTATAATCTGTGTTAAATAATGAAATCAATTGTTACGAACCTCATGAAAGGGATTTTTTTTATCATTTTTGAGAATGCCTTGACTCGTTTCGGAGACCATGTCATTTAGGTTTAATTGATAACGTCCATTAACCATGGCGGACATCTGCAGAAAATATCTTATTCATGCCAACAGTGGTATTCGGATCCAGAGGTGTTTCCACTGTCTAAAGTGCTAATTGTTTTATGAATCACTTCACTAAGCCTAATTCCTCAGTGAATGAAGTTGGTTATAACCATAAAAAAACCTTAGTACAAGTAAGGAGGGATTACTCCCATTAAAATCTCTCCTTTTTTGTTTCTCTTGGACTGAAATAGATGCTTCTTATTTAGGCATTATTACTAGTACGTGACCTGCTTTTCTGGCCATCTGAAAGATCTTAGTGTTTGCAGCAAGTGCTGCTGTAGATCACATGCTGTGCACACTGCTTGCTGCCTTGTAGTTTTGGGTTCGGACTTTGCAGCTTGTTTGTCTTCAAAGACGTTTCAGTTTTAAGATTACTCGTGATACCGTCAATGAAAGCTACATTGCCTCAGGACAGAGACTCCACTTCGGACAGTTGTTTTCCTCAATCTGGGTCAGACGTGTTCCCATGTCTCTAACTGCTGCGCATAGGAAAACTTTTGGCTCTGACAATCAAGGGGCATGTCATCTGGAAATCTCAGTGACCATCAGAACAAGAGTCCCTGGTGTGTGTCTTCCCATGACTCTGACTGAAGAGGCGGTTAGTCTCCGGAATCCCATCAGAAACCTGTGCTGGACTCAGTACCATGAGAGCACTCTGAAGTTCGGGGTCAGACATCAAAGACTGACCACCACACTTTGACATTGAAAAGACACAGGTCACAGATAAGAGGATCTTAATTGGGATCCTCCAAAAGAAACTGCTTCATGGGAAGGAACGGCTTCAAGAATGGCAGGCTGTCACCAGCTAGACACCAAAATACCAGTTTAACCCCAGAAATCATAGAAAGTGACTAACCAGATCAAAGACAGAGGATAATATATTTTGAACCTATAACTGAGCACATAGTAGCCCTTTCCGCTTCAAGTCGACACCAAAGAAGCATAGGCTAACAACATTTAAGGAAGCCATATAGGAGCACTTGTTCCATCACCTACACGTCAAACATTTAACGCACCCTCCACCTCCACAGAAGTTCCCGAGGCACTCTATTCTTAGCAACTGAGACCAAGACTAACTGAAGAGCAGGAAAATGCCTAATATGATTACAGAGCAGATACTCAGGAAAACACATCCTCAGTGAGAGCTTCACCACCAGACAATACGTATATGTATCACAAAGTCATAGTTAGAGCTGTCCTAGTTAGGGCAACAAAACATCATAATGTTTCAATAAATTCAGATCTGATTTATAAACCATTTGTAAAATATTGTGCTACCCATGTTTTTACTAATGATAAAAACTATGACAAAACGTTTCAAAGAAAACTTTAGCATACAGTTTGCGCACCATGTATGGCTTAGAGCATCTTGTTTTTACCATAAGGGCAGAAGCTCCTGTAAGCACCACGCTTTGATGAACAACACCTGATGGGGTGTCAAGTCTACTAAATGCATCAGAAAGTCCATTTTAAGAAGGTACATGATCATTTTGCAGCACCAGCAGCAAAAATCCGGATCAGCACGTTAAGCAGCGAAAGATGCATGTGCCACTACAACGCAGCACTATAAATACAGCAGTCCTTTCAGAAACAGTTCAAGTAGTGACAGTATCAAAGAGGTGCATTCTGAGTTGATGGCTGAGCCAAATGTAGAGGTTCGCAAATGAGAGGGACCTCTGCCATCAAGCAACGCCCTCAAAGCCCTGTGAACTAAAACACATTTTTTTGTGTGTGAGGAGGGTAGTGCCTTCTGCCAAGAAGCACTGTTACCCCTCTCTGAAACCCCCTCCTCCAAAAAATAAAATTAATAAAAAAGCATTCAATGGCATGTGTGGCTGTAGATACACATGCTTTGCATAAGTCCGCCATCTAGTGTTTGGTCTGGAGTGTTGCAGGTTGTTTTTGTTCGAAGAATCTTTTCGAGTCACAATATCAGGTGACTCCTCCTCTCCTTGATACTGTGCATGAGCATCAAGTCCATTGTTAGACTCTTCTTTGCCGTCTTTCTTTCAGCAACGTGAATTTCTACCTCGGGGTCAGTTAACCGCCCTTCCGTGCACCAGTGCCTGCCTCTGTCCTATTACTTTACATGGCGTTGAGAAATGCCGGGCTGATGGAGCGCACTCCATTTCAGTTTTGCCCTCGATGCTGTTCCAAATTCCACACACCGATCAACGCCTGGTGTGTAACCTGTGTTTGACCCTGGACCTTAAAGAAAAAACCTGTGATGCATGTCGGTCTTTTTTATCCAAAACGACGCTGCGGGACTGGAGATGTCGTCAGAGACATCGGACGACACTCCTGATATCTTCAGGGAAGAGCATCGAACACAGAGGCTTTCTCCATAGAAGATTCGGAGTCTGCTAATCGGACATCAAAAGTCAGCTTTTCACCTCAGCGCAACCTGTGAGTACTTAGCCTGACCTCCCTAACAAAGACTTTCAGATCTGAAAATTACATGTGGATGCCTCACCTCCGGGCTCGGCACTGAAAATAGCCAAGACTAAAATGTCTTTGGTATAGACCTCTGGCTCGACACCTTCTCATTCAGCCTCGTGATCGAGTCAAACCTTTGACCCTAGTGCTTCGGCTACGAGTGAGAAGCCATCTGCATCCGCTTCGGAGCTGACAGCATCAAGTCGACACAAGGCTTCTGCTCCGACAGCTTTAGAACTGAAAATTCTGCCTTCCAGAGACATGAGTCTTTATCATTGGAGCCAATCCTCAAAATAATGGACGCTTGTCAGCGCCAGCTCCATATTCAAAAGGGAACAGGGCGAATCACTGCTTCTCCTCCTGACCCAGTTAAGAGGAAGCTTACTTTCCAAGAGTCTGTGGACACTGCTTCTCCATCTAAAAAGGTCTCCAGAGACAAGGACATGGCTCCAGTTCAACCTCGGCCTTCTCCACCACACTCCCCTGTGCTTCCTCTTACTCCTCCACCTCCTCCACAATCTTCTCTGCCCATTATTGAGCCACAGTTTTCTCAACAAGGTTCACCATCACCTCAGGGAGATGATTTTGGGGGATATTCCACAAGACATAGACCCATGGGATTCTTATGAACCAGATCCCGTACTTCCACATCACACTGATTTATACTCTGCACACCCTTCAGCTCCTGAAGACACAACATCATATCAGCAGGTCATAGCACGGGCAGCTGCATATCATAATATACAAATGCATTCTGACCAATTGAGGAAGATTTTCTGTTTAATACACAGACTACCACCCATAAAGAAAGTCAGTTTCTGCCCATGCTACCAGCCATGCTCAGACATGCTACAGAGCCTGTTAGATCCAGAATTATTACTCCAAGGCTTGACAAGAAATATAAGGCAGCCCCTACAGACCCTATAATATATTCGGTCACAAATATCCCGACTCTATGGTTGTTAATATAGCATGTAAACCTGCTAACAGTCCATCAACGGGAGATGCACCTCCCCCTGACAAAGATAGTAAAAAACTAGATGCAGCAGGTAAACAAGTAGCTGCACAACAGCCAATCATTGGCATATCGCCAATTCACAGGTCCTCCTAGCGCGATACAATAGGGCCCACTGGGATGAGATGGAAGAACTTCTTCAGTATCTCCTAGAGGAACATCGCAAAAGGGGACAAGAAATAGTTTCTGAGGGACAAACTATTTCAAATAATGCTATTAGGTGTGCCACTGATGCAGCTGATACTGCTGCACGTGTTAATTATACCAGCATATCAACGTGTTAATAATACCAGCATCATTATCAGAAAGTATGCTTGCCTCAGATGTTCAGGTTTCAAGCCTGAAATCCAACAGGCACGTCTTAATATGCCTTTTAACAAAGAACATTTGTTTGGGCAGGAGGTGGACACCACTGTAGAAAAGCTAAAAATTATTCAGAAATGGCAAAGGCTATGGGGGCCCTACTCACAACACCACAAAGGGGTAATTTGTCACCCACAATTCAGGGGAAGCTTCAAACCCTCATCTAATGAGCCCTCCACCTCACAAACTAAGCAAGGCACCCATTTCTATTATAGAGGATCCTACAAAGGTGCGACCAATAAAGGCAGAGGAAAGGCATCCACCTCTACGGTATCCGCCTCTAATAAACACAAGTAACTACTTACACCGGCTCACACCTTTCCAGTAAGGGGGGGGGGGAGATGAATGCATTTTTATCATCAATGGTCCAGTAGCGCCACAGATCAATGGGGTCTATCAATTATCCAACATGGTTACTGCCTAGAACTAATTTCACCCCACCGCACATTCCCCCTCGCGTTCACAGACTTTCACAAGACCTTCTTTCTCTTTTAAAAGAAGTACAATTCCTTCTTCTGAAAGGGGCTATTGAGCCAGTCCCCCTCTCACAGTAAGGTTTCAGAGTATACTCCCTATACCAAAGAAGCATGGGTCACAAAGACAATTCTAGATCTCACACTACTCAATCTATACAGCAGGGCTCGACAAATCTACTCAACCACTCTCTATTGCGAGTCTTATTTGACCAGGTTGAGCTATTCTTTAGGACTTCCTTCCCCTTTTTTCAGACGAGTTGACAAAGAACAGGTGTTGTGTTCAGCTGAAAAGTGGAAGGGCAATAAAAGATGCCTTTAAATCTTGTTCTTATGTCGCATGTGCTCTGTGTTCATAGACGGAGGTCAAAAGTCAGTTTGACTTGCAATTAATTTTCCTTCCGACTGCAGAGTTCCAGGGCTTTGTAAGGTGAACTGTGTGACCTGCTGCTTAGAGTGTAAAAAAATGGATATAGAGTGTCAGGCTTTTTCTAACACACAACATTTAAATGACTAGGTCAACCGTGCAAACATTCCAAAATATATTCCAGTAGTTGTGAAAGCCCATTTTTTATATTTCTGTGTGATGAAAAAAATATTTTAGTGGGATGAAAACAAATCAGAATACATTAAGTGTTGATGTGCAAGGGATGTCTTCTGAAACCCAATTTTTACATATTGTTAGTACACTATATAGTAATAAAGCTGCAAGTTAGTTGAAAGGTTTTGGGGCATTTCTTGGAAATTTAGTGTGTGTAGATGACAACATGTTACCAAATCATGGTTTAGTAATATATTTATTAAAGGTGAGTGTTTAAACAAACTGAGAAACACTCCTGCCCTGATGGCAATGCTGTTAGTTAACTAAAAGAAGTCAGGGGTCATGTGTTCCCTATATGTGGGCTAGATTCTTGTGATACATGCAGCAAACTTTAGTCCACTTATTCAAACACAAGAGGTTGTTTGTACTGCAGAAATGCTGAGCTCACATATTTGAAGGGGCAATCATATGTGAGAATGAAGAAAAAGCGACTCTGTAAACTATTGGCCTAGCATCACACAATTTGAGAACAGTTTATGGGTCAAGTACTTCACAGTTAGGCAGGTAGATTATTTAAGTTACTCGACCTGCAGGTCTAGTAAACTTTTTAGGATTTTACGAGGCTTGATACATTCTCTCAGAGCATCTCCTTATGGTCACTCTTCAAGATGTCATTCCCCTTTTACAGCAGGGAAACTTCATGACAGTTCTAGATCTGAAGGACACATACTTTCACATTCCCATTCACCCAGCACACCGCAACCACCTAAGATTAGTCATTGCAGGGAAACATTATCAATTCAAGGTTTTACCATTCGGTTGACAGCCGTTCCCAGGGTCTTCGCAAAGTGTCTTGCAGTAGTTGCAGCATTTCTCAGAAGATAACATATACTTGGATTGATTGGCTCATCAAAGCCAGTACCATCCAGCAATGTCAGCGTCCTACTCAAACCACGGTAGTCCTTCTCCATACACTGGGATTCACAATCAACTTTCCCAAATCCCACCTCCAACCTCGACAGATATAGCCCTATCTGGGGGCAGTTCTCAATGCTCAGCCTGCTTTGACATATCCAAGCCCAGCTCGAATTCAAGCTTTTCACACTTTTCTTTCTCAGCTACCACAAAACCACTTTTACACAATGAGAACAGTGATGCAGTTATTAGGGATGACGGCGTCATGTATTGCCTTTGTTCCCCATGACATAATACACATGTGCCCTTTACAACAGTATCTATCTTGTCTGTGGTCTCAGTCACAGGGTCTTCTCCAAGATGTAGTGTTGTTGGACCGCCAGACTCACCGCTCTCTGCAGTGGTCGAATCTCACCAACATCACTCACCATGATCCTTGTAGCCCCCACATGGGCACGTCAAAATGGGTTCATAACCCTGTTGGATCTGTGGGTGGTTCCTCTTGAGAAACTCCCCAACAGGCTGGACCTTCTCACTCAAATTCACGGTCAAATCAGACATCCAGACCCCAAGATACTCAATCTTGTGATATGGCTCCTGAGGTCATAGAATTTGGTTATTTGACTCTCCCCATAGACTATATGTAAAGTTTTAAAGAGGCACATAAACCTTCAACTAGACAGTGTTGTGCTGCAAAATGGGAGCATTTTGTTTGCTATTGTCCACCTAAACATATTGAGCCACTCAAAGCCTCAGTTCAGGACATTGTTTGTTACCTGCTACATTTACAAAAGGCAAACTTAGCATACTCATCTATTAGACTTCATTTGGCAGCAATAGCTGCTTACCTTCAGAACAGACAACATATCTCTTTATTAAGGATTCTGGTTATTAAAACCTTTATGGAAGGTCTCAAAAGAGTCATTCCGCCCTTGGTTCCCTAATCCCATCATGGAACCTAAATATTTTTCTCACTAGACTCATGGGTCCACCTTTTGAGCCTATGCATTCTTGTTCTTTGTAGAGGAATGGAAAGTAGCCTTCTTGCTGGCTACCACTTCTTTAAGATGTGTAAGTGAAAACAGGCTCTAACTTAAGAAGAACCATTCTTCTAATTACATAAATATAAAGTAGTTCTTAGGACAAATCCTAAATTCCTCCCAAAAGTGGTTTTACCATTTCATATTAACCAGTCAATTGAGTTACCTGCTTTTTTACCACAACCAGACTAATTTGCAGAGAGAGCTCTTCACACACTGGATGTCAAAAGTTGCTCTTATGTATTATATTGACAGAACTAAACAGTTTAGGAAATCCAAACATCTTTTTGTAGCATTTTCCATGCCTCATAAAGGCAATCCCATAAAAAAAAATATATATATATATATTTAAAAAAATGGTATAGGCAGATGGATAGTCAAGTGTATTCAAACTTGCTATCTTCAAGCTAAAAAAAACAGTTGCCTATTGCTCCTAGGGCACATTGCACTAGAAAGAAGGGTGCTTCTATGTCTTATTAGGTAACATTCCAATAGCTAACATTTGTAAAGGGTACTACTTGTTCTACACTATTATGTGGATATTTTAGCACGGCAACAAGCTAATTTTGGTCTAGCTGTGCTTAGGACTCTTTTTCAAGCTACTCCAACTCCTACAGGCTGGCCAGTCTATGCAAAGCATGTGTATCTACAGGCACACATGCCATTCAACTGAAAATGTTAGTTGCCCAGTAGACGTCTGTTCATGGCATGTAGTGCTTTAGACATTACATGCGCCCTCCCTCCTCCCCTGTAGTCATTCTAGTGGCATTATGTTAATACACTGCATGGACATCTTTTTCTTACTCTATATATATACTTTTTATCTCACCCGCATGCGGGAAAACAATCTAACAATGGACTCAAAGCCCATGCTCAGTATCACCGACAGGAGGAGTTACTCAATCTCATGACTCAAAAAGATTATTCGAACAAAAACAACTTGCAGCACTCCAAACCCAACACTAGGTGGCGGACTTATGCAGCGCATGTGAATCTACAGCTCTACATGCCACAGACGGCTACTGAGTAAGTAATATTTTTCTTACTGAAGCTGTTGCTGATGTCCTGTGGTGTTTTCACACCCCTCAATGGACTTCAATAGTTCAAAGCCTCCAAACTGGAAATCCACCACTGTTTGCAGTGGCTTTCAGCTTGTTGAACCTGCCACCATGCAATATCAGCTTCTTACAGGGTTGACAGTGTGAAAGGAGCCAATATTGTGTGTTACACTAATACTGGTTGTGGAAAGGCTGAGCTGCCGAAAATTACAGAATTACACAAGTAAAAGCTCTCCTACTGAAAGGCATGATCAGATTAGTTCCTTGACGCCAAAAGTTACAAAATGTCTAATCCCTTTAATTCCTTTAACCAAAAAAGACAAAACACTAAGGCTGATACTCTACCTCAGTACCTCTCAATAGTTACATCACATCAGTCCATGTCATGACCATATCATCACATTGCTCCAAGTGGGGGATTATTTGACGACCCTTGACTTCATGGCTGCTTATTGTCACTTATCAATCCATCCTTCTCTCAGCCAGGACCACTTCTTTGTGGTGAGTATCATAGTGCAATGTGAGTTTCAGGGGAGGTACTCTTTAGTCACATCAAAAGCAAAACAACTGATTCAAGCAAAAATAGGTTGCAACGTCTGAGCCCAGCACTACCTGGCAGGAGTGTGCACAACAGGTAAACCTACAGCAGTACAAGCTGAGGATTAGCCATTACAGGTAACATTCATCTTTTTGGGTTAGGACAAATTTAACTATTCTGGCTGTCTATAGGGAGGTGATAAGCTCTTCAGTTTGCTTAATTGTCTCAAATAAATCTTTTTGTATGAGCTAGTCCTTGCAAATCACTTGACAAATGAGCCCCCTGAAGGACATCAAGTAGTTGATAAATTGTCATCTTTATATCTTTCGTGTGTATTAAGCCTGAGGCCCTGTGACTGATCCATCCTCCTAATATTGGCTCTCAGTGTTTCCCACACTGTAACTGCAGTGTCCAACCCAGTGTGGTTAGCATTAAAATCCACAGTTTCAGTTTATAAGTAAGCATTATGATTATGAAGTAGCTGGATGGCTTTTGGGTGTGTAATGGTTGAAGTATGTCTGAAACCTCTATAGGTAACTATAATATACACATAATTCAATTAAATGTAAATCATTCTGGCATTGGCTGCAAGCGTCTTGTCTGTGAGAATGAAAGAAGGAAGGCACAATAAAAAGAAAGGCACAAAGAATGCAGTAGAAAAAGCCAAGAAAGAAGGAAAGAGAACGAAAGAAGTAACGAAAGAAGTAGTGAAAGTGGAAGAAAGAATGGGAAAAGAGAAAGCAGGAAAGAAGGCAATAAAGGGAAGAAAATAGATAATAGGAAAGGGAAAAGAAGGAATTTATTAGGAAAAGGATAAAAGAAGTAAGGAAATAGAAGGAAAGAAAGAGAAATAAAGAATAGCAGGAGAGAAAGAAAAAGAAGGAAGGCATGAAAGAAGCCAATGAAGGAAAGGAGAAAGACAAAGAAGGAAAGAAGGAAAGGAAATATGACAAAGAAGGCAAGAATAAGACAAGGCAAAAAGGAAAGAAAGAAAAAGAAGAAACAATGAAGACACAAGAATTAGAGGAGAGAAAGAAAAAAGAAAGCAAAACAAAGGAAAGAAGAACAGAAAGAATGAAGGAAATAACTTAATAAGAAAGAAAGAAAAGTAAAAAGAGAATAACTTAATACAGAGCTGTTTCAAGTGGTCAGAATCGGGTATACTATGAAATACCACAGTCAGAAAAGCAAAACACTTCAAAAGGAACTTGCAACAGCATTGGCAGGACATTGTTATTGTATTGTATTGTAATAATAATTACATAGCGCTTACTATCCCTGACGAGGCGTTGAAGCGCTTTTCGGCGGGTAGCACGCTACTGCGGAACCCAAAAGGAATTAGTGGTGGATTGGTAAAGGGAAATATGAGCACAGTTTTTGTATTATTATGAGTTAATTTGAGGCGTGGATATGTGAGTTTGTTAGTTGGATTTACTGGAGTAATGGACGGGTGGAGGAGGGAAGAATCCTGAAGTGCTAATTGGGAGTTTATGGTAATAGGATTTAGGCGTGGGATGAGTAAAGGGCGGATGGAGGAGGGAAGAGTCTGTGGAAAGGGTTAGGGAGATCATAGTAGCAGGGTGAGATAAATGAGGGAGAATTTAGTAGGGTTGTTTGGGAGATCATGGTAGTAAAGTGAGATTTGGGTGAGTTAGATGTGGAAGAGAAGGGAAGAGCTTAGGTCGGGTTATTTAGGAAATATAAGTAGTAGAATGGATTTGGGATAAGTCAGAGTGGGAATGGAGGATAGATTGATAGAGACATGACATATGGTGATGGGTAGACAAAGTGTGATATAAAATGAGAGAAGAAATTCAGTATCTAATATAACAACTTATCTAGGAGTTATGCAATGACCTATGAACATGTTAAGCATGGAATAACATACACAAATAAATATATACATATTTATACACACACACACATAAATACATACATATACATATTTAAACCATGAGTAAATATACATTAGTTAAACAGGTTTAAGGAGTATGTGCGTAGTTTATAGATATGACATAGTAGCGATAAATATTTTCTAAAGAACTAGACATAACTAGAATATACACTTAATGAAATACAAAATATTTCTCAACATAGGCATATGCAGTCCATAACCGTTTGAATATGGTGGTTATGAAGGAAAGAGCCAACTCTTGAGTAGTTTTCTGAAGACAAGATAGTTATCTGTGGCTCTTATAGTTGGGGGTAATGAATTCCATAGTTTGGCTGCTTGAACGGAGAAGGATGTACCACCTATAGTCTTTTTCTTGTATGGTG
The DNA here is from genome assembly GCF_031143425.1 of Pleurodeles waltl. Taxonomy (NCBI): domain Eukaryota; kingdom Metazoa; phylum Chordata; class Amphibia; order Caudata; family Salamandridae; genus Pleurodeles; species Pleurodeles waltl. Next base: position 853,862,092 of record NC_090450.1, read on the forward strand.
GTGTTCTAAGGCGGGGTGCCAATCTTGAGGGGAGGTTTATTTGTTGAATGTATTTGGTTATTTTGTTTCTGATAAAAAGTGGTCCTGTTCCATGTATAGCTTTGTGGGTGATACAGAGCAGCTTGAATATGCATCTTCTGGCAAAGGGTAACCAGTGTAGTGCTCTCAAGGCAGGGGAGATGTCGGCTTGTGGCTTTACATGTAATAGTAGCCTGGCTGCGGAGTTCTGAATTATGTTGTAGTTTTTTTCATAATAGATATAGATGATCCATGGTAGTGGCCATTGGCATAATCCAGTTTGGATAGTACAAACAAGATAGTAGCTTGCACCTTGTGTAGAAATCCGAGGTGGGGGAAGATGCGTCGTAGAGGCTTCAAGGTAATGTAGCTTGTTGGTGCTAATTTGTCCACTTGGGCATTCATTGTTAACTTGGAGTCCATGGTGATTCCAAGGTTTTTAACTTCCTTGAATAATTGAGGAGTTGGCCCGAGATCGTCAGGCCAGGTGCACAGTGGGTCATAATTTTTCCAGTCACCACATATGTGTAGTTCTGTTTTGGAGGCATTTAGTGTGAGATGGCTCCAAGTCATCCACTGATCAACGGCTCTGAGGCAACTGAAGATTAGTGAGTTTTCAATGTTTTTGGGGCATTCTAATTTAAGTAGTATTTGTGTGTCATCAGCATAGTTGTAGCATGTGAGATGAAAATCATTGATCAGTTCTGGTAATAATATCATGTAGATGTTGAAAAGCAAAGGAGAGATGATTGATCCTTGAGGGGCCCCTGCTTTTGTGAGGTAGGGTTTGGACGAGAAGTGGGGCGAATAGATGATATTAGTTATTTTTTGAAGGTAGGCTGTAATCCAGTCGAGAGCAGTCCCTTCTATGCCGGCTTCATGGAGTCTTTGAATTAGGGTGTCATGGTCAACCTTATCAAAGGCAGCCAAGAGGTCCAAGAGAGGTAGTGCAGCAACTCCATTGCGGTCGACTGTGTTTTTTTAAGATCAACCCAGATTGCTATGAGTGCCGATTCAGTGCCTCTTCCTGGGTGGAATCCAGTTTGGAAGTCTGAAAGTGTAGAATTGTCTTCAATTAATTGTGACATCTAGGTGAATGCTGCTCTTGCTATCAGTTTGCCCAGGAAAGGTCCAATTGTGATTGGTCTGTAGTTGTTGGGGCCTTGCGAGTCTAGGTTTGTTTTCTTTAATAAAGGTCGTATGTATGCCTTTTTCAGGTCTACAGGAAAAGTTCCTGTAGTTAAAGAGTTGTTGATGATTCTTCTTATAGGTGTGGCAGCAGAAGTAGATAAAAAAAATTCTTGAAGCTGTGTGCTGGGCAAGGGTCAGAAAGGCAACCGGGAGGTCTGCTTGCTTTGACCAAATCCATAAATTCACCTTGTGATATTTGTTAGAAGGACTGTAGAGGCTGGGTTGGTTTATTCTTAGAGGGTATTTTATGAAAGGGGTTGGTGCTTATGTTTTTCTTCTGTTTTAAGTAGGAGTCCAATGTGTCTGCCTTGGCTGTGTAATGAGTTGCCAGTTTGTTTGTGAAATCTTGAGTAGTGGGATGACTTCCTTCCATGCATGTAGATTTTCGAAATTCATTGAGAATTTTATAAAAATCTTTGGTTGCAGATTTAGCATTTTGAAATCTGAGTGGTACCTTTTTTTTAGCTTTTTTGATTGAAATCTGAGTGGTACCTTTTTTTAGCTTTTTTGATTGATTTGTATATTCTGTTAAGTTTGTGTAGCTGCAGTTTGTCTTGACTGTTGTTTGTTATAAGCCAGGTCCCCTGCAACTTTCTTATTTGTTGCTTTATCTTTTTAAGTTCTGTGTTTCCCCAAGGTGTTGGTTTCCTTTTGTCCTGTTCAGTTTTTTTGAGTGGTATTAGAATATCAAAAGCTTCCTGTAACCACTCATAAAGTTTTGGAACAGAATTAATTGTAACTAGATCTGTGTTGGCTGTTAGCTGTGTTTCTAAGTCATCAAAATTGAGTTTGCTCCAAGGTCGAGAAGTGCATGTATGTAAGTAGTTGCGGGGTGTCTTGATTTGTGGTGTTTTATGTTGGAAAGTTATCAAATGGTGGTCTGACCATGTGATTGGCGTGATGCTATGAACGGTAACTAGTTCAGGCTTAGCAAAAATGACATCTAGGATGTGTCCAGCGATGTGTGTGGGATTGTGTACAATCTGATGTAGGTTCATTGTGACTAGGCCAGTGGTGATAGCTTTTGGATGGGGCATATTGGGTTTGTCAACCAATGTGTTTAGGTCCCCAAGGATGCATAGGTTTGAGTATAATGTAATAAGGTTTGAGACTGTATCTAGAAAAGCGTCTGTGAATGAAGAGTTGTTAGGTGGAGGTGGAGATCTGTAAAGGAGGAGAAAGCTACAGGAGGAAGTTGGAGAAGGGTGACATCTGGTGAGGAGAGCTTCACAAACTTGTATGGAAATGTTTGTTTTACTGAGATATATTGCCTGTTTGAATATAATAGCTAGTCCACCTCCTCTCTTGCCTATACAGTTTTGTTTGATGGTTTAATAGCCCGGAAGAAGGGTTTCATGCAATGGGATGTGATAAAGATGGAATGTACTTCAGAAGCCTCCTGTTGAATGAGACTCTAAACATAAACGCCACACTAAGGTAATTATAATTTAATTAAAAGCAAAAAACACTGGCACTGAAGGGAACTAGTTTTTGTGCTGATGTGCTCCTTGTGAGAGAGCAAAATGCAGTCCCTCAAAGTGAAGCTAACCAGTGGCTTAAATGGGCTGACCCACTGCCCCATGCTGTACGCTGTAGAGGGTAGAAGCAAATGTGAATGGCACAACAACTGACTAATGAAGAGAGGTGGCTAAACGCCCTTATTTGTAAGAATATTAAATACACATTTTAGTAAAATCAAAAGGGGATCCCAACAGAGAAAAGCACAGATTTAGGGAGGAGGGACCAACTGGCCCTCAACCTTCTTTGCAAATTGGTACATTTGGGTTTTAGGGCCCTCAGTGGCCGTTACCAGGGAGGCATTTCACCTGCCATGTCCATTCACTCAACTAATGGTAACTTTGATTGAATACATATTTGGATCTCCCTCTCTACTACAGCAAGTCCCCTCATTTAAAATGAGTGAAAGCATGGAGTGCAACCATCTGCCCCAGGGGGTAGAACTGGCCCTCACCATGGCTGTCAATATCTGCACCTTAGGCCTGCCAGGGTCTACTTATCTGGCCGACCTAAGGAGGGTAAAATGGTTGTCAACTACCATTGAATCCATCGAAAAGGAAGCCGAAAACCACTTTAAACTAGCTCACAGCAATAGGAACGCCCCCAAAAGAAATTGGGGAGCTTTTATAGACACCTTTTCCTGTAAACACTCTTCAAAAGTAAAACCTCATGTAGCACCACTGCCAACAGGCATCTCTTTGCAAGGTTGCAGCAAATGCACAGACAGAGAGATCAAGTCCCTGAAGAAGGAACCCAATAAAGTACTACGAGCAGTACAGCAGAACCCTCACAATCTAACTCTTATTGCTCCCCTAAAGTGCAAGAAAAAGGAGCTGAAAGATGTAATCTGGAGCAGAATCCTGCTGGGCCAAGCTCATCTGGAATACCAAGTATCATAACCTGACACGCCCAGAAGCAAACCTGTCTGAGGAAGCCTGGGCATCCTTCCACTCCGCTCACTTCAACAATAATGTATATGTGGCAGACAGTCCAGAACGCCTATCTTTTCTGTTATGGCAGTGAATGCATTACCAGTTGGATGAATTGGGAGTATTTGTGTGTGTGTGTGTGTGTGTGTGTGTGTGTGTGTATATACATATATATGTATATATATATGCACATAAATCCTTAACCGATCATTAAGGCTCCAGCACTCCACGATGTTTTCAAGAATTTATTTCAAACAAAACAGGAACGCGTTTCGGCGTGACCGCCTTCCTCACACACACACACACACACACAAATACTCCCAATTCATCCAACTGGTAATGCATTCACTGCCATAACAGAAAAGATAGGCGTTCTGGACTGTCTGCCACATATGCATTATTGTTGAAGTGAGCGGAGTGCACAACACTATTGAATCTGTCATTAGTACCACATCACAAGCTCCCAAACATACCAGACCTATTGACTCAAAACAAGGGTCAGATCGGGCAGCCCAATCCCAGTATGCTCAACCTGGCAATTTGGCTCCTGAGGTCATAGAATTTGGATACCTACAGCTTCCATTGGAATGTATGGACATTCTAACATAAGCACGTAAGCCTACAACCAGGCAGTGCTACGCAAATAAATGGAAACGTTTTGTATATTACTGCCAACCTAAAAACATTGATGCACTTAAAGCATCAGTACAGGATATTGTTTGTTATTTGCTTCATTTACAGAAAACTAATCTTCCATATTCATCTATCATAATTCATTTAACAGCAATATCAGCCTACCTTAAAAACAAACATCATACCTCTCTGTTCAGAATTCCTGTCAAAAAAGCTTCTATGGAAGGTCTTAAGAGTTATTCCACCTACAGCTCCACCAGCTCCTGCCTGGAATCTTAACATTGTGCTAACAAGACTTATGGGTCCACCATTTGAACTCATGCATTCTTGCGCTTTTCAATTTCTCTCATGGAAGGTTGCTTTCCTGGAAGCAATTACTTCCTTAAGAAGAAGAAGTGAAATTCATGCATTCACTTTAGAAGAACCCTTCTTCCAAGTCCACAAACACAGAATAGTACTTAGGACAAATCCAACCTTTTTACCCAAAGTGGTTTCCCCATTTCACATTAATCAGTCAGTGGAATTGCCAGTCTTATTTCCATAGCCAGATTCAGTTGCTGAAAGAGCTTTCCACACTATTGATCTCCAAAGAGCTCTAATGTAATATGTAGATAGAACGAAAGACTTTAGAAAATCTAAGCAACTGTTTGTCGCTTTCCAACAACCTCATAAAGGTAATCCTATTTCCAAGCAAGGATTAGCTAGATGGATAGTTAAGTGTATTCAAACTTGCTATCTTAAACCTAAAAGGCAACTATTAGTAACTCCTAAAGCACATTCCACTAGAAAGAAATGTGCTTCAATGGTATTCTTAGGAAATATACTAGTGGCAGACATATACAAAGCAGCCACATGGTCCACACCACACACATTTACTAAACACTTCTGTGTACATGTGTTATCTCGACAACAAGCAAATGTTGGTCAAGCATTGCTTAGAACACTATTTCAAACTACTTCAACCCCTATAGGCTAACCACCACTTACTTTGGAGAAGAACTGCTTTTCGGTTCATGCACAACATATGTATCTGCAGCTACACATGCCATTGAACGGAATTGATTGCCATTGATTCAGTAATATGTTCCAAATCGCAGTTTGTGTTTAGTGATTCAATATTTGGAAGAAACGGGTTTCTGGCATCCCTTCCAAATACAGAATCATCTTGGTGCTTGTGAATGTTTTGTGTTCGAATTACTGCACAGTGATGGCTACAATTCCTATTGGTTACAAACTGTGACCTGGCTCATTAAAATTTCATGAGGTAGGTCGATTTGCGACCCACTAGGAACTGCTATTTGAGAGGTATACGTTTTTGTACATTAACAAGTCTGATTTCCATAATTGCGATGCAGTAAGAATCGCAGTTAGGAAATAACAATCATAATTTGTGCACATGTGGCCCGCTGTCTTTTCTCGCGTCAGCAATCAATAGGTTTGGTACATTTTGCTAACTTGGTGGTCTCAGACTTGGCTTCTTTTCCTTGTGGCATCATAAAATACATTTTAAATGTATTTCATTTGGTTATTAAAGCTACATACACTTCATAAATAAAAAAAATACATATCTTGGATCATTGTGCTGCGTGATTAATGTGTTGTTTTTAAAGTTCTTGTATACATAGTGCTCATCGTTTCACACCGAACGTTCATGTGCTGAAACCCAGGTCCGTGCACTATGGTTATTGTCAGTTTTGTGTTACTTGTACATAAAAATACATTTGTGGATACATGTCGCCTATTGTCTATACTCCACCTATATATACAATTCACATTTTCTGTTTGGTCATTATTTTCTGCTTAAATTCATCATTCACTGCACTGATATATATCTAAATTGGGTATCTGCAGGCTACTATGATTTTTAAATTTCTCAGCTTGCATTGTAGTAACCAAAAGCTCGATAAAGAAATAGTCCCCCTCCCTCCCCCCCCACTCTTTTTAAATCGTTGCAGGGACGTGAATTTCCTGGAATACTATAACAGATGCACGATCTTCCATGAGCGCTCTAGAATTATTTGCTAATCGCTTGCAAATTGGGAATTAACACAATTAATCCTACTGGAGCAGATTTCGTTTTTTTCTCCCTTAGCTTTAGTGAATCGGGTTCTAGATGTTTTAGAAATACAATTAAAAAACAGCCACACCTTTTATTATCACGTTTGTGAGAGATTTTAATGAGGCTGACAGTTTTCCAAAGTTATAATGATAAAGCGTTTTAAAGGGTTGCGTTGAAATATATCAATTCATTTCCTGGGTAAAAGTCAGTATATAAATGGAATATGAGACCTTTAGCAGATTAAATAAAACAAAACGTTAATAAATGTCCGGCTGTCAGTTCTTTGTTTTCCCTGTATATTTGTATAACCTATCAGTTTATTGCTCTGTATTTATATTGTTGTACAATCTTCAGTTTCATAGCACTTTGGCATCTCTGAATGGACTGGAGGTTCATCTCAAGGAGACGTCCCCCAAAGAGCACTCATCAGCGAACAAAGCAACCTACTGTTATACCCACTATGACGCTATTCAGCATGTGCTCACTGGTACGTTCAGTTTTTGATTTTCGTATGCTGTGTAGTGTTGTGTAATCCATGTGGCAGGCATCTCAACCCAGAAATATTTCAACATCTAATACATGATAACCTTTTAAACTGTGAAGATCATTTTTCACAGAATTATATTTAAAGCCCCACTTTGGATCTAAAATATTGAAACGATATATGCTGTCCCGGGCTTTAATAGCATAGAGCTCGAATTACTTAAGCTTTGTAAACTTTACAAAGCAGAGAACGGGTGGCAGGAATTTACCTGTCTTGGTCCCTCTTGTAGAACTATCTTCCCTCAGGTAAGGTTGGAAACTATTTTCCTGAGATTGGGTAAATTCTGAAATACTGGCTATTCAAGATGGCATTGTATGTCCTCGGTTGCTAGATCTATTTTTATGCAGCGCCAAGAAACAGTAGGTGGACGTTCACTGTACAAATGATCCTAACAAATGACGGTGAAGACAACACTTTAAGTTCCAGTGCATTGAGTACTGTTGATATTTTATCAGGGTGACAAAATAAAGATTTTTGTGGAAATATGTAAGTAACCTGAGTGCTGGAACATCTCGTCAAGGCAGAATTGGCACATGGGGTTTACGACTTAAGTGTTGCTTTAGTATTGTACTGGTTTTAGTTTTGCATTGTACATGTTAGCTTACAAAAGCATTACAGAGAGCGGGCAAAGATCGCACTTTATGGTAGCATAATGGGCATATCCAGTGCGACCTAAATAATAATTGTATTTTGTACTCCCATTGCCTGCTTATCCATCGGAAAAACTGCTGCTGAGGTCCAGTATGCAAAGTAAATGAGGAAACAAAAGCCTCATCGATGGGTGCAGATTACCTCCACATAATCGTATTGAAGCTGTAAGCAATCTTTTTGTACATTCTAGTGGTCACAACATGGGCAATGCCATAGCATTGTCCCTTATAGGAAAGCTAGGGGGCCCTCTTTCCCTACAACTTTACAGATATCCTTACAACTGCAAAAAGGGCAAGCTTTCTAGGGCTTCCTCGTGGATATAAATGAGGTGGAGAAAACCTAGACATGGCAGGCGCTGTCACTCTTCTTGCTGTTGCTGACATATGATGTTTTGGCAGATGAGTGGACTACACCACAAATGTACTGACGTAATTCAGCTCAGGAGGGTCTCTTGTAATGCAGAGCATAACGTGGACAGAAGGTTCTGTAAAACCTGTTTTCTTCAGATTAAGCTGTCCAGTGATGCATTCTACTCCTCCCACTCTTTATGTATGATGTGTGGTCTGTACACAGGTTGGGTATGGGAGTGAGCCAGCATGTAAAAGTAGGATTTGCCATATTTGTTGATTGTTATCCCCATTATTTACACTTTCCCATTAGCCCCTAACCTACCATCCAAAATATACTCGGAGTCTCTTCTTTAGGTCTGCCGTTTGCCAAGACCTTTTGATTTTACTAAAGTTATATACAATACACTTACCTATACGAGTTGTCAGCCAGCCCTCTGAATCCATTGGTCTGTAGTTGTCTTTCACAATCTTTCTTCCACCCACTGCAGCATACAGCATGAGGCAGCTAGCCCTCTACAGTCATTTGCCGACTTGACTGTGCCTGACTGTGTCCTGCTCCTCCACAAAGAGCACATCCACACACAAAGTAATTTCTTCCCTTTGTGATAGAGGCTACAATGTCGGTGTGTGCTTTTTAAAACAAATATTTTTGCTTAGATTTTTTTTTTTAATACTCCGCCAACAATAAAGTTTTACAATAGTAATGACAAAACAAAATAAGCAATGACAAAGCCAAAGGGCTGGCTGCCGACACCTGAACTATTGGCTTTGCCAATGCCTGTTTTAAATGAAGGGATCTGCTAAAGATTCAAATCTCCGCAGAGGAAAGGATGCTGTGTGCCACTGTGCCTCCCAGCCCACGTGTTTTTTTTTTTCAATATGCTGTCTTTTTCATCCAATCTACTTTGCACTTGGTCAACTTTGTCACACTGCTTAAGGTTAAAGTTATTTATACCCCTTCAGTCACAAGCAGTTTGCGTCAACTTACCAGCACAGGTACTGCATGTCCTGGTTAAGGGTGATAGTGAAAAGGCTTTGCACCTCACTAGAAGTCATTGGTTGCTCCCACGGGAGAAAGTGGAAGACTGCACAGTCTCCAATCTCACAGGTATAGATACAATATGTTCGATGGCATGTGTAGCTGCAGATACACATGCTGTGCATATGGATTCTGACATCTAGTGTTGGGCTCGGAGTGTTACAAGTTGTTTTTCTTCAAAGAAGTCTTTTAGAGTCACGGGATCGAGTGAGTCCTCCTCTTCGGTTCCATTGCGCATGGACATGCACTCCATTGTTAGATTTTTATTTTTTTTCCGCTGTCTGGTTCGGACGTGTTTCCTCTTGCTCCGAGATTTCGATTCGGAAAACTTTGCAAAACGTTCTTTTCGTCGGTATTGTATCGATCGCGTTAATAATCTTCCATCGACACAGCAGTACTGTTGGGAAAGAACTTTGTTCGCCCTTCGTGGCGCGCACGCCCAACTCGGGCCTATTCGGGCCGACCGCATGGAGAGCCTCATGGATCGCACTTCATTCTGATTCTGCCCTCGGTGCCGCGCAAAGTACCCATACACAGACCAGCATCTGGTTTGCAACCTCTGCCTTTCTCCAGACCATCGGGAGGAAAACTGCGAGGCTTGTCGATCCTTCTGATCGAAAAAGACCCGAAATGGCGTCAAAGAGTGGAGAACATTTCGATGTAGAAGAAGAAGAATTACTGCAGACAGCGGTCTCAGTCCGAGATTCGGAGTCAGAACAAGAATCTGAGGAAGACAGACCAGTCACAGCCGGCCAGCATGTGAGTACATCTGCCCCTGCACCTTCACATAAGAAATAACAGAAGGGCTTGGGTACGCCACTGCCGGAAGGCCATGGCTCGGCCTGAAAAAAGACTGTCGGTGACCGACCCTCCAGTTCCGCACCAAAAAAGGCCACCCATCCGAAAACCTCAGAGTCGACAAAAAGCTCAATTTCAGACTCAAGTAAATAGCCATTTGTGGAGTCGAAAATAAGAAAACCTGTTTCGGAGCCGAGACCTTCCTCATCATTTCTGATCCAGAAAAAAACACATTTCGGAGCTGAAAAAATACAGCATATACAGAGGAACACAGACTTTCTAAAAGACTGAAAGAAAGCCAGAATACCGCTGAGGAGGAGCCAGAGGTCGAACCAATACTTCAAATTGAGGATGAGAGGCAGTCCAGGATCCACATCCCTAAAGAAATAGGCAGGATTATCACAGCACCTCCTTTAAAAACAGAGGGAGCTGGCATTTCAGGAGGAATTGGACACTATGCAGCCCCCAGCTAAAGTGGCAAAACAGAAAGAGAAGCCAGCACCTCCTCAGTCTTCTCCTCCTCATTCTCCACACCTACCTACCTACCTACCTCTCCTCCAATAAGCCCTACACCAATGCATTCTCCAACTCATTCCTATGACTCACAACAGGACACTGTTGATCCATGGGATCTTTACGACCCTGATCCCATCCAAAGCAACGATCCAGACAGCTACCCCTCTAAACCCTCGCCACCTGAAGATACTACTGTATATAACCAGATCATAGTTAGGGCTGCAGCCTATCATGGGGTTACAATGCACACAGAACCACTAGAAGAGGATTTTTTATTCAACACATTATCCTCAACTCATTCCAGATACCAATGCCTCCCGATGCTCCCAGGCATGGTAAAACATGCAGATAAAATTTTTAACAAGCCGGTGAAAGCACGCATTATAACACCTAGAACAGAAAAAAAGTACAAACCTGCACCTTCTGACCCTGATTATATCACCCATCAAGTACCACCTGATTCAATTGTGGTTAGTGCTGCCAGGAAGAGAGCAAATAGTCAGTTCTCAGGAGATGCACCCCCTCCTGATAAGGAAAGCAGAACATTTGATGCTGCGGGGAAAAGGGTTGCGTCCCAAGCAGCAAATCAATGGTGAATAGCAAATTCACAAGCACTACTAGCTCATTATAATAGAGCCCATTGATATAATACAGCATCTCCCCAAAGAATACCAAAAAAGGGCTCAACAGGTAGTGGAAGAAGATCAAGCTATTACAAATAACCAAATATGATCTGCCCTAGATGCAGCAGATACCGCTGCAAGGGGTGTCAACACAGCAGTCACTATTCTTAGACATGCATGGCTCAGATCTTCTGGATTCAAGCCAGAAATACAACAGGCTGTGTTAAACATGCCCTTCGATAAATAAACATCTTTTTGAGCCAGAAGTAGACACAGCAATAGAAAAGCTATGAAAAGACTCCGACAAAGCTAAGGCAATGGGTGCACTCTATTCTTCACCATATAGAGGGTCTTTTCATAAAACTCAATTTTGAGGTGGTTTCAGACCACAGCTGTCAGAGGCATCAACCTCCCAAACAAAACCACCCTACCAAACACAGTACCAACGAGGTGGATTTAGAGGCACATATAAAGGACAATACTCTAGAAGTAGAGGAAAATTCCAGACCTCTAAGCAGCCTGCAACACACCCAAAACAGTGACTTCCCTCACTCCCTTCCACTCCACACCTCTCCTGTGGAGGGAAGACTTCAGCAGTTCCACACACATTGGTAAAATATCACCACAGACAACTGGGTGCTATCAATTATCCGCAGTGGTTATTGCCTAGACTTGATAAACACTCCTTCAACTATTCCACCAAGGTTTCACAAACTAACCACAGAACACACAATTCTGTTACAAGAAGAGGTCCAATCTCTACTACTCAAACAAGCAATAGAGTTAGTTCCACAGTCTCAGATAGGAACAGGAGTTTATTCACTATGCTTTCTAATTCCCAAAAAGGATGGCACCCTCAGGCCAATATTAGACCTCAGGCCCCTCAATCTTTACTTCCTGTCAGAACATTTTCACATGGTAACTTTACAGGATGTTATCCCACTGCTACAAAAAATAGATTTTATGACAGCTTTAGACCTCAAAGATGCATATTTCCACATACTCATCCATCCTTCCCACAGAAAATACCTCAGGTTTGTCATTCAAGGAAAACACTACCAGTTCAAAGTGTTACCCTTTGGAATAACAACAGCGCTAAGGGTATTCACAAAGTGCTTGGCAGTAGTGGCAGGTTACCTAAGAAGACAGCATATACCTGTCTTTCCATATCTAGACGATTGGCTAATAAAATCAAGCAGTCGTACACAATGCCAAAATCATACACGTTATGTAATACAAACCTTGCACACACTAGGTTTCTCAATAAACTACCAACAAATCACACCTTCCACCAGCACAACTACAACCGTATTTAGGTGCAATTCTAAATACTCAACAAGATCTAGCGTATCCAAACACACAAAGGATACAAGCTTTCCAAAATCGAATTCCACAAATTCTACCAAATCAACAATACACTGTAAGATTTGTCATGAAAATTCTAGGAATTATGGCATCCTGCATTGCGATTGTTCCACATGCAAGATTAAACATGTGGCCCTTACAACAGTGCCTTGCACAACAGTGGTCACTGGCACACGGTCAACTCCAAGATCTAGTGTTGATAGACCGCCAAACATATATGTCCCTTCAGTGGTGGAATTCTACCAATCTAATCAAGGGGCGGTCATTTCAAGACCCTGTGTCTCAGACCATAATTACAACAGATGCATCAATGATTGGTTGGGGAGCTCACCTAAATAATCACAACATTCACAGACAATGGGATGTCAAACAGAAACAGCTACACATAACCCATTTGGAGTTAATAGCTGTCTTTCTAGCCCTCAAAGCTTTTCAACCTCTTCTCGCACAGAAGAATGTTCTTATCAAAACAGACAACATGACAACCATGTATTATCTCAACAAACAGGGAGGGACACATTCATCCCAACTCTCCCTTGTAGCCCAAAAATTTGAAATGGGCAGTCCACAACCAAATTCATCTATTAGCACAGTACATCCCAGGGATTGACAATCAGTTAGCAGATATCCTCTGCAGAAATCACCAACAAACTCACGAATGGGAGATTCACCCTCAGGTACTTCAAAAGTACTTTCAAAAGAGGGGAACACCAAACATAGACCGGTTTGCAACAACCGAAAACACAAAATGCCAAAACTTTGCATCCAGACACCCATATCCCCTATCCAAGGGCAATGCTCTATGGATCAATTGGTCAGGGATATTTGCATACGCTTTTCCCCCTCTCCCACTCCTTCCGTTTCTAGTCAGCAAGTTACGTCAAACTTCACTCAACATGATACTCATAGCACCAACATGGGCAAGTCAGCCGTGGTACACAACATTACTAGATCTGTCTGTAATACCACACTCCAAACTCCCATCCAGACCAGATCTGTTGACACAAAACAGAGGTTGAATCAGACATCCAAATCACAAAACTCTCAATCTAGCAATTTGGCTCCTGAGGTCATAGAGTTTGGATATTTACAACTCCCATCAGAATGTATGGAAGTTATTAAACAAGCAAGAAAGCCACTACTATACAATGCTATGCAAACAAATGTAAAAGATTCGTATATTACTGTCAATCTAAAAATATAGACCCTCTTACAGCATACAATACAGATAAAATTTAGCATTTTCTTCAATAAAAATACATCTTACTGCAATTTCTGCATATTTGCAAAATATACAACATAGCTCTTTATTTAAAGTTCCTGTCATTAAAGCTTTCATGGAAGGCTTAAAATGCATCATTCCACCCAGAACTCTACCAGTTCCATCTTGGAATCTACATATAGTGCTTACAAGACTTATGGGTCCACCATTTGAGCCAATGCACTTGTGTCAAATTCAATTTCTAACATGGAAAGTTGCATTTCTAGTGGCAATTACTTCTTTAAGAAGAGTAAATGAAATCCAAGCCTTTACTCTTGAGGAACCTTTCTTCCAAGTACACAAACATAAAGTTGTACTAAGAACAAATCCAAAGTTTCTACTAAAAGTTGTATTGCCATTTCATATTGATCAAACAGTGGAACTGCCAGTCTTCTTTCCATAGCCGGATTCTGTGGCAAAAAGAGCTCTACATACATTGAACATCAAAAGAGCTTTAATGTACTATGTAGACAGAACTAAACCATTTAGAAAGAGTAAACAACTCTTTGTAGCTTTCCAACAACCACATACAGGCAATCCTATATCAAAACAAGGTTTAGCAAGATGGATTGTAAGGTGCATCCAAACATGCTATATCAAAGCAAAAAGACAGCTTTTAATTACTCCCAAGGCACATTCTACATGAAAGAAAGGTGCAACAATGGTTTTTTTAAGAAATATACCAATGGCTGAAATATGTAAAGCAGCTACATGGTCAACACCCCATACATTCACTAAATACTACTGTGTAGACGTATTATCACAACAACAAGCCACAGTAGGTCAAGCTGTTCTAAGAACATTATTTCAAACAACTTCAACTCCTACAGGCTAGCCACCGCTATTTTTTGGGAGGACCAACTGCTTTGTAGTCTATGCACAGCATGTGTATCTGCAGCTACACATGCCATCGAACGGAAAATGTAATTTACCCATTGTACATCTGTTCGTGGCATGCTCTGCTGCAGATTCACATGCACAGACCCTCCTCCCCAGAAGCCTGTAGTTGTTTAAGTCAACACATTTGTATATACATTTACATTTGCATGGACATCTCTTACTTTATACCTATATACTCTATCACTCTTTCCTTTACTGTCTGTGGGAAAACAATCTAACAATGGAGTCGATGCCCATGCGCAATGGAAGCGAAGAGGAGTCACCACTCGATCCCGTGACTCTAAAAGACTTCTTCAAAGAAAAACAACTTGTAACACTCCGAGCCCAACACTAGATGTCGGAATCCATATGCACATCATGTGAATCTGCAGCAGAACATGCCACGAACAGATGTACACTGGGTAAGTGACATTTTCCATATAGAAGTACTGATGGTATCTTCATCTCCAGCCCAAGCGCAGTCTTGTGGCACGGCTGTCTGACTGCCTACAGATTTGCTGAAGGAGGGAGCCAATGTTGTGGTGCTGGAACTGCCACATAAATATAAGGAAGAGTTATTCTTTGGCTCCTGGCCATCTGTACAAGGCTATCTCAGCACAGGAATCTGCCTTGATGATAGCTCTCTCTCACGAACAACAGACACTGGATGACGCCTGAGGCCACTAGGTGAGCCATGGCGTACCTCATCTTAATCATTAAGGTGGTACTTTAGCAACATACTGATCTCCTTATCCTTTTAGGCACTTTTGTCATGGCTTTGATGGATAGCTAAGAAGTTGTAGATCAGTTTCTGTGTTCTACTGAACTGAATAACTTCATACTATCTACCAAGACAGTTTGCTAGATCTTTAACGCACACCAGTTGATCGATTGCACAGGGCACCTCAAGAAGGAAAGGATGCTGGCCTTGTAATGCCAACTCAGATTGTGTGGGTGGCTGAGGAGATGACAACACTCCACGCGAATCTGCTTTACTATGTTTGTGAAACTGCTGCATGCTTTCTTCATTAACCTTTCCTGTTTTTCTTCAGCATAATGAATACCTCTATAACTTGGTAGTCTCTTCCTTTCCTACCCATAAACTAATGCATCTTGAAATAAGCTCAGAAGATACACAATAAGGCTAAACCATACGCATTGATGCCTCTTGACAACGAATAAATGGCTCACTTGGATCACTCTTTTTGCATTTGGTAATCTTAAATCTCAGTGAATGGGGGTGATGGCTGATTTCCTGAAAGCAATGGAAATATGCCATATGAATATGAAGGAAGACTCATTTCAAAGCTATAGCAAGACCATCTTACAGCCCAGTTATCTGTCACTGAGGTATAGGAATGCTAACATAGTAATGACTAACTATGGGTTTCCACTGTGGGGTGACATAAATTCAAATGCATCTCTGCTGCCCAAACAGTTTAAATGTATGATCAAAGTCAGCTGGGCGGCAACTGAACAAAAGCTGCTACTGTGGCAGACCTGATTGGCATCACCTCCTGTTTCAAGAATAACTAGAAGGTGCCAAGCAAAGTAAAATCTGGGAGAACTATACAGTGGGCCCCGTTTGTATTTGCCTGTGGTTCTCACTTTGCTTGGTTCTCATGCCTGGGCACTTTCTTACTCTATCTCCCCATCTGCTACCCATCTCCATGCGCCTGTGTAGTCTGTTTATCTGCATTCTTCCAAGTTTGCCTTCTGTATTTGCCTTCTTATTTTCACATTTCTGTGCCAGTGGACTTCCAGCTTCCTCTTAGCTGACTCCACCTTTCTCCATCACCCTGCTTTCCTCTGTGAAGATATAGGACACACTAGACCAGTTGTTCCTCTTTTGGAGTATTTTTTCCCTCCTTTTAAGCTGTTTTTATAATTGTTGTTTTGCCTCACCCAGATTACTCTGTGTCTATGTTTTGTCATGGAAGACCTGTATTTCCACTACTTTTATCCCAGCATAGCTCCACAAGTATTCACCAAACTGTTGGTAAAGTATATATATGTGATGCTTGAAATTGTCCAGTGTTATTTTTGTCTTAATGACTGCCGTGAGGGTACCAGCTGAATATCTAGGCTTATTTAGTGAAGCCTTAGTTCTTCATGCTCACCCTTTCAAGCATGCTCTGAGAATTTTCCTAAATCCTCCCTAGTTCTATCTACAGCTATTGCTCATTTAAGCAATCCTGAAAAAAAGCTTGTTCCCTCTACAGGACAGGGTGATAGCTTCAAGGAGCGTATGGATCTCTTCCTTCAGCACAGTTCAGTGACACATCGTGATTTCAGTGTCTTGCAGTCCTGCAGTGATTTACCAGGCCTACCCTTGAGAGCTGCACTGTGGGTATAGCAAAAAGGATGCTATCAATTTTCTTGTAGTAGATTGCTGCCATTTTAATATGTCTGTTGTGCTGTAGGTTTGAGTAAACTTTGTCTTCCGTATAGAAGAGTATAAAACTAGTCTTTTTCAGTTTGAGTGCGCATGCACTTTGACCTGTTGTAAGTATTGTGGGCTTTTAAACACACCTATGTCACGCCCATCACTTTCACTCGTTCTTGGGCTTGCCTTTCAAAACTCAATTGATGTCATTGGTAAATGCTTTACGTTTGTCCCGCCTTGAGGTATGTTTGCTCATAAATTAGCCTGTGGTGGTCCTA
The DNA here is from genome assembly GCF_031143425.1 of Pleurodeles waltl. NCBI lineage: Eukaryota > Metazoa > Chordata > Amphibia > Caudata > Salamandridae > Pleurodeles > Pleurodeles waltl. The sequence goes on from NC_090450.1 coordinate 853,879,130, forward strand.
GGACAATAGTGCCACCACCAAAACGGTCAGTATGACACCCCCATTCTGTTTAGGTTTTCTCCCACACTAGGTCAGTCGGGAACCCAAATAATAACCCCTCCCACCATTCAGTGTCAGTTTAAATATTCTCATGGCTGGAACTTTTGTTTTACAGCTGGGAATAGCTTGTGTTTTAAGAGCCTTGTTTGTAATATCATTGTTATAGGTCTGTGTATATGGAATGCATTATGCTCTCTAGGGGCTAAATATATGGCTATACACCGTTCTTTTTTGCCATTTTCTTTTTGTGTGGTTATGCCCTCTAAGAGCTACCTATAACGTTCTATGACCATGTTTCTTACAAATGCTATTTTCATTGTGGAGTCTTCAAAGGGGCTGTTCTAAGCGTTACAGTCATATCAACATATTAAAATATTTGTGTCATGGAAACTTGTCCCATAATGTTTTGAAGGGCATTACTTTTAAAAAACATGTTTACTCATAACTCAGCCTGTGGTGGTCCTAGGACAATGGGACCACCGTCAAAACATTGACCACTGTATAGTTCTTTCTGTCTACATCATTTCTCGGTCCCCACACTGTTATTGGGGACTCCAAAATAATAACATCTACCACCATTCATTATCTTTTTAAGCTTTGTCATGGCTGGAACATTTGTTTTACAGCTGCTAGAAGTTATGTTTTATGGGCCATGTTTGCAATATCATTGTAATGGTCCGGAGAGCCTTGAAAATGTGTAATGCACTGTGCCCTCTAGGGGCTAAATGTCTGGTTACACTGTATTATTCTCTCCCATTCTTTTTTTATGTAGTTATGCTCTCTAAGGGCTGATTGCACGGTTGCATGGCCATGTTTTTTCCAAATGCTATTTTTACTGTGGTGTCCTGTAGGGTCTGTTCTGAGCATTGCAGTCAACATACTATAATATTCACGGCACAAAAACGTGCCCCACTGTGCTTTACAGGGCATTACTTTTACAAAACATTTTTGCTTATAACTCAGCCTGTGGTGGTCCTAGGACAATAGGATCACCATCTGGTTACACTGCATTACTTTCTCCTGGGGTTATCCCCTCTAGGGGCTCACAATGTGGTTACACAACCATGTTTCTTACAAATTATATTTTTGTTATGGTGCACCTCTAGGGGCTGTTTTTAGCACTAGAGTCTAATGTCAAAGGTTTATTTCTGATAATGGTTTATATGATCATTGTATATGGTTTAATAATCTCTCCTTATTACAGTTATGACCATAATTGAGGCCAATTTAACTTATTACACTATGACTGTTTGAACACTCTTGATATGTTTGGGTGACCCTTCTAGTTTATTTCTCCTCTGTGGCTGTCTTGCGTCTTTTTTGGGCAATTGTGTTAGCCAGCCAGCAACACTGATGGTGGGGTGGTGAAAGTGGTATTCTATTAGAAATAGCATGGCAGATTTAAATTAGGGTGCTAAATGACAACATTTTCATTTTTTTGCTGCAGATAGAGGAGGAAGGTAAATTGAAGTGCTTTATTTATATTTCGGGTCATTGGAATTAGATGGCAGGAAAAGACGAAATTATGAGACAGGGTTCACCAGTTTATGTGCCAAGAAAAGTCCAGTTATGAATTTACAATGCCAATAGCTCTAACTCAAGCAAATGCGATACCTATTGCATTGCAAATGCTTGTTTCTTGTTTTCAGCCGTGGAACATAGGTTAGATGAAAATAATATATTTGACTCCCCTTACGTCTGCAAAGCTATAGGCATGGTAAATCCATTATTGACAAAGGCAACAGATTTGACTTTTGTATGGCTTGCCTATCTTCCTTGGCAGTGCTTGTTTGTGTGCTGGAGCGTGAACACATCAAAAAGCATCTAAAAAATGGATGCTACTAGTAATAAAACTAGCCTTTATTTTTTAGCTTCCAATTTTTTTTAATGCATCTGTCAACACTTACTCCTAGTGCTGACTGTAAAATTGTCCCTCAAGCATTTCAGTACAGTCGGAAGGACACACCCAAACAGATAACAGTGAGATTGATATAGTCCTGACGGCTGATTCAAGATGCGATTCACAATGCCTTAAGCCAGTGGCTGCCGATGGCTGAAGGAGGCTGACCTAAAGCATCATAAGTAAATTAAGTATAGAATAACATATGCCATGAATGGTGCAAGGTATTATACACGCTAACCCTGTGATGTAAACTTAGTAAGTAAAACAAGCTCGCCTGCTATTGTTTTAGCTATTGGTAGTCTTTCCGCTGTGCCCATAACAGCTGCAGAGGTCTGCTCACCCCTGCAAGTGTTAACGAATTTAAAATTGACTATCCTATATCAGCCTGCCCTACACCGGAGGGCTTCAGAATTGATACAAAAATTGCTGTTCCAGAACATCATCCCTCCCTCCCCCTACCTCTGCTCTGCCAAAGGCACAAACCACGGACCCTATATTCTGGGTTATTCAAACTCCGCTTAAAATGTGCTCGGTGAGAGAGTGAATGAACAACTGAACTAGTTCTTTCAGATATACACACATATTACTGTCTAGAGACACTCGGAGCAGTGAAGGGAATCGAAATCCACCATGCACAGAATCCAGCTATTGTTTCTCTTTTGCCAGCATATTGGCATACCAAGACCTAGGTTTAAAGCTGTAGTTTCATGAAAAATGTTACACATAATACAATAAATAGCCTGTGTCACATGTGAATTTATTTCCTAGTGTGCACCATTTCATTAACGGTATGTAATTGTTAAAACAGTATATCATATTAAGTTTGAAGAAGTGTTTTTCTGCTGAAATCGGACTAAATATGTATTTTGACAGCAATAAAACATTCACTTAATTGCAAAAATGGTGAATGGCTACATTTAGATGTATGTTATTATTTTGATCTGAACTATGTTGATTTGAAAGGCCTCTTTTTGTTGGTTAACTGCGTAACTTTATAATTTTTAATACCCTAATGGTGATCTGATATCTAATGTTACCACAGCTTAAAGTTAAGTGATTCTTCAGTATGATTTTTTTCAGAGGGGGGAGATTTACACTTGGCTGTGAAGATTTATACACATGCTGTGGGTTCTTACTCATCCCTGATTCTTCTTTTTTTTAGATAATCTAGCGCAGGGCCCTAGTGATCCTGATCGCAATTTTCTAAGAGCTGCCAGTCTGATGCATTCAGATTTCTACCATCAACATACAGTTCAGGAAGTCACCATACGGTATATTTTTCTCTGAATGTTCTATCAAAAGTGTGTTTTAATTTCATTTTTGTTATCGTAACTCCTGCCATGCATTTCTGTTGTCCTAGTATCACACTTTAGACTGCCCATTAACTGCAGGGTGTTTTTACCTTGGGCAGTCTTTTTAACTAGTCATATATTAGTTTTTTTTTTTTTTAGAACTTGTCATTGCTTTGTCAGCTCTATTGTGTATTTTGCTTGGGATACCATTTTCTTAGCAAGCAAAGGAAGTACAAAAAATGTTTTGGTGCTTTTGCTTCGAGTCCACACAGTACCATCCGATCTTTTTGTGTCTATTACATGGTATGATCTCATGCAACATCAGGAGGTCATGCTAACAATCACTACTACGTGGAGGCCACTGCCATGTGGACCTAGAAATAATGAAAAAAGCATTATTGCTCATCTTGCTTCAACATTCAAAATTAGCTAGTCACAAAGAGAGGTTACAGATGTGGTCTAAGGGACCATTGACATCCCACAAACACTATTCACACAGTTCAGAGATAAAAGATAAGGTCAAAAGTTAGGTTGTTCCAAGAAACGTAAGAACAAACTTAAGGTAACCATCCAACAGTTTCATTTTTTTACCTGAAGAAATATAACCACATCAGCCACACCCCAATAGAGATTCAGTGACTGCCCTTGCTGGTCCTTACAATCAAAATCAACTGTATCACAACCAGCACCGCCACCTATCTGGCCAACAAGCTCACCATCTCTAATGGTTCTATCGTAGACTCCCGTTGTAGTAACGAGAGTGCTGGATTTTTGGCGGCAGCACCACCGATTATGGGGGGCTGAGTCTGATCCCACACCATGTGACAGCTGTTGGCCTAACCCTTCTGGCTAGCTGGCAGCACGTCACTAATACCTAAGGTAATAGTGATTTGTGGCAGCCTATCGCATGACACTCAGGCTCCTCAGGGAAGCCGTTGTTGAACAGATCATACCCTTTTATCTCAGTTAAACAAGTCTCATACGGGCAAAAACAAACAGAAGCAGGATCTTGGTTCAATATATATTTTATTGAAGCAACTGTGTTCAATGTAAAAAGGCATGAATTGTGATTATGAGGATAATGAAACATGGAGTTACTACAGCAGTGACCAGGAAAGTGAAACGCAAGCAGATTCTCACCATATTATCACAAAAGCATGTCTAACATCCCTACCTACACTACTAAGTTTCTACATGATAGCAAGTAGCAGGGGTAGTCCTAATTCACCCTTCTGGTACCGGGAAGGTAGCTCAACCCCCATACCTGCGTTCAGAGGTGAAGAAGAGGTCTGTTAGTCTGCTGGGAGTCCTCCCACGTAGACCAAGAGGAACCAAAGGGTTTCAGCAGAAACTGCAACGACGTGCAGCATGAGAATCCAAGCTGGCTGGAATGTCTCCTCTACCCTGGTGTGACAGTGTGATGTTTTATAATAATATATCCGTTATTCTAAGAACTGAGCTGACCATGACAACACATATTTTTCTGTGTAGGGAAGACAATGTACTCTTTGGTCGGGCAAAACCCAGTAAGTATTGTGTACAGCCTTGGGTTGAGCATAGGATGAAAATGTTGTGCAAAGAAATGACTAACCAATTCTGCATAGAAGGGCAGCTGATAAAAGAAAGAAAAACATGTCCACTAAAATGAAGCTTTGCTAGAATAATAAAAGGAATACAAATTAAATATAACGGTGAGAGGACACAGACCTCAGGCCCAGGACTGAATAATGTGCCTGTGGAAATTCTCAAATAACCTCACGACAGTTCTGAACACACCAACAACCAGCCCACCATCTGATTGTGGACAAAGAAGTGCAAAAAAAAAAGAAAACAAGCAACAGGTTTTCCCCATTTATGCACCCATGATCTAAAATGTTATTCCTGTAGCCATCTGGAGCGCCTTCACCCTGTTTCAGTTTAGGCTAGAGCTGAAAGCACACCTCTTTAATGTACCCTACATTTTGCCACAGTAAAGATGCTCTTTCTCTCTCAGAATCTCCTCCAGTCATCGTTGAGTCTGTTTTTGCCTTTTACCCTGTACAGAGCTGCACTACCTTTTGCTTTGGGTCACACTATACAAATTCAACATACATTCATAGCTACTGAAAAACTGTGACTGCTCCTTTAAAGCTGCATACAACACGAGCATCCTGTCATTCTTTGTCAATGGCAGTTATTTCACTTATTTTTCCAACTTCTGTTAACAGGATCCTTCAGCACTGAACTTGGCCTTTGTGGCTTTTTTGTATTGGAAAACTATCCAAAAATGAAAGTATACTTTTAATTCACTGTCTTTTAAGGTATGGTGTGACTTTATTTCTGTTCTTTGTGACCCCAAACATGTTTCCGTTTCATAAAGCTGCCCTGTCCTTCAGTGAAATTCTTCTTGTAGGGCAGGAAAACGATAGAACTACTCCAACAGTCTCTGAACCTTGTGTCTTTCTGAAACACATATAAACGAAGTTTGTGTTTAGTATGTGAAGAACCCTTAGGGATAGGGAGAAAGTCAATTGGATGGTTTGCAGGAAGGCCAATACATACACAAAGAAGATCGGCATTGGCGGGGTCAGGAAAGGAAAGAGAAGGGCCCTTTTTACAGCAGCTCATAGAACGGCCTCTGAAGGCAGCTCCAGAGAGAGATCCAAAAATAGGACCTTCATGAAAAACGTATCTGCTTGCAGTTAACATCGGTCTGTGACTTTAAAGGTACAGGTGCAACTTGCCTGCAGTTGAGGGCTGGTTCACAGTAGGAGAAATTAAAACATTTGAACTGCTGCAAAATGGTTTGGGTAGCCCATAGCTAAATTTTGCCTGACAGGCAAACCAAAAAATGTTTATTTCACCTAATTCGCTTTTATGTGCATTTTTGCACCCAGTCCTATACGCAGTGCTCTTGCCATAAGGCTCTCTAGAAACATATTTCGTGACCTGAAGGGCAAGTAGACCCAAGTTTACTAAGACTATACATCATCTACTTTCTTTTCTTGGAGAAAATCTTACCAATGATTCTCTCCTACTCTTGACAGAGTTGCTTTCTTCCAGGTATTGCCTTTTTATTACACCAGTGATTTCCAAGAAGTCTTAGAGGAGCGGGGAAACTGAATTTTCCTTAACCTGATTCTTCAGTCATTTTAGAAAGACTACAAAATTATTCTTGATCAAGCCCTCCACTGATCCCCTGTAACCAGGACTAGTAGAGCTGGTGTTCTTCTTGGCTGCTGCATGTGTTAGGGCTGCACCCATCTCTTTAATGTTTCTTGCTCTGAACTGCACCTCAGGGCAGCAGTGAGAATGGCCGACACTGGAAGGTTAAATTTACTATTATAACTCCACTCCTAGAATTTTGGGGGGAATAGCACCTTCCCTCAAATATTCCAGGAGTTTTATTTACGATTCTAACTCCAGTCCTGGAATATTTTCGTATAAGTTATACATTCCCCAAGTATTTTAGGAAGGATTGAAAAGTAATAATTTTGAATTAGAAAAAATGGCTGGCCTGAGGGCGCAGCTCAGTGGCAAAACACTAGGAATACCCTACACCCACCCATCTTCATAAGAAGTATAAACTCTGGAATACGGACCGTTTTCCCTCTATGTTGATCCTCCACCAGACTCTGATTGTCTAGTTGAGGAAGAGACATAATAGAGCCCTATTTTCAAAAGTTCCTCCAGGCAAACACAGTAGTATGCAGAAAATCTTCTTTGCCTCTGAAATATGCCAGTGCCAAAACATTGCTTGGCAGGTACAACGCCCTCAGCAGCGGAGCAAAGATGTTAGGAAAATTAGTAATGAGTGCATGATGGTCTGCAATCAGATCATCAGCATAGTAGCAGACTTGTCACACTTTGTTGCCCATCTGCATTTTCATAGATTGTTCATGAGGTGTTCCTCTTTGCTTAGTTTGTCATATCTTACCCAGAAGCACAAAAAAGTATCCTGCATTTTCCTTTATCAGATATAACACTATTTGCTGATAAAGAGATACAGTGAATGAAGTTTAAAATAGAGACACTTAAAGCAGTAGGCCAAAACAAGATGAGCACAAAAAACATTGTTACTGTCCTTGTGACAACCTTAATTACCAGCAGAGGGTTTAGAGCACTCCTTGGTCTCAATAACGGCAACAAAGGAGCTCTTAGTAACAGCAGCATTCATTAATAGGAGGCAGCCCACAAGTATCTGCTGCCACTGGAGAATGATCGTTCCTGCTGGCACTCTCACATCTTTTCTTTTTGTCTTCTGTAGGAGGAAGCACCACCCAATGTCTCAATGTCAAGATGTTCAAAAAGAAAAGAGACAGAAGAAGAAGCATGCTGTGTATTGTGTAAAATGGCTATTCTCTGGGTATCAAAATACATACACCAACATTATCCTTCCATTTAGGGCATCACGTTTTTGTGTGCTATACATCACTTTTTTGTATACTACAATACATCATCCTAAATGGGAAGGATATGCCCAGCAGTGGGTCTTGTGCACACTGTGCCACTGGAACCAAAATATACCTGGCTGATACTCTCTAATAAGGATGAAACTGGTCCTGGATTGCTTGTGTTCTGGTTCAGGGAACACATTGCATTTTGGGCTAGACTGTTCCCATTTAAGCAGGCTCAAATCTGATTTGCATTTGGCTGGGTCCAAACTTAGGCGGCATAGTGTGCTAAATAACAATGGATTGTGATGTGGCCCAAAGTGATTACCAGTGGCTGGGTTTAATTCAAACATTCCATTCATCACTTTTTTGTATACTATATAGACCTTCTTGAGGTATACCCTGTTTGCAGAAAAAAGGAGAAAATTCACAAGGATTGTTGTTGGCAACTTTCGGTCCTCCAGCTTCAGAACAGACAGAGAACATTTTTGAAATACATGGCAGTGGTGGATCCATATCTGAGAAGATAGATATTTGTTTGCCCATTTCTTGACTGTTGGGTCATCAAAGCCTCAAAACTGTTGGACATATCCAGCCAATAGTCTTCACACTTCATTGTCTAGGTTAGTAGGTTAATTGACCTCTGTCAACCTCCATTCCAGTTCACTTTATTCACTACTTGGAAGTTGGGTGGAAAGTCTCCTTCAGACAATGCCAGCACTCCAAATCTGCTCCACTGGAATCAATAGCATCTTGCAATACCCTGGGACCTTACACTTGTCTGCACATGATACCACTTCAGCAGCACACTGAAGACCAAAGATGTAAGTTTTAGGCAGATAGGAAGACAAGCTGACTATTTCCTCGGCTGAGATCCAGTGCTTTCCCTAGTGGTACCAATTGAAAAACTTGATGTGGAGAGTTTCTGTTCATTAGAAGATGCAGTTGCAGGCAATTGTGATAAATGCTTCCCTAGTATGATGGGAAGTGCCTAGCTATCACATCTAGGTATAAGCCATGTGTTTTCATAAGGAAATATCATACCACATAAACCAGGGAGCAGTCCATTTAACTCTGAAATCCTTCTGTCCATTGTTCAAGACAAACTCTCTGCTGGTTCAGATAGACAATACATCAAGAGTGTATTACCTGAAATGGATATCCAGAGTCTTTTCCCAACAAACACATGCACTCTGGAAATGGCTCTTGCCTGGGGGATCAGCAAGTCATCACAGTACATCTCCTAAGTGTTCAGAATTCAGACATGGGTACCCTGAGCTGAGCATCACCTAAATCTCCATCTGCACATTCTAATAAAAGTCCAGGTTTCATCCACCAGGGCATCCTATGCCTTCAGATGAGGTTTTCCATCTGGAGCATTCAGCAGAATTTCAGTCCCACCAGATGTCAAGTGGAAGCAGTACACCCATGTCTTCTTTACTTGGTCTGGTCAGTGCTGCAGTTCTCTTCCATTACAGAACACTTTGCAGTCATAACAGATTACACAAATTATCCTTTACTTATCATATTTTTCAGAGAACCTGTTATCAGTTACTTACTAGAAAGTATTAGGAAGCAATCTCCACCTGTCAGGAAACCTTAATCTCTGCGAGCTGAATGGGAACCATATACATTTTCCTCCATGCTGAGCAGAAACTCCCAGCATGTTGCGGTTATTTCTGTTTAGTTTTGCAGTAACAGACTCTCACTTAGGGAGGACGTTTTTGAAAAATACATTAATATTTTACTCAGTGGGCATGCTACACATGGTGTTCATTCGGCAAAGCTTCCGTGTACTCACCGGAGCCGCAGTGGCTTCTTATCTAAAGGCACAGACATTCCAATATGCCTAATGGAGATCTCAGACTCTAAAAGGTGGACGTCTGCCAGAACATCCAAGGACATCCCTCCTCTTACCTAGCGCACCAATGGATGCTCCCCTATATTCATAATAAGCCCCTTTGTCTTTTTCAGTGGTTAGTCCTTAATCTCCAGTATTTGCCTTTGGTGATGTGATAGTACAGGGAGTAGGGGGGGTAGGTTTGCTTCTGTACTTCAGTGCGTAAACATACATAGGCTGATAAGTGTTATTTTCATCATTGTTGTGTTTTGTGACTATACATGGCCTCTGTCATCACATCAACAGTAGTAAGGCATACCACGGAAAATACGTACAAATACCAAAATATACAAGTGCTGGCACCACCAGATCCTGTCGATAGTCATTAAATTCAGTCCTTTCTTCAGATAAACTCTTCTGGACTGACTATGAAAATAGGAGTGGTGATCTTTTTTTTTTAACTTCTTTTGCCTCTGGCTGATTTCTCAAGATTACCAGTTTAATTGCGTTTGCACAGCCATATCCCATCAGTCAATTCCCTAATCATTTGGGAGTGATAGATAATACTCTTATGCAGAATTGCTATTGCTAAATAAAATATAAATTAAATGTGTTGCATGGCTTTTCATTATCATGCTAAGATCAGATCAGAAGCTCAGTTGGTTTAACTGCCCCGGCGATGCTATATCTTTTTATCTGTGCCAATTTGCATTTACATGATGTTTGCACTGCATTACATGTTTATGAAAATGGTTTTCTTTTGCAGTGCCCAACACCTTTTTCAACAGCAACAATTAATGTTCTTATTTTGTTTTGGGAGATCAAGTCCAATTACATGTGTTATTTCCCACACTGTCAATTATTGAACCTTTGTCGTATCTACCTGATCGTCCTTGTGGCTGTATGCTACCTGCACACTGGTTGTACTGAGATATATTTCTTGCAGATATTAGTTTCTTTTGTAAACCACGAGACACAATCATTGCTTGAGACCTCACTGTGTAAAGTGCTTGGCCAGAGAGAGAGATCTTCATGTGAGTTGCAGAGCAGTTCAGTAGGCTCAACTAAGCACGGTCATCCATCTGGATTAAAAACAAAAGTTTGGATTGGGTGTTGGCAGTTATATACGACCATTTTCAAAGTTATGTGTTTGAAAAGAAGTGATATAGGAAATGGAATGACTTCCTTCTCTCACACAAAAAAATTATGTTTCTCATTACCAGACATTAAAGACAAAATTGCTTATTTCAAAGCCGGTCAGAAACATCACTCAGTATTACATTGCAGAGATGTTATTCGTTGTATCAGTAAACTGTAGCTCATCCCTTTCCAGTGACCTATTTGCCCATTTAAAATAAGCAACGTTCAGGAGCAATATTTCGCATTTAGTAAATGAATGCATGTGAGGTTGTCCTCTCAGGAATTGCAATTAGTATGTAAAAAGTAAATACTGTAGAAATAATGCTTACTTCTAAGCTTTTTCAATTTTCCATTCTTCAACAGAAATGCATCTACAGCGATCTATGGCTGCCAGAGTCCAGTTCATGAAACTTATTTCCAGCAGTTAGCATCTCTTCATAATTCTGGTGCTCCAAATCCCCACGACAGTGCCTTCACTTTATCAGGAAAAGCTAAACAGAAACTTCTGAAACATGGGCTTAATTTACTCTGATTTTCTATTTATTTTTTGTATTTTTATTTTTTACAGTAAAACCTTTTTGTTGAATGGTAGGATTCCTACGATGACATGATGGGTAAGGGAGAAGGAAGTGGTTGGCTTTGCTGGCAAAAGTGAGTTTAGATAGTATTTAGTTCAGTAAAATGTTTTTAATTTATTTGTTTTTATTTAGAAACTTCTACATTGTGTTTGCCCACGTGCAAAGCTTCCTTGGTTTTAGTTCTGTATTATATATCAGATAACCTAACTGCACAGCGAAAAGAGGATTGATTAACACCAGGTTATTCTCTGTAAACAAAAGTATGAGAGTAGTTACCATAATAGCGGTTTACTGTACTTGAGCTACCGAGGGGGTAACTGTAGCAAATTACATTTTCACTGAGTGTTTTTTACTGATGAATATTTACAGTTCCTGTGCTATTTACACATATGTGACAATTGGAGTGGCATTACAGCTTAGACCGAGCTGAAAAAACCACGGGCACATACATCCCTTTTAGCTCATCTGAAGACCAAGGTTGACCGAAATCAAATTCAGTATAGTTGCCACAAACACCAAGTGCGTTCTTCAGCGTTGTTAGTTCAGCGTTATTTTCCTCAGCATTGTTTGCTGCGCTGAATATATAGGAAACACTAACAATGGAGCCTTCTGTTTGGCTTCTGTTGTTGTAAACCAGAATCTAAAATGTTATGTTTTTCTGCCTCCTTTTCCCATAAATGTTGACTGTTGATCCTTTCATACAGTACCTGAGGCGTGTGGAAGTGCTCTTAATATTATCTACTGAAGGTACTGCCTTCCTGTCGTTCATGACTGCTTTTTTAACCTCCCCACTGCCTGTGGTTGTGACCATGTGAAAAGTAAAAAGCAAATAGACCGATCTTTTTAAGGCAACCTGCATTACTTTTAAAAATTCTATAAGAATTATGAGATTGAGGCCTAGTGCTAAATAGCCAAATAATAATGCAGTGCTTGACTCAGATTGTGCAATTACACATTTCTCATGAATTTCTGGTGCATTGGTTTATTTAAATGTTCATGTTTTTGATGGATACCAATAAGAATAATAAACTGTCTCTCTCGAAGATTACAGTCGAAGGTACAATATATATTTTTGTCTTTATAGGTTTTCTTTTTTTTTTAAATAAATCTTCAAAGCGAGTATTATTTGTAAATTACTTGTCGTGGTATGTACCGTTTCACTGTTTCCTAGGAGAAGTGTTATACACCATTATTTGTAGTAGTTAGTTATTGGTTGTCTCCTTTTTTTCATAAGCTAAAATCGTTTTTTAAGTTGAGTTTTTATTTAAGGAATTAAAGCTCTGTGTGGAACGTAATTACCGCTATTATACTCTATATATTGATGAAAAAATATTATTTTGACATTATACGAAACTGCACACAAGACAGGCTTTACATTGAAAAGGCAAATATTGCTGGTACAGCAAAGCAAGTTATTTATTCATTTCTAATGTAAGATATCCATGTATACCGAATAGCGGTTTTTCGAAAAGGCTTACTTGCCTGATATTGTTGCAATTGTTACTAGATCTACTTGTGAGATTAGGAGAAACATGTATATGCCAGTGTGGTAACCTGAAGCCATAAAATGTTTTTATGTATGCAACTATATGTCGAAATTTGAACTCCAATAATTACATTTCTGTATATAATCTTCAACAAAATGCACTGCCATTTTTTTCGATGAAAATGCCCCATACAGCATTCTGAACAGAATAAATTTCATGTTTTCTATAGAAAAAAGGCATATCCTCCAAATAAAATCAATGTGTACTCTGTGTACGAGTTGAAATAAATTCTGAAAACACATAAATATCGGTCAGCGTTAATATTTACAGTTTTTCAGTACTCAACTGAATATGTATAGGTAGTATCCCAAAATAAAATTACATTGGCAATATGCCAAAAATTAATATGGTCACCACAAAATTATAAAGAAACATAACATTGCTTTTGATCTAGTTTCTTAGTTATGATTGTGGCAAGTAATGCTATCCTAAACTTCCAGTAGGGAAAGGTCGCAGAATTCAAATATGTACTCTCATTTGTTTGAATTATTTTGGTGAGTAACTTGATCTTTCTGTAAAACACCAATGTGTAGTACTTTCACACATAGTTGATGTGGCTGCCTAATTAATTTAAAAGATGGGGTTTATTGATGAGAAATACATTTCTCTTTTGAATAAATAGATTTAATGGCTTCTTTGTGAATAGACTCAGTTAACAGTAACCTTTTGCAACAGCTTGCATTGTATTGCAAGCATAGGTTTGTCTTGTCATGATTTTGATAATGCTTTCATGCTGGATCAGGGAATACTTTTCCTATTTATCACTTGTGCTCAGGGACTGGGTACCCGCTGATTCAGGGTTCTCCATTATTGTATCTTTCATAGATTCACATGTTTGAATCTTTCCCATCGTCATGGTGAGAGTCCCACGGTAAAAGTGCTATAAGCAGTGTTCAAGCATTACCATTAAAACCTCATAGAAAACAATAGGCACTGGTAGCCAGTTTACAATCTTTTAAAGCATCCAAACTTCAACCAGTCAGAGCAGAGACCCTGAAGCACTCATCTCCTGCAGAGCCACCATACCTCAGATTTCTTACCGCATGTCAGGCGAGGATGTCATCTCCTAAACCAGTGGCGATGGCGACAAGAGCAACAACCACCTCTTGTCAATGAAGACAGGGAGGACGGCATCATCCTTATTGACAAGACAGTATCCTACGTGAGTATCATCGCCAGCGGCATCGCCGACACCATAACTTGAGAACCTACCGTGGACCAGGTTTACTTCCGGGGCTAGGTCGTCAACAGCACCGTTGACATATTGCCAATATCTTCAACGGGCAGCTCCTCGTCTTTGCCCCAAGACTTATCCCATATATCTCCATTGCCACTAGTACGCTTTCTGGAAATGACAAAGTCAGGAGATGAGGGACTTTTTGGCCCCACTTACAGCCTCTTCCAACTCAATGTGAAGTGCCAGGAGTTGGAGGGTGAGGGGCCAGAACAGGAACAGTCCACCTTTCTGAAGAGTGACTTTTCTTTCAAGGACAGGGACTGATACCTACCTCAGAAATATGACTCCAGGAACATTACCCTTACGAGGAGTCAGAGGATGGCCACAATCAGGTTCAAGACTCACCTCTCATGATCCCATTTCATTAGTCACTGACCTTTGCTTACTGATTAATGGCTATTATAAGCGATTCCAAGCTGCTAATGCTTCAGATTGGCAAATACTGATTGCACAACCTACTCAAGTGGCTGCCTTGACTACTAAGAGTCTGTCTTCCTTGCAACCAAGGAAGAGGCCTGTGTTGACCTTACTCACAATCTCAGACATCCTTGCCAACAACAATGGTGACCAACCACCAGGGGAGGGTGAAATTCAGTTTGATGCTAGAGACCAATCTGAATATGGCAATTATGTGACATTGTTGCGAGACTCTCCTATTCCTCCTCCAGCAGATTCCCCACCAGCAGACAGTGGAGGGAATTCCATGGCATCTTAGAGAGAGCATGCAAATGCTTCCAACTTCTGCTCCCAGTGAAGCAAACTGAATGTTTCCTGTATGATTTTAACCCGGAGGCTCAACGCATGACTAGAGCCATTCTTCTTGTGGACTTCATTTGGCAGGAAGGATTGAAAGTGAGAAGACACTGGCCTCTATCGCAGCAGCTGTCCCCAAACTAAAAAAGGAATATAAGCTTCCTCATTTCGACCCTACATGCCTTATTAGACAACCGAGACCGGACTCTGTCACTATGCAGGCTGGGCAGTGGCGAGTGAAAAACCCTTCACCCTGCTCTGCTCCGCCAGGTAAGGAAGGCTGCTTGACACTATTGCCAAGAGGTTTTCTACCATGGCAACAGTATCCACCAGGGCCTCCAATGCTCTAGCCATCCTAGTAAGATATGGCCGTCACATGTGGTCTGATTTGTCATCACTCTTGGAATATCTTCCTGATGACAAGAAGGAAGAGGCTCATAACATTCTTCTGGAACGTGAGAAGGCCTCGTCTGAGATTATTGATGTGGCCATGGACATCTCAAACAGATCTTTTTGTCCTGAGGTTCAGTCTAAAATCCTTGAAATGCCTTTCAACAGAGAGAACCTATTCACCAAACACGTGGATGAAGCCTTACAGTTCATCAAGGTGGATACAGAAACAGCCCGTTCTCTGGGCACATTGCAACGAAGATGTCAGTTGTTTCGGGGAAGAGGTAGAGGCCAGTTTGCATCCAGGCCACATTTGCAACAGACGAGGTACCAACCTTATCCGCAGCAGCAGTTTTGTGCCCTATATTCAGCCTAGCAGCCCTACAGACAATCTGAAGTGGCAGCTTATTCCAGACAGTCAGTGCATAGACGTCCAGCAGGATGATTTCAGAAGGCAATTATGTGATGCCAGCACCTGTCGCCTCAGTCCCCCTCCAATTTGGCTACCCTTTGTCCTAATTCATCGATCAGCGGAATATAATTTTCTCAGAAAAAGGGTGTTGGGCGAAATCCAGCATGGTCACACCCTGGATTTTGTTTCACCCCACGCCAGCAGCACACTGGTAACTTTACCACCATGATGATCTGCCCCATCACACTGCTACGGTTCTGCCACCTTTTACTTCAAAGATTACCCTGTTATGGTCAGTATGAGCCAGACGCTCAGATCTCTTATATAAGAAAGGCAATTTAGGTCCAGTAAAAAAGTAAAACTTGCTGTTTGGCTCTTATGGACATAATTGCAGAAGCCACATAAACATGTCTCCCTTTTTAGGTGAGCATGTGAGGTAGAGATGTGTTGGCCTAAAAATGCAACTGTGTGAGTGTTTGAAGCATCTCCACATGGCACCTTAAATGCTTTGTATGCACTTGTTAGTGTGAACATTTGTGATTTCTTCAGCAGGAGATGGCTTCACACCTCATTATCCGTGTACTTCAGTATTCAAATGTGTTCTTCAGAGGGAGTCTTCCAGAAACTGACTTTGTCTTGTTGATGAAAGGCAGGTGCACTCAATGACCAACAGTGGTGAGCAGCTCTTGCTGCCCGTCACATTATACATGTATGATACACCTATGCATTTTTTTACGCCCCACCACTTTGAACCATCTGCCACTGACACGAAGACCGCCGTCCTTAAAATCATGGATGGCAATCTTAGGGTATTCAGTGAAGGAAATTTGTGCCTCTGGGTCATGCTCAGCTTGTCAGTTTTGTTAACCCAGTGTCCAAATTCTAATAAAGTTTCTAAGCAATAGAATGTTGTTTTAAAAGAACAGTTCTCCATTAGTTCAGGTCCGAACAGATCGATCCAAATTAGATTTGTTTTCTCCAAACGCCACATGGAATATCTTGAGGCTCCATCCTGGCTGCATACGTTTCACAATCTTTGTGAGACCACTAGTTGAGGTCTTTAGCAAAGCAGGGAACCTCCTTTCTACAGTTAGCTGATCGCACAATAAACGCTCCTAAAATTTCATGTTTATTTTAATAGTGCTCAATGAGTTCTCCAAGTTTTTACAATATTTTGTATAACAGGTTAATCCAACTAACTCTCTGGCTGAGCTTTGTTTGTTGTGTATTCTAACAATGTTCAACAAGCTTCCTGACTAAACTTTGATAAATGTTTATTTTAACATTTTTCAAGAAGTTTTCTGGCCAAGCCCTTACAAAAATCGTACTTATCACGCAAGAGGTTGGAAAAGACTGACTCCGACGACCAAGACTGGCTGAGCACAACATCAGCATATACCATACCTTGACTGAAGGCTCCTGCAACGCATTTAGCAGTCGCTGATCGCACAATAAACGCTCCTAAAATTTCATGTTTATTTTAATAGTGCTCAATGAGTTCTCCAAGTTTTTACAATATTTTGTATAACAGGTTAATCCAACTAACTCTCTGGCTGAGCTTTGTTTGTTGTGTATTCTAACAATGTTCAACAAGCTTCCTGACTAAACTTTGATAAATGTTTATTTTAACATTTTTCAAGAAGTTTTCTGGCGAAGCCCTTACAAAAATCGTACTTATCACGCAAGAGGTTGGAAAAGACTGACTCCGACGACCAAGACTGGCTGAGCACAACATCAGCATATACCATACCTTGACTGAAGGCTCCTGCAAAGCATTTAGCAGTCACTGATCGCTGATCGCTGATCGCACAATAAACGCTCCTAAAATTTCATGTTTATTCTAATAGTGCTCAATGAGTTCTCCAAGTTTTTACAATATTTTGTATAACAGGTTAATCCAACTAACTCTCTGGCTGAGCTTTGTTTGTTGTGTATTCTAACAATGTTCAACAAGCTTCCTGACTAAACTGTGATAAATGTTTATTTTAACATTTTTCAAGAAGTTTTCTGGCCAAGCCCTTACAAAAATCGTACTTATCACGCAAGAGGTTGGAAAAGACTGACTCCGACGACCAAGACTGGCTGAGCACAACATCAGCATATACCATACCTTGACTGAAGGCTCCTGCAAAGCATTTAGCAGTCACTGGCTGATGCGGGAGCTGTGCGTGTTCTTGAACAGACATGTTTGTCCTTGCCCTTGTGACAAGAGTGGGAGGTTTGCTATTCCAGATGACAAAATGGACCTGTTGTCCTGATATGGGTATGAGAGGCGTACCACTGTTGAAATTCAAGAATTAGCTTATTTACTATTCTGCTAAAGCTACTATAGTGCCCCCAAATAGCAACATGAGGGTGTTGGGGATATTAACATGCAATAACCATTTTTAGAATATTATTCATAAATTGCTTCACTGCTTTATTGTTGTAAATACTGTTTTGATACAATTCATATTATGTGTGCTAAATTAAATATTTAAAATAAACATTATCAAATGAAAATTCTGTTTCTAATGATCCTTGAGTGTGTCTATCATTAATGAAAGATGGTTCGGGTTTTCACTAACTGACCATGTAATTTATCTTATAGAACTGATTGTTACCAGAAACAAATTTTTTTGCAAACATTGATCAGTAGGTTGTGAACTGATTGCAGTCCAGATGATTTTCTGATTCAGGTTGGCACATTGACCGAATCTTTAGTGCCACAACCACTTTGGCTAAATCACTTGTGTTGGAAATTGGATTACTGGTTCAGGGGTGTGAACCCTACTCAAGCAGCAGTCACAATTTCTGTTAAGGCTAAGTCACAAGCAAACTCCAACTTAACCTGTGCTTAACCCTCTGGTAGACTGGCACCAAATGCAGTCAGGTTCAACTTCAAGGCAATATGTAAAGTATTAAGTATGTAGCACTTCAAAAGGTAATAAAGTGAAAACACAGCACCAGATAAATCCCACACCAATTTAGAAAACTATTTAATACAATTTTTAGCTCAAAACTACAAAAATCCAATCAGTGAAACTGGAAATGTGCAATTTTAAAGGTTTAAGTGAAAATAATGCATAGAATCACATTTATGAGCTCAAAATGGCAAACATCCAATCAGTAGAACCGGAGATATGGAGTTTTAAAGATTTAAGTGAAAATGATGCCTAGAATGATAGTGCCAGCGATGGTTATCTGATCACGCCAGACCGGGAAAAAATCACAAGTTCAGGCTGAATGCGATGGAGTGTGGGCCGGATAACGAGACCAAGTTAGGCCCACCTAACAAAGTACCTTAAGTCCTGGTTTGCGAAGCATTGTGATTTCCCATGTCGAGGATGCTTCGCACAGCAGCAGTTTTAAGGAGCTGCAATGCGCAGTCCTGCGTTACCTCTGAGTATGGCGTTGACAAGGGGCTTGCGATGTAAAGGCCTGCATCAAGGATCTGTTGCGCAGCAGCAGTTTCAAGATGACTACAGGCTGCGGTGCGTGCTCCAGTGTCGGGGATGCTTTGTGCAGCGGTATTTTCAAAGCGACTTCAAGGAGATTCATTGCTCTGCATCATTTCAGCTCACAGGACCACAGCTAGACTGGAGAGCCACCTTCCAAGGGTCCGGGGGCTGGACTGACACCACATGGGGTTCAAGGGGCAAGACTCATACCAGATAGAGTCCAGGTGGTGGGTTACAGGTGCTTAGAGCCTTTTCTGTCCCTGAGGCTATGATCAGAGGGCCATCCAACTAGCCCTTGGAGTCACTGTGGTGACCCTGGGATCAATTTGCAGGTCCAGTCCTTTCACTCAGCCAGCCAGGCAGCAGAGCAACATAGTAGTAGTCCTTTAGTCATAGCGGCACAGCAGTTTTGAGACTTGCACAGCAGTCCTGAGACTTCTACAGGTCCAGAGATGTACTGAAGAGTTGGGTCTGAGGGTCCATTATTTGTCCCTGGCGTCCACTTTGAAGTAGGAGAAGGGTTTGGAGTTTTCCACCCCTAGAGGGGATTGAGGGATTCGAATTTCTTGGGTCACAATAGACTAGTGTCTAACCCTTCGTGAGTGTGCTCAGGAAGAGCCTTTGTGATGTGCAAGTGTGGTAGGTGACATCTCCCCCTCATCAAGTCAGAGATGGCCCTTTAAAGCCAATACCTATGCTTCTCTGCCTCACTGTCTGGAAGCAATATACCAAAACCAACTGCTAGTTACTCTGAGTCATGTGAACCAGGAAACAGGCTGCAGGCAGCAAACAGGTGTTTCCAGAAAATGCCAACTTTGGAAAGGTCGCATTTTCTGAACTGTGGCTTAAAATCCAACTTTTTTATTAAAGAGGGTTTTAAATTAAAATTCTTTAAACACCAAACTCGTTCTTACTACCTGTTCCCAATTAAAATGTATCACTTATTAAATGTAATAAGTTGACCCATTGTAATCCTATGGATGAGGCAAGTCTTGCAGTGGTGAAAAACGAACTTGAGTATTTCACTACCAGGACATATAAAAGTTAAAAGTATATATCCAACTTTTTAAATACACCGCACCTTGCCCTATGGGCTGTTAAGGGCCTATTCTAGGGTGACGTATAGGCATCTGAAGAGAAGGTATAGGCCTGACAAGTTTATTTTGCCAGGGTGAAATTTAAATTCAAACTGTACACTCACAGGCTGCCACAACAGACCTGAGAAATGTTCTAAGGGTTACTTAAGTTGGTGCCACAATCAATGATGCAGTCCCATGAGCAGCATTTAATTTACAGGCCCTGGGTACATCTAGTACCACTTTGCTAAGGCTTTAATTTACAAGTAAATCAAATATGGAAGTTCGGTGTAAGCCAAGTTCACCATGTTGAAAAGAGAGCACACACACACTTTAGCACTGGTTAGCAGTAGTGAAGTGCACAGAGTCCTAAGACCAACAAACACGAGATTAGCAAAAGTGGAGGACTAAGGCAAAAGGTTTTGTGGGGGCGGAGACCACCCTAAGGCTGACAGGTCTGACACCTTAGTATCAAACTTGACAAATAATTCCATCTTTATCTTCGTGACTTTGCCATGGCAGGTCCCAAACCCAGCTGCGAAAAGAGCAGGGCTATGCTTTGGGGCTAGCGACATGTAAAAGAATCCTAGCTACAGAAATGTCAACCATATGACATCCCAGCCTTGAGGAGAGAGGAATCTCCTTCACACAAAGAGCTATGACACTGTGTGGTGAAAGCCAGAAATCGCTGGAAGGAACAAAGTCCATCCACTTGCTTTCGACCAAGACCATCAGCAATCGGGACATGGAATGTGAGGCTCATGTATGAGACAGGCAAGAGAGCCCATGTGGCAGCGGAGATGAAAAAATACAACCTTGCCCTGCTTGGCATCAGCGAGATCAAATTGGCACAGTCTGGACAAAAAAAGACTAGCTCGGGGAGGAATGCTGCTGTATTCTGGACACGAGGGAGAGAATGCCCCCACACACTCCAAGAGTAGCACTGATGCTAATGCCAGCAGCCAACAGAGCTCTGATTGGATTGGATGCCCACAGTCCTAGAATCATCAAAACAACCTTCCATACAAAGAAAAAGAGGATCAACGTGAATTTTATCCAGTGCTATGCGCCTTCAAATGATAGCAAAGAAGAGGAAAAATAATTTTTACAATAGACTCCAATCCATCCTGGAGAAATGCCTTCAGAGAGACATCACCATACTGATGGGGGACCTCTGTGCCAAGATGGGAAGCAACAACAATTGATAAAAAATAGTCATAGGCAACCATGGCATTGGCGACATGAACGAGAATGGTGAAAGGCTTGCAGATCTCTGCGCCCTGAACAGTCTGGTGATAGGTGGTAGTGTATTCCACACAAAAGAATACACAGGGCAACATGGGTGTCTCCAGGCCATTCAACAGAGAATCAGATCAACCATGTCTGCATTGCCCTAACGTGCCAGAGGTCCCTGCAGGATGTGGGAGTGATGAGAGAAGCAGACATGGCATCAGCCAGTCACCTTGTCATTGCCAGGCTAAAGCTGAAGAAAGCATGAATGGAATCGACAAGCCAACACCAGTGATATAACACCACCCTCCTCAAAGATGCTCAAAAACGGAGTAACTACTCACCCTCAGTAACAAGTTTCAAGTCCTGCGAGAACTAGAGGACGACAGAGACCTAGTATAAAGTCAGTGGGAGAAGATGAAAGAAACAGTGACATCAATCTGCCAGAGGTTAGTGGGTCCCAAGAAACACCAGCATAAATAATGAATTTCCACCAAGACTATCTGCGAATCCAAGAGAAAAAGGAAAAGAAAGCTGCTGTTGACACCAGTTGAATAAGAACAGCAAACCAAAAGCTCAAGGTGAATACACCAGGATGCAAAGAGAAGCGTAAGAGCAGAGAAGCAAAAATCAATGGTCTTGCTACAGAAGTCAAGGAAGCAGCAAGTCATGGAAACATGAAAGAACTCGACAACATAATAAGGAAACTGGCAGATACAGCAAGCCAGAAAGACTTGTTAAAAACAAATCTGGGAAGGCAATCATGGTTAACGAAGGCCCACAATGAAGATGGGTGAAGCACTTTGAAGAACTGCTGAACCAGCCCATGCCGCAGTCTCCATCAGTCATACAGCCAGCTTGCAAGGACCTGCCAATTGCCGTGCCACAGTCTCTACCAGACATATAGCATCCTAGCAAGGACTTGCCAATCAACTTAAGCAGACCAAACGAGGATAAAGTCTGGCAAGCCATCAAACATCTGAGAAATGGGAAAGCACCAGAACCTGACAACATCCTGCAGAGGAACTGAAAGCAGACATTTGAACATCAGTAGGCCTGCTCTTCCCAATGTTTAGAAGGATCTGGGAAGAGGAAAGGGTGCCATAAGACTTAGAAGGAGGGATATCTCTTTGGGATCCTAAGAAGGTGACCCAAGTAACTGTGCAAACTACAGAATTATATCTCTTCTGTTAACCCCAGGCAAAGTGTTCAACAGATTAATCCTGAACAGAATGAAGGAACAAGTAGACACTCAGTTGCAAGACCAGCAAGCCGGCTTCCACAAAGAGATCCTGAACAAACAACATTGCAACACTGCGCATCATCATTGAGCAGTTGATGGAATGGAACTCCACCCCCTGTTAACTTCATCGACTTTGAGAAGGCTTTCAACAGCATGGACAGAGAGACCCTTTGGAAAATCCTCCACCAATACGGTGTGCCAGATAAACTTTTAAGATTCATCAGGGGCTCTTGCGAGGGAATGACATGCAAGATAGTCCATGGAAGCCTTCCAAGTGAAGGTCAGAGTCCACCAGGTTTGTGTACTCTCACCATTTCTCTTCTTGTAGGCCATAGACTGATTCATGGAGACATCCACAGGAAGGCGAGGAAAAGGGATCCAATGGACACATTGGATGCAACTCGCGACCTGGACCTTGCAGACAACCTGGCCCTATTCTCCCATACCCATCTGCAGAATCAAGAGTAGGCCGATAATGTGGCAGCCACATCAGCACAATATGGCCTCAACATCCACAGGGTAGAAACCAAGATTCTGAATGCTAACACGGCCAACACAACTGCAGTCGTTCTGGCAGGCGATGTACTGGAAGAGGTTGAGGCCTTCACCTACCTGGGTAGTGTCAGAGACGAGGGAGGCAGCACAGACGCCAACGTCGAGGCAAGAATCTGCAAAGCACCGGCAGTCTCTATTCAGCTAAAAAATATGACCTAACGCTGCAAACCAAGATCAGGCTTTTCCACACCAGGAAATCAGTCCTTCTGTACGGAGCAGAAACTTGGAGGGCAAGAGTGACCACCACCAACAAACTTCAGATCTTCTTCAACACTTGTCTGAGCAAACCCGTGAAACCCTCTGGCCAAAAAACAATCAGCAACAACGACCTATGCAGCAGACTTTTCAACCTGCTCATGAAGAAATCCTAAAAAGACTCAGGGGCTGGATAGGTCACACCCTCTGCAAGCCCGCATCAAACACCACCATGCACGTCCTGACCTTGAACCCTCCAATGAAAAGAAAAAGAGGAAGGCCAAGAAACACCTGGCGCTGAGGCCTCGAAGCCGGCTGGAAGAAAATGGGTCAGTGTTAAGGCCTGATACCTTGTGCCTGGTTTACCATGCTCGCTTAATGAACTAAGTCCTTTATGGAGAGAGAGGGGGTGGTCTGCAATCCGCTTTCCTGGTTAAAGCTTTTCTAGACAGTGTAGTCTTTAGCTCAGTCTTTAGTCTCTGCTCCCTTGTTTGGATTCTGAGTCACTTTCATTTTGTCCTATATGTGATTTCCATTGGTTCTCATGGATTGCCTACTATGTTTTGACTCCCACATATTCTGTTGGAAGATTTGTTTGATCATTGCATTCTGTCAGGAACAAATTGGTGTTCCACAGTCCAAAGATGGTAGGGTAATTTGTCCCAGACGTTCCTGTGCATTGCAATTTAATTTACAAAGGGGCACTAGCTATCTGAAGAGAACAGGTCAATAACAATCCTCCTTTATATACTTATAAGATAGTCTCATTAGCTCATCATGTAATTTCTAACTTTTCTGTATGTCACTTCAGTCTCCGGACCATGGGAGAATTGCAGGTTAACAAGGGACATGGTTGACAGTATGAGAATTCTTACCATATGGGGTAAGATTGAGAATTCTGTCTAGGCAGGATTCATAAAGTCCTGTAGAATCTCGTGTTTGCCAATCTCAGTGAAAGAGCACATTTGGATTTATTTTTATTAAAATACCTATTGTTCATTAACATATTATTGTAATCATAAATTACTTATTTGGTGCAGTGACATTATTGCCAACTTCTGCCTCACATATATACCTATTTATCCACACCACCCACCCATTCACAACTATTCACCTATGTAGTCACTTCTTATCCTTCCATTCTCATAGTCACCCACTCTCTCACACATCAACCCACACGTCCATCGACGAGTCCCTGTGTCCATCATTAACACTCACCTAAGCATATATCAAGCATATAGGCATTCATCCATTAATCTCATACCAAATATTCATTCATCCATTCTCACTTTCATCCCTCCAACTGTATGAGTGCACCTGAAAATCTACCCACCCTCCATTGTGTGCACAGACAACCATCTAATCAGCCTTGCATACAACTACACAGCAATCAATCCATCCAGCCATCCTTTTGATCAACGTCCACCTGCCTTTGCAGATGCCTTTGTATACCTGACGGCATGTGTCATATAAGTGTACATATGGCTCTCGGTATGTGTGTTTTCTATTTGTGCGTTCAAACGTATAACTAAACAGCATATTCCCATTCAACAAAGAACAACATAGATCTAAATTAAGCTACGCCTGTTGAATTTGTCAGTTCTTGTATCTCTGTACTTTAAATGATGGACAAAAGTGACTCATTAAAATGTTTATGACTTAAAAGACCGGTCTTGACAATTGGAAGGGTATTGTCATGAACAATACACAGCCCCCCTTATTATGATTTTACTTTTAGAAGACACTGCCAAACTCAAAAGGATAAAAATGACCTAGGATTTATATGTCTCTTATTATGACTCATGAAAATATATTTAACACAAGGTGTATAACTTGGTGTGATTTTAATATATTAAAGAAACATGGAAATACTTGATCCATATTTGGCTCACCTACAGTATTGGAGTATTGAGATGTGAGCATTTATGTATGTGGTATTTGTGTGTGTTGAAGACAGCTGAGAGATCATCTTTTTCTGTGGTCAAGTCTACGATGTGTAAGGTAGTGGTCTCTGTGCTACAGCGTGATCTAAAGCCAGACTCTTAATCTTGCAGGAGATGGTTAGCAATAAGGTGATATCAGAGTTGGCACATTGACTTCTTTTTTTTAATGTGCTTGCTGATGAATGGTAGGTGAGGGATAGGCAGGTAGTTGGCAAGGTCCTCTGTGTCTAGTGTAGGTTTATTTAGGCCTGGAAGAATCTGGCATGTCTTAAGAGCTTCTGGGAAGATGCCTTGAGTGGAGTAGGCTTCGTCAATGGTAGCAGGGGTAAGAGAGCACATCCAGAGAAAGCTTCGATGAATGATTATGGCAAGACATCATCTTTATAAAAAGTGGCTTTAAGGGAGATGAGTATGTCTGCAAGATCAGGGATAGATAGGGCATTTAAGGCTGGCCATTGTGAGATTCTGTGGAAAGCGGTGGGTCTTTGATATGGAAAAAGGTTTGGTAGTGTTTTTTTTTGTTTGTTTTTTTTAACTGAAGAGGAGGTGGATGGCATACCACTTTTCTGTGGAGTTGATGAATAGGTGGCTTCGGCTAAGGATAGATGCACTGCTTGATTGTCTTGAACAACATTTTGCTTCTCTTAATGGCTTCATTGATGGTGTTGGTATAGTACTTTACTTTGGATGTTGTTTGAGCTGTCTGCATGTTGCGTGGAGGGACGTCATTATAAAGAGGTCCTGAGGCGTTCTGTTTCCTTTCCTGTCTGTGGATGGATTCTTTGTTAGCAAGGTCTTTAGACTTCCATGGTGCTGAAGGCTTTGGCTGTACTTACGTTTTATAATTGGTGCATGAATGTTCACATAGCTTTCCAAAAAAATGTTGAACTTGTTTAGAAGGGTATGACATGAAGTTGATAGAGTGGGATATAAGTTCAGTCTTTAGGTCGTTTACGGAGAAGTTCTGAATGATATGAAGGTTTAGTCTTCTTTTTTTCGTATTGACCTTGGTTTGTTGGTAGTACTCTGAACAGGGAGTTAGGGACGGCAGAGTGGCCAGTCCAGTCTAGGGTTTGGATGCTTTGCATTGGGTGGTTGGTGATGTTGAGAAACCGTGGTCAAGGACTTGGCCTTTTGAGTGTGTTAATTGTGTGACCTGCTGTAGCATATTGAGTGAATTGATAAGTTTGAGGGGGTTTTTGAGCTTGTGTGGTCTGGGAAGTTCAAGACACCCAGGAGGGTTAATGTGGGTATGTTGGATGGATGAAGTGGTGAGGAGATCTGAGAATTCATCAGTAAGTCTTTGTTCTGTCTAGGAGGCTTGTAGATGAGATGGAAAGTTGCAGTCTGAGTTGCAAAGAGTTGGAAATAGCATGTCAGCAGTTCCATTGAGCTGAGTGCTGCTTACACATGATGGATGTTTTAGCCTGTGGGGGGAAAAGGACATCTAAGATGTGCGAAGATGTGGAGGGTGAGCCTTGTTTTTGTGATGAAGAGGGAGTCAAGCTTGAGATAGGTGATAAGGTCTGCAATGCCTGGTGTATGGAGAATTGCAGAGTGAGCATTTGTATTGGCTTGTACGTGTTACTGGAACATATGTTTTTCTTGTCATAACCTGCCCAAACAGACAATGCCCTTGTGTATTTTCACTCTGAAAAGTTGATATATGTAGGGGAGAGGCAGGAAGTGGCACCACTTTCTGTGTAGATGAATGGTTGGAAACAGTTATGTTACTTCCTGTGCGGATGGATGATAGAAAATAAATTCCTCTTACTTGGTGGCTTCTATGTTTTGATGGGAAACTACTGATGTCAGTTCCAGTGCAAATGAATGATGGAAAATCGAGTGATGTTTCCTGTGCAGATGGATGATGGGAAATCCAGTGATGTAATTTCCCATTCAGATAAATGATGGGGAAATGTGTTTATTAGGTAAGAGAATAGTAGGCGGGCAGTACTCATCTGGCAGTGCAAAGGGTGAAGTACTCAGTGACCTAATCACTGTTGGTAAAGTTCCTTTTTACTATTTATACTGACATGATTAAGTAAATGTAGATAATCCAAAGTATTTGCCATAATTTGGCGTGATAGGCATATTGTGATTAAGGCAATAGAATCAAATAAAAACTATACTGTATGAAGCATTATTAATGGTTTGAGGTAACGCTCATTTTGACTGACCAATGGTAAGGTGTCACATATTATGAGTTCTGCACAGAATGCTGAATGTTTAATATGTAAATGAAAATTTCTGAGTGATTTCTAGTTAGAATATATTCATAATGGTACACTTTTGTTTGAATCTGATCATCTTTAACTAGTCAGGAGTATTTAAATTTAAAATGCACATTATGTGTTAACAGATTGGTGTTGTACTGTAAATTTTTGAGGGGTATTGAAATGGCACAGACAGGGATTAGGTTGCAAACTCATTACTGTGTTCCTGAAAGGCGTTTTTGATTATCTAATAGATCCTTCAGTTCTCTGTTATGTCCAAGTGTATGATGAATGGAAGATGCAGTTTTTAAACTGTCTGAACAACAACACCTTCAGGAGGTGGTCAATGGATAAGGTGTTGTTCAACAATTAGTTATTCTTTCAATTAAATTGATGGACAGACTGTATTCATTGACTTGGAAAATGTATAATCCATGTTAAACTATCCTTAATTTTGTAAGGCTCTATGGTGCACAGCTCCATGTACTGTGTCTGAGAAAAAAATACAAAACAAGAGTATAACCTTTTACTGCTCATTTACTTTCAATTTTCTGCAGAATATGTAGTACCACACAGCCACAAGGCCTAAATGTATATTCACTTTTAGGAAGGAATATCATTTTGTGGTCAACATATAACTAAGAGGGTAAACTGACTACTTCGGCACTTCTAGGTCAGTTGTTTAGTTTAAAATAATTTTTAGATAAAGATGACAGGTACTCTTATATAAGGTGGAGAAATATAGCAGGACATCTTTGCAGTTCTCCAGTCCGAACCAAGGCATGATTATCAAATCAGTGGGAAAGTGATCCTAGGGCAGTTTTTGAGAGCTGGGCCTTTCATCTTCTTACTGGCTGAAAATAAGGATTTTCATTTTATTGCTGATTTCTTCGGTGCCACCATCAATCCACTTCAGGGAGCCATATGGCCTTGGGGTAAATATGCAAGGGGGGAAGCAGGTACTTTCTAGTCCCCTGCGTATCGCATCAGCCTGCCAGCAGGTAGACTTTTCTACTTGCTGCTCAGTGTGTGGTTATATCATTGTTTCCCAGTTCAATTTGTCAAGTCTTCATATGGGATCTTGTTCAATATTTGGTTACTATACCAGGAAGTTCTACACACAACCATGGCTTTCAGTTCTCTTCTTAACCTGTAGTGGTTTTGATTTCCTCCATGCAGGGCACAGTTGTTTCAGTGCTTCTCGAGCTCCTATTCTTAGGATAGTTCCTTGGAAGCTTCTTATTGGTCTGAAGTAAAGACAGCTTTACGTTCTGCTGCCCATCCTTTCATCAACAAAAATAATACATACATTGGAAAAAATATAGTACATAGACGTGTTAGCGCGTCAGACCTTAATAATTAAACTTACAAAGGGAAGCAAATAGGTTGATGAACCTTTTCACTCGCATTTAAGATGTTCCCACCATAGATCGAGTACATGCCGATTAATAGTCAATAATTAATCAATAATCAATAGGAGTCAGTAATTATCACACACCATGACCTTTCAGTCATGAATAACCACACCTTTAGTAAAAGTTAGAATATGTATTTCCCCATATTAACAATGCTAATGTCACGTAAAATAATCTCAAAATCAAATGATAAACATACAGAAACATCACTGGCTGTCCAAAGTGGCAAAAGAAACGTAATACAATCAAGGCTTGAATAAAATTACACATTCTAAGGTTACGGTGCAAAGTAATAACAGGAACAATTGCGCAAACCATATCACATACATTTAGATTCAGCAAAGGAAAGACATTGACTGTTACTCCCTATAGCGAACTTTCATTAGTGAGGACCCTTATCTAACATCAGATTAGCATTAGCATATTGGGCTTCATGCAAAACAATTTAGTCAACACAAATTTAGAAAACATCTAACTATGGCTCAATCAACTAGTGCAGTTGGTACCTAGAAAGAAAAAGCAAATAAGCATAGCAAAACACGTGTAACAGTATACCTCTCCTCAGGTGGATCGGCAAGCTAAGATAGTCTTTGTCCTCAGGACATCAGTTCGGTCCGCAAGGCATTAGGATTCAGCATCAGAGTTCCGAAAACGCAAAGTCTTTAAGCATTAAAGTTAAGCATGTCTCTAGACATTCAGTAAAGTAATGGCCTTTTGGCAAGAAAGAAAATGGGCAAATGCGTTGTCTTCCATCAGTGCAGTTTGGCTAGGATAGATTTCCTAAAACTACTTCCTAAATCTCTGTTGGTCAGGGGATAAGATGTTCACAGTTTGTCCAAAAAAACTAAAACTTTAAAGATACAGTTTCTACTAGTACACGGTTCACATGTCGCTGATTGGCTCCCCTTGTAATGTCCTCATCCTCCGGCTTGTCAGATAACGATATTGTTGCAGCTTATACTCCAGTCAGTGAGGTTATTGTTCTCTCCTGAGAAAGTCAGTTTTACACAAAGTCAGTCTTACATTTAACAAGATCAGCATCTTCTAGCAAGCGGTTCTCATGAGAAAGACTTTTAGCTACAAGCACATTTGGTCAGCACAGTGGAAAATCACAATTTAATTCTCTAATCAAACATTTTATAAATCAGTTTAGAAATACAGCTTGACATGAGGCCATGCAGCTAGGCTAAGAACTCCGCTCAGTTAAGACCTACAATTAATAAAGCTAATAAATGCATAACCCTCAATATGATGTACTACTACATTAATCAAACAAAAGCTCCATATTTCATATTAATAAGCCATTAATAAGTATACTTCGTGAAAAATGGCGTCACTCATGTGGACACATTTTCAAATGTGTGCATTATTTTCCTCTGGATTAATACATTATCTATGCAAATCCATTACTCAAAATATATTAAACACATGCTCTAGCAATCCCTCCTCTGATGACTAAATGTCATCACACTAAACTGTCCCTCACAAATGTTTGCATCAGCTAACATTCTGTCATTTCAATCCCTTCAAATCTGTGTTCCCTATTCAAATTTTCCCTAAACAATTTCTCCCTTTTCTTTTCTTCCCTTTTCTCATTATTCTTTGTTCTTTTCAATGTTATTCTTTTATACAATTTACATATTCCCCATATTCCAATTAGGCAAACCATGATAATTAATATCTCTTGTATAATTTTCAATAAGATACCTTTCATAATGTTGCTGAGCCAATTTCCTACTGAAGCAAAACCTTTACCAACTTTCTTCCAAACACCTGGTTCTTTCAATTCTTTCAAATCAGCACTTTCATTAGTCAGATTAGTAAGTAAGCTTCTAATTTCTTTACTGTTCTCAGGTATGAATGAGCAACAATGCCTAGCGTTAATCATTTTACAAACTCCACCATCCTTTGCTAAAATAATGCCTAATGCAAGATGATTTTGAAGAGTCATAGCTCTTTCAGCAGCTAATTCAGTATCTATCAGGAGTATGGCTCCTGAAAAGTTTGTCAGCATGTTATCCACAATAGTAGACAACTTTTGAATATTTAATGAATTCAGAACAACTCCCACTGAAGGAATTATTGCTCCAAAGATATCTCTGCAATACCAGAGGTACTCTCTCCTCTGTCTTATATGATGTAATTCAGTCACTTTCAGAAACTTGTTTAAGTCATCCATTTGAAAAATCTTTGGGAAACCTATTCCCAATTAACATGTCCCATACCATCCTCTTGGAAGACGGTAATAAGCATTAGGACCACAGATGTAATATATCCCAGGAATCGCTGGATCCTGCCCATTTAACATAAACGTCCATTTACTTTGAAACAAAAACACATGTCTACATTCACTCATTCCCACAAATAAAGTGTCAGTGCGTGATTCAGGCCTGTATATACAAAGCTTCCCTACATGTTGTGCATCTAAAGTTAATTTCCCTTGTGTTTTAATTGCACTATAATCATAATCGTTCTTGAAAGGCCTTTTTTCTAAGCATTTGTCTAACTTCCCTTTCGACGCCTTTTTCCAGTCATCTGTGTGATTTAAGAAGCTCTTTTCTAAAGGTGTAAGCCAGCACGTCTAATTGTTGTGGTTTGCACAAACCGTGCCAAATGTTAATGAAGGTTCAAATGAACCTTTAACTAATACTATGTCATTATCCTTAGCTACTCTACTCAAATACCTATTTATAGGGGCAAACGAAAACACCACATTGTGGTTGGAGTAAAAGTATTGGATGTACTTTTAGTTATAGAATCTTCCTAGTAACAGACTACAACTTATCCCATAAGTAAGTGGCAACTGTGATAAGTAACTCTTTCGACTGATGAAGGAATCTTGGTCGACACATTACAATTATTCGCATCCATTGTCTCAACATACTCACTCAGCAAGCGATAGAAGACATTAGAAGAAAGTTCCCTTTGGGCATTAGTACCCTCATGCAGACACTTCTCATCTAACCTAAGCCTCCCTAATGCAGGTAATGCCGTAGTTGTCTCAGAAGCAGAAGTGTGGTTGGCTTTGCTTTTATCAAGAACAGTCATTCCCACAATCAATACCACAAACAATATCCCACATACAGTCGCCAAACCAATACTCATGTATTTACAGCATCTATTCTTCCTACCCTGCTGGCTAATGTTACTCATGATCTGTAAAGAATCAGAAAGTAGAAGATAAATTTAGAAAAATTGCAGCAAAAATTCAAAACAAAACAACATTTTTCTTTCAGCAGTTATTTACAGCTTTTAGTCTTTCTTCCAGGATCCCTTGTCAAAAATCGGTAAGCAGCTTGTCAAAATCAGGTTCCAAAGAGTCAAATCATGATATCATTCTTTGGTTACTTTCCACAGTCTTTTTCTCAAATAAATTTTCAGATTGTTTCAACAGTTCAGTTCATCAGCTGCCTTCAAGTGCCAAAATATTGACCTGTAATGTCTCTATCAAAACAAAAAGACAAAAATTACTTCTGCCATTCACTTGTAGTTGCATACGCCCATTCAGGACCTGAGTATCTTCTACTTGCTATTCTCTTTCTTTTCAACTTTCGATCACCCTTCAATTCCCCTTCACTTAGATCTTCTCTCCTTGTTGTATCTACTTCTTCTTCGATTGTTGTTTCAACAACTACTTCTTTTCTCTTTGCTTGTGACTCAGGCCACTTATCTCTTTTCAGTGGACCCTTGGTCAATGTTCTTTTCAGTGTTGAACTTGAAACTTCTCTTTGCTCTATGTTGTTTTCTCTTGACGGACCCGCAACTGGTTCAGGAGGAGTCAGATCACAGTGACTTTGATCCGCCTCAGCTCCTTCCCCCTCAGGGTCTGGCAATTGCTCTTTGTCTCTCAAAATCATCTGCTTCTGGGAAAGCCCTCCTCTGAAAAGGCTCTCCTGCGGCCTCAGTTGAGATAGGCTCACCATCACCCTTCTGGAGGTCTCCTCCTTCGTCTCTCACAGGAGTGACTGAACCGTCCTCAATGGTCACAGATCCGGTCTCAGTTCCCCTTTGTTCTCTTTCTGGACATGAGACTGGCCCTATTGTTGCTGGTAATCTCAACAATTATTTTTCTTCATCAGTCGGGCATACCACTTTCTTTGTGTGACTGGCATGGATCCAGTTCAGAACTCCAGTGCACTTCACAGCTGTGGTGGTTGTCAGCACTACCTGAAAAGGACCCTTCCAGTGAGGCTTCAAACACGTTTTCCTCACGTGTTTCTGGACCACAACCCAGTGACCAGCCCTCAGATTGTGCCCTGGGCCATGGATAGGTAGCAGTGAGGTGGCTTCCAGACCTTTGCAGTAGTCCAATACCAAATCATCTGTAATGTTGACAAGTGCATTTGCAGGCACTTCTGGCAACCTCATGCTCTGCCCACAAGGATCTCATGCGGCGACAATCCTGTCTTCCTGTCAGGTGTGTTTCTCTTTGTCATCAGAATTAAAGGCAGTGCGTCGGGCCATTTCAGATTTTTGCAACTCTCGACTTAAATGTACCATTCATTTGTTCCACTAGTCCTGATGCTTCAGGGCAGTAACTACAATGCAACTTCTGCTCAATGTTCAGTGCTGCACACAGTAATTTAATTACTTCATTGTTGAAGGGACTTCCTCTATCTGATTCTAAAAAGATCGGAAACCCAAAATGTGATATTAGTTCCCTAAGCAGTAGTTTCGCTACTGTGAGACTGTCATTTCTTCGTGTAGGGTGTGCTTCAATCCAGTGACTAAAGATGCACACAATCACCAAAACATATCTCAAACCTCCACCCACAGGCATCTTAACAAACTCCATATGCATTCTGCTGAATGGACCTCCTGCTCTTCCAGTGTGGCTCTAATTAACCACTGTCTCTTTCCCCGTGTTCATTTGCTGGCAAATGACACAACAATGGCAAAATGCTTCAGCAACCTGTCGAAACCTTGGATTAAACCAATCGTACTTGAACAGACGAATCATGCATCCCTCCCAACATGTGCTTGACCATGATAATACCTAGCCATTTCAGACTACAGACTATTAGGCAAAACCAATTGACCCTCTTCTGAAACCCACAATTCATCTTATTGCTGCACACATTACATTATTCTGCAACATTTTTAATTCCTCCAAGGTATCAATTACTTTCACTGCAAAACTTGGACATGCTTCATCTTCTTGAGCTAACAGTTCCCACTTATCTTTGAACGATATCCAGTTAAATGCGCAAAACCTTGCGACTTGAGCCACATATCCATTTCCCATTGACACAAAGTCTTGTGACTTTAGATGTGCACTCCATTTCACCACGGTAATCTTTTCACGCATTTGAATAGCATGCAACAGAACTTTAATTCGCTCACCATTTCTCACTGGTGAACCAAAAGAGGTCATGAACTCTCTCTGTGACTGTTGGAGGCTGGCCCTCTATGCAGTGTACAAAATCGAATACAGTATGCAGAGGGTTCAGGCAATCACACGTTGGTTTCCAGAGGTAAAAATCAGACTACTTAATGCTCTAATTTTTAAGGTAGCTGGTCAAGCAGTTAGGCTAATCCAGGAGATGTGCTAAGTATTTGCTGTACTCACAAATCCAATCATGCATCACACACACTCAATGAATAACTCGAGACCCAAATTTAGAAAAATACTTCAGACTTTTATATCATTTTTAAGACCAAAATCTTTAGAATACGTTAAGTACTTTTCTTGTTATGACTTTTTAAAGTTTTAATAAAGTTAATCTTTTTGTGCGTAATTATGCTCCATAGGAATCACGAGGCAGTCCCTTTTAAAAAAAAAAAACATTAAAAATCGCACAGTTGTGTTACCAGTCTCTCTTTTTGCAGGGTGGTCACAGTAGTCAGTAGGCACCTCGTGCCAGCTGGAGAGCCTTGGGCAGCTCCCGATTCGGGTGGGAGCAGCGTTGGAAAAGTTCTTGGCACAGGGCCACCTGGATGAGCCACTTTAAAACTGAGCTGGTTGCAGATTCAAAGTTGGTGTCCGGGGGTCCCCTTGGGCTGATGAGGTCGCAAGGGGTTGGGGACCTGGGGCATACAGCAGATCCTGCGATGCATGGCCCAGGGTGGCCAGGTGCAAGGCATTTTGGAGGTCTTGGATGCTGTGTGCAATGAAGTACGCTGGAGGTAAGTCTCTTTGAAGGCGGCTAACAGGACAACAGGGGCACTCTGGGCTGAGGTCGGGGGTGTTCCTGAAGTCCCTTGACTGGGGTTTCCTCCTGATACTTTACCAGCTCTGGGGGAGCTGGTTTTCCACTGGTCTGACGTCAGCTGACCAGTTCCCAGGGTATTGCTGTAACTCGTCCACTAGATGGCACAGTGCCACCAAACTTGGCACAGGTGTGGGGCACTCCAGGGTGGTCGTCCGTGTGTCGTCGGGTCCGGCTGTGACTTCCGGTCCGGTCAAAGTTACAGCTCAAGGTGGAATACCACCACTCATAATGAGGGCCAAGATACCTTAATTTTTTTCACATTATGCTTTCCGTAAGTCATCACAGCTGGCATAGAAACCCAACCTTCCAAAATATTGTGCGACAATAAGTAGGGCATCAACAATTCTTGTTCTTCCTTTGCCCTACTCGGTTACAGTTGCCAGTAGCTAGCTAATCGTGTCCTGGAATGCGGCACAGCAACTTTTTATCACTTATGTCTGCCGACATAGAACTATTTCTTTTCTGAGTTTACGTACATTCGATGGAGAATTGTCAATTGCATCATGATTTTTACAGGGTTCTCCTTTGTTTAGAGTTGTTGAAATTCTTTAGAATGTCAGAGTTGCCAACTTAGAAGGTGCCAACTTAGTCGGGGAAGTGTATTCAAGTGAATGTTGCTGCCTGTCTCTAACCAGTCC
This sequence comes from Pleurodeles waltl, assembly GCF_031143425.1. Taxonomy (NCBI): domain Eukaryota; kingdom Metazoa; phylum Chordata; class Amphibia; order Caudata; family Salamandridae; genus Pleurodeles; species Pleurodeles waltl. The sequence goes on from NC_090450.1 coordinate 853,914,797, forward strand.
ATTCCCCATATCCCCAGACAAATGAGACATCGCTTCCTAAATTAGGTGGAACTGCATCCATGGATAGAGTGGGAATCTGCTTTTTTTAAATTGGATGTCAGGTTGCACATGTTGTCCTAATACATCCCAGACCATTTCCTACTAACTTGCACTTGAGTTTTTAAAGAACAGTGTTTTCCTCCACAACTAGGAAGTGAGTGTATATGTAAACCAGATATGAGCCCCCAGATGTGCTTTGATTTCATATGCACAGCCGCTCCCAGATCTCACCGACATACTCAACTCGCTCAAAGCCACTTCTTATGAAAATGTCTTACCATGGTCCTTCATCAAAGCTCTCTCTTGAGATGCTCTCTTACCCATACTTAGCATTTTCAATGCCTTCTTCACTCAAGTCATCTTCCTAGAAGCTCTCAAGACAGGGCAGGTCTCTCCAGTCCTAAAGAAACCTACACTAAACTCTGATGACCTCACCAACTACCAGCCCATCACTCACATACCATTTATCAGCAAGACTATAGAAAAAGCAGTCTATGGTAAACTTTTAGACATCAATGCTAACCATCTCCTGCACAACTATCAGTCTGACTTCAACTCATTCTGAAGTTAAGAAACAGCTACCCAACACATCATAGACAATGCTCTCTTGAACAAAAAATGAGGATTTCTTTCATCGCATATCTGTGCACCTCTCAGCGGCCTTCAACACAATCAACCATTCCACCCCTCTCTGCACCCTGGTGTCTTGGATGGAATACACCAGCACTGTCCTTCTCTGGTTCTCCTACCTTTCCAAACCAACACCAGTCTGTTTATATGGGCACATCCAGATCACAAAAGATCCCTATCAACCTGTGGTGTCCCCCAGGGCTCTTCTGAGTCTTGTCATCTTCAAACTTTACATGGAGCCGCTTGGTGCTTTACTGACAGATAACAACATTGTTGCTTGAATGTGGATTTTACCTTCAGGAAATGAAAGACAAAAGGCGTTTGGCAAACCAGGTGTGGTTTGTTCAACTAAACGCAGCAGCCGAGAGAGCAGTACAAAGTTGGGGTCTTGTGACTGCCCCAAAGCGCAATAGTTCTGAGCACCATTATATACATTTCTTGAAACATCATAAAACGATTCTATGCATTCTTTCGAGAAAGGAATCCGAAGATAGTCATGGAGTCATAAAAATGACCACCTGATAAAGTGCGCAGGTGAGTCTTGACCTTGTGTGGACATAATGCGGGCCAGTAGGTAACATGTCCAGCATGGGGGGGCACGTGATCACTGCTTGCTGTGCGTGTGTTTGTTAGAAATGGGATTTCTGGTTGGCAGTCGGTTTGCACCCTGTCTAAGTAGGGACCCTCACTCTAGTCAGGATAAGGGAGATACTGCTCAGATAACCCCTGCTGACCCCCTTGGTAGCTTGGCATGAGCAGTCAGGCTTATCTCAGAAGCAATGTGTAAAGCATGTGCACATAATACACAGTAATACAGTGGAAACACTACAAAAGGACACCACACAAGTTTTTTTTTAAAAATAGTCAATATTCATTAATGTAAAACAAGACCAAAACGAGAAAATTCCAACATACTGTAATAAAGATATGAATTTTGCAAGAATTAACTTAAAAAGACAGTTCCTTTAAGTTGACAGCTCCACCTGGGGTATCACAGCGTTGTGATCAACAAAACCAACAGTTAATGCCATTTGCCACGTTGCGGGCCAGCTACAGTGTCGGGAAGACCAGCAAACAGTACCTTTGGAATTGCAGGGTGTTGTGATCCTTGAAGGGGGAGATCCGGAGAGTGGCATCGCAGTGTGGTTCCGATGGTTGGTGCGGAGGTCTTTGGGCCCTTAAAATCACATGCTTTGTGGAATGAACTCCGGGCTGATGAAGTCAGGAGCGCTGGCGTGGATGGCATTGGGGCTGCGGTACAAAGCGGGATGTTGCGACGTGCGGTGCCCATAGGTCACAGTGTAGGCAGCGGCTTAGTGACTGCGTCCAATGGCATCGGTGAGACTAGGGCTGCAGTGTGAAGCGGGGCAGTGCAACGTGTGGTGTCACCAGGTCACGGTGCAGGCAGCGGCGTAGTCATTGCTGAAGCACTGTCGTCTGTAGGCCCAAGTCGGCGGTGCAGCACGGGATGAGCTCTGTGCCGCATCCATCGGTCGCAGGGCAGGCAGGGACACCTGGTGATGACAGTAGAGTTGATGGTGCTGGCATCAGTGGAATGTGGTTGCGGTACAGGACGGTGCTTCATGTACCTCACAAGCGGTGTCCACAAGCCACGGTATAGGCAGAGGCGCTGGTGTCAGCAGAAGCGTTGTCTGGGATGCCCAGGCTGTGGTGTGAGCAAGGCGATGCTGGAGTGCGAGGCCCACAGGTCACGGTGCAAGCAGCGGCTCGTGGTGGTGTCAGATGGTGGCATCAGTGAGACCAGGGTTGCGGTGCGAAGCCTGGCGGTGTGGCAATGTGCGGCGTCAGCAGGTCATGGTGCAGGTGTGAACAGCACAAAACACACAGTTCCCAGTGCTGTAGGCAAATTAAACTGAAGTTTTTGGTTTCCCTGAGGCTTCCAGGAGGAGGCAATCTCTACTCCAAGCCCTTGGAGAACTCTCTCAAGCAGGATACACTGCAAAGTTCACCCTTTGCTGTCTTTTAAGGCAGAAGCAGCAACTGCAGGCCAACCCAGCAAAGCACACACAGCAAAGGGGCAGTACTCCTCCTACAGCTCTTCGGCTCTTCTCCTTGGCAGAGGGTCATCTTGATCCAGAAGATTCTAAAAGTCTGGGGTTTTGGGTACACTACTTATACCCCTTTCCGCCTTTGAAGTACGCAAACTTCAAAGGAAAGTCTCTGTTGTTGATAAGATTCTGCCTTGCCCAGGTCTGGCCCCAGACACACATCAGGGGGTCGGAGACTGCATTGTGTGAGGGCAGGCACAGCCCTGTCAGGTGTAAGTGACTACTCCTCCCTCTACTCTAACCCAGATGGCCCATCAGGATACGCAGGCTACATCCCAGCTCCCTTTGTGTCACTGTGTAGAGGGGATTCACAACAGCCCAACTGTCAGTCTGACCCAGATGTGGAATACACAATTAGGCAGAGGCACAGAATGGGTTAAGCACGAAAATGTCCACTTTCTAAAAGTGGCATTTTCAAACAGACAATTTAAAAGCCAACTTTACCAAAAGATGTATTTTTAGATTGTGAGTTCAGAAACCCCAAACTCCACATTTCTATCTGATCTCAAAGGGAAACTGTATTTTAGAGTTATTTAAAGGCAGCCCCCATGTTAACCTATGAGAGAGGCCTTGCAACAGTGAAAACCGAATTTGGCAGTATTTCACTGTTAGGACATGTAAAACACATCAGTACATGTCCCACCTTTAACATACACTGCACCCTGCCCTTGGGGCTCCATAGGGCCTACTTTATGGGTGCCTTATATGTATAAAAAGGGAAGGTTTCGTCCTGACAAGTGGGTACACTGGCCAGGTCGAATTGGCAGTTTAAAATTGCACACACAGACGCTGCAGTGGCAGGTCCAAGACATGTTCACAGGGCTACTCATGTGGGTGGCACAATCAGTGCTGCAGGCCCACTAGTAGCATTTGATTTGCAGGCCCACTAGTAGCATTTGATTTGCAGGCCCTGGGCAACCCTGATGCACTTTACTGGGGGCTTACCAGTAAATCAAATATGTCACTCATGAATAAACCAATCACCAATACAATTTACATAGGGAGCACTAGCATTGATCAGCAGTTGAAAAGTGTGCAGAGACAATAAACCAGCAAAAACAAATCAGAAAAAATAGGAGGAATAAGGCGAAATGTTTGCGCATAACCCTGCAAAAAGGACCATTTCCAACAGTGCTGATTTCTGATTCACTGAGTGTTCCTAACCTTATGTGGGTCTAATTTTTATAGTGTTTTGGGAACACACACCCCTCCGATCAAATATGTTTTATCTGGAGCCAATCTCCTAGGACTATAGTGGTATTGCTGCCTATCTGAGGGATGGATCTGGTTTTCTGGTTTGCGCTTTTGTCTACGGGCTACATGTCACCCCACCTGTGATCGGTCAATCAGTTGCTTTCGGCCTAGGTTGCAGGGCTTCCCTGACCATGTATTTGTGACTCTAGGAGGTCACATAGGTGGATTTGACAAAAAATTATACAAGTTTGTTCTTATGTGTGGACATATCCTGGCGTACATTTACATTATTTTTATCAATGTTAACATCCCCCCTCTAGTTGAATTTTAAACTACATTATCTACCCCATACTTCATGACAGTCACATTATTTGAGCTTTGCCGTGTTTCTCTTGTGCCTATTACTAGTTCCCTAGTAACTTGCATTCTGCCTAATTTGAGGACTGCATTTTCACAGCAGGAAACTCCCACTTGTAGGAAGCAACACACACAAAAAACACAAGAATGAGGATTAGCAGCAATGACATGCACAGTCTGGTCACCCACCAGAGAAGCCAGGAAAACCAATCAAATAACCAGTCCTGCTCAGGTGCACCTCCTTCTTTCTTCATGTCGGCTTGTAGTTGATGCAGTGCTTGGATGGCAAAAGTTAGTGTCCCATTGTTCAGGTCTTTACCGGGGATAAATGTACAACAAGATGCACCGAACTAGGCGCACATCCCACCGTCCATCGCGGTCATCAAGTCCAACACCTACCTATTGTTGCATCACAATGAGGCAGCTGGCTCTTAATTTTTCCTTGACAGCATTTAGGCCACGCTCTGTGTTGTTGATCATTTTCAGCATCTCCCACCTTGTTATTTGCAACCAGCGGGCATTTGCTTTTGTCTGCAAGGCGGAGAAGGGTATGGATCCTCCTTCATTTATTTGAGTGTCAGTGAATAGTCTAAATTTGTCCGAAATGTTCTTGTACTGATCCCAGCTAAGCTAATTGCCAGTTCTTTTTTCTCGAGCCTGATGCAACAGACTTGTTTTCTTCTGGCAGGATGGCCAGGTTTGGTGTGTTTATGGTCACGAGGCAGAAATGCCTGCCATCCGGGGACGAGCTAAACGTAGGTAAATTCTCCACACTGCCAGTAGAAATCCATCAGCGCAGAGGTGCCCCAGAGCATGTCTGGTACATGCAGTATTGCCTCACAATTCTCATTTGTGCCAAGCATGATCGTCCCTTTGCCTCAGAAACACAAGGAATACAGTGTAAGTTTCTGTACAATTAGGGGTTGCCCCATCCCTTATAACCTTGTGTACTTATCTATCTCAGCATCCCAGATTTCCAGACATGGGGTATCTATTTGCTGGTATTTAATCCTCCCCATGAGACTCATTTCTCTGTGTGTCATTGAGGTGGATGGCCCTACACAGGAACTTAATGTCTGGGGTCCACTTTTATTAAAGACTGCCCCGGACATGCTAAGGGCCACCCTAGGACCACAGACGGAGGGGGGAGCTGATGCATTTGTGCACTTATGCAGTGGTTTTGCTGCTTCCAAAAACTTATTTTCTGGAAGGTCTTGGGCCAAACAATGTCCTTCCCTGCAGTGCCTTGCCAGCGCATCCTGTCTAGGTTGCTTTGAATATCTCTAGACTCAGTGTAAAGGTACAGTGTGGTGGGACTCATCTTGTATCGAGTAACGTTTGCTACCACCCTATGGATTTCCACACTGCTAGGTTTTAACTTGGCTGTAAGCCTACATAGGTACAGATGAATGAGACATTTTGTTTCTCAGGAGTTATCTCCTGGGATAAATAAAGCCTAACTGCGCCTATGGCGGGTGGTATCAGGGAACAGACGTAGCACGGTCTGGCTGATGTCTGGGTGCCCACAGCAGTCATGTGCTGATAACATGCGTTGTGTAAGAGTGCACTGTGTGTGGAATACTAACATTGGGTTCGGTATAATTGTAAGTGATTTGGGAAAGGTCCCTACGCAAGCACTACAGAAATGTTGAGGTAGGCTCCATGCGAGTAGGCAGATTTCTGGCTATTGATGGATGAGGCCATGCCCACAGCAAACAGAGGGTATACAATGGTACAAAAATACATAACTTGTGGAGTTTTGCAGATCTCGAGATGGCTTCCTGGGTAAAGATATGTGGTCTTCTGGAAAACGGGTGTCTCAATTGTATTTTGTACATTTGCTCTGCTTTTGCATATAAAAATGACACAAATGCGGCACTAAAAAAGTATAAATATGGGCCTGAATGCTTTGCATACAGTGTTAGTGGTGCCCCCATCATGATGGAGGTGCTTTTGTCGACTGCAAAGGCTGCCAGCAGCTGCTCACATGGGAAATTACTTTGCATGACTGAGTCCAAGAGCCCAGTATGATATGCAAGGGGCTAGTGTCCCAGAGGGTACTTTTGGGTTATGACAGCTGTCATGGCCCGCCTATTGCTTTGGCTAAGTAAGAAAAATTCCGTGAAAATACTGGAGGATTGACAGTACCCCTGAGGCAGTCTCAGGTATAGCAGCTGGGCCCCTCGGAAGATGAATGCATCAGATACTGACTGTTGAGGTGCAGTAAAATGCTAAAGAAAGCATTTTTTTCTGTCTATCACGGAAAAATTGTAAACATCTTTGGGTAGGCTAGTTAGTATGACAGATGGGTCTGGTACTACGGGAACTCTGACACAACGATGTCTTTGAGGGAGCGCAGATCCTGTACCAGGCGCCAGGTCCCTCCCTTACTCTTTTTGACCAGGTGGATAGGCGTATTGCAGGGAGAGACTCCCACATTGAGGACCTCTTGCTCAATTAGCGCTCAGATCATGTGTGCTATACCTTTATCCGCCTCCTTGGAGAGTGGGTACAGGTGCACCTGGAGTAGTATAACCCCTTCTCACAGTGTTATCCTTATGGGTTTGGAGGTGTTCATAAGGCCTACATCGTAGGGCCCATTGGCCCACAACTGTGGCGGTACTGTGGCCAAATCATGTTCCTGCAATGTTGTTAGCACTGACATGGGTGACGGGCCCCCATTTAATGACTCCACCCTAACCTGGATGGAATCAGCAAAGATCATTTCTGAGGCCCTCGGGCACTTGCCGAACAGCTTGTCATCTGTTATCTCCTGTATGCTGAGGCTGGGTGAGACGAAGATGACACATGCCCACATTGCATCCTCTTGGTTGGTTGCCCTCAGAATCCCTAATCTGGGCCATATTTTGACAGCCTCCAGGAACAGCACTGCTTCCCTTTGGGTTCCCACATCAGAACACAAATTCTTGGGGCAATTGCAGCTTCTGGCCTGCCAGCTCTTGTGATTTAGCATTGAGGGTGAGAACGGCATTAGTGAAGGCTGGCAGATCGATGGGTGTCACCCTTGCTGGTCTGTCTGTGCAATGTGGGCAAATCAAGGACATGGGTCTTGCTGGGGAAACCCCAAGGGTCGAGCACGTCATTGTCCCTTCCTCTGAAGATGGAATGGTCATGTTTAGTTTGGCCATCAAGTCTCTTCCTAGAAGATTAGTTGGGGATATGGAGCAAGGTACCGGTTTCCCTTTCACAGAGCTGCCTCCCACATCTAACTCTAGGGGTTTTGTGAAGGGAACCCTCAAGGCCGTGCCTGAGAAACCCTGCATGTCCATAGAGTTCTTGGACCGATAGATATTATAAATCCTTTCATCGTGTTACTGAATTCTTAAACTGATGTACTGCTAAACGGCTTTATGCCTGTGGACATTCCTAATGTGTAACAGTACACAGAAGTGTTTCAACTAAAGAGTCCAAAGTAAAGTTTTGCCTCATTTAACTACTAATATTTTAAAAAGTACTAACCTTATACTCCAGTAACCACTTTGCAGTCAGGAGGCAAACCTAGATAAAAAAGTATTACTAAATAACTAATCCTAAATCATAGACCTATAGTCTTAAAAAAAAAAAAAAAATTGTTGTTCCCTTAACCCCTTAGCTGCTGGGCTTTCTCCCACTCTACCCCTTCTTTTTTGGCTATTTGGGCTAGTTTGCGCTTAAGCCTTCATAATGTTTCGTCTACGTAAGCTATCCATGCCAAATTTGCATCCTTTTTTTCCAACATCCTAGGGATTCTAAAGATACCCAGAGTTTGTGGGTTCCCCTGGAGAAGCCCAAGTAATTAGCCAAAATACAGCTAAAATTTCTTTTTTTCAGAAAAAATTGGAAAAAGGGTTGCAGAAGAAAGCATGTGTTTTTTCCCTGAAAAAGGCATAAACAAAGGGTTTGCAGTGCTAAAATCACCATCTTCCTAGCTTTCAGGACAGGCAGACTTCAATCAGAAAACCACATTTTTCAACACAATTTTGGCATTTTACTGGGCTATACCCCATTTTTACTATTTTTTGTGCTTTCAGTCTCCTTCCAGTTAGTGACAGAAATGGGTGTGAAACCAATGCTGGATCCTGGACAGCTAAACATTTCTGAAAAGTAGACAAAATTCTGAACTCAGCAAGGGGTCATTTGTGTAGATCCTTCAAGGTTTTCCTACAGAAAGTAACAGCTAAATTAAAACAATATTGAAATTGAGGTGAAAAAAGAGGTATTTCTGTCCACGTTTTCTTCTATAACTTTTTCCATCTATGGCAGATCTTTGATAGCAATATACCGTTACGTCTGCTGGACTCTTCTGGTTGCGGGTACATATAGGGCTATAGGGCTTGTAGGTTCATCAAGAACCCTGGGTACACAGAGCCAATAAATGAGCTGCACCTTGCAATGGGTTTTCATTGTATACCGAGAATACAGCAATTCATTTGGTGAAATAAAAAGAGTGAGAAATAGGTATCAAGGAAACCTTTGTATTTCCAAAATGGGCACAAGATAAGGTGTTGAGAAGCAGGGGTTATTTCACATCTCTGAATTCTGGGGTCCCCATACTAGCATGTGAATTACAGGGCTTTTCTCAAATAGACTTCTTTTTTACACACTGTCTTACATTTGGAAGGAAAAAATGTAGAGAAAGACCAGGGGCAATACACTTGTTCTTCTATTCTGTGTTCCCCCAAATCTCCCGATAAAAATGGTACCTCACTTGTGTGGGTAGGCCTAATGTCCATGACAGGAAACGCAACATGGGCACATCATATTTTTACATTGAAATCGGATGTGTTTTTTTGAAAAGTGTCTAGCTGTGGATTTTGGCCTCTAGCTCAGCCGGCACTTAGGGAAACCTACCAAACCTGTGCATTTTTTAAAATTAGACACTTAGGTGAATCCTGGATGGGCTGACTTGTGGGGTTCTCACCAGGTTCTGTTACCCGGAATCTTTTGCAAACCTCAAAATTTGGCTAAAAAAACATGTTTCCCTCAGATTTCCGTGATATAAAGTTCTGGAATCTGAAAGGAGCCACAAATGTCTTTCCACTCAGCACTCCCCCAAGTCTCCTGATAAAAATGGTCACTTGTGTTGTTAGGCCTCGTGCCCGCAACAGGAAACATCCCAAAACGCAACATGAACACATCAAATTTTTACATTGAAAACGTACGTGTTTTTTGGAAAGTGCCTAGCTGTGGATTTTGGTCTCTAGCTCTAGGAAAACCTAGCACACCTAGACATTTCTAAAAACAAGACACCTAGAGGAACTGAGGATGGGGTATTTTGTGGTGCTCTCACCAGGTTCTGTTACCCAGAATCCTTTGCAAACGTCAACATTTCGCCCAAACAAAACACTTTTTCCTCACATTTCGGTGATAGAAAGTTCTGGAATCTGAGAGGAGCCACAAATTTCCTTCCACCCAATATTTTCCCAAGTCTCCCAATAAAAATGGTACCTCACTTGTGTGGTAGGCCTACTGCATGTGTCATGAATGGATCACACAACGGTCAATGTTAGTCCTTACATTAGGGCAACTGTTGACCCTGGGGTGATCCATTCCTGATGCAGGCACTAGGTACAGGCACCTAAGTGGGGTAGCGTTTTTATCAGGACAGGTGAGGAAACACTGTCTGGTAGGAATTTTGTGGATCCCAGCATATTTCTGTAGTTTGTGTGACAGAAATGCAAGAAAAAATAGAGTTTTCATTCAACATTTCACCTTTGCAGGGTGTTCTGGGTAGGAAAACTTTGGGGAATCCACACAAGCCTAACCTCTGTGGGCTGCCCCAGGTGTCTAGTTTCCAGAAATTTCTGGGTTTGCTAGGTTTCCAGATATGGCTTGCCAATCCCAGGACCAAAAACGCAGGTTTATCTTACAAAAAGCAGGTTGTTTTGTGATAGATATTTTTAATGTCTCCACAATACAATTTGGGCAGTGGAATTTGGGGTTGAACTAAATTGGGGAGCTCCCAACAGAGCAATCTCTCTCAGTGCTTGCCGCCGCACTCTGAGTTGGGCTAACCTGCTATTGTTCCGCTGCTCAGACTGTACTTGTGAAGGGGCAGCAGGACTGTCCTCATCACCTCCCCCAGAATCACTGGATGAGGAGTTGTCGGATGGGACTCCTCCAACTGAAAAATCACTCCCAGAGTCTGCGCCATTGTCCTATACCTCAGATGCTGCCCAGCATCTGCTGTTTCAGCCTCTAATCCTACATCAGAGCTGTCCTCTATAACCCGAGTTAGGGCTTGAGCAGCAGTCATCCAACGAGATGACACCTCTGCTACTTGCTAAACTGTTGCTCAAGAACACTAGCCTACGTAGGCAGTCACAATATTGCTGGTGGGTGTGGGTGTGATGCATGCAACAGTAAAGGTCACCTTACCTTCGCTCCTTCCCTCAATCAGCACGTTCTCTCAAGACACTGAAAAAAACAAAAAAGACACACTATTACTTCACCTTGTCACATACCAATCGTCACAGTCTTTAGCACCTTTGGCACCGAGTCCAACAATCATTATTGGTGCTCCCACTCCCATGACCTCCTCTTTGGATTTCCTCACTACCACCTAGCAAAAGTGCCCTTAATCTCCCCATAGCCCCCCCCGCACATACATTTCATTTGTATAATAGCACAGGTAATGGCTGGCTTTTCTAATCCACTCAGCTAGTCACATAAAATACAGATTGATCTTTGCAGTAGGCATTTAAACCTTGTGCGCTACTTTATGGCATCAACACTGCCACTAGACTAAAGTCAGATCCTTTCCTAGCAGAAACATAATCACAAGAGTAAGCTTGACTTTTTTATTGCTGCTTAAAAGCTACAGTTGAAACGCGTCAGTTGGTGTATGTGCATTGCTTTGAAGACGCAAGCTGCAAGAGAACTGGAGGCGAATATATATATATATATATATATGGAGAGAGAGAGATATTACTTTTATATGTGGGTGTGGTTTCCCTAGGGCCAATCGCAGCCCCCAGGGAAACCACACACGCATTCACAAAAGTGATCTCCATATATATATATATATATATATATATATCTATATCTATATTGATATATCTATATAGATATCTAGATCTATACATATAGATCTATATATATTTTTAATAGCTGTGTGGTTTCCCTGTGGGGGTGATCATGGCCCCCAGGGAAACCATAGAGCTATTAAAATTAATTCCCCCACAGAGGGTCAGCCCTGCTCACGGGCATTGCTTTGAAGACTCAAGCTACAAGAGAACTGGAGGTGAATGTATATACCCTGAGGGGTGGCCCATTTTCAGAGGGGGCCAACCCCCCCCCCCCAAGTGGAATCCCTGGTGTCTGGTGGAGTTTTCTGGCCCTGGATCGCAGCACAGCTGTGATCCAGGGCCAGGAAACCATTTCAGGAAGGCCTCTTTGAAAGGGGAGAAGAAAGCGGCCTTACCTGTTGCTTCCTGCTCCGGTGGGGAAAACAAAGTGTGACATCAGCGCGCCGCACAGAGGGGTAGGTGACGGGGTGGGGGGAGACATGGAACTCTTCCTTGTCTCCCAAAAAGATATTAAATTAAAAAAATCCTCTGGTGCAACGCACTGGAGGATTTTTCAAACCTCTCCCTGGCGTTGGACAGCGGTCATGACCTGCACCAGGGAGGGTGTGTGGGCGTCAGCCCTATAGGGTTAATGCTTTTGCCCTCTCATCCCTTGATGAATTTGTACCAAACCTGGGGGAAACTGCATTCAGATCTTATCCCATGACTTATCCAAATTTTTTGCAATTTTGTAGAACGTATGAGAATGTTTCAAAACATATAAATATGTCACTTTTTTAAAATAACAAAGATTTTCTTCATAGTTTTTATTTTGCATGAACATCTCCTATACCACTGAATAAAGTCGATAAGGTGTTCGTGGCATGAAGCCCTTCCAGCGTTCAGTGAATTTTCTTGGTTTGGTGACTTTTTGGCCAGTCATTTCAGAGAAATGTGTGTTTAATGCGCATGCCCCCGAATGGTATACATCCATAACATACAAACATAATCTGACACCAAGACTATGCAGCTTGGCACCTCGGGCCGTCTAATAACAAATACAGTAAAACACTTTGTAAAACCAACTTTGCAGTCTCTGCATGTGATGAAGCCAGGTGGTGGGAAAGACAAGGCCCCTAGCTTTCGTAACTGGTGCTTGAATATTGATAGCCAAGAGTGCGCGATACAACAGCAGAGAATGTCAAAGAAAATTCTCCAAGATGTGGGATGCATGGTGCAAGTTCCGTGTGTTATATTGATACAAAGTTTCTGCTCATATGCCTTTGTATGTTACTCTCAAATGCAGAACTTATTACCTATGATTACTTATGTATTTCTGTGCACAACATTTCTCTCTCTGGTTACCCTATTATAAATCACTAAAAGATTTTTATAAAATTGATATGACATCAGTGGTAGGTGCAACTGATTCCCTTCTCTGCATGTTGGGAACAAATGTCAATCCGAACTCCTGTTGAAAACAAAAAAAAGGGGGGGTGGAGAGCGGGGAGAGAAGGGGGAGGAAGGGAGAAGGGGGAGGAAACAGGGGAGGGGAAGGGAGGGAAGGCACGACACCCTCGGAAAACAAGACACTATTGGCCCCCAGTAGATTCAACACAGCACCTACAACTCAGGGGCATCCCGAGGCCTCCCACTTCCCACATATCTTATAGTATTTATTTGGGCAACCCCTGGCTTCGTATACAAGTTTTTCGCGCCGGGCACACCAGTCCATTCCTTGTCTCCATCTGGCCAGTGTTGGTGCCTCAGCAGATTTCCAGATCGCCATTATATCTCTTTTAGCCACTAGGCATGCCATTCCCAGGAAGGTCCGATCCGCCCTCCTAAGTCCCATCTCCTCCATGGCCCCCAATAAAAGCGGCACCGGAGCCATTTCGATCTCACTTCCTAGGATCTCCGAGACCTCCCTCACCACCGCCCTCCAGTAAGTTGTTATGGATAGACAGGACCACACCATGTGGAAGAAGTCAGCGTCCGGGCCCGAGCAGCGAGGACAGTCAGCTCAGGGTCGGAGGCCCACTTTGTGCAATCTAACAGGCGTGAGGTAGGCTGCATGAAGAAAGTAGGACTGCAGTAGTCTGAATCAGGATGCCATGGTAAGGGTCCGCTGGGCCATAAGCGCCTCTCTCCACTCCCCCTGCTCCACGCGGCCCACCCAGCCCTCCCATTTCTGGCAGGGTCCATCAAGGGGATGGGCCGTGTTGGCTATTAGAGAGTGGTATATCTGTGAGACCCCCCTTTGCCAAGGTTTCCCATCAGCACCTTCGCCTCCATGGGACTGTATTCAGGTATAGCTTCACCCCTTTGGACCTGTACTTATAGTGAGTTGCAGATATCTGTGAAATTAAGTTTTGTTCAGAGAGTCACTGAAGCTCCTGAAAGAACCGCATCCGCGACCCTCCCCAAACGTCTTCAAACAGGGAAATACCAATGACATCCCAACTCTGAAATCCCTCTAGTGCCGACGTCTCTGTCAGCAATCTGCCCCGCTTCAGTGGGGTTTGCTGAGTGAGACGGTTCCACCAACCTAATACCTTTTGGGCCCCACGCCATCCCAACAAGACCACCCTGGTTACCTCAGGCATTGTACGGGGAATTAGACACCCATATAACATATCGAGGATTTGATGGTAGCCCAGCGTTTGGAGTTCCAGCCGGTAAGCTGGATCTGACCAACCTCCTCCCACCAATCATTGATCACCAGTAGGTGCATGGCGAGGTAATAATAGTATATATTGGACATTCCCAGGCCTCCGTCATAGACGTCTCTCTGGCAGGTGGTGAGGGCCAGCCTTGAGCGGGCACTGCCCCAAAGAAAGTGGCTTGCCACCGTGTCTATCTCTTTGAACCATATCCGAGGAATTGGGAAATTTTGCAATAAATAAAGGAGCCTGGGGAGGATCATCATCTTGTAGGGTGCTATTCTACCAAGCAAGTTGAGGGGTGGGGTCTGCCAACGCTGGAGGTCGTCCTTAATTCGCCGGGATAACGGAGCGACATTCAGCGCCCAGGCCAGTTCCGGTATTAAGGACACTTGCACTCCCAGGTACTTAAAACTGTTGTGTCTAATCGGAATCTGTTGCTGCCACTCAATGCATTCTCACGAGGGATGTAGGTGGGCCAGCAGGGATTTGTTGGGGTTCATTGTTAAGCCCAAGGCCTCTGAAAAGAGGCTCAGGATTTGCAGGATTCGGGGACCACTCCTGGTGGGGTTTGATAGATATATGAGCACATAATCCGCGTACAGAGCCACGTGGTCTTCAGGTCCGGCGGGCCAAGCCCACCACTCAACCAGGGGGTCTTCTCTCAGTAGCTTCGCCAAAGGCTCTATCGCGAGAGCAAAGAGCAGTGGGGACAGCGGACATCCCGGCGAATGGGGAATTGGTCTGAAATCACCCCGTTTACCAAGACTCTGGCGGTTGGATTAGAATAAAGGAGCTTCACAAGGCCACGGAACTTGGGTCCAAACCCATTGCTTTGCAGGACTCGTTCCAGGTAGGACCAATCCACAGTATCAAAGGCCTTCTCGAAGTCCAGCAAGAGGAGGCCCAAAGGGGACTGGGCCAAGTCCCCCCAGTGGGCCAGTGCTACATGTAGGCGTCTTATGCAGTGCCTTGTACTGTGGGCATGAATCCGCACTGGTCGGGGGGGGAGCACCTGTTTCAGCCTGGTGGCGAGAATTGTAGAGAGCACTTTGATTTCAGTGTTTAGAAGTGAGATGGGACGGTACGCCGAGCAGTGCCGCGACAGAGGTTGCGTCTTCGGGATCACCACTATTGTGGCTTGATCAATCGCAGAAGGGAAGTAGCCGGTTGTTTGGGCTTCCTTGTACATGCTTAACAAGTGGGGGCCTAGGATGTCTCCGCATCTGCCATATAATTCCGCCGGGAACCCGTCCGGCCAGGCGTTTTACCTGATGCCAGTTTGGCTATCGCATCTTTGATCTCTTTGAGGGTTAAGGCCTCGTCTAGGTTCTCCCTGGTTGCACATGAGATTCCAGGGAGAGTAATGTCTTCTAGGAGAGGGGACTCCTGCTCGGCTCTTGGCCGGGGGCTTTCTGTGTAAAGACGGGCGTAATAGGGGGCAAAGCACTTCGCGATGTCACCCGGTGACGTAGCAGAGTTCCCGAATCATCAGCTATTTCAGCGATAATTCTGTTGGCCAGCAGACGAGTGGCCAGCCAGTGCAGGAGCTTCCCATTCTTATCCCCCCAGCCGTAGACCCGGGCCGCTGAAGCTCGCCTGAGATGTTTCGCCATCTCTAGCAGTAAGTGTCTAATCTCCTCTCTAATCATGGTGAGCTGTCTCTGGGTAGCGGCCGAAGAGGAGGCCGCGTGGCGGCGTTCAAGTCGCAGAGCCTTAGCTTCAAGTTCTGACACCCACGAGTTACGTGCACGTTCGCGTCTCAGGATGACACCTATGCCTTCTGCCTTTTTGATTGTTCTGTTTAAAGCTGCCCCCATTAGGCGCCTGTGAGAACAAAGTGAGAGAGGAGGAGAAACAGTGTTTGCTGATTGCTGCCATCCTCAGCCTTACCCCCACCTGACGACTTGAGGACCGGCCCTGCAGGACAATGAGGAAGAAGTAAAGAGGGAGCAGAGTCCCACTCAGCCTGACGCCTGTAGGCTAGAAAGGAGACTCTGTAAAATGCAGTATTTGCAGATGATCACACCATTTGGTGAAACGGGGAAGGCGAGATTGAGGCCAGATTTTACCTTTTTACACTACACACTGCTACTCTCTGAGCCGCTCCGACTCTCACCGACCACGCACGCAACCTAGGATTCATCTTGGATTCCTCATTATCCATGACCCAGCAAGTCAATGCCATCTCCTCCTCCTGCTTCAACCCCCACCGCATGTTCCGAAATATCTACAAATGTATCCCCACCGAGCCCAGAAGAACAGTCACCCAAGCCCTCGTAAGCAGTAAACTGGACTACGGCAATGCCCTCTACGCAGGAACCACGGGCAAACTCCAGAAGAGGCTCCAACGCATCCAGAACGCCTCTGCATTCCTCATCCGGGACATCTTCCGCCACTGCCACATCACAGGCCATTTGAGAGACCTGCAGTGGCTCCCAGTCAACAAGAGAATCACCTTCAAGCTCCTCACCCACAAAGCACTGCACAACACCGGACCAGAATACCTCAACAGACGGCTCTCCTTCTACACCCAGTCCTGGCATCTCTGCTCCGCCAACCACGCCCTTGCAACCGTCCCACACATCCGCAGAACTACAACCGGCGGCAGATCATTTTCGCACCTCGCCGCCAAGACGTGGAACACTCTTCCCACTCACTTGCGTCAGACCAAAGACCTCCTTACCTTCAGGAAACTTCTCAAGACCTGGCTGTTCGAGCAGTAGCAGCACCTCCCCCCCCCCCACCTCAGCGCCTTGAGACCCTCACAGGTGAGTAGTGCGCTTTTCAAATTCCTGATTGATGTATTGAATTAAGCTAACATTTACGCTTAATGTTTTTTTATCGACTTAATGAAGGGATAGATTACAACTTGGGTAACAGGGAGAAGTCATGTTCAATTTTGGGCAGTTTTGCCTAGCGGTATTATCTATGTTGTTATCATTACCATATTGAAGTATATTATCTTTTCTGTTTTTAACATTCTTGTTTCACTTGTAATATTTTTTTTTTATTAATTTTCAAGTTTCATGAGTACAGACAGAAACAATTCGCAAATAAAGAATAACAGTTACATGTGAATACATTGGTAATAGGTCCACTGGAATTATGAGGCCGGAGAGGGCTTAATTATGTGAAACGGTTGACTAAATTATGTGGCAAACAGAAGCAAATTCTGCAGCATGTGATAGTATTTTATTATTTTGTCATTTTTGCACTTGTTACCACTCTGGCCTTAGGCTACACCTCATTAGTACCAGTTTAACACCTACATATACCAACAAGTAAAAGAAAGGTTATCAGTCAACTTTTCCAAAGGGACCTTTCATTGTGCAGCAACTTGCGTCACTGTGTTTTAGTAACTTTTAAACCGGTTTTGAATTATAATTTTTTTTTTGCATAAATCTGCAGATTATTCAGCAGATGATGGATTTTGTGGCAAATGCGGCAAATCCATAATTATGTGAAAAACACTGCAGCGCACCCACGCATAATTCCAGTGGCTTGGTTGATAGCCAAACAAGGCATCAGCAATACATTGTTCGTATCATTGCATTAGCATAAATCTGCACACATTTCACAATTTTACAGGAAAATACAGTGAGTGCAAATCATGCCTATAAAAGCGTGTGCAAAAGGCCCTAAATAGCAAGGTACAGTTTGACTATTGCAGTGGTTAGATGGCATATTGTACATTCTAGTCTGTCAAATATCCGAGTAATGGCAGAATTTTATGGGCATAGGATCCTTACTCTAATAAGTGGGTTAGGCTAGAGGAGGTTGATGGCTCTACATCGTCGTCTTCAGCAGTGTGGAATACAAAGATACATAGCAGTCCTCGAATATTTTTCGGGATCAAAGAAGGGAGTGGTAGTTCTGCATATATTTTAATCTCTGTTAAAGAGGGCAGGGTATCTCAGCCAGTCTTCTGACGTATCGTAAATGATTCACAGTGAATATTCCATTTCACACAGCGCCCCTCCAAGTGAGGAAGGGGTGGCGGACGGTGCACAGGTCCGGGAGATGGGGGTATGGACGTTCAGTGTGCGGTTTCACCCAGCCTTGCATGAGGTTATAACATTCAGTACACAGTTCTTAATATAAGGGGTAAACTACCCCCTGCCATACATTATAACGAGTTTCATAACCATGTAGAGGAACGAGGCCAAAGGCTGAGTTCCTTAGTCTAAAGCCTACCAGACCGTGCAGCTGTCTGGTTTGCTAAAGACATTTTGGGGACATTTGGAAAGCTTACCTGATAATGCATTCCGCCAATTGCTTACCATTGGCTTTGTGGTTTGTAACTCACATTTGCTTTGTTTCTATTTGCAAGCTGTATTTGTTTTAGACTGTCCAGTTTAAGTTTGTCCCTCCCTTAGAGCATATCTTGTTTGCTGTATCCTTCCACCAGTGTTCGATTTCTGTAAACAGGCTTTTAAATCTTGTTCTTATTTTGTCACATTTGCTGTGCATTCAAAGACCAAGGTCAAATGACAGGCTCTGTCTTCCCATGGAGTTTGGTGTTTCTCTGACTTTCTCTGGCTTCAAAGTGAAAGGACTTATATGATAATCATCCTGGCCACAGAAAGTGTGCTGGAGGAAGGCTGGAGAATGCATTTTTTTACTACCACACAACAAAATTTAAATGTCTGTAAATGAAATGTGCAGATATTTAAGAATATGTGTGGTGGAAACAAATATTATAATATGATCAAAACAAATCAGTACAATAAGTAATGACATTTCCACACATTAACATTTATGCGCTATGTACTTTTAGCAGTAAAACTGTATGCCTGTGCAAATGTAATGGTCATTTCAATTGAAGATGTGTTGTCTGTAATGGCTGCATACTCCACTCTATGCCACTCCAATCCGCTATACACCACTCCATGCCACTGCACTCTACCCTGCACCACTCCACTCTGCGCCACTTCACTCTAATCTGAAACAATTTACTCTCTGCACTCTACAACCCTCTACTTTGCAACACTGCACACTATGCCACTCTATTCTACTCTGCATCACTCTACGCAACTGCTCTACATCAATGCATTCTATGCCACTCCACTCTGCACCACTGCCCTTTATGACACTCTACCCTGCCACTGAACTTTATGCCAATCTAATCTGCACCACTGCACTCTACTCTTCACTGCTCAACTCTAAGACAATCTACTGCACTCTGCACCAGTACACTCTATGCTACTACACTCTACTCTGCATTGCTGCATTCTTCCCCATTGTACTATACGCCACTCTACTCTACCGTGCACCACTTCACTCCACCAGGCACCACATCACTCTACAACACAGCACTCTGTACCACTGAATTATATGCAGTGTCACTCCACTCTGTGCCCCTCTACTCTTCACCACTCCTACCCACTGCATTCTACTCTAAACAAGTGCACTCTGCACCAATGCACTCTACACCACTTTACTCAAAACGAATGCACTCTACATCACTGCACTCTATGCCAACTACTGTACTCTTCACCACTTCACTCTAGACCACTCTACTTCACTCTATGGCATTACACTCCTTGATACTACACTCTGACACTCTACTCAATGTAACTGTTCTCCACTCTGTGCCACTGTATGACACTTTACTCCACTCTGACTCTCTTCGCAACTCTCTCTAAGCCACTTAATGCAACTTTACTCCACTCTATTCTATGACCCTCTTCTCCACTATATACCACTTCAATATATAATACTTTACTCCTCTCCACTCTACAATACTTTATTCCACTCCACTATACGACAATGTAATACGCTCAATGACACTCAACTCTCTCTACCCCACTCCATGTTACTTTACTCTACTCAACTCCACTCTTCATTATGCCTCTCCTCTCTACAACACTCTGCCACGCTACTCCACTCCTTGACACTACTTCGCTCTACAACACTCTACTCACTCTGTGACACTCTACACCACACCAATCAATGACACTCCATGGCGCACCATTCTCCTTTACGTCATTAACTTTTAGTCATGTTGAACAGTAGCCACACTAGTATGCATATGGCTAAAACACATTAACAAAGCCAATAGCTCTTGCATAGGTGAGACCTATTGGTTTGCCAATGCCTGTTTATAAGGTATGGAACTCTAAGATGACATGCAATATCCTTATCATGAACGCCATGGGGGTAATTTATTCCATGTAATACATGGTCACACCATCAACTTTCCCACAAATCACTTAAAACCTTAGTTCATAGCTGCTGTCATTGTAAGCTACTAAAATACAGCAGAAGAAAGAAAAGCAACATTCCATGTGTTGCTTTAAACAGCTGCATTAATTATGCTCTGTGGCCTGACCTGCCTTTCAGCTTGGCTGCTGGCTCTGGCAGAAGGGATTTTGACATCAGAACTCAACTGTAAAAACATAATAGTCGAGTTGTGATGTCTTTTCATTATAATTGGTGACTTGATGCATCACAATTAGCTGATTATAAAGACTTTACTGACTGCTGTTTATAAAGGGATTACAGAATCCCATGTATTACATAGCTTGTAATAACAAGAGCTTCTTTAGTGTGAATTCTCTCAGTTTTGACTGATGTGGAGCTGAGATACTCAAGACCACAAGGAGGAGGAGAAGTGTTATTAGAAGTACCTTATCAGAGCACAGTTTACAATTGTTGTACCTGATTCCTTTTGATATCTCCAGTGTGGTTTAAGTTTGCGTGAGGCAAGGGGCATGATTGGTGCTGGGCACAAAGGGTTTGTTCTCCCTTTTTTCCCTCCTACCTTTATTTGCTTGGTGCATGATGATGCAAGGCTAATCAACCTGTTTTTTTCACATTTGATCGAATTACTTTGTGAATGTAAATAACAATAAAATATATTTTAAACTGTGACAAAATGCCTTCCTGTCTCCCTATTTCAAGTCCAAACGACAGGATTGTGTACATTTATAGAAGCTTGCAGTTCGCAAACAATGGACGATTTGTGTAGGATCAATAGGAAAGTCCCGAAGGCTGTCCCTGTCCCCCGAGAAATGTTTTGTCTCCTACCCCATTTTGGCACATGCTCTTTATTGGGTGCCAAGTGGTGTGCGCAGCCATGGCTGCAACAGTGGTTTGATTCAGAATTGGTCAGAAAAGTTACCTTCTTAGAGTTGTTCCCTATAGTGGTGGCCTTGCATTGTGGTAAAATCAGTTCCGTAATCAGTCAGTAATGTTGTGGTCAGATAGCATGTCAGTAGTGTAGTCCATTAACTCTCAACACGCAAAATGTAGGAAGGTGTTGGGGCTGCTTAAGGAATTTTGTTTAAAGCTAAACATGTCCCTGGTATTCAGAATAACGCAGCCAATGCATTGTCTCGTTTCAAGTTGCAGGATTTTCGACCTCTTTCTCTAGAGGTGGAAGCAGTGGCCACTCCTTTCCCTGCATCTCTATGGAGTCTTGGTGCCCAGCCTTACCACAGTTAGTCACTGCCAGTCTTGCGCCCAAAACGAGGAGGGCCTATTAGAGGGCCTTTCATACCTATCTGGCATGCACTGCAGGACATGCACAGGCGCAGTGTTTCTCCTGGGGCAATCGGTTGCAGTGTATCGAGCAGATGCGGGTGCAGGGCTGGTTGGCCGCCATCCCCAGGCAGCACATTTATGGTGTGGCCTTCTTTGCCAAACTTATGGGGACATCTGACCGTTCACACTCCTTCTTAGTCAAGAAGGATCTCTCTGGTTGGGAAAGATTGGAAGGGGCCTCTGTTGACAGGAGGTGCCCTATAGACATTTCCAAACTGGGCAGCATACTGGGGGCCCTTCTGACGGTCTGCAGGACACCGTATGAAGCAGCAATGTTTTTAGCTGCCTTCTCCCTTGCCTTCTATGGGTCATATTGGGTATCGGAGCTAGTGGCCGGATCGAAACTGGACATTCCCGGGGGTTTGTTACTATATCACTTGTCCTGGTGTGGGGGTGACGCAATCATCACCCTTCCTCGCTCAAAAACTGACAAAATGGGAAAGGGGGAACAGGTGATCCTGAGAAGGGCACCAGGGGCTGCCCAGTAACCATTGTTGAGTCCTTCCTATGTATTTAGCCATGTACATTGTCCACTTTGTTGTTGGTGCATTGCTCGGGTCTGCCTCTCACAAGACATCAGTTCACTTACGTCATGTGTGCTGCGTTGCAGATGGTTGGGGTGGATCCCACATGTTATGGATCCCATTCATTTAGGATAGGTGTAGCAAAGTTGGTGGTTGGGGCTCGTCTTGATGAAGAAATGGTTAAGTAGATCGGGAGGTGGCGGTCTAACTGCCACAATGGATTTGGTTTAAAGACAGCCTGGTCGCCACAGACAGCCTGCTAACATTTCTTTCTTTCCTTCCCTTGTTCTGTGTATTTAGGGCACATGGCTACAGCCAGTGTGTGGATTCTTGGTCATTCTTTTGTTTGGCGGGCCGCCGCAGCATTTAGGTAGAGCCTTTTCCTATGCCAAGCAGCTGGGACTGGACTGAGATTCCTTTGGGTCGGCAAAGGGGGTCTTTGGTTGGATGGACTGTGTCAGCTAGTGGAGAAGATGGATGTCAGGAGGCTACAGCCACTGGCACTCATCATTCTTCACATAGGTGGTAACAACCTCACATTGATCGTGAGGCAAGGTGTTTTCAAGAAGTTCTTGGATGAGATCTCATTGGTAGCTAGGAGATTTCCGGAGCCTGTCATTGCTTGGTCTCATATTATCCCACGTAGGGTGTGGGGTATAGGTTTGCCTTCCAAGGGTATGAATGAGTCAGTAAGGCACCTCAATAGTAGGTTGAGGAGGCTTCTCAACACAGCCAATTTGAAGACAATTCCCCATGGCTGGCTTAAGGGGGAGGCCTTTTTTCACAAAGATGGAGTTCACCTTTCCCCTCAGGGCAATGAACTGTTCATTGAAACCTTGTTGGCCTTTGCAGTGCACATTTTGTCCAAGTACCAGGTCAGTCCAGTAGTGGGGGAGATGCGGTCTGTCAGTTAACCAACCGAGTCTGTGGAGGTGAAGGTGTTGGGTTTGGCCACATATCTGGTAGGCACCTGGCAGCGGCAGACAAGAAGGCAGGCGAATTCCTGAGACATTGGGTTTTCAACTACAGGCAGAAATACTACGGATTTTAAGGCAGAACCCAGGATGCCCACTACAGTGATTGTCCTTTTATCTACGGGTACTTTAGGGCACTGTCCTGACATAATAGAGAGTGGGATCTTGCGCTAGGGGACCAGGATCAGGCCCGGTTGCCCTGGCCCATATCCCAAAGGGTGCCAGGGGGTTGATCTGGCATGGCTGCTTTCGGACTCAGCTGGCTTGATGGCCTTTGAGTCCTCTCTCTGTGAGGGGGCTGGGGGAGTTTGCCTTGTTCAATGTCCATATAAATTGATGGGAGAGCTCAGTGGCTAGCACTCGGCTAGCACTAGTCTTTCGGTGCTCTATGGACCAGGGGTGGCCAAACTTGACCTAGAATCTGCTGTTAGTTGATTTATGTTAGTTGACTTTTGTCTAGTCTAGTTTTATGAAAACATTTACTTTGTAATTTTCTCACTGATGATTGATTCAAGAGTGTGGTATACTACTATGTCACTATTTGCAATAAATACGGCCTGAGAATTGTTTCTCAAATGCAAATCTATCTGTCGCAGGTCAATTTATGTCAGAGCCTTTCTTCAGGGTTGAGGGAGGGGGGACGGGAGTGGGTGACACTGACATGGGTAAAGTATCCCAGATTTCATGCTCTAGGAACCGGGGCCTAGGCCCGGTCCCCAGCCTGTAAATAATGAACATAAAGGATGTATTTGACTGTCCACTAGATGGGGCTCTGAAACCTTTAGTGCAGCCTCTTCGTGTGACACATGTACTGCTGCAATGTAACTAGGGCTTTTCCTTTTACATATTGGTGCATTTGAACTGTCATGTTTTTCTTGAAATTGATTCTTAGTTTAGAACCCGTGTTTGGTTATAATACTTATGGACGTTAACCCCCGGTTCCAACTATCGCATTAGACAGAGAATCATAAAGTTAAGTAATTTATTGACATTTATGTATCCCCGAATGTGGAACCATCTCCTATGTTATGATGTTTTTATAGCCTCGAGGGCATTGTCAGAATCAGTAGTGTGAACTGTGCGAACACTAAAATGTTAGCTGACGTGCGGGTATAATAAAATGAAATGATAGTGACAGGGGTTTTGATATCTGAAATTAGGAGCTGAATAGAGTGAAAATAACAGGGATGGTTGAGAGTTTTGTTGAATGATGCGTTCGAGTGTTAAAGATCCATTAATGCTGACAACAGCCATGGGTGCTCATTATTATAATGTAATAGGAGGTAACAGGTGGATTGGGAAACTTTAAACTTTCAGAACTTTCCACAGGTTCCAACGTTGTCAAATGTCTTCTTCGCAGTGGAAATGTTGTGCAAAGAGTAATCTTGCCTATTTGCAATTTCCAGACACACTTGGACTGCATGGGATACTCACGCATGAGGCAGTGCTGATTTATCTTACTTAAGGTTACCAGACTGGTACTGCGTTTCAGTCCGCATGTTTCCTTTTAGAAATCTTTGTTTTGAGCTGTGTTTGTTCAACCGGTTCACTTGCAATGAACCAAGATTAAAACTCCCGGAATGCGCCATTTTAACGAAGATCTCAGGATAAGAAAATGGTGTCCCTGACGGCATGGCGTCATCTGGTTACTTTATTCGTACCTGCCGTTCGACAACTAGGTGGTTGACAACAATGCTCATGTTCCTCATGCCTTTGCTTAAGTAGCCAATTGATTTGCTTAGCATTCTGGGAATTGCAGTGGTATTTATTCCATTAGAACATCTTGACCACAAGTTCTAGAATGCCAAAAAGCAGGCTTAGATGGGCTACTCATGCCTGGGAGTTCTGAAGCAACCCTATGAGTTTTTTTATGTAACAAATGACACTTTCCATTCTAAGTCTTGATTTTCCTCTTTTCCCTGTATAAGTTTTTCTTTAAAAGTACTGGCGGGAAAAGTGTGTCTGACTAAATAGCCAATTCGGGCAAAGGGACGCGCGAGCTATCTACCTCGAGAGCGATGCGTGCTTTTGCGGCAATGATTTGACAGACTTGCCGTCGTTTAAGTTTTCAAAATAGTAAGTGTCTACAAAATCAGATTTAAAAAAAACTTATGTCGCATCTTCAGCTCAGATGTGAAATGAACGAGTAGGTCAAATCTCTTCTTCCAATACAGAAGGTGGCGCGAGCCTTTAATAAGAACCGGTTTCAAGTGGCCATGCAGGAAAGCTGTCTGTGAACGCCGACGAGGCCCAGTCGCTACCTGCGTGTTTTTAGAAAGTTGCCCTGAAGACAGTCGACATCTCTAGCTGCTTGGGTAAGTGGCTATAAATTATTGTTATGACACACCCCCTCGGTGTGAGGTGGAGACAAACGCTGCACCCTCCTGTGCCTGAAATTGTGCAAGTTTCTAATTAGCGTTTAATTTGTTTGGCCAGTTAATGAGGCCTGTAAACCCTATTCACTGCATCCGAAGTCTCCTCATTGACTGATTGAGCTGAAAACCTCACAGCCCCCCTCCGATCCTTAGTCTTTCGCTCACAATTACGGACCACCATGCTGCCAAGCACAGCTGGCCATCAATTGAATTGTGATGACCATTCAGCCTTTATAAACCAGCCTTTAGGCAGAAGCCCCACCCTCTGCAGATGCCAAAAGGCGACCAGGGCTACAGCTGGTAGGTATGACCTGCAGAGAGCCAGCCTACTCACACTTTTTGTGGATTTTTCTGCGGCGAATCCGTTTTGCGTGCAAGTTATAATTATATTTCTACTATATTTGCGCACGCCCAACCATACGCTGAGTTGACCTTCGACGCACAGTTACCCTTTTTTAAATCAAAACACAACCAAAGGCGGGTCTAGTGCCTCTAAACAATAAGGTAGTCATCCGCAAGGGGCGAGCTAATTCAAAATACCCGCTCGCTGCTCTGTGGATGTGTTTCTATTGATCTAATGGGTTAAACTAATTTTACCAGCCAGGGCTGGCTACATATTATGCCTATAGCTCAGCCACCATGGCCAATGCCCAGGATACCTAGTTAAGAAGACTTAAGCATGTAAGACACTGAATGCAAGGGTAATGCCCTGGTTTTTAAAGTCATGAATGACATCATTTGACCGCCGTTGAATGAGAGTCTGCCCCTGTATAGAACGAGTACTGCTTCCATACTAAAGCTCAGGGCATAATTACAGATCATTAGGTTAACGGCCACTTAGCGGCTCTATTGTTGACAACACTGTGCTTTAGTTTCTAGAATACATACGAATGCTCCGGGATTCTACACACAATAAATAGTTTGCACACCATTACAGCTACTGGTCAATTGTGGCAGAGCAAAGAAAGAAGGCTGGCACAGAGACCATCACCAGGGAAAGAACTTGAAAACATCACAGAATGTCGCCCTTTGAAACCAGAAGGAGACTGGCCTAAAACGGCGTCCAAACTTGTATGATTTCTAGTGGGTCAGGAACTGTCAACTATTAGCACTAGCTAGGCTCGAGGTGGCTACCCGTCAAATTATAGCTGGGAGGCTGCCGTGCTCTGCATTGTATGCAGCCCGTCCCTTTATCATGTCCTGTTTGTTCATGTGAAGAACCGATTAAACTCTCTGGGTGCAGCCTGTGGGAGGCAGCCGCCCCCTCCCCCACTCCTCCCTCCCTGTTCAGTGGAACGTGCAAAGAGGCCTGTTTCTCCTGAACGTCTTTCTCTGGCCCGCTTGTGTGTATGTATGGGGGTGAAAACACCTGTAATCATGGCGCTAATGTCTATAGTATACATTTTAGGGAGACACGCGTGCTTCCACGTCACATGTACTCGCACTGGTAGTGAACTGTACTTCACCGAAGGAGGCCTCGAATTTTTGGACCATGCTGTCCGGTTTCCCTTTTCTGTTCTTAAATATTTACTTATTTCCCCAGATACATTTTAAGTTCCCACAACACTGTGCGACATGTTTTAATAGCTGGTAAGAAAACTCGCAACGACGTTAATGGTCAGCATACGTGTATTAAAAAACACATGCGACAAAGCGGTCATATAACGTAACCATTCCTGACACTTGCTCTAGGCCAGAGGTCTTCAAACTGGGGGGCGGGTCCCCCTAGGGGGGGGGCTCAAGTGTTTTCAGGGGGGGCGCCAGACTCTGGCCAAAAGCAGCATTATACAGATAACAGGCATTTGCTTTAAGCAGAAGCATGTTATTGCATTTTTAAAAAGGTAACATTGCTTAACTGCAATGTTTAAATAGGTCTAGATTTTTGCAATAGGTCACACCCACACAGCCTTGAGCTGGGATTCTGAAACCATTCCTAAAACCCTCATACAATGATTGTGCTACCGCTGTGTGCTGTAAACATTCAGCAATGTCATCATTGCCTGCCAGTTAACCATGGAGTGGGCTTTGACCAGTGGGGGGTCTTTATTCTTGCTTTTTGGGACCCCATCCTTTGAATATTTTATACCATTGGACTCTGGATGTGAGGGTAGGCCACAGAAAGAACAGCATCTTTTGTTAAATTCCCCAAATTACCCTGTAGTATTGTATTGTATTAGTGTTGTATTTAGTATTGTACATAGCTTCAAATAATATTGTAGGCAGTATTGTTTTGTATTATTTTAGTGTTGGGTTGTATTTCACATTCTTTGGAGTTATGGTATTATGTAAAGTATATTGGTAGTATATGGTATCTTCCATCTCCTCCTGTGGCATTTAGACTCTTCCTCAGCTGTGACAGGATTCTGAGCTTGACTGTTGGAGGTGCTGATGCCTGGGATGAGGTTGGAATTCCTTTTAACTTATGAAGATATCTTGGAATTAAATACTGAAGATAACTCTTTTGTGTGGACCTATTTCATCTTCAACTACGTTAGTACACTTTGGCGACGATCCTGGCGAAGAAACCCTGCTTCCTAAGGAACTCTAACTTGCTCCTGGCTATAAGATTGTGGTTTGCACCTTCCTGTTAATCTTTTTAATCTGAGGTACTGTTACTTTTACTTACTCTTTTCTCACCCCTCACCCCTCTTTGCTCTAGTTCTGTGATTTTGTAGGGATTTTCCCATATATATATATATATATATATATATATATATATATATTTTTCTTCTCTAACCTTTTTCTCTGTCTGTTTAATAATTTCCATTTATCTTCATGTTTTTGTTTAATAATATATTTATCAACTTTAACTGTGTGGTCCCTTTCGTTTTATTCCACTCTACTTATTTATTTATTACTGTAAAGCGCCTTGGTTTTGTTCTAACGTTGCCAGCTCTGTGTTTATTTAAAAATAAACATGGACTCGCATGCCATTCTCGTTCCGAGGCACGCGGCTCGCTGCACGCGATATCCAAGCAACGAGAATATCTAGTTCGCATGCTTGTATCAGCATTCGCACGCTGTCTAACACGCTCTGACGCGTGTTCCAGGTATTAGTCTGTATTCAGACTGTTAGCTTGGACGCGTGTGCTGAAACAATAATAACTCCTCGCACGCTGTCTAACACGCGCTGATGCGTGTTCCTACTTTCAGTCTGTACCCAGACTGTTAGCTTGGACGTGTGTGCTGACATACATTTTATTATATATAAAGTATTGTTTGTCACAGAAACATAACATTACGGCTATTTGCAAGATGGTTGTGCAGTCAATTTTTTAAAATATATTTAGTAATATATAATTACTAATTTAGTAATTATCACAATTAATATAAACATTTACATATTAACAACAATAAGTAAAAATTATATCTTTTAGTATAATTTTTGTTTGTGCCAGTTATTTTTTCTCTCTTGTCACGCAGTGTGTTTTAGTATAATTTTTGTTTGTGCCAGTTACTTTTTCTCTTTTGCCACGCAGTGTGTTACATCTTCTCCTTTCTTTTATTCTTTATCTCTTCTCTATATTTCTCTGGAACATGCAAAACATCTTGCCTCCTCCTTTTTTCTTATCTGCTCCTGGTGAACCCACAATTCCTTGGTCAAAATGGAAAAAAGTTTTTCTTACATATTAGGACCCGGAGGCCTCCATGTGACCCCCACTCCCCCCTCCGAAATACACAATTTGACAACTAATAAACGTTGGAAGATTTTATTCAAACTTCAAGCATCTCATAACTTTTCAAGCATATCAAATTTTACATCTATACGTCATGAGCATTATTGTGACCATAAATCAAATTCTGACAGGATCCCTTCCTGTCCTGAACCACCATTGGACCACACAGGTGACCCATCTATCACCTGTATCCCTAGGAGGGGCGGTTACCCTGCCTACAACACTGTACCTTGTCCTCATGCTTCGGGTTCCGCCCCCTCCTCCAAACACCAATCAGACTCGGGGTGTAATGGGGCGGCCAAGGGCTGGAGCCCCATGTTCCCCCCAGCGATCTGAGCTCCCTTACCCCTTGATCTGGTGTGTACATCCGTTGGTTGGCTCAGAACTTCAGGATCCCATCCCAGGTGTCCTCCCGGGGGCCCCACCTTGGGGACCCCCCTTGTTGCTTCTAGTCACATCTCAATTTCCGCATGCCTACTGCCTAATAACAAGGAGAGGGTGGGTGGGTCAATCGCGGGACCCCGCTCCCGTCCGGCCGCCGCGAAATCTAGAAGAAGGACTTGCCTTCTTGGGGGGGCTGTTAAATAGCCCCCCCACCAGTTCGCGGCGGCCAGAACCGGTCGGGGCCCAACGTGGACCCAACGTTCGTCGAGGGGAAGACTTCCGCCCCCGGGCCTCGCGAGGCCCGGGGGCGGAAGTCCGCCCGGCAAACTGCGCACCCTAGGTGCGCAACAGAGGGGAGTGCCGGGGCCACGTAGCCCCCGACTCCTAACGGGCCGCGCCCCCCCACTTTGGTGGGGGCGCTTTACCCTAGGACCCGGAGGCCTCCATGTGACCCCCACTCCCCCCTCCGAAATACACAATTTGACAACTAATAAACGTTGGAAGATTTTATTCAAACTTCAAGCATCTCATAACTTTTCAAGCATATCAAATTTTACATCTATACGTCATGAGCATTATTGTGACCATAAATCAAATTCTGACAGGATCCCTTCCTGTCCTGAACCACCATTGGACCACACAGGTGACCCATCTATCACCTGTATCCCTAGGAGGGGCGGTTACCCTGCCTACAACACTGTACCTTGTCCTCATGCTTCGGGTTCCGCCCCCTCCTCCAAACACCAATCAGACTCGGGGTGTAATGGGGCGGCCAAGGGCTGGAGCCCCATGTTCCCCCCAGCGATCTGAGCTCCCTTACCCCTTGATCTGGTGTGTACATCCGTTGGTTGGCTCAGAACTTCAGGATCCCATCCCAGGTGTCCTCCCGGGGGCCCCACCTTGGGGACCCCCCCTATTGCTTCTAGTCACATCTCAATCTCCGCCACGAGGGCGACCAGGGCCCAAAAGGTCCTTCGCCCTCCCCACCATAAAACAAACCACGCGCAAAAGCCCACATGTCGTAAATGAATTGATCGGTCCCTGCATCAGATAGGTGTACCTGGTCCTGGTGGAACATGTGTGAGCCCTTTAATAGTTTGTGGGGGATGTTCCATAGTCGCCCTGGGCCCGGGCAAAGTTTTGCCATCTCGGCGTTCAGCCGTCGTACCGAAACGTTGATAGTTCTTGACTTGATCCCTGCACCCCATTTCCGACGTGGCACCATGTGTGACCATGCAATCGCAGCATTTGGGAATACCTTTGCCAATTTAGTAATCTCTAAAAATACTGTTTCTCTTAGCGTCTTGCGGCCCAACTGCACCAAGTCGTTGCCTCCTAAGTGAATAATGACAAGATCCGGGGACTGCAGCCCCGCGGATCCCTTTGCCTCATTGACCAACTGTTGTAGCTGAGTGATGCCCGCACCGCCAATTCCACACCAGCGGAACGCCACACCTTGAACCATCGCCGGATTCGACCCACGGAGCTGTTGCACCCGGTGCGCCGCCCGACGAATAAATGAATGCCCCAGTACCCAAACTACACGTTGAGACATTGTACTGAAATGAAAAGAAAAGAGTGTGAGGCATTCATATACAAGCACAGTGCTACCTTTAGACCAATTCCGGCCTAATATACCGTTTGTAACACTCAGAAGACCACCGGCCGATGCCTTTCACTGTGGTGGCCCCCAATCCGGCACCTGCCGCTAATGTGGCTGCCCCTATTCTAAAAGAATGGGAGGAGTAACCAGATTGTTCAACGCCTAAAGACTTCAGAGCCAACTTGAAGATCATCAAGAATTGGTAACGCGATAAGCAATCCCCGTTGATGTGTAAGAACAAGGCGGACGAGCTAGCCCGCGGGCGGACCTGGAGGTAATTATTTATAAGCAGTACTGGGCATAATGATGACCCAGGTGCGGCCCTGAGTGAGATACGCGCCCCCTTCTGCAGCTGGTCCGTTTTTGATTTGCGCAAGACTATTGAAAGGAACCCAGCGCCGGACGTAATGTCGCCCCATTGTAGCCCACCCGCATGGTCGCCCTTGGCTGCGCCCACCAATTCGCTGATTCGGAAGGCCCCGTAAAAAGCCACCGCGAAAGCCGCGGAGAATAAAGCAGCCTCTGCGGGGGACGAGCATATGCCTGGAAGTGCGCCCAGTATGTTCCCGAGCAGGGGTGCGGTAATGGGGCGCCTAGAATCCGCTCGAACACGAGCCACCCTGGCCCAACCTGCTAAGGCCCTATTTATAATAAATGTATTCAAGGGTGCCTCGCGTTGTCTGATCTTTGCGAAGAAGCGTATCGCCGACAAATAAGCCTTTGCGCACGATACTGGCCGGCCTTGGGTTTTTAGATGTGAGAGGAAGGCACAAACCGCGAACTCAGTGAATGGTTCAGAGATCTGCTGTGACTGTAAGAAACGCCTGTAATTATAAAAATCATTCTCGTAAGCTTTCTTAGTACGTGGTGCTAGAGATGTTGCTACTAAGTCGGGGAGGGCGGGGCACCAATTCTCCACAGAGATTCTGGGAACTCCGACATCTTCTCCATCGCCTGGGGGTGATACCGCAGAAATTCCTGCATTAATGAGCGAGACAGAGCATCAGCAGCGTTGTTATGAACCCCTGGCACATGTTTAGCTCTGAAAGTAATGTTGTGTTGTAAGCATGATAAGATCAGGTGCTTCAACAGGCGTAGGACAAGCGGGCATGAAGCCCCTTGGCGGTTAATGACTTCTACTACTGCCATGTTGTCAGACCAAAAGATTACCACCCTGTTTTTCAATATCTCCGCCCAGATATTTACCGCTACCACGATAGGGAATAACTCCAAGAAGGCTATGTTCTTGGTCCATCCTTTGCTAACCCAATCATCGGGCCAATCCGCTCTGCACCACCGGGGGCCCAGGATTGCTCCAAAACCTACGCTACCAGCTGAATCAGTGTACAAACCCAGTGTTGGGCTGGAGATTGCCTTTTTGGGCCAAATGACCGCGCCATTGAAATTTTTTAGAAAAAACTTCCACAACCTCAGGTCTCCCCTAACTTCCGCAGATAGCCGGGTGTGGTGATGTTTTTCAACCAGCCCGGACATTGAACGTGCAATGGATCTGGAAAAGGGGCGGGCCATGGGGATGATTCTCAATGCGAAATTTAGCTGGCCTACCAGCACCTGAAGCTGGTGTAGGGTAACTCTCTCTTGCGACGACATCACATGGATGGATTCCTTGAAAGCTACCAACTTCTCCTGAGGCAAACGACACTCCCCGGCCACTGAATCGATTTCAATTCCCAGGAAAGTGATGCACGTAGTGGGACCAGCTGTCTTCTCGGGGGCCAAAGGAACCCCGAATT
This sequence comes from Pleurodeles waltl, assembly GCF_031143425.1. Classification (NCBI taxonomy): domain Eukaryota; kingdom Metazoa; phylum Chordata; class Amphibia; order Caudata; family Salamandridae; genus Pleurodeles; species Pleurodeles waltl. Next base: position 853,947,595 of record NC_090450.1, read on the forward strand.
CCTCAAACATTGCGATCAACGCCTGGAGTGCCCACCCGCATTTGTCAGACCCAGGGGGACCCAAGATTAGGAAATCATCCAAATAATGAATGACATCGCGGTGACCAGTGCGAAGTGAGAAAGCCCATTGGAGAAAGGTGCTGAATTGTTCAAAGTAGCTACATGATACACTACAACCCATGGGCATGCATTTATCATAGAAGTATTCCCCCTGGAACTGAAAGCCCAAGAGATGATAATCATCAGGGTGGACTGGAAGAAGACGGAATGCTGACTCAATGTCGGTTTTTGCTAGCAGGGCCCCTTGGCCCAATGCCCTTAACTTTTCCAATGCGTTGTCGACTGATGCATATCGGACAGAGCAAAGCTGGGGATCAATGGCATCGTTAACCGACGACCCCCGTGGGGCAGACAAATTGTGAATCAGCCTGAACTGCCCTGGTTCCCTCTTGGGCACTACTCCCAAAGGGGAGCACATAAAGGCGGATAAAGGTGGTCTTGCAAAGGGGCCCGCCAGCCTCCCCAGGGCCCGCTCCTTTGCCAGCTTCCTGGCCACCACGCCAGAGTTCTGTGACGCTGATACTAAGTTTCTACAGTGATTTACTGGTGTGACATTGGAGGCAGGAATCCTGAAACCGTAGGAAAACCCGTGAAAAAGTAACTTTGCGGCATCTAATGCAGGATAAGCCTGTAACCATGGGAGCAATGTGTTTCGTCTAATAGGAGAAGGCAGAGGGTGGTCAATTTGCTGGCTTACTTGAATCCCTGCCCCTCTCTTTAGACTTCTTGATACACTTAGTTTCCGGGTGGGAGGGGTGTCCGCAGAAGGAACAGTTATGCCTGAACTTACACGACCCTGCGGGACGTGAACACCCGTTTCGGTTGAATGCCCAGCAAGAGCCCTTCCTCTCGCTATGGGCCTGAGTCCGAAAGGGCTGCCTCCCAGCAACCTTGTTGTTAACGCATTCTAGCCAGACTTCAACCTCCGTTTGATCCCACCCGATGGATGGATCCTCCACCCTAGCCCAGCGGAAGTCCCTGTCGTATTCTAACCAAGCATACCCCCCGTAAGTGTGCTGGGCCTTCAATATTTTATTTGCATAGTATATCAAAGAGGAGGCCAACTCCGGTTTTTTCTCCAACCAGACTGACATGAATACATTAAAACCCAATAACCAATTAGTGATGCTCTCTTCCACTCGGGGTTTCCTCTCACCAAAGAATGTAGACTTGGGTTCTTTATCTTTTGGCTCAACCTCCCTCCTTTTTGCCCTTATTAATGAAAAGATATCCACAAATTCCCCTTTCCAGATCTTCTCCTTAACCTCTGCGGCAACGTGTGCTGTCAGCTTACCTGGTCTGGATAGCACCGCATCTGATGTCCCTTCCTTTGTAGAGTTATCTTGAACCGGAGCCTTGCTGGGCCCAGGCTGGACATTTTGAACTATGGGAGGTGATGCGACGACCGCGCCAGGTGTCAGGGTGACACTCTGGCTAAGCACAGATACCTGTGAGTTCGTTGTATGTGCAGCTGATAGCGCATCCACTTGCCGCTTTAGCTCATTTAGTGTGTTCTGTAAAGAATCCTCCGCCACCCACGGCGTTGTAGGAGGGGGCGAGTTAACAGGTGGTGTGCTAATACTGGCTAACAACCTGGATACTTCAAGCAATGTTTGCCTGGATGGGTCCTGTACCGGTGCAAGAAGCTCGGGAGCCTTAGAAGCCGGGGGGGGTACAGGCAGTGCCGTAGCCACTGCTGCGGGCAAGGCTATCCCCGTTAAGGGGGCGGGAGGAGCCCCTGCCTGCGCCGCGGGTGCCAAAGAGGCCAAGGATTTGCGGATATCCGCCAAGACCCCTTCTAACCCTAGTACTGGTGTAGTGCCCTGGGTCACGGGGGATGGTGCAGCAAATGGTGCTGGAGGTTCAGGTAGGTCAATATGCACCGATGGACTGGCTGCTGCAGTAGGGGCAGCTACAGTGGGTGGCAGCGAGGGAGAGACTGGAGGCTGCGCTCCGCCCCTCCTCGTGCGCTTGACTGGAGGGAAAGCTGCGCTTGGAGCTACGTGGGACCGCTTAGGGCGGCTGCTCTTAACCCCACCAGCAACATGAACGGGTGCCCCCATGACCTCGCCTGCTTCCTCTCTGCCTAATTTTTCCAGGACCAATCTCAACAACTGAGATAGCTCTGGATCATTCCCACTTCTTTTAGGGGCGCACGCCTTCCTAGGAGCCATGATTGAATGTAAGATGCGAGGATCCCCCCCTAATCTGAAAATGTCCAAAAACCTATCTATGTATATATATCCTTTTTTTTTTTTTTTTTTAAACCTGCAACAAATGAATACAGACACAGTTAACTATTATAACAAGTAGCGCAAGTAAAACAGGTCAAGAGGAAACTGTATAACCCCTAATGGCTCCCCCGTTTTAAATCAACATTACCACTTTTGACTCACACCAGGGCTTGCGGCGTTTACATTGACATAATACAGTAGTAGCAAAATATTCCCCAGCGAAGCAGCAAAACACAGTAATAACTCAAGATTGAGATAACCCAAGCACAAAACCAAATTTCTAGGCAGACTGTGATGCTCCTCTAAAAACTGACATTATGAGTGGCAATAAACAAATGCGACAAAGGTAAAATTAAAACGAACAAGAAATGGTTCCAAACATGTGTGGCATAACACAATTGCTAAAAGTCTCCAATTGTTAAGCAAAGTATCCTGAGTCTCTGGTGCTTAAATACCTTCTATGCCCCCACGTGGTCCCCCGACTGCAATGCCGCCCTGATGCCGGGGAAACCCTCCTAGCGCTGCTGGCTTAATTGGATAAAAAAGACCCTGGCTCTGTTCCAGGGCCAGCAGTGCACCCCTTCCCAAGGTCAAGCGCAGCACTCCAGCCCTCCAGGAGGCTGAAAATCGCGCCTATTACGCGCAGCAAATAACCACGCAGCTAAAACCCTTGCCTCAAAGCGCCACGCGCTGAATTAAAGCCCTACCAGCTAGCCCCACGCGGCGCAATTACTTACCGAAACCCTTACGCCGACGAGACCTCCACAACGCGGCCCTGGACGCAACCTCAGGAAATCCTTGGAGTCGGGGAAGACCGAGGATGACCTCACCGATGGACCAGGAGCACTGCCGTCACCGAAAACTGATCGCGGGATGCCAAAGAATCCTCCCGAGGACGAAACAGCCAGCAGACATCAATCGCGGGACCCCGCTCCCGTCCGGCCGCCGCGAAATCTAGAAGAAGGACTTGCCTTCTTGGGGGGGCTGTTAAATAGCCCCCCCACCAGTTCGCGGCGGCCAGAACCGGTCGGGGCCCAACGTGGACCCAACGTTCGTCGAGGGGAAGACTTCCGCCCCCGGGCCTCGCGAGGCCCGGGGGCGGAAGTCCGCCCGGCAAACTGCGCACCCTAGGTGCGCAACAGAGGGGAGTGCCGGGGCCACGTAGCCCCCGACTCCTAACGGGCCGCGCCCCCCCACTTTGGCGGGGGCGCTTTACCCTTAAAGGTTTGCGGAACCAACTTATTAATAGAAAGGAAAACATCACTTCTCCAACATTGTTTAGGTGCTGAAGGGCAAGAAATATTAGATACTCTACCTGTTGTGTCGAATTTAGATGGAGCTGTTGGAGATGCTCCTTTGAATGATTTTGAGGAAATTCTCCTTCGTCTTGACACGCATTTTTTGCCTAAAGTATCAATTCTTCTACAAAGATTTTATTTTGGGAAGTGCAAACAATTAGATGAACAATCAATAGAAGATTATATAACGAACCTCCATAAACTTTCTGCACTATGCAATTTTGGAGCTAACATGGAAGAACGTATACGTGATCAATTTATGTTAGAGTGCAAAAGTGATAAAATTAGGGAAGCTCTATGGTCCAAGAGTGATCCCACTCTTGATGAAGTATTAAAGGTTGCTAAACAAATTGAACATTCTGAATCCTGCATTGAAACTTTAATGAAATCAAAAGCTTCTCCATCGTTAAACAAAATAGATTCAAAACCTAAGAACTCTATAAACATGAAAAACAAATCTAAAACTATTTGTTTTAGATGCGGTTCACCTTCTCATTTAGCAAACTTTAAAGACTGTCCAGCTATTCATATTGTGTGCAACAAATGCAACAAAAAGGGTCATTTTGCTAAATACTGTAAATCTACAAACAAAAGTAATATAAAAATCAATGAAGTGACTGATGACAATGAAGACCAAACGTTTATTTTACAAATAGTCAATGATGTTAACTGTATTTCTACTGTCTATTGTGAGTACCCAAAAGATCTGGTTACGATAAATGGAATTTCTGTCAGAATGATGATGGACTCCAGTGCGAAATTATCTCTTGTCTCAGTTGAAGATTATAATTCACTTTTTGAAGGTAAAGTGGACTTACTGTCACCAGATGTATTACCTTATTCGTATGGGGGCAAACCTATAGAATTGAAAGGATACTTCAATGCAAGCATTAATTTCAAAGGGAATGAAATTAGTGGTAAGGTTTATGTGCCTGTTGTCGGAGATACTATTCTGAGTTGGCCTCATCAAAAGGAATTGGGAATTATTTTGAATCCCAATGCTGTACCACAAGTTCTTATCCAAGAAGTTTCTGACCTTGAACATCAACTATGGAATGCATTTCCTGATGTATTCAATTCCAAGGTGGGACGCATTAAAGACTATAAACATCGGATAGTTTTAAAAAAGGATGCTCAACCTATGGTTTCCAAGGTGAGAAACGTGCCATTGAGTGTAAAAGAAAAAGTAAAACTGGAACTTGCAAGACTCAAAGACTGTGGTATTATTCACGAAGTGGAAGCAGCACAATGGATTGCTCCCATAGTTGTGGCAACTAAACGGTCTGGTGACGTTAGACTATGTGTTGACCTCTGTTATTTGAACAAACAAGTCGTTGAGGATAGATTTCCATTGCCCAATATCAATGAAATGATAACCTCGTTAGGAGATGCAAAGTTCTTTTCCACTCTGGATCTGACCTCGGCGTACCATCAAGTACAATTGACTGAAGACTCTAAACTTTTAACTTTGTTTATCATCCCCTTTGGTGTCTTTAAATTCAACTGCATGCCTTTTGGTTTATGTTCAGCGGCTGCTGTATTTCAAAGATTTATGCAAGACATTTTAGGGGGGTTGGAAGGTATTTGTTTCTTTCAAGATGATGTATTGGTTTTCACAAACACATGTGAAGAACATATTAAGAAGTTGAGAGATGTACTTTTAATTTTCAGATCTAAGGGAATTACACTGAAAAAAGAAAAGTGTACATTTCTTCAGTCTGAAATTACATACTTGGGTCACGTTATTTCGAATAATGGAGTTAAGCCGAAAACTGAATTATAGATCTTTGGAAAGAAAGGTCTGGATAGTGTATCCTCCCGCATCTCTAAGTGGGTGGTGGGGTTGCAGGATTATCGGTTTACTGTGAAATATGTTCCTGGGTGTGACAACAAAATGGCAGACTGTTTGTCTCGATTAACATCTGATGATGTATCTGATGATTTCAACTGTACATCGTGGTGGACAGACGAGGAAGTGCAAGTTTGTGCTATAACTGATTGGTGTGTTTCAGAACGTGAGTGGCGTGAAGAGTTGGGTAAAGATCTAGACCTCACTAAAGTGATAAGTTTGCTAGAGTCTGGAAATTTGAAAAATGATCAAGATGTTTCTATTCCTCCTTTCAAAAAAGTGTGGGACGAGTTGTGGTTGCATGAGGGTTTGTTGTTGAGAGGTAACAAGCTCATTCCTCCGTATTCCCTGCGAGAACATCTTCTTGATCTCTCACATTCTAGTCACCAGGGAATAAGCAAAACTAAGGAAAGAATGAGGGCATCGTATTGGTGGCCTGGTATGGACATTATTTTGGAAAGAAGAGTCAGAGAATGTATTGAGTGTCGCCTAGCAGACAAAGCACTCAAGGTGAGAACTCAACTGTTGATAATCAAAGAAATCCCCAAAGAAGTTTGGGATGAGGTTGCTATTGACATTATGGGACCCATTTCTTCAGGGTCGTATTCTAAGTATGTTTTAGTGCTTATGGATATGCTCTCTCGCTGGCCAGAAGTGTTGATTGTTTCAGAAGTAACTTCAAAGGTTGTCGTAGATTTTCTTTCTATAGTCATTAGCAGGGAAGGTAATCCTAGGGTGATTTTGTCTGACAATGGAGTTCAATTCACCTCAAAATATATGTGTGACTTTCTATCCTCAAGAGGTATTGTGCACAAAAAATGTGCACTTTATCATCCAGAAACGAATGGGATGGTAGAACGGTTCAATAGAACATTGAAAGAAACTATTCAATTTGCTAAAGTCAATGGGGTTCAGTGGAAAAGTTTGGTGGAGAGAAAAGTTGAGGAGTATAGGTTCATACCACATTCCAGCGCTGACCAGACTCCTTTTTTGTTGTTTAGAAAGCGTGTGCCACATACCAAGATCAATCCTCCATGGCTTAGAAAACATCTCTCTTTTAGTGTAAATGAAGAAGTTATCAAAAAGAATGCTAAAGAGAAAGATAAATATCACCAGTGTAGAAGGAAAGAAATATATGAAGTTCGTAAGTCGGTAAAAAAATGTTCTGTACGTGTTTGGGACAGAGTCAAAGTTAAATTGCCAGAAAGACGCAAGTCTAGCATTTCACGATTTAGTCTGATACATGAGGTTGTTAAAGTGTTTAAGGGGGCCGTCAAACTTGATGATGGGCGTGTTTGGAATTTGAATAGAATTGTTGTAATATAGTTTGTGGGGAGGGTGGTGGTGTAGTATTGTATTGTATTAGTGTTGTATTTAGTATTGTACATAGCTTCAAATAATATTGTAGACAGTATTGTTTTGTATTATTTTAGTGTTGGGTTGTATTTCACATTCTTTGGAGTTATGGTATTATGTAAAGTATATTGGTAGTGTATGGTATCTTCCATCTCCTCCTGTAGCATTTAGACTCTTCCTCAGCTGTGACAGGATTCTGAGCTTGACTGTTGGAGGTACTGATGCCTGGGATGAGGTTGGAGTTCCTTTTAACTTATGAAGATATCTTGGAATCAAATACTGAAGATAACTCTTTTGTGTGGACCTATATCATCTTCAACTACGTTACTACATACCCTTTTTTCGCTCTTCCCCCTCCTCCCTATAAGCAGTTGCTCCCGAGATTGCCCGAAAGGGCTGACTTGGAGCAGCATCAGGCTTCTGCCCCTTCATGCAGTGCAGTCAAGTGTTCACAACAGTCTGGTCCCATGCTAATGTGGGACGAGTAGTCTTTTCCCCCCCCTAAATTCCTTGTCATAGTCCCTCCAAGTGGCCCTCCTAACTCATCATGCACATGTACTATCCTACTCTGGTAGCGCACTAGTTGTACAGCCGGGGACAGGAATCTCTCAGCCAAGATTGCCTGCAAAATTTTGAAGCCCTTGACCGAGTTCAACAATGTCTCCTCAACTCTTTTCCTGTAAGTCCAATGTCCACAGTCTCTAGAATATGAGCATTCCTTACACCATTTGTTCTCTTCGTGCTCAGACCTATCCGATATTAATTTACAGAAATCCCAACATCTGCTCTTCCAAATCTTCTCCTTCACCTCTGTAGGCAGGTGTCTGCCCATCTGATCGTGCTCTGAACGAATAATCCCCAAACCAATGCTCGGCAATGGTGCAGCCGTATCTGCTGGTATAGACTCCTGGGTAAAGGGTGGGGTCCTTACTGCCGTGGTACTTCTTGTGCCACACTGCCTCCGTGTGTAGTACCAGCCACCATTGACCACTCAGCTACCTGAATGGACAATACATGCCCCCAACCATTCCTGCTGGCACACTCACAACTCCTGCTTGCCCTTACATACCTTGTCTACCTACACGGTCTAAAAGGGCCACCAGCCTTCTGGCCTTTTCAATATTGTTGGTCACCACTACACCTGCCAGAGCACCCCCCTGCAGGAGAGGTGTGGACAACATCCCTACCTCTGATAGCCAAGGCAACAAGCTAGCTAAGTATGCAACCAAGTTTGGCTGTCCCGTGCCACCTGCTGGCATGACCTCAAATGCCATGCAATTATTTCCATTATGAACAATGCTGCTGTTTGCCACAGGCATATCACTGTGTGAAAACTACCCCGACCTTCAACACCATCTATATTGCTCACTGGCACAACTTCAGGAATAACACATGCACCTTGATCCCCTTCACTACTTGTCCCCCTACCGTGCTTCTTCACTGGCAGGAATATCACCCTTGGAGGAATTCTTGGGTTCCTAGGCCAATCTGCTGGAGCTGTTGGCTCTTGAGGCTGTCCCCACGTGGGAACAATAAAGCCATCATCTCAGTCATCACATCCATCCTGCACGTCAAAGTCCAGATGGAAAAAAACTGCCCCAATCTTAGCCACCTGAGCACACAAAAGCAAAATAGCCCAGAAATTCTGATTATGGTAAACATTCTCAGCTCCCAAGCACAAAACCATAAAACTAGTCCAAACAGGGCCTCACTGCCCCCTGTTTTTCCCTGTAGCTGCAACACACTCAAGCCCCCCAGAGCCACCACTGAGACTCAAATGAACAAAAGAAACTCCAGAGTCAGGAGAAAAACTAGTGCTCAGCCAATATGGCTCCCAGAGGGCAGGGGGGGAGGCCGTCTGCAGTGCCACAGTCTCTGTGCTGCTGTAAGATGAGGTGCAGGGGTTTGTGTCCTGATGCAGGCCAGTGGGAAACTGAGAGACCTGCTTGCAGCTCCATTTAAGGGGCGGGGCCACCCATGCTCACACTGACTGACACTGGAAGCACATTGGTGCTTCCGGTGACAAACTGGATGGTGGCCTATCCTCACCTGCAGCTGACCTTCCAGGTCAGAGACAAGAAACATGAACCCGTGATAGCCCCTTGCTCCCCCTCCACCAGCTCTCCTGAGTTGGGAGAGCCTCTTCAGTCCTAGCATTTGTTTCAGGTGGAGGCTTCTGAAAGCATGTTCTTTTGTTTTCTTTTGCCGAGCCCCTGAAGCAATTGTGCGGACACTCAATATACATGCACCGTACTCCACTAGTTTTCTTTTGCTGAGCCCCTGGGGCAACACCCCATATAAGTACACAGCACTCCACTAAATATTACCTAATGGCTTTTTTGTGGACGATGACCACAAAGCTGAAGACACTACACGTTTAGAAGTTATTTGAGGCTTAAACATATGTCCTATGTTTCGGTTTTCCAGGGTTGTATTTATTTCCTCATGTGTGATACTTCTTTTTGGAAGACTTGCAAGTTATTACAGTTTTATATTATTCACGTTGGCATTTCAAGTATTTTTGGTCTGTTTTTGGAGTATTTTTGAAGTTTTCCCTCTGTTTTGTTACCTTGTGAGCACATTGGGAGGGGGAGAGGTGTGGGAAGAGGAGTCTTTTGGGCTGAGACTATAATAACATCTGGATCTGCCCATGTCACATGCAACATTTTTGTCAACAGGAGCCTAGCACCACATTTTCCTGCCCTACACCACGCTCCTTCCCTCCTCCCTTCTAATGTCCCTCACAGTGAAGGATGTTCAATGATACAACAGGGAAAGGGGGGCCTATCACTATCATCCACCACTCAGGTCAGGTGAAATCACTTCCTGGGTGCTCTGGGGCAGCAAGATATTCTGGTAGGGATTGTGATATGGAAGCATTTATCCACCAACTTAATTAATGTATGCTGGCTTTGCTCAACTAAAATCTTCTTGCTTGGGAGGGGATTGAAGCTCCAGCACCGTTAAAGCTTCTGGAGTGGTCTAGGTGGTCAGGCTACACTCCCCCCCACCCCCCTCACAATACACTTTTTCTCCCAGTTCGAAAAAACTATGAGGGGACAAGAGCAATTGGTCAAAGGAGTACACTCTATCCTTGCAGGAGTTGAAGAGAACCACAGTGGCTCAAGCAAGGGGCTAGGTAGGGATGGCAGAGCAGCCCATAGTGGTCCCGGCAGGTGGGGCTGCGGTTGCAAACTGTATTGTGCAGAGTGGGAGAAAACTGCATGGTGGCGAGTGGGGCTGCCCTTATACCTGGGATGGGGCATAGCTTGATGGGGTAGCAGCAGAACCCACAACAGGGCCACAGCCTGACCTAGTAGCCAATCTAGCCGGCACCTTTCCATGGCTATCCAAAATTGGGGATCTGTCTATAGAACTCACAGGGGGCTGCTGGAGGAAGATAACCTTGAAAAGGCAAGCTGTTTGGTGTCTCAGTTTGGGGGTGGTTGGGAGGTGTGTCCAGGGTTGCCAGCTCAAGAGGTTCACCAGAGTAGTGCCACACCGGGGGCAACAGCGCTGGTACCATTACCAGCTCATTGCATTCACTAAATGTTGCCAACTAGGTGGATTTGTTTGTGGTCCAGGGACCATTGGCATTTTTGTAGGTTATTGAGGGAGGACATCATCAGCTGAAACAGAAATGACCAAGAATGCCGGCTAGTCAGATATTTTTCTACAACTCCTTAGTATGGTGCTGGGTTCTGTGCAATCTGAGCAGGATCAACTAGGGTAAGCATTTGTTGGCTGAGGTAAGAGAAGATTTGGAAGGGTACCTTTTGGAAAGTGGGTTTCTGCTTGACAATCATGCACCCTGATCAAGGAGGAATGACCATCCTAGATAGCATAAGTCACAAACACACCCTTAATTAACCTGTGCTCACCCTCTGGTAGCTTGGCTTAGAGCAGTCAGGCTTAACTTAAGAGGCAATGTGCAAAGTATTTGTGCAACACAAATATTAAAACAGTGAAAACACCACACAAAAGATACTACCACTGATTAGAAAAATAGAACTTAATTTAATAAATAAAAAAAGACATAAGCAACAAAAACCCATTAAGTAGAATTTGGGTTATCAATTTTTAAAGAATAAATTGTAAGATAGTGCTTAAAGCATCAATGGGGGATATCTGGTCACGCTGGACTGGAACAAAGCAAAAGGTTCAGACTGACGAGGATGGAATGCCTGCCAGCTGAAACAAAATACCTTAAAATCCTAGTGCAGGAGTGTTGTGGTGGGTCCAAACCACGCCATTGAGGAGATGTGTTGAATTTTCCCATGCAGTCGAGGAGATGTGTTGATGTTCTCCATGTAGTGGTGGCAATGCATTAGAGCCGATGTGCGGTGTAGTCCGGGTGCAGGTGCCGGCCGCATCGAGGCAATGCTCTGAATCTGATGAGTGCACTGGCTGCGATGCAAACTTCATTGTCATCATTGAGACAGTCACCGACGGGGAAGCTGGAGCTTTGCACCAAAGGAAACGCCACAGTGCTAGTTTCGAAATTGATTGGCCGGTTTTATCCACGCAGCACCAGAGATGTGCTGGTTCTGTCAATTGAACTGCAGGGATGCAGTGATTCTGCTGGAGAAGCACCTGAAGAGCTACCTCCAAGGGTCCAGGACTTTGGTGGCACCCCTTGGCAGGTCAGGCTCACAGCATGGCAGAGTCCAATTTGGTTGACCTGAAGTCTTTTATGTCCCTGAGACTTCAAATCAGGAGACCGTCAGCTGTCCCTTGGAGTGAGTCACTGTGGATTATGGGTTGAAGAGTTACAGGTCCAGTCCTTCTCACCCAGGCAAGGTATGCAACAGGCCAGCAAAGCCAGGCAGCAGTTGACCCAGAGCAACAGTCCAGTAGAGTGGCAGTCCTTGAGGCAGCACAGCAGTCATTTTTCCTGGCAGGGTATCCACAGGTCCAGAAGTGGACTGAAGTGGTAGAGTCTGGGGTCAAGTTCACATACCCACTGGTGCCTTTGAAGTAGGGGAGACTTCAAAGAAGTCTTTGAAGTGCACAAATGTCCTCCCTTCCTGCCCTGGCTCCAGACTCACTGCAGGGTGGTATGCAGCCATTTGTGTGGGGGCAGGACACAGCCTATTCAGGTGTAAGTGTGAGGCTGTGGCCAGCTTTTCCCTCCAATCATGTATGTATAGCCCATCTGGACTCAAGTCACCCCTAAGCTCCCATTGTGTGTGGCTGTGAAGGGCAAATACACAAAATGTAGCTGTCACCCCAGACAAGTGATCAGAGACCAACACCAGGAACCAAATGGATAAAGTAAGAAAATGGCAACTTTCTAAAAGTGACATTTTCAGAATTACAATTTAAAATCCGACTTCACCACAAGTTGTAATTTAAAATTGGGATTCCAGAGACATCACACTTGAAAAACCTATCTCTTCCAGATTGTGAATTACACTTATAAAATCTAATAATAAGGTAATCCCAGTGTTAGCCTATGGGAGAGATAGGCTTTGCAGTAGTGAAAAATGACTTTGGGAGTTTTTCAGTACCAGAAAATGTAAAACTTGAAAGTACATCTTACCTTTTACATATACTGCACCCTGCCCTATGAACTGTCCAGGGCTACCTTAGGGGTGTTTAATATATTTGAAAAGGGAAGGTTTAGGCCTGGCAAAAGGTTTATTTTTGCAATAGCTGGTGACCAAATGGCAACCAGATCCAGGGCGCACAACTTTTTAGCCCACAGGTTCCTTAGTTTAAACAAAATGAACAATATTTAAAACAACTAGTCAATGCAAAGGCACAGTGCTCCAATGGTTCCATTGCTTTATTCAAGCCATAGTGATACCAGACTTCAAATTCATACAGGATGCTACTCCAAACTTGTATTAACATATGACAATGCGAGATTCATTACAAATTGACAGTGGTATCGAAAACCCAATGCATTTTGGAAAAAAAAACCTTCATCAGGGGTAGCTGTAATGTGAAAAATAAAGGTCTCATCAGAACAATGAAAAACTAACTGGGATCAATGCTTTACAATTGATGCCTGTGCTACATGCATGTAATATGAGTGCAGAGTGAAAGACGACTGAACCGTAAAACCAATTTCTTTAATTGATTCACGCCTAAATGTAGCAATGACCATGACCATGTGAAATCAATAAAGTACCAAATGCACAGCCAGGACTTTAGTGAACTTGTGTCCCGCATAACAGTGATGAGCCATTGAGTAACAGTGCATGCAGAATGACCCAGAGAGGTGAAAAACGAAGTTCTAGAAAGCAGTGCTTCTAAAACAAGTGTCTGTAACAAAAATGCTGAATTGACGTGTATTACCGTGCCTGTTACGTATTGTGCAGCAATCAGTACTATTACACTCACATGTACAGTGACAGATGATGCCCTGTCAATGCGTGGAGTTTATAACAAAGGTCTGTGAGTGAAAGATAAAAATCTATGGTTATGCATGATTGGAAATCCAAGGTGTTGAATCAAAAACGAGTCCAAGGAGTACTTTACCACTAATGCCCAAGGAAGAACAATGCACTGATTGTGTTGAGGTAGGAGCATGTGCGTCCCAATACCATTAAGCATTCCAAGTGTGAGCAAATTTGGAGACCTGCTAGCTCAAGGCAAGACACTTCGGCCCTGTCACAAATATTACTTTCCTGGGCAGTGAGTTGAGTTCGATTTGCAGGATCTGCAGGCTGCCTCAGCAGAAGGTACTGCTGCTTAAAAAGTCTATAAGTGAATGTATGGCTGCTAGGAAAGTAACACCCCTCCAACTGCTAATCCTGTTGAGGCAAATTAATTTTGAACATCACATCATTTCCAGGGGACCTCGTTTTCTAGGTCCATTGCACAGGCTATGTCTGGTCTTAAGCAGAACTAGGCTTTCAGTGGAAGTGACACAATACATTCTTTCAGCTGTTCAATGTATCTGTGGTCCTGTCAGCAGTCCCTTTGATCTGCAGGTTAGGGAAAAATTAGGGTTGTTCACATATGGGGCAGGAAGTGTGGGATTGGTTACATTTTGGGGGTCGGATTGGTGTGAGCAGCATTGGTCAGCTGCATCGTCTGTTTCTGGCTTGGTGAAGACTAAAGCCTTTTTGGAACTGTCTCCCATATTGGCAGCACTAACTGTGGCCTGCCCAATTTTGCAATCATTCAGTAGTTTTCTGGTCAGACAACACGGCGGAAGTAGAATCCCTAAATCAACAGCGGCAAATTATAAAATGGTGCTTGGATGCTAAAAGAGAATTTTATTTTGCCTAAAGAATAATGTCACATTCAAGACTAGACATGTACCTCCTTCTGATTCTTTATCTCACTGCAAGTTGCAGGGATTCAGACACTTCCACTCAGAGCTGCAGATCTGCTAACAACATTCAGAGACTATCTATGGAAGTTTGGGCCCTGTCCTACCAGACCAATGTGGCTGCTAGCATAGCTCCAAAGTCAAAAGAAAGCCTACGAGGGGGCATTTCAGCACTATCTGTATTTTATTGGCCAGGGGTCAGAGAAAAACTCTTTTCTCATTCATTCTCTCACTGTGAGGCAAGGAGACCAATGAGCAGCATATGCACAGTGTCATTTGCAAGTCATTGGCCACCCTGGCAGCGCCTTGTTTAGGGCCAGTAGTGCAACCATCACCTCTGCCGCTGGTTTCAGCACCAGCAGCACCATCCTCATTGGGACATTCAACCGCTTCCCCTACCCCACAAGTACCCACGCAGGCGCAGGACCCGACCACACAAGCCTTGGTGGCGGTGTCGCGATTATTATCGACTATTGATGTCCCAGCAAATAACCCCCCTCCGCCTACAACTCCTTGGGCTTTGAGTGATTTTATGCAGAATTCGGTGGCAGAACTGAAGCGCCAGGTAGATGCGTTGTCAGCAGCGCATAGTGCTTCGCATTTGCAGACGGCTGGTAGCCTGAGTGTCAATCCGGCACCAGGCGTTGTGCCTCCTGTTACACTTCTGGATAAAAATAGGGTGAATGGTACAGAAGTTTCAGCAAAAGATAGTTCGTCAGCGGAAGGGACAGGGCTCGACGCATTGTTGTCAAGACCAGGTAAGCTTGCTGCCCATGTGAGTGCTGAGGTAAAAGAAAAAATTTGGAAGGGGGAATTTGTGGATATTTTTTCTCTTATCAGGGCAAAAAGGAGGGAAGTAGAAAACAAAGATAAGGAGGTAAAAGCAACTTCATCTGGGGGACAAGAAACCGAGGGTGGAGGAGAACATCACTAATTAGTTGTTCGGTTTTAATGTATTTATGTCTGTTATGCTTGAGAAGAAACCTGATTTGGGTATTTCCATTATTTGTTATGTGAACAAAATATTGAAGGCGCACCACATGTATGGAGGTACCTCCTGGTTGGAGTACGACAGGGATTTCCGGTGGGCTAAGGTCGAAGACCCATCCATTGGGTGGGATCAAACGGAAGTAGATGTCTGGTTAGAATCCATGAACAACAAAGTACCTGGGAAACAGCCCTTTCGTTCACAATATTCCAGCGATAAGAAAGGGTCATGCTGGGCATTCAGTAGGAAGATATGCTTGCGCCCCGCTGAGTCGTTCAAATTCAGACACACCTGTTCCTTTTGTGGGAATCCCTGTCACCCTGAATTTAAGTGCATTAAAAAATCCAAAGAGAAAGTCAGAGACTGGAGTAAGCCCAGTAATTAAGTCACCTTTGCCATCACCCATAAAAATTGACGCACTGCTCCCATGGTTACAGGTTTATCCGGCAAAAGTGTAATCCGAATTGCTAGCGAATGGATTTTCTTCTGGTTTGAGGATCCCTGCCACCAGCGTACCTCCAATTGACCATTGCAGGAATTTAGTATCCGCTTTAAGGAACCCAGGAGTGGTGGCAAAAAAGCTATTGAAAGAATGAACCTTGGGTAGATTGGAGGGCCCTTTCCCACCTGTAGACGATTTTGTTTGTTCCCCGCTTGGGGTTGTTCCCAAAAAGGAGCCTGGACAGTTCAGGTTAATTCATAATCTGTCTGCTCCCCGGGGGGCATCTGTGAATGAGGCTATCGATCCCCAGCTTTGCTCAGTCCGCTATGCGACTGTTGACCAGGCCCTAGAAAAGTTGAGGGCTCTAGGCCATGGTGCTTTATTAGCGAAAACAGACATCGAATCAGCCTTCAGACTTCTCCCAGTTCACCCTGAGGATTACCATTTATTAGGTTTCCAATTTCAAGGGAATTACTTGTATGATAAATGTATGCCCATGGGTTGCAGTGTGTCTTGCAGCTACTTTGAACAGTTTAGCACCTTTCTGCAGTGGATCTTTTCAAACCGCACAGGGCACCTAGGTGTGATACATTATTTGGATGATTTTTTGGAACTGGGCCCCCCTCAGTCAGGTAAGTGCTTGTAGGCCCTCCAGGTCCTAATCTCTATGTTTAAGGACTTTGGGGTCCCTTTGGCTCCTGACAGGTGAAGTACGGTTCACTTGTGTGGTTCAGGACAGGAAGGGATCCTGTCACAAGAAAAATGATTTAAGGTTACAGTTGATATCTTAGGAATGTGATTTTTATTTTGTAAATATGACAGAAGATTATTTTGAAGTGATTTATGGTTTAGATATGTGTGATCAAACATCATGACAAAAATGTGTAATAAACTTTATTTGTTGGAAGAAGTTTTTTCGGTCTGCGTATAACTGGTGTCGGGGGAGGGCCTGCTGGTGGTCTCCGGGTTCTAACAAAAACTGGGTCAGCATAGAAATAGGTCAGGTTCTTTTCTTCTCAAGAAGGCATTGAGAGGCTGGCAAACATTTGAAGGTGGGAGGCAGGCTGCTAGGAGGCCTATTATGTGCATTTTATTGAGCAACAATGAGCAGACATGATACAAATCAACCTTATCAACAAGTTAACGCTCCCCAGAATTTATCAACATTTATCAATACATTTAATAAGACAATTGTATAGTTCCTGGATGGAAATACAGCTACACATATGAATCTTCATTTCTACTTTGAATTCCCAAAAACTAATATCAAAAAACGCTAGAAAGTAAACCTGTGCTAAAGTGCTATCAGTTTTATATCAACTATACCAATTTACTGACTCACAAACCCAATTCCGAAAAATAAATCCTACTATAATCCCGACTGAGCTCAAATTAATTCCATGCTAAAGTACTTAATAAATGTATTTACAAAACATATGAATAGGACACCAAATGTGATTGAAAGTGAACATGTGCTAAAGTGCCAGTTGATACCAAACGGCCTGATTAGAAATATGCAATGAATGTGGACATCCTCTTGAAAAGGCTTAATACTATAGTACCAATTAAACCTAAAGTGATCCTGTGCTAAAGCGCAAAAATAAATAAATAAAAGGAGCCGGCAATTCTAAAGTGCTAAGGTGCAACATATTACTATAAGTATAAAATAATACCTTCCTCCAGCCTTACAGATATTAAAAATTCAGATACTGACTCAAATCTCTTAAAACTCCCCAAACCCTTTTAGCATATGCTTCTTCAGAACTTTCTTGTTCTAACCATCTTCTCGAGCCATTCTCTATATGGTGGAATATACTTTGTAGTCTAAAACTAAAGAATGAATGACCGAGCCACAGAAAATGCAATAGAAACACTTTCTGAACTGGTTTAGTCAATTAACACGCACATGGTTTTGTATAAAGCCAAATAAAACTAACAAGGATTCCCACTCTGCCTATAATAAGAGTCTAGCAGAAGGTCACAGAGAGTGAATGCCAGAAGGGCGCACTTTTGACACAGGAATAAAAAATGTGGAGCCAATCACCAGCACCCTCCTGCTTGCACCGAAAACACTGATTCTCCACCGCAGGGATTTTTTTATGCAGGGCGGCCAGAGTATAATATGCCCCCAATGAGATGAAAAATGAAAAATGAAATTCACTTAAAATTTGCTGCCTTCAAGGCCTTGTGGCCGAAAGAGGAAATCGTTTGCAGCTCCTCAGAGAATCTACATTGTGTCATTTTTTTGACCTTCTCGAGACCAGTAGTAAGACATGTTTGTAGACCTGAGTTGTGTAAGAGCTTATACCAGTTACCTATACCTAAATGATTAGGCATGAAAAACTCTCTTAAAACCGGATGTATTTCAAGGTGGGAATCGGGACCATAAGATCTCAAAAAGTTAATAATCTGCTGAAAACTAAAACCAAATCGCTTGCTTGACTCCCCAAGTCATGTACAGATCTCTTGCCAAGTTGTACGTCTTCCCTGAAGTAAAATAAGTCCTATTTCCTTGAACCTGGACATATCCAAAAATTCAATGTGTTGAGGCAAGTTCTAGACCCACCCATCTAAGCTCATACATAGGAGTTTAAAACCTGAAGAGATTAGATTGGTATGATGAAATATCAAGCAAGCATTCCAGCCTTGTGTTAACTTATATCTGGTTTTCTTAGCTAATTTCGTGATCTTAATAAAAACGGGGAGCTGTGTACCAGCCTCGCACATCATGATAGCTTAATAAAAAAAAGTATCGAACCATAGACCCCGGAGTCAAAATTTTAGCCAAAATATCAAAAAGGGCTGCCTCCTAATATATTTGTACATGAGGTAGAGCCAACCCGCCATATTAGGAAGCAGAAGCCAGGCTTCACCCTGGGCGCTTTATAATTCCATATAAATTGTCTGAATATAACATCTAAATCATTAAAAAATCTTGTTTATTTTGATAGAGTTGTTAGAAAATAAAAATTATAGCAGGGGATGAATCGACATTTTGATAAGAGCCACCTTACCTGTTGAAGGAAGAAGTTCCCATTTATCTAAATGACTTAATTTTCTGAAGCGTAGGGAGAAAATTTAACTGGTACAACTGAGAAAAGTAATTGCCTACATATATCCCAAGATATTGAATCCGAGCTTGAGATTGCGCTTGTTGCAAAAAATCAGGAAGACTACTAAATTTTATTGTGATTGATTTTATAGCCCCTAATATCCTGAAACTGTTAAAACTCCTCTATTACTCTTTGTATATTCTCCTTAATGGGCTTTAGATAAAGAATAACGTCATCAACAAACATTTTCTATTTTGGGATCCCTAAAATTGAGGATTTGAATGCCAAATTAGCCGTAATCCGAGTTGCGAGGGTCTCTAAAAAAAAAAAAAAAAAATAGTAAATAGAATAGGAGAGACGGGGCAGCCCTGCAGAGTCTCCCGATTAATATCAACTACTCCTGCCAGCAGAGAATTTACCATGACTTTAGCTTGAGCCCCTTGATAATCTTTAATAAGAATATCCATAAACTGGGAACTAAAACCAAATTTGTTCAAAGAAAGAAAAAAAAACATGCCAACTGAGTAGATCGAATGCTTTCTCAACATCCACCATTATTACTGTTGTACTGATGTTGTTAGCTGAAAAATAGTCTAATGCCTGTACTAAAAAAAACAGTGTTGGTAGCCATCAATCTACCTGCCACAAAACCCGTCTGGTCGAGATGAATTAGGGTCTGCTCCAAAGGAGTGACACAAACCACCCATACCTTCATAAACAGCTTATAACCTGCATTGAGCAAGCTAATAGGACTGTAAGAATTAACATTAAAAGCATTCTTTCCTTTCTTCAAAAAACTAACTATTGTAGATTCCCTAAATGTGTGAGAAATCTCCCCTTACTCATATTGAATTGAACAAGTCGGTCAAAAACGGTAAGAGGTCTTTAGCAAAAGTTTTATAAAATTATTTCGGAAAACAATCATTGCCAATGGCATTCCAGTTTGAAAGGTCTTCCTGTATTTCCCTAATAGAGATAGCAGTGATAGGTTTCTCTGCCTGAGAACAGGTCATCAGCGGAAGATTAATTGATTTGAAAATAATCCTGTACGTCCTGCTGCATGGTTGAATAGCCAGATCCATAAAGTACCTTATAATGCTGGAAGAATATGGCTGAGACCTGTACTGTCATCAGTGACTATTCCCCCTGCAGTTGGGTTGACAAACTCCCTGACCATCAGTGCTGCTTGCCTGACCTTAGTGGATAAAATCTAGAATCTGCCTATGTGTTGGCTCTCCTTGTATAGCTTTTGCTGAAAAGCCCTTGAGCTGTTCATCTCCTCTAGCATAAAAAATTCCTGTAGCTCTTCTTTGGCCTTAGCCAGATTCCGTGTTGTATCGCAGGGCTTACCAGATCTAAAATTAGTTTGTAAGGCCATATCAACTTCCACTTGAAGTGAAACAATTTGTATTTTGCGGTTCTTACTTTGCCGAGCCTGATGGGCAAAAATGCAACCCCTAGGCACAGTTTTAAACACCTCCCATACAGCAAAGATTAGAATGGTACCACGATTTACCAGAAAAAATCCCCAATAAACTCATATCGGTACACCATGCCTTGTCAGCTAACAGAGATCGATCTAATTACCACCTAGGGCTTGCAAAACCACTGAACAGTCAGAGAAAGAATTAGACCACATATCAGATTTTAGCCTCTCTATAGAGCATGAGACCAGGAAAAATTGATACGAGACGTAGTATGATATTGGTGAGAAAAGCAGGTGAATTGCATTACGCTAGGATGATCACACCTCCATGTATCACCTTTTTTGTTTTTGGTTTCAACAGTTTTTTAGACTTATTAAAGTATCCAGTGATAAATCTTGAATAAAATGATTTACCCCACAAAAACCAATGGACGAACCACCCTCATCGCCATCTTATAGATCTGAGCGAGAGCATCGGGGTCATCAAATTAAAGGGCATAGTAATTAACCAAGTTCAAAGGAGGACCATTAACTAGCACTTTCAACCATGACCACCAACCCTGGGGGTCTCAAATTACATCCCCTACCTGCGAATCATGAGTTTTACCCAAGAGAATTGCCACTCCTCTTACAGCTAAGCCTGTTCCTTGAGACCCTATAGGTGATTAGCTGCGCTCTACAAATCTCTGATTGATTGATAAAGCATTTGCCAAGCCTTTCAGTATATGAATTTTAGGGCTATTCATCTTCAAATGAGTCCTCTGCAAGTAAATAATGTTTGGACGAAAAGCATCCAACCAGCGTAATACTCCCAAATATTTCTGTTTGTTTGACACCATTTATGTTACAAGTAACACATTTAATTTCAGACCCAATTATTACTACCAAATATCAGCCTGATTTCAAAGAACAGCCACGCATCTAAGCCATGGTTCTGCCTTACACTTTTTGGACACATTTCAACAATACCCTTACAGAAATATATATTCAAAATTAAACCTAATGTTAAAAACGGCTCTCAAAACTGCTCCTTTTAAATTGTGTGAACTCCCTTCTCCACAACACAACCCATCCTGCCAAACTGGAGGAACCCGCCCCAAACGTGAACCAAAAACAGAAAATCCCCCTTGCAGGTGGAGAATTGCCTGCATTACTCCTTCAGCTATGCAACATACAATTTTAGCTCTCACTCTTTCCATAGAGGGACGGCAACATATGCTGCTAGTCAGGATTGGATAGGCATATGGTGCAAAATATTGGGAGGTGAAGATCAGGGTTTTTATAAAAGATATGTCTCTTTACATGGCCTAGTGGTTGGCCTTAAGTAATGTATTTGTTTCTCCCATGCGTCTATATATGTGCATTGGGTGTTATGTCTACAAAGTCATTAAGTATACATACAGAGGGCTAAAAAGGTGTACTTTGATGGATGGTTTTACCAAATGCACCAGAAAGGTGGATTCATTATGAGGCCAAGGAGGCCTACCCATCAAGAACTTGAGGACCGCAGTGGAAAAAATAGTACCACAGGGGCTTCTGTATCCGGTTCTGGTCATACTGCATGTAGAAGTTAATGATTTGGTAGAGTTAGGGCAAAGAGATTAGTAAGATGCATTGATTTCTAAAGTATTGTGGTTTGCAAAGTGTTTCCTAGATGCTATGATTGCTTGGTCACACATTGTGCAGAGACAGGCATGGCAGTAGGTGAGGGTGTGGTGGGCTGGAGGAGCCGGTCTCTGTGTGGGTGCTCAACTAATCAGTGAACAGCCAGAACAGTGAACGGATATGTCTCGACTTCTGAGGTCACCGAGGGTAGGATGCGTTTGCCATGGTTGTATGAGGCGCAGAAAGTTTCTTCTCCCTGATGGTTGCACCAGTCAGTAGGGGATAACACCATTTCTGTGCATAATATATTCTCCTTTTTGTCAATATCTCTTGCAGCCATTGGGGAAAGGGGACCATATGGTAGGCGAACATGGTTGGAAGGGACACTTAATGTTCCCTCAACATCTAGAGGAATTTTGGACACCAGACACCAGTGTCACAGGGACCTCAAAGGGAGTGCATGCAGGATTCGTTAAAAAATGTGCAACCTTGTGGGGGGTCACTTTCCATGGCCCTTTACCCACCTATCAGACTTGTGCATTGCTGCTTTGGGGCATGGGCTATTTGTGGTTTGGAGGATTCAGTCTGCGCCAAGGGACCAAGACATAGCCTTGTTGCCCAGACTAACTTTCTGGCAGGTTTTGGTAGATGCTCCTGATAGGGTTGTTCTGGGTAAGCGAGCATCCTGCATGAGTTTTAAAGATCCAGGGTTTTGGGTAAGAGCAACAGGTTCCATTTAAGCTCTTAGAGGGGCACCCAGAGGGCCCTCAAAAGGTCAGAGTTGTCAGGCTGGGTTGAAGGTCAAAATCATGATTCCACAAAGTGTTCTTGATGCACATGGAGGTATTGGTTTGTAGGTGATTCGATGTCTAGCGTACTGTGGATTTCAGGAAAAAAGTGTGTGACAGCCTTGTAAATATGAAGGCTAAGCCTTAATGTAAAAGTTTATTTTAAAATACTGCTCCTAGAATAAATATGGCCTGAAATTGTGATATCTCTATGCAAACATAAGCATTTTAGTCACAGGCTGTCATTGCATGGCATCAGGGAGGGTGAAACCCATCAGTAATCTAGCTGAGGACATCAATATGTCCCCCTCCATGTTACTGCAAGCCTTCCATTGTTGCCAAAAACCTCCTACTATATATGGACAATATCTAACAATTGGTCATATGCACACTTATTGGTTCTGAAAAAGTAGAACCATTTCTTAATAAAGTGCATAGGACAACTGAGCGAGTTAAGCAGCCAATATATTTTTTGTTTTTAATAAGAGTAGTTCTTTTCACAGGACAACTTCTGTAGTAGTTCTTTTCACAGGACAACTTCTGTTTGTAGATTGTTATGGATGTTGAACCACATGGCGCTAAAATAGGTGGTGTATTTGGTTAAAACATTCAAGCATCATTTTGAAATGTAGCCACATGTTCACTTGTTTTTGGTTGTAGAAGTGAGAGCCAGAAATGGTGCTTTTTTCCCCATCCATATTGCTAATAAAACATTCAAACCGATGGATGTGGCTTACGGCGTCAAGATGATTCTTGTGCTGAGAGTGCTCCAGACCCCTCTGTCATCCGCCACCATGGGCCACCGTTACCAAGTTTCTCCCGGCTCCCCTTCCACTGTTGCTGATAGAGCAATCCTTAGGACTGTGGCTACAGCTGTTTGTGGCTCAGGATGCCCGTGGGGTGCAGCATGAGCTGCGAGAGTCCCGGCCACTTCCAAAATGATGGGCCCCACCAATTACTGATGACGTTTATAAGTTTGCCAGCACGGGCTGGAAGGTTTTGGACTGAAGGCAGCACTGTGGTGAATGACGGTCCCTGGCGCCTCACGGGGAACCTGAGGCCTGCCGACTACACCTCTGCTGTGTGTGGAGGAGCAGCAAATAGGCCGGGCGTGCCTGCCTGGTGCCTCTGCTGAGGTCGGGTGGCTGCCGAGGACTGGTTGAGTGACTGAGGACCACTGGGCTGCCTCCTGACAGTCTTGTGGTACCTGCGGCAGCGCCCTGCATTGGGATGGTTCCCTGTTAGGTAGAGTGAAGAGGCGGTTGCCGTTGGACCTGGGGCTGGGCCTGCTGAGCTGTTAGGCCGTGTAGAGAGACCTTGTCTCCATTGGACCCCTTGATTTCTCCCTCTGGTGCCATTCTTGGCCTGACCTTCGGCTTTTTCTCCCCCTCCCCCCCCTGCATTTTCACTACGGGGCACCATTGTTGACTGTATATACCTGTACTGCCTACAGATAGTGGTGCAGCACTGCCAGGTTGCACCTGATACTGCTGTGAGGGCTGTAAACAGAAGCTGAGGATTACATGTACTGCTTGGGATGATGCATACTCTGGGGTACTACCAGGGGCGGCTCCTTCGCAATGGTGAAGGAGCACCCCCCACCACCCCCTTAGTGAAGAGCTGACAAATAAAACAATATATCATTATCATTTTATTTTTCAGCTCCTGGCTCAGCAAGCAGCATGTGATGGGAGGAGTGGGGCTGGGCCACAGGAGGTGGGAGAGGGGGAGTCTTTGCACTTCAAAGTGCTCATGTGTGTTTGGCCGGCCGTCTCAGGCCAGCCAACACACATGCGCACTTGGGTTTCTCCAACTTGGCTGTGCTACACAGCTAGGTTGGAGAAACTGCACAGGCTCCAGTGCGCTGTCTGAGTGGCAGACCAAGCCACTCAGACTAATCCTGGCACTGCTCTTGTGCTAGGTTTAGCATGAGAGCAGTGCCAGGATTGCTAGGGAACCTATGCTGATGTCCCAGGGAATGCTGAGACACCAGAAGAAGAGCAGAGGAGAGAGGCAGCAGGCGGCAATGGAAACAGGTAAGGTTTTGGCCGCCCCTGGGTTGCTACTGATCCTGAGGCCACTGCGCTGCCCAACATCCCGACTAACACTTGAACTACCTTTGCTGCTCCCTTCACCTTCCATAAGTGCTTGGCTGCTCGTGCTGCCGTATTCCTCAAGGCTAGTGGGCTGGACATCTAGACCACCGTTTCCTCGTGATTCCTCCAGTCGCAAATTTGGGGAAAGACGAAGCCCCCCCATCCTCATTCCTTCAAAATGTCGTATTGACCAGAATGCCAAGGGACTGGAAGTGGCCCTCCCACCTCACTCAGGTGCGACTTCAGCAGTCAACTTGCTTGCTAACATCTGAGATCTCACCAAGATCCTCCAGTCATCCATGCGTTGGAAACAGCAGTGGAAACCAAAATTGAAGAGGCCAACGTTGATTTGGTGCTCCTGCGTCAGGACCTATGCAAAACCACTGGCAGAATTACAGAGGCTGAGGGACAAATCTTGACAGTAGAAGATGAAGTCTCTGACTTCAAGATCAAAGTATCCCACTTCATGTCTTACTCTACGGAGCTACACTGTCAATTTGTCAGCTTCCTGGAGGGGACAGAGATGCCATATCCCACAGAGTTCCTGGAACAGTAGATTAGATCCTGTACACCAGTGGACAAGTTATCAGCCTGGTTCATAGTGAAACAAGTGCACAGAGCTCTAACACCCAAACCACCCTGGGTGCTCTGGATAAGCCCATAGTCTCTTGCATTCTTCACTTTTGAGATAGAGATTTCATCCTCTGTGAAGCCCGATGTCTTGCAGATCTGCAAACACTATAACATACTGGTGATCCCGGACTAGAGAAGTGCAAGCTAGATGGGGGTCGTATGTATTGGTCAAGCAAAAGCTGAAGGCCACCAATCTGCCATTATATGCTCCTATTCCTTGCGAGGCTGAAATTGATCTACAAGGGTAAAACAAATGTCTTTGATGTGCCAGAGGCTGCCTGGGACTGGCTCACCAAAGGAAAACAACTCTATTGTCCGGATCAATCTCCCAAAAAACCTGCAGCTCCCCAGGTGAAACCGAGGGTAGAGACTCGTTCCCACAAGGGACGCAGTTGAGCGTGGACCAGATCACCCTCCCCGAACTCAGACACCTGAGTCGCAAATGAAGGACTCTGGTGTGGACTGGTGCTGAATCTCTCAAACACGTCCTAGACGCAGTGCTCCCAGGGGGATCTGCCAATAATTATGATATGAGGCTGTCTGAGTCCTACGATCTGATTGGAAGTCACCCAGCAGCCGACATGAGGGGAGTTTGATTAACCAGACATTGTTCTTCTCTTCTTTATTAGTTATTGACCAATTGAAATCCAGTAAAAGGGAGAGGTCCACCACTCCATTTCCAAATACGTAATGTTGTTGGGTTTCATTGTATTTTTAAGGGTGACTTATGCTTCTGGGGTAGAAGCATGGGATGCGGGGTTGTTGGGATGGGTTGTTTTTTCTTTAATTTAATGTGACTGTGTTTTGTTATTTGCCATTGTTGTCTTTTGTCCCACTACACCAGTATACCTGATGCTTTCACCACATCAATACACTTTCTGGCAGCAGTCCACTACTCCGTTCCTAGAGCTCCCCATGTGACACTCCGCTCTCCTGTCCTAAATTTCCTAACATGGCAACCTTCACAGACTTCAAGGTTTTGTCATGGAATGTTAATGGGCTGCTAGACTGACTCAAGCACTCCACAGTCTTGCGCTATGCCCATCGTTTCCTTCCTGCAATTCTGATGCCCCAACAGACGCACCCACTGCTTCTTCTACACTGCCAAGAGTATGATGGCGTTTACCATGCTGGATATGTACAGGGCTCCCGAGGTGTGATGATTCTCCTTCATTTCTCCTTCATTTCTCCTTCCCCATTGTGATCAATCATGTTCTCCCTGATGCCCAGGGGCGACAACTTGTGCGAGAAGGCCCTAACCAGAATCTACTATGTGACTATGCTTCCGCCTCAGCAACAAAATTGTTTCTTCACACTCATAAATCTAATCCTGGCACTCCCT
This sequence comes from Pleurodeles waltl, assembly GCF_031143425.1. NCBI lineage: Eukaryota > Metazoa > Chordata > Amphibia > Caudata > Salamandridae > Pleurodeles > Pleurodeles waltl. The sequence goes on from NC_090450.1 coordinate 853,974,050, forward strand.
CGGGGTGCGAAAGTGATGGGAGGAGACTTCAACGTGGTCCTTGATCCGGATGCTGACTTTACCAGTGTCCCCTATAGGCATAGATTTGCAAGGACCCAATTGGGTATATGCCCTTGGCTTATGCGATGCATGGCGATTGTGGAACCCCAGGCATCAACAATACACACATACCTCTGTGGCTCATCACTCCCTTGCACATATAAACCATATCTTTATCCCAGCCGCTGACTGCTTGCATGTTTTTGAGATACAGATTCTCCCTAGAAGAATCTCTTATCATGCCCATGTTCTTCTCCATCTGGGCTCTAAAGCTACCACCCAGCGCCCCATCTGGCAGTTTAATGTGTGGAACCTTAAAGATGAGGAGTACTCTTGAGTTCTAGCTGATAAGCTCCATGCATATTTCCAAGCTAATCAGTGAATGGTGAAATTCACCAGCACCTTATGGGTGGTGTGTATGGCTACAATTGATTGGTACACAAAGAGTATTATTAGAGGAAAAGAGAGAGGCAAACTCCGGCAGGTGACTCAGCTGGAGGCCTATACCCTGCGGCTGGAGGCGTAACTCCCTGATGACCCCTGGGGGTGGCCTCCCTGACTGCTTGAGCTTACCTGTGCCGAGATTCGCCTTATTCCGGTTGAGGCAGCATGCCTGATGTGGCGTGCCTCCACAGCAAGAGTATATGAGTGAGGTGACAAGAATGGCAAGTTATTGTACTGACCGGCTACTTCGCTCATGGCTGCCCAAATGATCCCTGAGATATTAGATGCTGCTGTCACCCCCTCTTCACCAGTGCTCTATCCCAGACGTGGTCCAAGTGTTTGCAGATAATTACCTCCATCTTCACGCAGCGGTTCTGAGACCGCAGGCGGAACGGCCTCAGTTGTCATGGGCTGAAAGGCACACTTTGGAAGAGCGCATCATGGCTGAAGAGATTACCAGTATTATATCTGCCCTGATGACCGGGAAGACACCTGGCCCCGATGGGTACTGTACTGAGTTTCCTTCTTTCTCTACTGAAGATCCTTTTTCTTCACCTGCTTGCCCTCTAGAATGAAGCTGCTGAGTTTGGTCATTTTCCACAGAAACTTCACATGGCCACCATCGTGGTCATTCCAAAAATCAAGCCCCCTGCCCAATGCCTGTGGGGCATACTGACCCATCTCACTTATTAATGGAGAGATTAAGCTTTTTGCCACAATACTAGCCACATGCCTGAAAACGACTCTCCAGGCTCTCATACACCCCGATCAGTGTGGCTTCATGCCATCTAGGGGCACAAGGCGCTGCCTCAGATGACTCCATGTTGCATTGGCCCTCTGGCATCTAACACCCTCTGTGGCCCTGTTAACAGACTTTGAGAAGGCATTTGACACATTGGACTGCACTTAACTGTCTCAGATTCTGCAGTAGACGGCTATGGGGCCTCGTTTCTGTGGCTTTGTCAGATTTCTTTACTCCAACCTAACTGCAGATTGATTGTATGGTCTCTGACCTGTTCCCTATTTGTCGGGGCACTAGGCCCGCTCCACTTTTTGCCCTTGTCATTGAGCCCCTGGCCTGGCTCATTTGAAGTGACATGCAGCTGCAGGGATGAGAGAGGGATACAGGCCATGATGACTGCATCGCACTGTATGCTGATGATGCCCTCATACTCCTCTCCAAACTTGAGGAGACTGGCTCATGCTGCCTTTATCTCCTTCACCTTTAGGTAGAGGCCTCCAATCAGGTTAACCATGCAGATTCAGTGTTGGTTCCGTTTCATCCCTCCCAAGAATGTGTGGAGTGGCAGACCACCATACCAATGTGGTATTTGAGCTTCTGATACTTGGGCATCTACATAGCATTCCATCCTGAGCTAGCATGGAATCTTAATTTTACCCCGCTGACCTGAAAGATGAAGATGGAGCTGAAAAGGGGGCAAATTCTCTCACTCAAAATGATCGGAAGGATTGCTCTCTACAAAATGATGATACAACCAAAGTTTTTGTTTTTCAAAGCTTCCCGCATTTGATACCCCAACAGTGATTCAGGGAGATGGACTCCTTGGCAACGTTGTTTCTCTGTCACAAGTCCAGGCCATGACTGAGTCTTGTGAGCTGTCAACAGGCACTGTTTGATCGCACTTTGGGTATGGCCAATCTGTACCTCTACTATTTAACATCTCAGTTCCTTGTTTATGAATGATTGGCTTAAATTGGGGGGTGGTCAGACCCAGCTTATAGGGTAGAACTGACCTCGTTGGGTTTTGACATTGTGCTGGGAATGCTTTACAGTTCCTGAATTCCTAAAAACCTACCAGATGTTATGCAAATTCTTTCGCAGCTGGTGTGCTGCGCCACAACACTCTGGTTGAGATTCCAAACTCACTCAACAAATTCCCTTGTGGAGGGGGAGGTGGTGATCCGAAACAGCTGGCTTGGAGGGATTTACTCACTGGAGTGCCATAGGCATTTCTCTGCTGAGGGATGTATGGTCTGGCACCTGAATATGTTCTTTTCAGGAACTTCAGTCAACCTATGCCCTATCACATACACAATTTTATAAGTACTTTCAGTTGTCGTACACACTGAAAGCACACATTACCCCAGGCTTGATACTCTCTAATCCAGTCCCCTAGAGGCTAAACTCCTGATGGGTGCACTTTCAAAAGGGGGCATTTTGCACATCTACCGCACATTGGTCATTAACGCACCTGACATGCTGTCACATCTGCAGACTTAACAGGAGGAGTCCACCGTATTACGATTTCCTCTAGACTAAAGCTGTTGCATATGTGCTACCTTTATGATGCTTACCTCACCCCCAGCCGCCTCCACAAATTATGCCGCCTTCCATACCCAACATGTTTCAGATGTCCATATGCTGCTGCAGATTTCTATCATATGGTCTGGACTTGTCTTGTCATTACGAACTACTGGACTGCAGTAGCTGAAGAATTGTCGGGGTTACTGGGATGAGAAGTGCACTGCCTCCAAGGTCTCTCCTTCTTGGTGTCTTTGAGGGGATGAAGGGCATGAAGGCTGATCGGGCACTAATTGGGGTGGCTACTATGGTGGCCAAAAGAGACCTAGCATGTAGATGGAAGTTGGCGTTGTTGAGTGGACTTGTGTGCCCAACAGGAAAAACTGGTATATGAAGCCAGGGTTTTCCCTAAAAAGCATGTAAAAATCTCGAGTAAATGGTGGAACCACTTTGGGCTGGGCTCACTGTTGTAAGTGCATGAGGGTGTTTCCCTCCCAATGGTCTTACTGTGGACTTACCTCTATTGTATGTGAAAAACAATGTTATGAATTCCTTTGCTGATGACCAGCATCCGCTGGAAATGGTGTGGATGATTTAGTTTTCAAAAACAATAAAGTTGTTTTTACAAAAAACACTCAAACCATCTTTGTAATAGATCCTAGAAAAGGGATGTATTGCCATGACATAGAGACCTTAAAATAGGCATAGTATTTTTTCATAGTGAATGTAATGACAATTTACATTTACAAGTGTGAGAAATAACTAGTCCGGCATTGAGTTAATGGTAGCTTCACCTTGTCATAGAAATGTTTCTTTTCACCACAGCTAGGTATGTACATGGACTATAATAGTGCAAGCGTAGCTACAAAGCAATGGAGCACTGGAAAACTCATGGGTTTGGGTTGACATAGGAAGCTGGGTTACTGTAAGTGTGGGGAGAAAGGAAATTAAAGGAATTCAGGATAGATGGGGGCTGCTAGCAGAGTGACGGTGGAGGATGAAGAAGAGATTAGTATTCGAAAGGCATGCTGAGGGAGGGGGGTAATAGTGATCAGGATTCACAGGGGCGGCAATTTTTTGATGCGAAGTATGACTGGGAGGTTACCTAGGAAAAACGTTGTGGCACCAAGGGGACTAAGCCAGTAGCATGTCAGCGGGTGCTATCTGGATGCAGCAGATAGAAGGTGCATAGAAGGAATCTGACCTTGGAAGCACGCCTGGTATTTATTATTTGTTTTTACTTATTTTTACAATTTATTAAGCAAAGCATACACTCAGAGTTTCTTGGCGCAAGAGAACTTACATAAGGTGCACGTGAGAAGTTGAAGGATAACTGATTTGGAAGTCCTTGTGGGTAATTTAAAGAAAAAAAAGACATTTTAAGCACTTGGTTTAGATCGTAGCTACAGTGGCACAGAGTTCCAGTGTTTAGCTGATGCCACAAAAGAGGCTCTACTGCCAATGGTCGTGGGTCCAAATTTAGGAACATTTGACAGCTTATGGTCAGATGACCTCAGTAAGCAGCTGGGACTGTACCACTGGAATCTAGAGCATAACTGGAGAAATGAAGAAACTACACAGTTCTGGTTGGCAGTATAGTATGGGTTTTTACCAAATACGGCTGGGAGGACAGATCAGCTCTGTGACTGAATCTGCACTCATACTGAAACATTACAGGCAGTGGCTTATAGAAACTCAAACCACAGTGTAAGCTTTTTCACTGCTTGGCATGAATATTAATCAAAGCGCTTGCTTAGTGCATTGTTCTCTCTACTAATTTCAGCATAAAGCAATAGTTTCCTGCAAAACATCTTACGACATGTTTCAAGAATGTGACTGTTGTGCACCTGCCATGGATACATTTTTGCTAATAAGCACAGTGTCTTCTAGTCTCACGCTCTGAAGCATATCCGCATGCCCTCCCTACGTGTCTCCTAGTCTACAAAACACATTCTTTTCTCAGAAACGTGTTGACAATATGGCCTATGATTCATGCTGTAACCTTTTTTAGCTGTGTTACTAATTATTGTATCTATTACAACTTGTCTCTGCCTTTCACCCAGTCCCCCACTCTGTCCTTGCTCTCTATTCTGACATCGTAAACAGTTTGGGCCTGTGTTTGTCTTTGACCACATACAATTCTGTACTTTTTCCTGCTGATCCATGCATTAGCAAATGTGGGTCTTCTCTCTTTTCTATGATGGAACCAAGCACATAGATTTGAATAGACTGTATTGCTTTATTGGTATCCAATGAACATGACATAATCGGCAGAGACAAGATCTTCAGTGTTGAGGCCCAGTGTAATCCTCTCTCCTTAATTTTGGATCAATTGCAGGCGCTGTTTCTCATGAGCAGTAAGTTCAAGATATAAGGAATTTCAATATCCTAGTCAAGATGATATAAAAGCATTCAGTATTTGAAATGTATTCTGCAAGGTAAACAAGTACAGGATCTGTTTTAGAAATCAAAGCTGGGAGAAGCAAGATTCTGATAAACTGTGGATTTGGTCAGACAAAGATCAATAACTCTCTAATCTAGTGCCCAGGTTTATTACACTAGAAATCAACGGAGGCAACACCAAAATATCTGCCTAAATCGGCATGTTCCAAAAAGAAGGAATAGATTTCACTCTGTTCCTTATTTAGTTTGAGATAGCACTCAAACAAAAATATACCTTAGGTAAAGACCCTCATGCATTGCTGCAGAAGAGTTTTGTTCCTTGTCGGATATCCAGATGATAATCTGGGTGTCTTTGGCTCATAAGAACAAGCTGAAGTGAGAAGCGTCAATGAGGTAAGCTGGTGGGGACATGTGAAGATTAAACAAATGTGGGGACAAGACAGATCCCTGCTGAACATCACATGAGCACTGTCTAGCTGTGGAAGTAAAGGATGAAGCTGAGACAAAAAAAAATCTAAAACCCATGACCGTGCCAGACCTTTGATACCAAAATCCTGCAGCCTACATAGTAAAATTTGGTAATTGTAGCAAAGGCCACTCACAAGTCAAGTTGGAAGAGTGCATGTGGAACATTATGTGAACAACACAACTCATCCAGTACAGAAATAACTGGTTTCCATACTGCAACCAGCATGAAAGCCCATCCTACAAAGTTGCAGAAGATGGTTACTGTCAAACTTTAGCAACTGGCCATAATCTTCTTTGTAAAACAGTTTGGCAAGATATGACAAATGTGAGATAGGGTGATCATCAGAGAGGTTATCTGGACCCAAAGGATTTCTTTAATAGGGGCAATACAAAAGCCTGTTTCAAAGGTTCAGACACCTCTACCAGACTTCAGTGTAGCATTCTCAATCTCACAAATACAGATTTTTATGCAGAATTGTGGGCAAAGGGACAGCGGTGAACCCAGCTGCCTCAATGGAGAGGACCGAGGGATGGAAAGTTGATTGTACCAGTGATAGAAACTGAGAAAACAAAGCGTTAGGTAGATTCTGTAATTTATAAGTATCAATAGAGAAGGAAAGAGTTTTATCCTCTTTGTTTAGGTATAGTAGAGATTGTGCAATTTCTCTTTATTAGTTGAGTCATACTTACAACCCAACCAACAACGTTCAGCTGCTCTCAATGACTTTAAGAGATGCTAATTCATGTGAAGTCAGCAATTCAAAATAGACATTTAAGTTGCCTAATAAAAGAACTTACAGTTGGTTCGAACAGGCTTCAGCTAATCCGCCGCCACAGGCTCTAATATGTTGCGATGAGTCCACCACTGGGGAGGAAACATGTACTCCAGTAGGGCTATGTAATTCTGGGCGCATGAGCTATTAGGAATGTAGGTTTGTCTATAGCTGGTGGCACCCCAGGCGGCCTTTGTGCTATCAATGGAAACAACCTTGTGCATGTCAGTCATGCAGTTGAAAATGCAACTTGCCCTTTGCATCCATCTCTCACTTTTGACCCTCGACAGACTGTGATTCTCTATTGCAGAAATGGTGCTATCTATCTGGTGTAACAAAATATATATAACCTGTGTGTGTGTGTAATTATATATATATATATATATATATATATATATGTATGTATGTATATATACATATATATATATATATATATATATGTATATATGTGTATATATATATATATATATACATGGTGGCATTCAGGCTATGTGATTCTTTGGGCAAAGTGATGTATAAACCAGCACCTTAGTATAAAGAAATAGTCATGATTGGGACCAGCTGTACTTAAGACTCTCATCTGACAGTTAGGAGGCTGGCTTGATAGTGGAACGATTGAAGATTTTAGGGAACTCTGTTGTTCTGTTAGATTGACGAAGAGAATCACTCTTTCCTTAGCACTTTTTGATTTATTGGTGGTCCCTCTACCTACCATTGTTTTGTTACCGATGCAGGTGTTGCCATGGGTGGTGTTCTAGGTCCCATCTGACATAGTTGTCTTTGGGTGTCCATGGGGCGTGCATTCACTCTGACATCAACCAGAATAAACCAGCCTTTATTCATGGTGCCACCAACAATAGTATCAGAATGTATTCTTGTTATTTTTCTTTTAAGGGCACCTTTTGTGCCTTGTGAATGTCTGGTCCTGCTATGACCTCGCCCAGCTGAAGAACTGCCTCACACTCATTAAAATCTGGAAGTCCACAGCCGGTCTAGAGCTCAACTGAGACCCATCTTATTGCGAAGAAATAGCAATAGATTACTTGAGATTCTGGAGGAATTCTAATCATTGTTGCTTCAAGGACTTAGTGACGAAAACAGTTACGTTTCAATAATTTCATGAACTGTTGCTCCAGGTTGTGTACTAAGAAAGTGTCACCCTTAGGCATTTACTCTTGAGCTTGATCTCCTAGCTGACCGTGGCACGCTTCACACTTGATATGCACTGTTTCAGCTTGCCCAGAAAGGTTCATCAGTGGGTGTACAAGAACTCCATTTTTGTGGTGCACTGTTACACATTGATTAGATTTGACATTACCCTCTAAACTGTGTAACTGTTCCAAAAGTGGTAAATGACTTGTGTAATTTTTTTCTTCGTATGCTGTTATAAATAACTTGGATTTCTCTTATCAGTGTACTGATTTATTGTGTAATCCAAAGAATCCATCTATTATTTCGAGCTTCACTTACTTATTGTCTGTCCTGGCAGGTTTCCATTGCTTTCTGTCTGCGATACTTTTTTAGGTCCGGCTAGACAGTTTTGCTGTCTAAAAGGCTTTCATATCACTGCTACACACATAGCCTAACATACAATACAGACCATATACACACAGTAAGGGGCTTTTAGGCCCGTCCTCTTCTGCCAATGACTTATTTGGGTGATTTATTACTACTCCGACAAAAAAGTAGTCCCATCTTAGACTGCTGATCGCAGAGTTAGGAGCAGCAGGATCTGACAAATCTGAATCACATTCTGCAGCACCGATTCCAGTGCATGTGGCTACCTATAGCAGGCCCTTGTGTGACTGCCTTCTCAGAGTTTTCTTCTCCGTGTGACCATTTTGCCTCTTCACAATATTACTCTCCTCATTGTATGTCTATATTGATATTGCCAAAGGGATGATCTCCATCAGCTACTCACACTTCCTTCTCCCTGCTAATACAATCCCTTTGGACATAACATTATGCCCAAAATACGGAGAAGGAAACACAATGCAACCAAGCAGCAGTCAAGTGTGACCAAGACGTCTTCTATTGGCTAAACAACAAAGACTTGTTATTTGTGAGATGAAGTGGATTTAGGTCAGAGAGTGTAGCTGTGCTCCTGACAAATCCAGACTTTCAGGAGGGATGAAGGCACAGTCTCAGAGCACTGAGATTGTTTTTATGGTTCAAGTTTGGTCAATTTATGTGTTTTCATGCTACTGTGAATGATCTTAATCCAGGCTGATCACCTGGCTTGTCAAGCTCTGGATCAGTATGACCTTCTTCAGGTACTACCACTGATCCTCTAAACGTTTTAAACAGGAGAAGTTGCAAGTCGCCACAGATCCACTTCAATGAGCAGAGACCATTGTGCCTTTCACTAGATTTGCAAACAACGACCTTGTGTCAAACATCAGCCTAAATATACTGGCAGTGATGCAGTCGCTCATCAACATTGAATTGCTGACACACAAGGTATCTTTAACTCGCCTGCATTTGGACATCCTGTTGTAAGCTCACCTCCTCATTTCATGGATGAGGTCCTTGTACGAACTTTTAGGAGCCCATGATGATTAGCATGGAATGGCTTCTGTCAAACAGGCACCACACAACACCACTGCTGGAGAACATTTTGTGAGTTTGTGGGGTGTTACGATAGGCTTTCAAAACTTGTAAATTACTCACTATATGGTGTCATTTTTCAAATCGGCAATATTTGTTACCTTGCTGTGGGTGCACATGAATCGCTCAGCCTTTCTATTAACCTGTGGCCAACCAGGTGTAATTTTCCAGTGTTGCACTTTCAGTGATTGCACCTGTTGGGCATCACCTGGTCTTGGAACAGCTACCCAATGTAAGCCCTGATTCCCTTGGGGAACGTCATGGGTGACTAGTACCTATTCTTTGTTTGAAATCCCACCAGATAACTCAACCGCTGAAGACTTGCTGCCATCATCAACCATCACCAATAGGTGCCCCCACCTGGCAGACTTGCGCAGTCTACTCTAAATTGCACCCGCAGAGCTACAGGCAGTTCTTTGGAAATAAGCATGGGAGGATCAGAAAGACCTGTAACTTGACTGGACAGGCAGGTGGCTACTGTGAGTTCAATTTGGGAATCAATTTCATGAAACCACATCATCTGGCAAATTGTCGTCTTTGTCTTCACAATACCTTATAGGCCAGGTCGAGTATTTGTGATGTCTCGAACTTTGGTATTACAAGCTACTTTCCTCACTGGGTGAGGTCTTGATTAATATATTTTGAGAAGCATGTGTTCCTCCATTTCATCTTCTTGAGTCTCTTTGTGGTGTCCCTTGGGTGACGTGAGATAATCTGTGAGGTTTTCTTGTACTGGTCCACATACATCTCAAATGAATACTCTTGCAATTAGAGTATCCATTTTTCTGCACGTTGTGGCAGGTTCAATACAGAGGCTTTGAAAAGTGCAACCAATGGTCTGTGGTCTACTCATACCCAAAAATGAATACCATACAGATGCATATAAAAATGCTGACATCCCCAGAGAATGATGATGGTGTGTTTTGTTTTTCAATGTAGGAATATGTTTGTTAAATTTCAGTCAGTACCCAGCTGGCATAAGCCTTTGGAGCCCATTGGTCAGTATCATGGTGTTGAAGCAAGGTTATCTCACAGGTCTTTCAGACTAGCATTCACAAACGTCACTGTAGATCAGCTGGGGTCATAGTACCACATGGGGGTTTTAGCTGATAGCACGTCTTCCATTTTCTGGAATGATGCTTGCCTGTTTTCTCCTCACTCCATGGCATGCTTGTCTTTAGAAGATTGCACACAGGTTTAATCAATGGTGTTAGGTTCAATATGAATATTTCCCAGTATGTCAACATGCCTAGGAAGCTTCTGACCAGTGATATTCTTTCGGGTGTGGCTGTCTTGACATTTTGTGCTTTGTTTGGATAGCAAGAACCTGCTTTCACTGCAAAATAGTATCCAAATAATTCTATATCTTGCTTTAGAAACTCACACTTCTTCCTATGTAGCATTAGGCCACCCTCTTTGATCCTGTTAAGAAGAGCTCTCAGACAACTGTGGTGTACATTGGTGGCATAGAGTTGGATGTCATCACTTACATTCATTACTTTTTGGAGGGCTGATAGCATCTCCTTGATGCACTGTTGCAATGCCTCTGGGGCATTTTATATGGCAATGTTCAGGCCTCTGTACTGATGAAACATTATGGTGGTCAAAAAAGTGTTTATATATTGAGATGCCCTTTGTAATTTGAGTTGATGATATCCACGTTTAGATCTATATTTGGATCCACTTGGCTCCTTTTACTTCCACCACTATGTTGCCATTCTGGGGGTGAGGTGGTATTCTGATTGGCTTTATTTGGCATCCTTCTGTCTGTACAGATCCACACCTCCCTTGGATGCTTTAGTTTCCATCCTATGACTAACACCACAATCTATGATGTGGGCCCACTGACTTTCTTGGCCTTGTGGGCTTTGAGCTCTTTCTCTATTTGTTCCCGTACATGGAACAGGATTGGTCGGTAGTTGGCATAAAGCTACCAGTTTAACTGACTTCATACCTTTTGCATTGAGTAGTTTCATACATTTCCATTTGAGGCAGCCAAGTCTTCAAAAGACTTCTTCCAGGTCTTGTAGTAAGTTGCCAATAGATAATTCCTGTACTCCAAAAGCAAATGTTGTGAGGTAGGGAGTCTCTGTACTTGGCAGCTGACAAATGTGGTGCCTTGTATTTCTGTCATGAAGAAACTGTTTACAACAAATTGTTTGACATAGAACACTTGTGCAGAAAGTGCCTGCAGTGTCTACCAGAGTTTTGCTGCCATATGCATAGACCTTGGTGCAGGTGATTTGGAGTGTTGAACTTGGCCGCAGGTTGGTGTAGTCTCACCATTACATTATACACACAGCAGTACTGCTGTTGATGAAACAATTGATCTTGGTCTTTTGGACACTTGCCTGGCACCTCAACTGCTAGGGTCTTTTCTTTGACACTAAGAGTGAAGAGGTGAGATGGACATGTTTATGTTCTCAACTAGACTCCTCCTTTCAGTCACCTCTTTGGGGAGCTTCTTGTTGAGTCTTAAGGTCTACTACTTTCTTGTTCTGGAGGCTGTTTTACTTTGTCATTCTGTTGTTGGTCACCAATCACCATACTTTGGCTAATTGTTTGAGTTTTCTATATGACAAGCAGATCTTCCCTTTAAATTGGCTGTGGCTGTCCCAGTGCGGAGAATTGCCACAGTAGCCATAGGCTTTGTTTGGTTTCATGACTGATGGCTTTTGCTCAGCTTTGCTCAGTTCGGGCATTGATTCAACATAACCAGGTTTGACTAGGTTGGCCATTAGAAACAACTCCATATGCATTTCTTGTGCCTCTGTCGGCTCGTGTGACCTGCTGAGCATGAGCATGGCTGGTAGCACTATGTTGTATTACTTGAGAATTTTTCTTAGCTGGGGTAAGTGGCACACTTGGATCATTTGGGTGCTGATTTCTTTTCAGAATTTCACGTCTTAGTTGGAGAAAGCAGCAAACTTGAATCACCTGGGCCCTCATTTGTTGCATTATTGAACCAGGAGGTCCTTGCTAGCCCTCTGAGGTAGGCATACAAGGCATTGATTGACTTCTTGGGTCTTGCTTGTGTAGGCAAATTATGAACCTTTCATAGTCAATATTAGCTTGTGTGCTAAATTGTTATGGATGGGTTTGCGTCAGAAAATGACTTTAGGCAGGTTAGAGTCATTTATTGTGTTTGTTTACTCTAACCTGCCTAATGTGACTTTTTTGGTGCAAAACCCCCTTCTTCCATACCGCCAGCCCCACCCGACTAACATCATTTTACACTAGCCTACCCTTTGCACCGGCTTGCACCATTACATAAATGAGGTGCCCGGCAGGTGCACAGAAATGGTGCAAGCCGGTGCTAAACTTTTTGGTGCAAAAGTGCGTTAGTGCGGTTTTGCCCCAAAAAGTATAAATCAGGCCGAAGATTCTTAGAAAATAAACTCTCTCAGTTCAATAGAAGAATTGTCCGCTTCTTAACTGAGAAATGTTTTGAGACTTTTTTTCCTCTGCGTACTTTTCTTTTCCTATGCTCAAGAATGTTGCTATATATATATATAGTTTATTATCTTGAATTCAGGCGAAGAGGAATGACCTTTAGTTAACTGTCTCTTATAACCTTCCTTGTAGGGTAAATAAGCGTAAATATTGTCTGTATAGCTTTTCTTGTGTTCAGTTGGTTATGTCAAGCATACTATATTATTTGTCATGAATATATTTATATTCTCTAAGCTCTTTGAATTATCGTATATTTTCTTACCATAGAATTTTCATAAACCTTCAATAAAGTTCATTTTCAGGATTTGCTTTCTGCTTCCTGGGTTTTCGTTTGCTGTGACGCTTGTGTTTTCTTTCTTTATCAAGATACTTGCAAAGACTAATTTTCCTCACAGAATGTTTCTTCACAGAGGCACTCTGGCCCTCATTCTGACCCTGGCGGTCTTTGACCGCCAGGGCGGAGGACCGCGGGAGCACCGCCGACAAGCCGGCGGTGCTTCAATGGGGATTCCGACCGCGGCGGTAAAGCCGCGGTCGGACCGGCACCACTGGCGGGGTCCCGCCAGTGTACCGCGGCCCCATTGAATCCTCCGCGGCGGCGCAGCTTGCTGCACCGCCGCGGGGATTCTGACCCCCCCTACCGCCATCCAGATCCCGGCGGTCGGACCGCCGAGATCCGGATGGCGGTAGGGGGGGTCGCGGGGCCCCTGGGGGCCCCTGCAGTGCCCATGCCACTGGCATGGGCATTGCAGGGGCCCCCGTAAGAGGGCCCCTACATGTATTTCACTGTCTGCTGCGCAGACAGTGAAATACGCGACGGGTGCAACTGCACCCGTCGCACAGCTTCCACTCCGCCGGCTCGATTCCGAGCCGGCTTCATCGTGGAGGCCTCTTTCCCGCTGGGCTGGCTGGCGGTCTGAACGAGACCGCCCGCCAGCCCAGCGGGAAAGTCAGAATTACCGCCGCGGTCTTTCGACCGCGGAACGGTAACCTGACGGCGGGACTTTGGCGGGCGGCCTCCGCCGCCCGCCAAGGTCAGAATGAGGGCCTCTGTCTCCAAACACCTGACTCCTGTCAAAGCACAGTTAAGTGCGAAGCTCTCAGGCTTCACGCGCGTATCCTTGCAACTGGACTAATGCAACACTAGAGCAGCAACTTCACTTTCTGCCTAAACGGCGGACATCTTGGATTCCTGTTCTCAACCTCCTTTCTGTAAAAGGTGCAACACAACTTGGCAGATCTTCCTCCAGCCTGGACGATGCTGTCTCCACTGAGGATACTTCTTCATCTGCATTCTGATTACTTTTCTGGCACCTTTCGTAGTTATGGCATGACAGGTTTGAAGGGTCTTGACACCTATTGTCCAGCACAGCTGTAGAATGGCTCCTCCTTATTGTGGGCAATACCTTGGTCCCCTGACAAAAGCACCCTCCCTCACCTCGCACTTCCACACTGCAGAGCCACAACGTACCTGCCACAGCTAGCTAGGGACAGTTGCTGAAGTACCCATCCCAATGCCACCCACACCTCGCTGATCAGTACAGTGTAAATGCCTCTGCTTGGGGTAAACATACAACCGGATATAGACTTGCCTGGCCCTTGAGTAACTGATGCCAAGGTGTCTACCGTTTTGTGGCCAACCTCAAACTTATTCACAAAATACAACATTAATGATCCGAAACAAAACAACATTATTCAGTAGCAATAGCCAAAGATTCTATACAACCAAAACTATGCTTCCCTTAGGGATGAGAGTGTTGGAAAATAGAACTCTTTATTGTCGAGGTCCGCGGGGATGAGATGGGCCAGGAGCAGGGTAGCCAGACAAAGAGTGGAAAGGGACTTGCCTGCATTCTCTCCAGCTTAAATACTGCCTCCTCGCACCCTTGCCGCTGCCCCAGACAACCAGTTATGGAGGGAGCTGCCGATTTTGTGAGCTTTCCAGGCTGTCGCCTGGCTCCTGCAGAAATGTAAACTGCACTGTTGTTAGGGGTCTCACCACCCCCAACGGTTCCCGCCTTTATGCCTTGGACCTCCATTTTTTTAGGCCCTCTGTTCTTTTGTGTGGGATATTGGCAGTGCTGGGACTGTATGCTCAGGTGTCTGCAGCACCTTCAGTTTTTTTGTGTTTCCACGAAGGCACAGCCTTTTAAACGTTTCCTTCCAGTCTGAATTCCCAGCTAAAGCACAACCTGGCATTCTTTAAGGATTCAACAGTTGCTTTGATATATGCAAGAGACGGTTGATTTTACACAAGTATGCTGAAATATTTTACATTTAGGTGTGGAGAATGCCCAGGTGGGCACATTCAATATGCATACGTCGTCCAGAAAAATGGCTGACAAAAATCAATAGCTCACATCCTGGAGATTAGAGTAAGCAGACGTCATCCCGTGTTTAACATCACCCTCTTCAGCCCATCTTCCCAGATGGCCGCCAACAACACGACCATCAGCTTCCCATTATGGCCAAGAAGAAAGGTCAATAGAGTTTCAGCAATAACATAATTGAATTAAGATAAGGGTATTTCGTTTTTTCATCATGCCACCCAGACAAGTAATGCCGTGTAATATGCTTTACTTTAATCTTTGTTCTGCCCAGCACAGTGGAGTACAGCTTTTCAGACGTGTACAGATTCTAGCACGTTTGTTTCTGTATTGCACTTAAGCTGGCCCATGACTTTCCCCACCTCATCCCCTCATCCTTAAGCAGGGGCAAAGCTCGTGGGGGGGGGAGGGGAAGGAGGGTGTTTGGGGTATTACACTACCCTAAAAATGAATTCTGTAGTAAATAGTTGGGTACAAGTAATTTCAGTCGGATATTGTGAGGTGTCTGTCGGATTTCAACCTGGATTTTTACATGCAAACACGGACAAAACACACACTCTCTCGTCTATTTTATGAAGGCCTTAAAAAATGTTGATCAGTTTTGAAAACATTGCTTTTTAAGTACCCCTATGAATCCATAATTTTTTTTTTTCCACTGACCTTTAAGCCCCCCTCATGTTGCAAACTTAATGCCATATTTATATTCTAACACTAGACGCATCAAAATATTGATGTTATTGGCACTTTTTGGATGCGTGAAACCTCCTTGCGTCAATGAGATGCAAGGTAGACGTGCCCTTTCAAAAAATGACTCAAACACCCTAGTGCCTTATTTATCCACCTGGGCAAAAAAGACGCACGGTTGGGAGGCGGACCCAAAAAATGATGATAACACCGATTTGCATCAAAATTTAACACCTGGGTCAGGGCAGGCATTACAATAAGGCAAACACACCACTACTTAAAGAGAACACACAGAAGTAACATTACAACCCACAGGAGAAGATGGATAATGATCCAGCTTGCTAGACGGCGTAGAGGACAGAAACAACTCCTGCACTCACCACCACAACAACGTGGCCCACAAAGGCAACTCAGAAGGCAGGAGAGGGTCTTCAGAACCAGGACAACTCTCCTTGGCCTCAGGGACCTGGACATTATTAGGACCTACAGAATGAACTGGCAAGCCATATTACACCTGCTGCACCACAATGAGCCACAAATTACAGCCATCGTGCAGATCCCACACAACATACCACCTATGACAATGCTGCTTGCTGTCCTGCACATGCTGGCAAGTGGTTCCTTCCAAACAACGGTGCACTGGTTGCTTGTGTCTCACAGCCATCGTTTGCTGCATTCCTGCCAATTGTGTTAGATGCTATCATCTCCCTGACACCCGCCACATCAGCTTCCCCAACACCCAGCAGCAGGAGAACAAACAGGGGTTCTATCAAATCCATGGCTTCCCGCATGTGCACTGTGCAATTGACTGCACTCGTGTCTGGCTCGTACCACCTGCAGCAACAGAGCACTCATACCGGAATCGCAAGCCGCATTCCGTTATTGTGCAGGGCATAGGGGACCACCGGGGACTATTCATAAACATTTTGGTCAAGTATCCTGGGAATGTCCATGATGCCTACATATTCCAGCACAGAAAGATCAACAAACAATTCCAGGATGGACAATTTGGAAATGGCCTACTTGTAGGTAAGTCAACAAATCTAGCAATATACACACAACACACCAACCCTGTCAGACACACAAGACATACACAACTACAGTAACATATGGCCAGGGTAACACACATATGCAGATGATAATACATATGTACCATGCTGCAGTACAGCACAATCCGTGCACAACACTAATACATACACCCACAGGAACGTAACACACCCACAACTTGACAGGCACACCACGTGAAGGACAGGTGCAGACATGTACCCTTTGCTAACAGCAGAACTAGACAGACCTCTGCAAGTGCCCACAGGTTGCCTACTACATACATTTAACACACAGTACACCAAACAAAGAATAGCACAGACATGTCAATGGCATACACCATGCCCATGTCAAGTAACTTCCAAATAGGCACAGATGCCTCAAGTCATGCTGTGCAAACCACTGCCACAACAAATATCAAACACCACACAACTTGCGCCTATATCAACTGCATCTCATCAACACATACCTAACTTACCTGTAGTGTGCAGAGACATCTGCCTGGCGCATTGGCTCACACACATAGGAATACAAGATCAATGCCTATCACATATCATGTGCCAGATGTGTGAAAAGTTGTACCACACTTACTGTAGTGCAACCTCACATGCAACACTCAACACCTTCATGTCTGTACCAGATACAATAAATGGCCCAACATGGGGTAGAGTCACTGTCAGACAGTGCAGATCATAGACGTCATAGTGGGACCCAGTAGGAGAAAACAGGACATCACTGACTTCACATGCACTGTGCCAAGGGACACATCTGCACATCTGAGTAGCTGAGCTCCATCCCATAGCCTGCACTGTGCATGTGTCAACAGTATAAATGCACATTAATGTTTTGGAAGATAGGAGAGACACTGGTAGTTATGTTGATCATCCTGTGGCAGTGGGATACACACCCTTGGACACCTCATGGCTGCCACAAACATTAGCTGCCACTCTCGAACATCATTGGACCTATGTCATAGCCCACAGTTCCATTGGCATGGCTTGCACTGTATGTACAGCTTGGCAGATTACCATTTCATAATGACTTGAAGCCACATTGTAAATTGGCCACCCTCCCATGCTTTTATGTAGTGTAGAAGGGGGTGAAATGTTTGTCGCTGCAGGTCTGTCACCACAAGATACATAGCATGATGATGCTGACTCACATGTAGCTGTCACCTAAAACCTGAGGACGTGCCAACAACAAACACCACCCCAAGAGTGCTGTATGCAGGTTGCAATAAGGAAGTAGACTGTGCTATGAACTCAGATGATTGTGGCACCAATGCATGCTGCATACTGCAGCACACACAGAAAGAGCCAATTGGCCATCAAAACAGCATATGTATATGGCAGTGTACCTTCCTGCACAGATAAATCCACCTCCAGAAGGCAGCTAGCCAAGTACCTTGCTGCAGGGTAGGTAGTGTTGGTTCACAGCTGCACATGAGCAACTGGCGCAGGGGACAACAAAGTGTTGCCAAGTAACATGTCACACATGGGGCATTCTTGCATGGTCGAAATGTTGCAGGACAGTGCAGACAGTTTTGGAGACATGTTGTGCATTCTCACTTACCAATTTCAAAGGCCCTAAGCGTCACACATCATCTGCAATGACACATGTCAAAAGGGATGGGATGTCCAGCCTCTGTAGTGCTACCATGTTGCCACCACATCTGGCCCCATTGTGTTGTGAGGATGTGTCATGTCCTCTGTAGTGATAGCACACTAAGATACAGGTGCACTACGCAACGCATGATACATAGATACTGACCATCAGTGTGGAATCCAAATCATTCGTCCGAGGTCCTTGAGCCAAACACAAGATTGCCATGTCAAACAACCTAGTGCTGTGGAAACATTACACAAGGATAGGAACTCACAACATACCACGAATACATATGAGCCACAACCAGCTCTAAATATCAACTGCAATGCCACATGACATACTTGTTGCAAGCCCTAACAACAACTTACTCCTTTAATCTTTTGCAGTGGATCAGGGTTATGGCATACAGCCATGGATTATGACCCCATTTCCCAACCCAAGCTCAGCAGCAGAGTGTGCATATAATGAGGGACATCGGAGGACACGTACTATTGTGAAGGGGGTATTTGGCATCCTAAAGTCCAGATTCAGGTGCCTGGACATCACAGGACGCAGCTTCCTATATGGCCCACACATTGTCTGCAAGATTATCTTGACATGTGCCATCCTGCACAACATATGTGTGCAGATGAACGTCCCCTTATATGAGCAGGTTGCTGACCTGCCTGAGGAGGAGGAGGAGGAGGAGGGGGAGGAGAAGGAGGATGGTGGAGAAGAAAATGAGGAGGAACAGCACAACACAGCTGCTGGGATACGCCACAGACTGCACATCATTGAAAACTTCTTCTCTTAATAATCACGTAACTCACCTTGTACATTTTGCCTATAAACACCTCACTTTTTCAGAACATCCGGCTTTTGTCACTTCAATCTATACAACATATACCACAGGGTTGTGAGTCTAACCTCAGGGAGCGTGTCACAAACACTAATCTGATGAGTACAGTAGCCACATCACATGTGATGCGTAATATTGAACTGCTACCATCACTCATTTCACAAATAGACTCATCACTTGAATGTGACAACTGAGGGACACAATATTTGGACCACAACATATGCATTACATCCATGTTGACAACGTGTACAACAATAGCTCATCACACACAACTACAACATGTCCAAATAGGATGTAGGGACCCACACATGAGGCAGTGGATGTCAAATCATGGTGAGACTGTAATGTTTGAACAGACCACTAACACAACTCATTTAGAGAGTTGCAATGGCTGCATGGAGCATGTGTGACAAGGGGGGGGGGACATAATTGTTGACAATGGTCATCATTATTAGGCCAGATATGACAAGCAATGGGAGAAATGGAGCCTGTTCAGTACATCCATGGAAATCAGCCCTGCCACTGACATTGGGCCCAATCCTGTCACAGGGTACACATGACCTCACACTTTGGATGGACACATCTGTAGAATGCACATCGGAATGGATGAGAACATATGCAGTTAGGGCTGCAGGTCCACCACAGAAAAAGTATTATGACAATGCTAAATGTAATGACTTTGAACTGACTCTTGTGTTCAATACATGATATGGTTGGAAAGTAGGCAGAGTGTGTCAATCACAGTATGTACCAAATATGTACACATGTCAAACATATGTGTAGTCCACACACAAGTCACCATATACTCAAGATCAACATATGGAGACAGTTCTCGGGTAACATTTGCTAGATCGCATTCATCAGCCATCAAAAACAATGCCCAAGCTGTGTATGTCATCTGAAATTTGATGCTCTGTAAGACAACTACACACAGCACATACGTGAACACAATTCACAATCACATACCATTATTCTTGCATAGTACTGACTGCCATACATATGTGGATACACTGTTGTCACACATTGATATATTTGCATGACGTGAATACATTTGCATGCTGTTGATTCCGTAACACACATTGGTGTAACAGACCAATCGCACCCAAATCACATTGTTTTATGGACTACTACATGTGGCCATACACAAAATGCCACACTGCAACCCAGCCCAATTTGTATGTTGATACAGGGAGCATCCATTGACAATGGACAAAATCACGCAATCGGGAAAAGAGTTAAAAAAACAAAATATGCCGCAAGTGCATCGAAAACAAACGCAAAGTATATGACCTGTGGGCCATTAGCGTGATTTCCACCTTCGCACTCATCTCAATGCTGATTTACTGTTAAATCGACACATAAAGGTATCGCGTCAATAAAAAAAGACGCACGTAAGTCATGCGTCAGAAATACGCAAATATTAGATGCATCAAATACAGAAACCGTAACGTACGGGGACTGGAAGTGATGTAATAGGAAATCCAGTTTACATGCATGGTACAGTGGGTGTACTTTCACTTTCTCTTTACAGTCTGTGCCTCTTTTGACTGTGTGGTTGTGTCTTGGAATTGGTAGTGTTATTGCTCAGTTTTGTATCTTGTGGTGTCCCTCCTGTTTTGTTTTCTGTAGTATTTGACTGTACTTTGTCCCAGTGTTAGTGAATTTGTGTGTTATTTGTATTTTATCTTGTGCCTTAACTGTGGGGTGTCTGTCCAGGTTAGTTGGTAAGTTGGGTTAGTTGGGATTGTTGTTTTGGGGCGTTAAGTTCCCTCTACTCAACTTTTTTTTTTATAATTATAATTTTTTGCCAACCTGTATCCCAGTGATATGTCTGATAGGGGGACAGACTAGGGTGAGAGAGAAGGAGCGGGGAGGCTTCGTGTGGCTGGTAGCCCACTACCTCCCATTAATGTTGGAAATGGGGGGGGCGTGTGATACAGGGCTACCGGACTGAGGTGGGGCGGCTGCGGTGGGGCAAATTGCTCCACCACCTGAAGAGGGTGTACCGCAGCTGCCACAACTACCACCAGCTGAAGCATCACTGGGCAGATCTGGTGGCCAGGGAGCAGGATCTGCTAGACCATCTTGGTGAGGTGATTGTTAGCCCTGTTGGTGAGTCTCCCATTGGCAAACTATTTACTGTTCACTGCACTTGAATGACATTAGCAGATGTGTTGGCGTGCTGCATGCAATGCTTCTGGACAGGTTGCATGCAACCAGAATTCAGTGTCACTGTACAGTACAGACATGGGGTTCACATATCCTACCATTTTCCCAATGCAAGTCAGATGTTAGGTGAGTCATGCACAACCATCACGAAGTCACACATATCAGGGGCCATGGCAACATCTGTGCCCCAACATTGTTTCTTGTATGATAGGCCAAATCACCGCCAGAATACCATATGTAACCGGATTGTGATTACAAAGTAGGGCAATCCATGTATGGCGTTACATTGCCATGATTTCACATACATCATCCCTGCCATTTATGTTTGCAAATGGAGAATACTCGCCTGAGGGGGCACTGGCAATGGGGCATTTGATACCATCAAACCACTGTGACACATCAGTCATGGATTACTCAATGCATGAAAATTGCAGACTAAAAATTGAGCCACTTGTCCTTCACAAAGTGCCTCTGTGTGCCTTGCAGGAAAAGCCAGAATACCTGAGTCAGTTATCTTGCAGAGCACCAGGGAGTGTCATGTATCTGTCACCCAACATCCCCTCATGTCATGGAGTTCCATCTTCTACAGATTGCCCAAATATGGTTGTTGCAGGGTGTAGCACTACATGGGTCGCAGGTCCAGAGCAAGAGTGCAGGTGTGTGGCTCTCACTCATCCGAGTGTCAATCTCATTGTGAGTTTGCAGTGGTGTGTCTGTTGCACTGTCCTCAACCTGGATAATTAGCTCACTCCTCTGAAATGGTATATACTGTAATATGTTGTCCACTAGTAGTGCCTGTGATATGATACTAACCATGGTTTTCCATCCATATCTTTCAGGTGGACCTGCCCCCTACACCATAGGCGAAGTGGCAAGACTTGAGGACCTAGATGTATCCAGTAAGTGTGATTATATCAGTCCTGTATATTGAGTAAGGCTTTTGTTTGAGTGAGTCATGTGTTATGCAGCCAGTGCAGCTGTGTTGTGCTGTTCCCCCTCGTTTTCAGTGCTAGAAGTGATGAGCTGTTAAATGATCAGATATCAAAGTAAGCTGGATGGCGACACTGTGTCACATTTAAAGGTTCCCCATGCACGTGCAGAGAGTCCTATCTTGTGAGGCTTGTGGCGCTCAATGGGCAGCATCGTGTATACAAGGTGATGACAAGCCACATGTAGGCCCATATGTGACTTATATGTGCACCGTTGTGAAAATATTGGCACTGGGACACACAGTCATTCTCACAACAAAGTGATGCACCATTTTGTAGACAAATTGGTGCATCCCTGTATTGTAATGTAAATGTAGAACTAGTTTGACATTTGTTCCCCAGCATGCTGGCACATATATTGTACTCCACTTACGTGACACTTATATGGAATGTAATAGATGTGCATGCAGGTCAAGTCCAAACGTGTGCTGGCATGGATATGGGTGTTTGAGGAATGGTATTGGCTGATCAGGTATTGATGGGTGTCTACACCTGTACACATGAATGTAGATGTGCTACCAGCTTCCTAGTTGTCAGCCCTCCTAACATGGTCCACTCCCTGACTCCATGTATATGAGTGGGCATGCTTTGGTGGATGTCCTGGACAGTTGAGATGATGAATTGCATGGCCATCCCCACTGAGGCACAAAGGGTGGGAACAACACATTTGTAGGTAGATGGGATGCTCACAGTGTAAGTGACAGTCATTTTGATCAGGCTTGCATGTGTACCTATCAACACTGACCCCTTATCGTTACCAACTGCATTCCATACTCCAAATATCAGATTCAAGTTACTGGTGATGTATGGTTGAAATTTGACACAGATGATGAGGAATAGTGGCCCTGATCTATGTAAAGTTGATGCTGCCTTTGCATTGTTACATATGGCACAAAATCAATGCACATGTAATTTTTTTTGTTTCCTAATCTTATTGTGGGTGGCTATGGTGTTAATGAAATGACGCTAAGGCGGCATTGTCGTTTCATCTATCAGGGCCATTGTATTATCCGAAATGTGAGTTGGAGTGCATGTGCAATTCGATGTAGAGTGTAAGCTAATAATCTGTACGTACTCCACACAATGCTGTCACTGGTGGTTTCCTGTCTCATTTTAACAGCTGCCAACATGAACAACGAGGAACTGCCTACCTTTCAGAAGAGGGCAGTCTGTTATCGGCACATACTGGCAGTGGAATCTGGGTTCAGGAGGATGGCACGACGCTATTGCACGAAGCAGTCCACAGGTGAATGACGGGCATTCACCCAAGGGGGACCCATACTGCCCACACAGGGAGGACCAAGCACCACAGCTGTGCAGGGGGCCACAGCTGCCACCATCACAATTGCCCCAGGTGTTGCACCCTCCACATCCGTGCCACAGCCAACCATGCCTGCTGCCATGGATATGAGTGCCATCAGGGTACTGCAGAGGGATGTCACACAGGTCCTCAAAAAGGTGGACTCTATTGAGAAGGAGGTTGAGAAGAACACAAAAAAGACTAAAATTCATAAAGCGGAAACTCAAGAGGGCCAACCTGTGAATGGCACAATGTCTCATCCCCAGTTCAGTCCCCTCCCTCCTTATTTGTTATTTATTAATGTTTTTAGCAGGTATTAGGGGGTTAGTTGTAGGTTAGTTTAGGTTAGTGGTTTAGTCAAGATAAGTAGGTTTGGGGGGTGGGTTTCCTACTTTTTACATTTTACTGTGTAGGTGGGTATGGGGGTGATGTTGGGGCTTTTATGTGTTATAAAATAAAAACATAAATATACCAAAATAATATATATTTGTTCAGTAATAGGTAGTATATCTGTAGTTTAGTATATGTTGTCCTTCATGTGTCTTGTGATATAAGGGGGGTGAGAGGGCCAATGTTTAGAGTGTGTTGTTAAATGTGGTAGGCTAGCATAGAGTAGTTAGGGTCTGTTGTTGGTTATGTATAGTTAGGATAGGTTAGAATATGTTAGTATAGGTGTTCTTCTTTTTAGTTTTGTTAAAATCTAATTAAAGACTGTGGGTACTCCCTTACTTCATGTGTCATATGCTTGGGTCTCAGGGTCTTTCCATGGGTGTACAGTGAAAATTGTGTGTTTCCTAGGGATTCCTTCCTGCCTCTGGATCCCACTCTTGACATGTTCATCACCTTCTTACAACTGAGCTGTCACATTGGCAGCCACAACATATCTACTTGCTTGTACATCTGCCACCACTCAAGGTGACTATGTTGACCGTCTATAGGACAGGTAGGTGTGGTAATTCAGCTGTCATTGTATTGATTTTGTGTCAGAATGTTGGCCACTGTGTGACATCTGACAACTGCCTACATTTCATTCCTATCCTGCTAAACTGACCAGTGGCAATTACAGATGAGGTTGAGTCCCTCTGTTTCACACCTGTGTGTTCTACTGGTACTCCCAGCTGACAATATTGCCCCAGAACTGTTTCACAGCCATTCCTGCTGTATGTAGTGGGTGTAGCATACATGTGTTCAACATGTTTTACATACTCAGTGAATTGCTTGTCGGGGATGAGAGCAGCATCGACGTTCAGCATGGAGGTACCATGTGCAAAGATATGTGCCTGCATATTCATGCACTCTTGTACTGACACTCTGTGACTTAAGACATGTTACACACATCAAAATTCCTAAGTGTAGTAGATGTGTCACAACACACAAAAAAATGCTGGTTATGTAGGTGGTGTTTAATAATAAGTGTTATAGTGCTATACATACAATGTCCAGGTCTGTGACCCCATTCGTGGAATCCATCCAATTGTGACAATACAAGTCCAGGGTTGAGGGACATATCATGGGACATGCTTGGGTAAAGTGTCTTTCAGTGCAGAGGAACATAAATTGCCAATTGAAAAGTTAGAGACAATTGCAGTCCATAGCAGAAAAGTCAACAGTGTGTTGGTGAAGAGTGCATATATGCAACAGTGCTAACACTGGCATGATGTCAATTACAGGACAAAGGAAAACAGTGCCTATGTGGCATGGGCTGGTGCTACCGGGAACTCCTACAAGTGAAGATGATCTGTTCTACATTTTCATCCTCCGATGTGTGTGGTGCCTCCTCTACCCTTGATGGTGGTAGTGGGGATGTAGAGGGGGGGCACACACACTTCAGTGGATGGAGATGTGGACTCCCAATTCCTGGCAGCTGCCATCTGTGGCACTACATATGGCATCACTGCAGCAAGGAGGAGCTGCTGATTTTTAAGTATAGCAGCAACATCCCTGTGGTAGGCAGCCATGTCTGCCCTGAGGGAGACCTTTTCCTGGTGCATGGAGTCCATCTTGCCCTCAAGCACGCTGATGCCAGTATGGGAGGGCAGTTCTTGTGGCCTCTCCCTCATGGCAGCAGCTATGTCCCTTAGACACTCCTGGACTCCACACATTGGGGAGTGTGTGTGTCGGTTGGCTGCAGTCTGTTATGTAGCCGTAACCATGCACGTCCGCATCCCCTAAGGCTGGCTGCCATAGTTTGCATCCCCACCTGCACCTCCTTGGCCAGCTCCTGCGGCACTCCTACCACTGTCCTTTCAAAGCTGGTCCTCGGAGTCCTCTGCTGTGTTGGTCCTGGCAGGTCATACTATTGGGATGCTAAGTGGGACCTGTGAGATGTCTCCTACATCAATACTCCTCCTTGCAACTGGAGGTGGTGTCTGGAGGTTTACAAGGACTTCTTGGAGGGTCTCTTGGCTTATAGTTGCCAGCTGGTCATCCAGGTCATCAGGGTACTCTAGGACAGGCAGATACGCAGGAGAGCCATCATCCTCTGCAATGAGATGGTGTAAAATCAGTTTATCTGTGTTGTGGCGGTTGACATGTCACGTCACTGACTTGATATTTGAGGCTCATTGTCATCTTAAGGCCATATTTATGTAAAAGTGGTGCAGCCTGGTGGTGTGCAAAAATTGGCCGTGCTGCATCACTTTGGTAACACAAGCATGCGCTGTATGTAAGTGAATACGGCGCACCCCTGTGTTGTCCCCACGCTGGTGCGACATTCAGCTGCCAACGCAGGCATCCTTGCACCACCGTGCAAGGATGTATGCATTGAGGGGTGTGATTGTTTATGTGCGGGAAGGTGTCCCTTCCTGCACATTAACAATCACTAATGGCACTTCTGTGTGAGCTGTGGAACGCAGCACACACAAGAGCCAAAGTGTCATTTACAAATTATTGTTTATGTGCAGGAAGGGACACCTTCACGTACATAAATATTTTCTGGAATTTTGCTCTTCCTATGCATGCTGCAGAATGCAGCACACATTGGAAAAGCAAAACACGAGGAGGTATAGATGTATTCCTCCTCATTGCACCCTGCTAACACCACCCCTGGGGGGTGGCATAAGATTTTGGCGCTGCCTCAGGTTGACAAAATTTGATTCATCTGAGGCAGAATCAAAATGCAATGGGTGTTGCTGTGGCACTCCCACAGCAACACCCATTACTCGCACCTTCCACACACAGTGATGGTTGGGAAGGGGCCGTAATTACAAGTGACGTTATGCTGCAAAAAGTGCTTAATGCCACCTTGTCAATACAGCACAGTGCTTAGGGCAACAGGACCATCACTGAAAGTGACATTCCTGTGGCGCTAGGAGCCTATGATGCACCCCTTAGTTCCAAAGGATTGTTCTTGTACATCATAGCTGCAGTCTACAGCCCTACGCCCCACCTGTATGTCACATGAAGGGAAGCCCAGTTGGCACAATTGGCTGCGCCATATCTTCTAAGTGTGTTGTCTATCCTTTTTGTGGCTTGATGCCACCTTTTCATTTTCTACCCTCCCTTTGCATCCATTTGCATGGTGAGGCCTTTCAATGGGTGTTGCTGTGCTCATGCCACAGCACCACACATGGCAATTTTCACCTGTCACAGTCTTACATGTTTCACATACACCCATGCTATGCTGAGATCTTGCACCCCCTCAGGGATGGCATTGCCAGGACACTATGCTCTTGCTGCCATTGATGGCTCCTCATGTTGTTGTTTGTGTGCTTCATTGCATGGCACTCATGGACCTGGCAGTGTTAAGTTTTACCTCCTGTCTGTGTAGGTGTGTTTGCCTTACTAAACACCTATGCCCTCCACCTCAATGCAGCCCTCCTTACACTATGATACATGAGTGTTCTACGGTGACAGTACAGCTCATTTGACACAAGCACAGGGTTGAACCCAGGGATGGACAATATGGATATGAAATTTCAACTGTGTACATCATTTTGTATGTGACAGTGCCTAATGGTAATTAAGCCTATGGACATAGTGATTTAACAGGAGTTGTACTTAGGTCAGGACCTGAAGCAGGTTAGAGGTGATTCTGCAGGTAGTCATACTGGTCCCTCATTTCAAGTGCATCAGTCCAATGGGAACCAGACTGCCACTGTGTATTTGACAGCACAGGTGGTAGTGGCAACTGTTGTCAATGTGGAATTCCCCATGGGCCAATTGCCTGGACATGGCAGGTTTCCAGCAGCTTACAGACTGGCTATGGCATCTGTCCTGTGACACCAGACCAGTGTTATGTTCAACACTACCCTCCAGGTCTGTTTCCGCATTTCCACCAGCCTTTGAATGGTGGTGTAACCCCATGAAATGGTTGTTGGTGATGTGGTGTAATGTGGCCCTGGGTGCCCCTGCACAGCCCGAGCACTTGGCATGGGCAGTGCAGGGGGTCCCATACCCTGGCCCTTTGCCCTTTGCCCTTTCCGCTGCCTGGTTTCCAGGGCTACGTACAGCATGTCCGGTTACATCCAATACAGCCCAAAACTGGCACTAACTCTATTGATCCATCAGCTATGTTTACTAAGTGCCCCACAGAGCAACCATGAGCAGACATATTTCCAGCCGCAATCCCAACATGTGACTCATACTGGCAACCACAAAGGGTACACTGGACTTGCAGTCTTACCAACACCGGACTTGCCCATGGACCATTCCTCGCCCGTCGATGTGGAATTATCCGCCATTATGTTCACAGTCATACCCCATGTGTTCTATGTGTGTTATTTCCCCATTCCCATGTGTCTGACATGGTTGTGTCAGAGTAGTTGTGGGCGCGGCCTGTGACTGTTGAGACCTACTGTTTGCTATCTGTGGTATATATTTTCTGTAGTGGCACATTTCAGTTCAGCATCAAGATGTGTGATTCAACAATACCTCAGTTTAGTTGGTCTGGGTACTGGCATGTTACCAATGACACAGGTCCAGCCTGCTATTCCCCGCGCCTGTTCAGTTCATTGTCCCATGCACCCAGGGGACACCCTGACTGTATAATGTAGTGATGGCTGCCTCATGTGGATGTGTTGTCTATGTGTGGTGTGGTGGTGCTACCAGCACATGGCTGGGTACTGTTGGGACAGTTGCAATGACTTGTGTGCTGTGAGATGCAGCACACATGCGTTTGGGCAATGAGGCAAGGCAGTTGCAAGGTGTTACTGCAAGGGACACCACTATGACGTAACCCCAGGAATGGTGTTGACTGACTACCTGGTCTCTGAGGTCTTAGTCATGTTGATGTGACTACATGCAAGGGATATTGTGATGTCACAGCCAGTGGCACAGTGATTATACATGCCATCTATCCCATGTGCTGCATATGTACATGTAGGTATTTAGGCCTGGTGTTCAAAATATGTCCAGGTTGTGTATGTGTCATGGTGCATGGCACTACCAAAGCGTAGGTATATATGTGGCTTACGTTGGCATGGTGCAACTTACTTAATGTTCATTGTGTCTCCCTGCGCTCCTTTGACATGCATTGTGTGAGTCCTATGTGCCTCCCCCTTCTTGAACTTGACATTTTCCCCCATGCAACTTACCCTGCTTTTGTGGTGTTTCCTGGCAGTATGCGCTGTCCTGTCCTTGTATTCCTGTGACGATTTCCTCCGGGATGAACGCTGCAATCATCTCCTCCATCTCATCCAAGTCCTCTTGTGGGGCTGGACTCCGACCACCAGTTCGCAGTGCTGTCTTCCTGTTTCGTGTCATTTTTTCCTTTGTCCTTCGCTTACAGTCATGCCAGCATTTTTTGCACTCAGTTACAGTTCTCCTGACCTCTGCCACACTGTTGACCTTATCCACAATCTGCTGCCAGATTGCCTCTCTCCTTCCAATTGGCAATTTAGAGGTGACGAAGAGTTGATGTTGATGCTTTGTCATCTCTCTCACCAGTATTTCATGCTCCTCTGCTCTGAAACTGCACTTTCTCTTTTTCTTCTCCCTCCCCTGGGTCTTGTCTGTGTCCTCCTGTCTGGTTCCTGGTTTGAATGGGTCTCTCCTGGCTTCCTGGCTCCATTTTGGCTCTCCTTTGCACTATTCTCTCCGTTAGCATCTGTTTTTGACACTATTGCGGGCAAAAATGGTGAATTTCCATTTTGCGACGTGTTTACATGTCGTGAACCAGATTAGTCATTTTTCCTCCGTTAACATCATTTTGCCTTATGACAAGGTGCAATGGTTAATGTCAGAAAAAAATACTCTAAACAATGTTTAGCGCCACCCAGCATCATAGTATAAATATGACGCCCGGGTGGCGTTAAAAAGTGGCGCTAGTCAGTGCTAACCTTTTTGACGCAAAACTGCGTTAGCACAGTTTTGCATCAAAAAGTATAAATCTGACCCTTCGAATCTCTGATCTGTGCATACAGTTTTCAGTTGTCATATTGCCACGGGTCTTTAAGAGTCCTGTGCAAAATGCGTTTATATTTTATGCAATGCCGATGGTGAAATCTTCCTGGGCCAGGCTTTGCTTATCTCTTCCACTTAACCCCATTGTTGCTATTGGCGATCTACAGACTGAGCAGGGTCTTCTGGGATGTCTTACTGTTTTTAAAATAATCAGCATGTATTGTGCATGTTGTATAGTACCATGCAGCTTTAAACTCCAATTCACATTCACTTACTACCCACTGACCTCCGCATCAAGGTACGTGCTTGGCCACATGTATATTGGTCCTTTACTTCTTGGTTAGTGATTAGTTGTACAACTCTGTTCTGTTCGAATGCTTCAGTGTTGATTTAGTTGCAGCCTGCCACACGGCACACCTGTCTTTTTGCTAAAGACATCTTGGGGACATTCACAAAGCTTCTTTGGGAATGCATTCCACCTGTTGCTTACCATTGGCTTTGTGGTTTGTAACTCACATTTTCTGACTTTCTATTTGCTGCCAAATATTTTTTAGGATGTCCAGCCTGAGTTTCTCTCTCCCAAGGAGCAAAGCCTTTTCGTACTACCTCTCCTTGTATTTTTTCACAAGTGCTCTTTTCTGTAAATAGGCCTGTAAACTGTGTTCTTATCTTGTCACATTTACTGTGCATTTGAAGACAAAGGTCAAATGTCAGGCTCAGTCTTAGTGGGAGCTTGGTGTTTACTTTTCTTTCTCTAACTTCAAAGTTAGAGGGTTTATGTGAAAATCTTGCTGGAAATTGAGGCTAAGAAAGGGCTTTTATCAAGCACACAACAACATTTAAATGAACTGTGCAAGTATATCAGAATTAAGAAAGTACAAATGAAGCACATTTTTTGTTCATTCTGAAGTGTTGAAAACAACACTTTAATATGATCAAAACAAATCAATTCACCAGGTGATGCTATTTCCACACATTATAGTTTGTGTGCTGTATAGTTTATTAGGAGAACTGTATGTTTGTGCAAATATAATGGTCATTTCAATTGAAAATGCGTTGTCTCTAATGGCAGTGTGCTACCGCACCATGCATTCTCCACTCTACTTCATTTTACTATGCGCCACTCCACTTTACACCACTCCAAGCCACCGCACTCTACTCTGCACCACTCTACTCTATGGAATTGCCTCTGTCACTTCATTCTATGATTCTCTTCTCTGCATCAACTTACTCTATGCCAATGAACTATATGCCACTCTAGTATACACCACTGGACTCTACACCACTCCAGTCTAGACCACTCCACTCTGTACAACTCCAATGTACGCCACTCTGCAACAATGAAGTCTACGTCACTGCACTCTACTTTGTACCGCTCAAATCTACGCCCCTGCACACTGTCAATCCAATGTATGCCACTCTAATCTATTCTGCACCGCTGACCTGTATGCTACTGCGTTCCACACCACTTTAATCTGCATAACTTTACGCCACTGCACTCTACCCTGCACCACTTCAGTCAACTCTGAAGCAATCTCCTCTATACCACTGCACTTTACGGCACTCTACACTGAGCAGTTCCACTCTAAACCACTGCACTCTACTCCAATGCACTCTATTTTACGCTATGCCACTGCTCTTTACACCACTCTACGCCACTGCACTCTACGACACTGTGCTCTACAAAATTGCACTCTCCACAACTGAACTCTATGCCACTCTACTGGACTCAATGCCAATGCACACTAGGCCACTCTACTCTTCATCACTCTGCGCCTCTCAAAGCCACTCTCATCTATGCCACTAACTTGTAGCCATGCTGAACAGCAGCCACGCTGGTGTACAGCATGGCTAAAACATATTGGCAAAATCAATAGCTGTTGCATGGGTGAGACCTGTTGACTTTGTTAATTATTGTTCTTAGAAAGTACTCTGTGATCACCTGTGATGGCATATCTGTACACTTAATGCTTGGTTGACAGTATGATATCAAAATGCAGATGTTAGCTATT
Organism: Pleurodeles waltl; assembly: GCF_031143425.1. NCBI lineage: Eukaryota > Metazoa > Chordata > Amphibia > Caudata > Salamandridae > Pleurodeles > Pleurodeles waltl. The sequence continues at coordinate 854,005,810 of NC_090450.1, forward strand.
ATGTTTTTTTGGACTTAATTGATAGAATTGTTCTGACATCATGCAGGTTGGGGACCACAGCGAGACCGGTCATATCTCAACCACTCAAACATTATACATCTACACATCCATGACTAATTCTGCAAGGACACAATACAAGATGCCATTATTGCGTTGGAGAATACAACATTCTCTGGCTGTATTTATTACATCTCATAAACACGACAAATTTTATTTTCTTATGTTAAGGGACATTATGTACAGAATAGAATTGTAATTATCACATGCACATAACTAATACATGAAATTCCTAACAAATATTCAATACTAATATATGAACAATTTTAGCAAATACCAAATACATGAGGAATCATGGTTGACCATTCACCAGGCCCCTTGTGGCATTGACTGATTGCATTGACTTGGAACCCAGGATGAAACCCTGCTGGTCCCTCAATAAGCTGTCCTTTACAAGGCGAACTCACTTGTCCCCTCAAGACAGAAGGCGCTTGGGCCACCATGACAGCTGGTTCCCCAAACAACCATGCCAGAACAACCCAATAAATGTGACTCCCCCTGGCACCCATTGGGAGATGGGCCTTGTCAATGCGGCTATACCTCGGTCCCCTGGCGCAGCCCACCATCCCCCGGTATCCCCAGGGCCGTGTAAAGGAGTACCGTGCCCAGCTATAGACAATCGCGGTAGCGGACGTCCTCAGCCTTTCAATAAAAACCGCAGTACCCCTGCCCCGGCTTCAGTTAAAGGCTTAAAATTGGTTCCATCCTGAATTTGCCTGCACTTATATCCTTGATGCCAAGGTTGTTTACCTGTTTTGTGGCCAAACATGACTCCTCCTCCACCTCCCCCAGTGGACTTAATACAGGGATGGGAGGGTGGGAAAAGAAGAAATCTGGTTTGAAAAAAGGGAAGGGGCCATGTCCGAAGTCACCAGGGGCAGCCAGCAGTGAAAAAGAGGGAGGTCAGGTAGCCCTGCTCATAATTTAACTGGTGTGACTGCCCCTGATGCCTGCCCAGGCGCCTCCTCCCATCACCTAGCAGCCAATGGCTGCTGACCCTGGGTGACTGCCCAAACTCACACTAGGGCCACCATTAGCCTACTGCCCCTGACCGGTCTGAACCGGCCTGCACCTGTCTCCAGGGCCCACGAGCTACCACTTTGTCCCCTTGTCCAGTATTTGTGCAACGGTCATGTACCACTACTTCAATTGTGTGAGACACAATACATGTATGACTCCTTTCCTTAGCATTGCTGGTTAAAATGTGTATTTCTACGATATAAAAATATATGGTACTGCCCATGTTAGCATGTTAGAATATTTACTATAATTACCTTAGATCTTCGGTGTTCTCCTGTTGAACCTGTAAAAATGGATAATCAGGTGATTTCTGTTAAAATCGCTTCTCTGAGAGTTTTGTGCCCCAGTCGAACCAGGTCATTTCCTCCTATATGTATGACCATGAGTTCCGGGAACTGGAGTCCCTCGCACCCTTTCACCATCTTCACAAGTTGCTGCAGCTGAGTGACTCCTAGACCACCAATCCCACACCACCGAAAGGCCACATCACGAATTGCCGCTGGCTTATGCTTACGGAGCACTTGCAACCTGTAGGCTGCCCGCTGGACAAAAGAGTGCCCCAGCACCCAAACCACGTGAGACGGCATAGTACTGAAATTAAAGAGTAGCATGAGTAACTAGCACAAAGGATCAAAACCAGGAGTGTGTAACATTTATCATTGTAACTCAGGCCGTATGCAATGTTTATAACAATTGGATGACCATCTCCCGATGGTCTTCACTTCTTCAGGAGACATACCAGCACCGGCCGCTAGAGGAGCCACCCCAATCCGGAATGAGTCCAATGAGTAACCTTGTGGATCTACCCCAGCAGCCTCCAGTGCAGTACTTAATTTGTAAATAACAAGGTGCTGGTGCCCAAAGCCTTCCTCTTAAACACGCAGCTGCTGTATTTAAATATGCGAACACGGAATACTGAGGCGGCGTAATGCTGAAGCCATCTCGGGCCTCTTCATTCCATATGAAGCCACTCCCTGCCCCCTCAGCTCACTCTGGCAGCTTTCTACTTTCTCCCTTTGTGACGCTTTTTCGTTTTTTCCTTCCTCCGTCTTTCCCATATGTGTCTTTTACTCGCAGCAAATGCTTGAGGTTGAAGAATAAGCCCCGGCCCTCAAAAATAAGTGCCAGTGCTCAGCACCGGAAACAACAAGCACAAATTAAGCACTGCTCCAGTGCCGCCTTCATTACTGCTAAGTACTGGTAACGTGATAAGCACTCCCGTTCTTATGAAGAAACAGAGCTGGGGCTTCGAAGGGTGGGCGAACTGCTAAGTAGGAGCAAAAAGGGGAGCCGTGAGCAGCCTTAAGTTCCATGGTCGACCCTTTCCCTTGCTGATCTGTCTTGGACCTTTGTAACCGAATTGTTACGAACCCTGGGACAATCCAAACGTCGGCCCACTGGAGTCCTCCTTTGTAATCACCCTTGGAGGACCCCACTATTTCTCCCACATGTAAAGCTCCATAAAAGGCTGTAGAGAATGCTGCCGCAAATAATGTTGCTTCAAAGGGGGAGGAACAAACCCTCTCAAGGCTGGCTAGGAGCTCCCCCAAGATGTGAGCCGTTAGGGGGCACCTAGTGTCTTTCTTTGTGCCATCTAGGCGAGCCCACCAGGCCACAGCCCTCTAAATGAGAAATGTGTTAAGCTGAGTCTCCTGATTATGTAACTTTGCGAAAAAAACGAATGGCGGCAAGGTGAACCTTTGTGCAAGAAACTGGTTTACTAAGTTCCCTAAGATGACTTTTAAAAAAAGCAGATGACCTTCGTTGAAAACTATTCCGTAATTTTGGGAGTGTTCAAAAACATTCTATATTGCTGAAATGATTTTTCGTATGACCCACGTGTGTGGGTTGCTAGGAACGCTGCTACTAAATTGGAGAGGGTGGGACTCAAACCTTCCACAGATATGCTGGGAACTCCGTCATCTTCTCCGCCACCTGTGTGTGGAACCTCTGAAAATCCTGCATCAATGAGCGAGAAAGCATCAGCTGCATTGTAATGAACACCCGGAACATGTCTTGCACGGAAGGTAATATTCAGTTTCAAACACATTAGGACTAGATGTTTCAGTAATCGCAGTACAAACCTGCATGAAGCACCTTGTCTATTAATGGCTTCCACCACTGCCATGTTGTTAGACCAAAATATCACAGATCTATACTTGAACATAAAGGCCCAAATTGTGACAGCAACCACAATGGGGAATAACTCCAGGAATGCCATGTTCCTTGTAATCCCAGCATCATGCCACTCAGCTGGCCAATCTCCTCTACACCAATTGGGGCCCAGGATGGCCCCAAAACCCACACTACCAGCTGCATCGGTGAAAAGGCCCAATGTAGAACTAGAGACTGAGGTGGCCAAATGCCCGCTCCATTGAAATGTTGTAAAAAGGAAGTCCATTTTTTTTTAAGTCCTCTCTGACCTCCAGCGACAGCCTGGTTTGATGATGCTTCTCACTCAGCCCTGCCATAGCCCTGGCAATGGACCTGGAAAAGGGGCGCGCCATGGGAATAATTTGTAAACGCGAATTTTAGTTGCCCCACCAACACTTGCAGCTGATGGAGCATGACTTTCTTTTGTGCCAGGACGGAGTCAATAGAGCTTCTAAAGGCCATCAACTTATCAAAAGGAGAGGCGACACTCACCAGCCACCGAGTCTATCTCAATCCCGAGGAATGTAAGGCAGGTTGCGGGGCCCGCTGTCTTGTCTGGGGCTAGTAGAACCCCAAGTTCCTCAAACATGGTAGTCAAGGCCTGTAAAGCCCACAGACACCTCGCTGATCCAGGAGGGCCCAATACCAGAAAATCATCTAACTAATAAATCACATCCCTGTGACCAGTGCGTTTGGTGAAAATCCATTGCAACAAGGAACTAAACTGCTCAAAATAACTACAGGACACACTACAACCCATTGGTATGTATTTATCATAATAATAAAACCCTGCAAATTAGAAACCTAATAAATGGTAATCTTCTGGATTTACCGGGAGAAGCCGAAACGCTGATTCGATGTCAGTCTTAGTAAGAAGGGCCCCGTGGCCCAGGGCGTGCAACTTCTCCGACTGCCAACGTCACATCCAGAAAAGGCCAAGCCCTTTCTGGGGGTGGGGAGGGGACTTAAATAGCCCCCCCATCGGATGCGCACCAGTGGCTGGACCCGGAAGTGATGTAGCCCGCACGACTCCCTCACACCTCGCGAGGTGAAATGGTGGAAGTGGCCAAGACCAGTTCGACTCACGTCTAGTGCACAGGGTTCAGGCCACGGCAGCCCCGTAATCTAAGGGGCCGTGCCCCCCCATTTGGGGGGGGGCTCTCTACCATATTTTGTGCCCTAGTCATGCACGGTTTATATTAAATCACAGGGGGGTGTGGATAACTTTCTAGTTGAGTATTCAATTACATCTTTACAAAGGTACTGCAATAGCCAGTCTATGATTAGATAGTTGATGTAGCCAAATATGTAATTTGTAAATAAAAATGTGCCAGTGCCCAAAGCACTCCTCTTAAACATGGGGCTGCTGCAATTAAATGTGGGAACACGGAATACTGAGGTGGTGTAATCCTGAAGCCACCTCGGGCCTCTTTAATCCATATAGAGCCACTACTCCTTCAGCCAACTAGCAGCTTTCTACATTATCCCTTTGTGACGCTTTTTCATTTTCCCCTTCCTCCGTCTTTCCCTTCCCATATGTGTCTTTTACTTGCAGCAAATGCTGGAGGCAGAAGTATAAACCCTGGCCCTCAAAAATAAGTGCTGATGCTCAGCACCGGAAACAAAAAGCACAAATTTAGAACTGGATGTATGATTTCTGTTCTATTCAGATGAGCTTGCTCAGAGTGTCTTTGATTTCTCTGACACTTTGGCTACAGGACAGGCTATATTTCTCTTGTGGCAGAATGTATTGCTCTTGTGCTCCACCATATGCCTGGAAGAATATCTATCCAGTTTTCTGTGCATGTTGTCTTGTGAGATTAGCTCGTCATATTGCCAGAACTGACTCAATGTTGTATTGTTGTTGCTGGTTAGGTAGAGCGGATGCTGCTTTGAAAATGGTGTCATATTGCATTCTATTCTGTTGCATGGTATTGATTATGTTGGACTGGTATTTATCTAGTGCTTTCTAATTTTCTCTCAATGCCTCAAACATTTTCCAGATGGTTGAGTAAGTAGATAAGTTGTTTGTTATGCATGGTTGCTAGAGTATTGTTTTTAGTGGTTTAGTAAGAAGGGTTTTGGAGTTGTGGATAAGACTCATGAGGTATACTCTGAGCTTGTTCCTACACACTTGTAACAGGCATGAAGCATGGTGCGTAGCTGAAAGATGTATGAGGGATTCATGCATACTTACCAAAATTACCTTATCTGGTTTACATATTTTGGCCACCTGGGAATGTTAATATGAGGAACAGGGAAGGCTTCAGCCAGAATTGGCAGCACTACATGACAACGATTACCAAGGAACCAGAACCAAAGGATAACCAGACACATCAGTGGAGCATTTCTGGGGCCACCAGATAGTCATCACTTGTATCCAATTACTGACGACCACAGAAGTGCATCAATTGTACCAACCCAGAATCAGAAATGGTGTATGTCAATGAAAACCAGAGACATCCCAGGAGTGGGTCTGTGGTGCCACCCCTAATGCAGAGGTGACACTACCCAAATAGTATGTCTATGTGGCTAAGCCACAAGTGGTAATGCTGCTACCAGCGTAATCCACAAACATCATGGTGGTGGGACTTTAGGTCCACACTAGAACAGATCAGATGAGTACCACAAACATAATAGTAGTGGTACTAGGGGTTGAGATAGTAAATGGCAGTCCCGAGGCAGAAACAGTAGCTAGAGTTAAGGAAACAAGAGTCAAGCAGAGACCTATTGAGGGATGGATTGAGGTCAATAGGGAGGGGTTCTGGCCCAAGGAACTGTTCAGGTTCTGCTAGTCCCCAACAAGGTAGATGCACTTAACATCTTCTCCCTTAACCTATTCAGCTTTCACCTGGACACGCTGGGGGAAGGGTCAAAATTAGTTGAAGAAGGGATCAGGATGGGGTAGCAGTGGACGCATGACCCAGAAAAGAAAATAGTGGGCCTACCAAGGAAAATAAGGGAGGGGAAACATTAAACACTGCTGAATATCCTATGAGTCCTTGTTCAAATTAAATGTTGTCTTCTAGCGTGGATCCCTAAGCTGGAGGTTGAATCTTCTCCCATTTTGCGCATCAGGGACGCTGATGGTGTGCATCAGGGATGCTGATGTAACTGGAGGGACATCTTTCAAGTGTTGGTGGAGCACTCGCAGAGCGTGTCCTGCGCTGGCGTACTGGTTTCAGATTCTGACTTAGAAGGGTTTCTGCGCCGGATGGGTTTGCCGTGGCTGGAATCGAAACATATGGCGAGTCTAGATGCCGAGATAACAGGAGAGGAAGTGACGGCTGCTGTGGAGGCGCTCTCGAAGGCTAAATCTCCCCGGGAGTGGATTCCCGATTGAGTTGTACCAAACGTTTTCCTCGCAGCTGAGAGAGAAGTTGTTGGAGGTGTTTGAGGAGGCTCGGTGCGGGGTATACTTCCGGAAACCGTGCGTCAGGTCATCGGTCTAATGCTTAAGCCTGGCGGGGACCCTTGTGACCCTTCTTCTTATCGCCCGCTTACCATGCTGAATAGCGATATAAAGATTCTATGTAAAATACTGGCTACTCGGCTACGTGAAGTGATTTCAGGATTGGTGCACAAAGATCAATGTGGTTTCATACCTACGCAGCACGACTCATAATTTACATCATTTAACACATGTCCTGCATGAAACTATGGGTGTTGGGGAAGACTTAGCGCTGGTGTCGTTGGACCTAGAGAAGGTGTTTGACAGGGTTGAGTGGGGTACTTACTCGTGGTGCTGTAAGGAATGGGATTTGGCCCTCATTTCTGCTCTTGGGTTCATTTACTGTATATTGCATCCACTGCGCGTGTCCGGGTGGGCAGGGGAGCTCTCTGACTCCTGGATAATCGGGAGGGGTACCAGGCAGGGTTGCCCTCTCTCCCCGCTTCTTTTTGCCTTGGCGGTGGAGCCACTGTCGGTTTGGCTTCATGCAGAACTGGCGCCTTGGGGTGTGCAGTTGGGACGGGTCACTCACATTGTCTCTCTGTATGCTGATGATGTGGTGTTATATCTTCGGGAGCTGGGAGTTTCGGTGCCTCTGATGTTGCGATTACTGGAAGAATTCGGGGTTATGTCTGGGCTTCGAGTAAACAGGAGGAAGTTGCTTCTTTTTCCCTTGGGGTCCTTAAGTGATGCTCCGTTGGAGGATTTGCCTGGGTGGGGCTCAGATGGGAGATCGAAAGTTTTATATACCTGGGCATCTGGGTCACTCACACGGTGGAGGTGCATTTGAAGCATAATGTTGAGCGGGTGGTGACCGGGCTGGAGCGTTCTGTTTCGTTTTGGAATAGGCTGCCTCTTTCGGTCATGGGGAGGGCAGCGGTAGCCAAGATGGTGTTTTTGCTGCGGTGCCCCTATCTTGTGCAGAACTCTTTATTTCCTTTGGCGGCTCCACTATTCAAACGGCTGGACAGTTTGTTGATCTTATTGGTCTGGGCCGGGCATCATAGTAAAGTGGCTTTGTCCACACTGCAGAGGGGGATGGTGTATGGAGGGTTGGCTATTCCGAATATCAGGCATTATTATTATGCAGCACACCTGCAACATGCTGCAAAGTGGATGTCTACATCTGATAACAGGGAGAAACTACTTTTATTGGGTATAATGGGAGGAGAGGAATTGTTGTATGTCTTGATGACGGGAGGTCATTCGGAGGCTGCTGTCCCTTACCTGGTTAGAACAACTGCATGGATCTGGGAACAGGCAGTTAAGAAAGTGATTCGCCGTGCTCTATTTGACAGGGAGTTGAAGGTCTGGGATTTAGCCCCTTTTAGGAATATGGATACTGTAATGCCAATGGCTCCTTGGAGAGCGAGAGGTTGCTTGTTAGTGGCTGATTTATATCCCAGTGGGGAGTTTATCTCCTTTCAGGAGGCGCAAGATATGTTTGGACTGGGCCCTGGGCAGTTTCTCCAGTATGCCAAGATGGAAAGCGTGGCTTGAGAGATTTGGTCTGGATTTCCAATGGCTCCTCCTGCTTCACAGGTGTTGAACGGATTGATAAACTGGGGGGAGGAATCTCACTTGATTACCTGGTTTTATAAGACGCTCTGGTGGGATCAGCCAGGTTTTGAGTGTGTGGTTCACAGGGCATGGGATTGAGAACTGGAGGACCCTCTGGAGGATGCGGAATGGGATATGGCTCTATTGCTGGTGCGCAGGGTCTCCTGTAATAACAGATTTAAGCTCTTAAATTTTAACTTTGTTCACTGTGTGTATCTCACGCCTGCCCGTCTTAATACCATTGACCAGACAAAGGTGGTTGGGTGTCCTAGATGTGAGGAGATAGGTGTGACCTTTCTACATATGGCTTGGTCCTGTAGGGAGGTGCAACACTTCTGGCGGGAGGTGGTCCGGATAACAGACAGGGTCACAGGACTGGGGCTTGAGGCGACACCACTGACCTGTCTTTTAGGTGTGATGCGTAGATCAAAAGGCAAGCGTATCCGACATAGACTCGCACAGCTTGCATTGGTATTGGCTAGACGTAGAGTGGCTATCGGCTGGATGAGTGTTTGGTGTCTGACTATTCCTTTCTGGACCCGAGATGTACTGGAGTGGGGAGCTGCTGAAGAGCAGAATATGAGAATGACACGTAGAGAGGAGGGTGCTGTAAGAGATGTAATGGCTTGGGGGACATTATTGGAGCGCTTCGTGGGATCGGAGGAGTCCAGTTCTGATCGCAGCACTGAAGATGAGGGCTGATGCTTGGGTTGTTGTGTGGCTCGGAAGATGTGACAACCATCTGTGGTATAATTATGTTGTTGTGTTTATTGTATTATGAGATATTGGTTATGCAGCGAATTCTTGGCAAGGGAGATTGGGGGTATCCAATGTTGTACTGCTTGTCTTTGCCCAGTTTGTTGTATATTTCACGCCTCTTCTTTGACTCTGGGGTGGTGTACATACTATGATGTCTCGCACTGATATGCACTGCACTGCACTGTGTTTTGTTTCATCTGTTGCTCTTTCGAACAAAATTTAATAAAACAGAGTTTAAAAAAAAAAAAATTATTCTTGCGTTTTGACCACAGTGTATTTTCACTACGGAGTTCTGATGCACATTAGTATAGACAAAACTAATATTGACAGCTCTGACTACTTCCCCCAATTCTCTAGCAACCATGCTGATGCAAGCTAAGGGCAATGCCCTTCAGTCTCATATGGTGTATCCTATTTTGTCTGGTCCAGATTGAATTGGGATGAACTTGTGCACATGTTCTGATTCCTAATGTATTGTTGTATTCATGTAGTGGTTCATATTCCCATGTGAGTCACTAAAGTCCATATTATGCATGTCCAGACATCTGAGACTGTCAATGTTCTGACCTTGAAAAGAAAGTCACTTCCCTGGAAGAACAGTCCTCGGTTTTCTTTTTTTTCTTTTTTTTAGATTCACACTTTTCCATGTTGTTCGCTGGGAATAATTACTAGCATGTGAATCTATGAAAGATCCAATGGTGGGTTACTCTAATTTACAATCTACATATGTGGCTTTTATTGACCTTATATAATGTTTCCTGTGCCTCTGTTATTTAATATTTCAAATAGAATCAGCCCTTCTGAAATTAATAAAGACAAGTTCAGTTCTAAAGAATTGTGTTTTCGTGCTCTCTAAAATAAGTCTCCTTGTTAGAAATAAAATGGTGTACCACAAGAACTTGTTTCTCTGTACCTTATAAGGAGATATCTTATCTATGAAAACAACTCACTGAGATGTTTCCTTCACTTCCTTCGAGCATGGACAGTGGCCTAGAATGGAAATCCTGTGCTCTGATGCAAGCAAGAAAGTGGACCCCTACCACGTGTGTAGTATTGAAATAGAGCAATAATTGTGGTACAGAACACCTTTCAGACCCACTGGCTCCAGTGCCACTGCACTAGCTGCACTATTGACATCTAGGCCCTGAGTTTTGTGAGGGAACCGGGGCAATACAACCATTTCTTGGTTTCACCGCATTCTCGGTATGTCAGCAGTCCTCGGTGATCTGATCAGCCCTTTTCCATTCACTGCAGCAGGGGTCACCTTGTTCGATTCACTTAAGTCGTGGCGTTATTGTAGTACTGGCTCCAGACTTGAATAGCTCCTGGTCCATCGGCAATGCTGTGGTTTGCAGACGACATCGTCCATTTGTGTCTGATTTCCTGGCCTGTTTTATGGTCTAGTGGGTCAGTTCGCACTGTTGATTTCCCCTGATATTACCACAGATATCACGTTCAGAAGCACAAAGCTTGCAGTCTCCCATACCAACACTTATACAGTTTGTCTTTACAACTTTAAAACTGCTCTGGTTTGCAAATATTGACCCTTTTTTTTATTGTATTTTTTTTAAGCTTCCTGTTTCGCTGAGGGCCACTGTTTTTGGAGCACGGGCTCATTTTCTATCCCAGTCCACCCTTCTATAAGACCTCTTATCGGATCCCTTCCGTGCACGGTGATGGGGTTCTAGGTAGTTACATATGCTTGCCGACGTTGTTTAATAAGGAGTGTGTAATACCTGCGTAACATGGCGCGAATTCTGGGATCACTACAAACGACACTCGCCGACCGTGTGCCCATAATGTACCGCTAACGGAGGCAGCAGGGGGTAAAACACCAAACTGATCTGACTTTTTGTATCAATAGTTAAGCTATCCCTGGAAAGCTACCCTCCCACTTCCCATCTCCTCATAATATCCTCCTCTTCCGCGTGGATTTCTTCACTCACATTTTAAGGGGATCGACAGTCACAACGAGTCATCGCTCTGTCACTGATGCTGAGGAGAAAAGTGTAAGGGAATGCGAGCGCACACGACGCCCTCTATGGGCCATACACGTGCACGTCTGCCGGGAGCAGCCCGACCTCCCGCGCACTGGATGGAGTACACCCATGAGCACCGACGGACCCTGATATGCAGAAGGTAAGGCGCGAGGTCGCCCGCGTTTGTTTATGGACTGTTATCGGACCTGTGTGGATAAAACAATGCAAACACTCACTTCACGGTGCTGTGCGTCATAACCCGTTCCATGGGGCAGCCCCAGAGGATACCGCGTCTGCGTAATGCGCTTAAGATGTTTGCGGTGTCTTGTATCCATCGTTATCTGTAGTGCACACACCACTTCTCGGAGTGCCCTGGGTGGTTGAGTTAATCTCGCCATTCACTTTTTAAATGTAATTGTATTTCTGGGTTGTGGTGGAACTCACTGCACTTTTTTCCTGGCTCCGAAGATAAGGGTGATTTTATTGTGATTGGATGTGGGGGTTAAACCCCATGTGGCCCAGGTCCAGCCAGGGAGTCTCCTTTCAGACTCCCCCACCTAGCTGCATGTTAAACGTGCATGACGGCTGTTACTTCAGCAATGCGTGGCATTTGTCTGCACACACTTAAAAGACAATGAAGGGCTCATTAGTCAGCAGGCCCCGATTATCCCGCTGTGCTCTCTCTTCAGTCTCTCCTCGGTAGTGCCCCTCCCCACCCAATACTTACTAGTGGCTTCCAAATAGCCCCTTCTATTCCGAACTTTGCATGTTCTGTCGTTCACGCGCGCTCTGATTTATTTCTTTTTGCAGCGCTCAAGCTTTTTTCCACGGTACTCTCCCAGGATGGTATAACAGGCGTTGACTGGATAGGTTTCTCTGTCGTCGCTGGGACTTAAAAGCTGTTGGAAAGGCCGCCGACGCGGTGAACATTTTGAACATTCTGGCAAAGGCCACGTCCATGAGTCCACATGGACACCATGGGCCTGATTCAAATTTCGGCGAACGGGTTACTCCGGGCCCCAAATGTCCACTCGGAGCAGTGGCAGTTGCGGAAATGCAGGGGCATAGTTACCAGTGGTGCAGCAGGTGCAGTGCTATAGCTGCCAACGGAACACTGCCAATAACTGTTGTATTTTACTATCCCAATTGCAGACAAAGGGGGTATTCTTAGATGCACCAGGGGCCATCGCATCCATGCTGGATGCATTAAGTGCGCGTGAGGGGGAGGCAGCTATGCACGCGCTGTGTCCACCGCACACTGAAATGCTGGCAGGCATCGACACCGTTAAATCCAGGAGAATTCTAAGGGCCACCACTCCTATGCTTTAGAACAAATGTTTGCTTTCTTTAGACTGTTTGAATTCAACACAGTTTCCAAGAGTAGGCTGGCTTGTGCAGTGCTTTCACGAATGCCCCAACTAGTTCTGTTTCTTTCACTTCTCAGAGGCGCTGCCGGTCATTTACATACGCGATGGGGGTGTAAATAGAAGTGATTATCGCAGCATGGGCAGCGCATTGTTCGAGGAGTTCAGACCATCAGCCGCAGAAAGGATTCCTCCAGTGAATGTCGTCCGAGCAGCCAGAGAGTCTGTGCAGGGCCCGAGGAGGGCTATTTAAAGGATGGGTAGGTGCACCGCGGCCATTTCACCCACTACCCTCTGTGACGCGCCATGTTGGACGCCCTCGCCCTCTGCTGTCTGCTCTCCCTCTTCCAGGGGGCCCGGGCCCTGCCGCTCTACCACAGAATTGGCCCAGTGTCTGCCCAGCACTGGGCCGCAGGAAGGCTCGAGGACACGGGTCTCGGCGTGGGCTACAATGACGTCGGCAGGCCTGACGCGAACGAGTTGCAGAGGTACCCGGGGCATCAGTGCCTGCACATGAGCCAGCCCTGGAGCAGCGGCCACCGCAAGTTGGCAGCACTGGAGGACGGGGCCCCCTTCAGGGTACGGGTGCACACTGCTGCCTCGGGACCCCCCAGGCCCGTCTTTCCCCACCAGCACCTCTTCCACTATATCAAGCGGATTTACAGTTGCTGTAAAATGGGCTTCACCTGCAGGAAAATCAAGGGTCTCCAAGGACGAGTGGTGCTAGGTAAGTGTCACTGTTTACAGTCCGACTCCCCTTGGTCTCCCTGACTGCTTAGCAGTGACACAGGCAGATTTTATGTCTTCATTTACTGGAGGGCTGTGTCCCAAGACGTGCGATTCTTATTTAAAATTCCGTTAAAAAGTTAACATTACTAACATTTACCATTAAACAGCAAAACTTCCCTAAGTTTCCTTCACACACATTCTTTACGAGTTGCGGGAATTCTTCCTTCATTGAAATCTCCATAGGACCATAGGCCTCGGTGAATTGAATTATCCAAACTTGTAAAAATTCAGACTCGGTTGATTTCCATGAGTATTTGTGTCCTTGGTGTTGTTAGGTTTTCGCTTGTATTCTCTTTTCGATGAACTGCTACAATAAGCGTAGTTGCATTTTGGTTTCGCATTTTTATAACGCACTGGTACGAATTGGATGGTGTCGATGCGCAGTGAAGCAACACCACCACTATATTTCATCGTCATAGTTTAGATTTGCATTCCTATCCGTGAAAGCATTACACCGCCACTTATTTCAGGTGTTACCAGTACCAATAGTGTTGCAGGTGAACATTTTTTGTTTGCTAATGCCCCAACACAAGAGTAAGCATTGGTTGGTTCAAGGTTTTTGCTAATATAGATAGATACACGAATAGGGAGAAACAAATGAAAACACAAAAAAGTGTTTTAGGTATCTCAGCATGACGCGCCCTTTTAAGACTGAAGGGGCTGCGAGCTGCAAGCGCTATAAGAATGCTGAAAAAAAATACAGTAACTATTAATTGCAAAACCCGCAGACGCCGGAAAGTTAAACCTATCCTGCTCTCCATCACTCGCGGGGTACTAGAGCCACGGGCGCCCTCTGTTCGTGCTACGGCGAATCAGGGGCGCCTATCAATAATGCAACATGCGCAGTGGCGCCGAGGCCCAGGGGCCTTAGGGGCCCACTGCACCCCACTTTTTGTTGCCAAACCAGATGATGGGGGCATGTTCCTTGCTTGCATTAGGGCCCGTGGCAGCACTGCGGAAAATAGCGCTTTCCAATTGCATCAGTGCGTTTTTTTGCTCATTTGGCGTACATTTTTGCTCCAAGGTGCGCGATCGGCAGCCTGGAAACAACCTGAGAGGGTGAAGCGTCGGGGGAATGGGATGTATAAAACGTAGAGTGTAGTCTCTCCCCAGCACCGTTTTCGAGCACATGTAAAGAAGCTGTATATAGAGGGAGCCCTTGTTCCAAACTTTCTATTGTCCTGCGCGGTCTGCGCTATGTTTTGCGCATGCGTTAGCTGCGCACACCGCCCAAACTCCCACAAAAAGCTTTCTGTCAAATATTCTAGGTTTGATAATTTTAACACTCAGAATATAGCGGAGACAATTATTTCACACGTATCTCGCGACTTTATACTTTCAGTAGTCTTCACCGACTTCTGGGGTGACAGACACAGACGGAAGACGGGGAGGTTGGAACAGGCAGGCTGTTCGGCGTTGGTCCGGTGGTAGCTGGGGGATGGGGGCGGGGGTCCATCCCTGGTGGCTGGGTGGTCGGGAGTGGGTGGGTCCATCCCAATGGAGATGGTATCTGAGGAGAGATGACAGGATGAACAATTAAAACAGCGCTCACGTGAACTAGCTGTACTTAAACTGGCGAATACAACAATCTTCACTCAAAAGTAGTGACTAGTTACTTGCAGAGATCGTGCTGCACGAGATGCAATCAAATCTTGCGTTACTGTCCCGCTTGCATAGCCCTTTATATCTATGAAAGCGTTATTTTCAATGGTTAGTGTCTTGTTCCACTGCCTGTTAAAAATCAGGATGTAATGTAGAGAGCTCTTGATATGTTGTAACCACTTTTAACAAATGTCCTAGTACTTGTGTTTTAGCTTTGTTGAGAGAGTTACAGCTGCATTCTTTGCGTAAGGCGACGCAGTAATGCAACACAAGTCGCCGCATTGTCAGCATATGCCTGTTCCGCTGTAACCCTTCTGACCTAAGAATTCCTTAATATCAAAAGCGCTAATTAAAGAAATTGGTTCGCCCACTCAAAACAAGTAAAGTTATAACAAAAGGCATTTACAAGGCGTAGAAGCAAAAGGACTTCCAGCAAAGTACATGTCAAAATAAGTTAAACAAGTTAACACACTGACAATTGTTGTTCATACATGTTGTTATGAAACTGTTCAGATGGGACATAAAGGCAAGGGATCAGTCTACTGGGTAGATCGTTAATCCACACTCTCCACTTCTTTTGTTTGACCTTTATCTATATACTCTGCGTCTCACAGTCTCATTTCCCATCCCTGTGAACATTTGGTGGTGGGCACTATTACACTAAAACTTCTAGCTTCCGGTTGAGTCTTAAAAAAAAAAATCGGGACGTAGATCAGTTTGTGGTGTTACACTGTCCAGGTCAGATCATCCACTCAACCCTGAATTCTACTGTGTGGTGCTGTCAAGCGGTGGACCGGGAGATGTTGGAGGGGTACACCTTGTGAAGCACATTCTCATGAAATCTCTCTTCCTTTCAGATGGGCCTCTGACGGACTTGGAGTTTTACATGGACCCTCAGACGCTGGAGCTGTCTGTACAGCGAGCGGAACTGCACCTGGAGGTGTCCAACCCAGACCGTGTGACTGTGATGCCAGTGCTGAAGATCCCTGGCTTCAGCAGCTCAAGGTATGTGTCTGCCAGTGGTGCCATCCAGTTCCTACGCTACTGTTTGTTTGCACATTTGTCTAGCCCTAAAACTCACAGTACCAGGCGCTTTGTGAGTGAATGCTTCTAGATTTTGTTTAGGTGCTGAGGCATAGAGGCAAGGTGGCCTATACAGACATCTAGATACATTTGGAAATACCTGGTCATTTAAAAGGCCTAAAAGGCTGGAGTCTGTGCCACCTTTCAAATTGATTGTTAGTTCATGAAACAGCCTCCGGTTCAGATAAGTAAATTACATATTCCTTATGAGATGGTATTAACTGGTAAAATAACCCTTATTAAAAGTCCTGTGCGTGCAGCGTGAGGGGCTGCTGAACAGGGCTTCAGCAAAGACTGATATGGGAGTGTTTTACCATCTACACCTGAAAGTGAAAAAAGTTTGGAATTTAATGGAGTAAAATATATTTTGCCAGATTCAAATGCTTGTTCCATGCACAAATGTGCCTGTACATTAAAAAAAACACTTGTGCATGCATATGTTACTGATGAGAGGGAAAGGTAACTTTAATGAGGTGGTTGGGACGCATGTACACATGAAGATGTAACACAGATTATCCCGATCGTCTAACCTCTGACTGTTGCAAAGCTACAAGAAGTACGGAATCACTGGTATACAGAACACATGATGACAGACTTACTAAGCTTAAAATGCAGCACAATGCAGCAAAAAAGTGTGTTGCATGAAAGGCAGAGAGAAGAAAAGCATCATATCTACTAATGTATGCCCCAGTTTCTTCCCCGCTCCCTGCATGAACACGTTAGACTTCCTTGCACCTATGCTCCCACTCTTGCAACATACTGTGAGTTATCAAATGTATAATTTGTACTAAAAGGGGGTAAAAATGCTATACTTAGATATAGTTCAACATATTTCTCACTTTGTGTGTGTGCTGTACAGCACATGCAAAACTGGAAACATGATTGGGGGTAGGGAGCCCAGATCACTGGGGTGGTCACGGGGCTCATGCCCTGGGCCGCCCCGGTACACCCCTTGGCTGATTGGTGTTTGGAGAGGGGGCGGAACCCTGAGCATGGGGGCAAGGAACAGAGGAAGCAGGGGTACCACCCCCCCTAGGGATACAGGTGACGACCAGTCCCTGTGTGGTCCAAAGGAGGTCCAGGACAGGAAGGGATCCTGTCAAAATAACTTATAGTTACAAATGAAAAAGTATCGTCTATAACAGTATTTATTAAGTTTGCAGTGAAATGTTTTTATTAGAGTAATGTGCATATGAGGACTTGCATAAATTGTTTCTATGATTTTTAATGAAAGTATATATAAAAATAAATACTTCTTCCATCAAACTAAATTGTCTTGTCGGTTGGTGTATGACCGGTGTTGGGGGTAAGGGCCCACTGGCGGCTTCCGAGTCCTAAGATGTAACACAGATTATCCAGATCGTCTTACCTCTGACTGTTGCAAAGCTACAAGAAGTACGGAATCACTGGTATACAGAACACATGATGACGGACTTACTAAGCTTAAAATGCAGCACAATGCAGCAAAAAAGTGTGTTGCATGAAAGGCAGAGAGAAGAAAAGCATCATATCTACTAATGTATGCCCCAGTTTCTGCCCCCGCTCCCTGCATGGACACGTTAGACTTCCTTGCACCTATGCTCCCACTCTTGCAACATACTGTGAGTTATCAAATGTATAATTTGTACTAAAAGGGGGTAAAAATGCTATACTTAGATATAGTTCAACATATTTCTCACTTTGTGTGTGTGCTGTACAGCACATGCAAAACTGGAAACATTTTGAGAAAAGAAGGCTTTTTTCAAACTTTACACCTTCTTTGAAGAGTGTAAGGAAATGCCTCCTTGGCATGGTTGCCCCCTGACTTTTTGCCTTTGCTGATGCTATGTTTACAATTGAAAGTGTGCTGAGGCCTGCTAACCAGGCCCCAGCACCAGTGTTCTTTCCCTAACCTGTACTTTTGTATCCACAATTGGCAGACCCTGGCATCCAGATAAGTCCCTTGTAACTGGTACTTCTAGTACCAAGGGCCCTGATGCCAAGGAAGGTCTCTAAGGGCTGCAGCATGTCTTATGCCACCCTGGAGACCTCTCACTCAGCACAGACACACTGCTTGCCAGCTTGTGTGTGCTAGTGAGAACAAAACGAGTAAGTCGACATGGCACTCCCCTCAGGGTGCCATGCCAGCCTCTCACTGCCTATGCAGTATAGGTAAGACACCCCTCTAGCAGGCCTTACAGCCCTAAGGCAGGGTGCACTATACCATAGGTGAGGGTACCAGTGCATGAGCATGGTACCCCTACAGTGTCTAAACAAAACCTTAGACATTGTAAGTGCAGGGTAGCCATAAGAGTATATGGTCTGGGAGTCTGTCAAACACGAACTCCACAGCACCATAATGGCTACACTGAAAACTGGGAAGTTTGGTATCAAACTTCTCAGCACAATAAATGCACACTGATGCCAGTGTACATTTTATTGTAAAATACACCCCAGAGGGCACCTTAGAGGTGCCCCCTGAAACTTAACCGACTGTCTGTGTAGGCTGACTAGTTCCAGCAGCCTGCCACACTAGAGACATGTTGCTGGCCCCATGGGGAGAGTGCCTTTGTCACTCTGAGGCCAGTAACAAAGCCTGCACTGGGTGGAGATGCTAACACCTCCCCCAGGCAGGAGCTGTAACACCTGGCGGTGAGCCTCAAAGGCTCACCCCTTTGTCACAGCCCAGCAGGGCACTCCAGCTTAGTGGAGTTGCCCGCCCCCTCCGGCCACGGCCCCCACTTTTGGCGGCAAGGCTGGAGGGAACAAAGAAAGCAACAAGGAGGAGTCACTGGCCAGTCAGGACAGCCCCTAAGGTGTCCTGAGCTGAGGTGACTCTAACTTTTAGAAATCCTCCATCTTGCAGATGGAGGATTCCCCCAATAGGGTTAGGATTGTGACCCCCTCCCCTTGGGAGGAGGCACAAAGAGGGTGTACCCACCCTCAGGGCTAGTAGCCATTGGCTACTAACCCCCCAGACCTAAACACGCCCTTAAATTTAGTATTTAAGGGCTACCCTGAACCCTAGAAAATTAGATTCCTGCAACAACAAGAAGAAGGACTGCCTAGCTGAAAAACCCCTGCAGAGGAAGACCAGAAGACAACAACTGCCTTGGCTCCAGAAACTCACCGGCCTGTCTCCTGCCTTCCAAAGAACTCTGCTCCAGCGACGCCTTCCAAAGGGACCAGCGACCTCTGAATCCTCTGAGGACTGCCCTGCTTCGACGACGACAAGAAACTCCCGAGGACAGCGGACCTGCTCCAAAAAGACTGCAACTTTATCCAAAGGAGCAGTTTTAAAGAACCCTGCAATCTCCCCGCAAGAAGCGTGAGACTTGCAACACTGCACCCGGCGACCCCGACTCGGCTGGTGGAGAACCAACACCTCAGGGAGGACCCCCGGACTACTCTACGACTGTGAGTACCAAAACCTGTCCCCCCTGAGCCCCCACAGCGCCGCCTGCAGAGGGAATCCCGAGGCTTCCCCTGACCGCGACTCTCTGAAACCTAAGTCCCGACGCCTGGAAAAGACCCTGCACCCGCAGCCCCCAGGACCTGAAGGACCGGACTTTCACTGGAGAAGTGACCCCCAGGAGTCCCTCTCCCTTGCCCAAGTGGAGGTTTCCCCGAGGAAGCCCCCCCTTGCCTGCCTGCAGCGCTGAAGAGATCCCTTGAGCTCTCATAGACTAACATTGAAAACCCGACGCATGTTTCTACACTGCACCCGGCCGCCCCCGCGCTGCTGAGGGTGAAATTTCTGTGTGGGCTTGTGTCCCCCCCGGTGCCCTACAAAACCCCCCTGGTCTGCCCTCCGAAGACGCGGGTACTTACCTGCAAGCAGACCGGAACCGGGGCACCCCCTTCTCTCCATTCTAGCCTATGCGTTTTGGGCACCACTTTGAACTCTGCACCTGACCGGCCCTGAGCTGCTGGTGTGGTGACTTTGGGGTTGCTCTGAACCCCCCACGGTGGGCTACCTTGGACCAAGAACTGAACCCTGTAAGTGTCTTACTTACCTGGTAAAACTAACAAAAAAACTTACCTCCCCCAGGAACTGTGAAAATTGCACTGTGTCCACTTTTAAAGTAGCTATTTGTCAATAACTTGAAAAGTATACATGCAATTGAAATGATTCAAAGTTCCTAATGTACTTACCTGTAATACCTTTCAAACAAGATATTACATGTTAAATTTGAACCTGTGGTTCTTAAAATAAACTAAGAAAAGATATTTTTCTATAACAAAACCTATTGGCTGGATTTGTCTCTGAGTGTGTGTACCTCATTTATTGTCTATGTGTATGTACAACAAATGCTTAACACTACTCCTTGGATAAGCCTACTGCTCGACCACACTACCACAAAATAGAGCATTAGTATTATCTATTTTTACCACTATTTTACCTCTAAGGGGAACCCTTGGACTCTGTGCATGCTATTCCTTACTTTGAAATAGCACATACAGAGCCAACTTCCTACATTGGTGGATCAGCGGTGGGGTACAAGACTTTGCATTTGCTGGACTACTCAGCCAATACCTGATCACACGACAAATTCCAAAATTGTCATTAGAAATTGATTTTTGCAATTTGAAAAGTTTTCTAAATTCTTAAAAGACCTGCTAGGGCCTTGTGTTAGATCCTGTTTAGCATTTCTTTTAGAGTTTAAAAGTTTGTAAAAGTTTGAATTAGATTCTAGAACCAGTTGTAGATTCTTAAAAAGTATTCCAACTTTTAGAAGCAAAATGTCTAGCACAGATGTGACTGTGGTGGAACTCGACACCACACCTTACCTCCATCTTAAGATGAGGGAGCTAAGGTCACTCTGTAAAATAAAGAAAATAACAATGGGCCCCAAACCTACCAAAATACAGCTCCAGGAGCTTTTGGCAGAGTTTGAAAAGGCCAACCCCTCTGAGGGTGGCAACTCAGAGGAAGAGGATAGTGACTTGGAGGAAAATTCCCCCCTACCAGTCCTATCTAGGGAGAACAGGGTCTCTCAAACCCTGACTCCAAAAATAATAGTCAGAGATGCTGGTTCCCTCACAGGAGAGACCAACACCTCTGAAATCACTGAGGATAACTCCAGTGAAGAGGACATCCAGTTAGCCAGGATGGCCAAAAGATTGGCTTTGGAAAGACAGATCCTAGCCATAGAGAGGGAAAGACAAGAGATGGGCCTAGGACCCATCAATGGTGGCAGCAACATAAATAGGGTCAGAGATTCTCCTGACATGTTGAAAATCCCAAAAGGGATTGTAACTAAATATGAAGATGGTGATGACATCACCAAATGGTTCACAGCTTTTGAGAGGGCTTGTGTAACCAGAAAAGTGAACAGATCTCACTGGGGTGCTCTCCTTTGGGAAATGTTCACAGGAAAGTGTAGGGATAGACTCCTCACACTCTCTGGACAAGATGCAGAATCTTATGACCTCATGAAGGGTACCCTGATTGAGGGCTTTGGATTCTCCACTGAGGAGTATAGGATTAGATTCAGGGGGGCTCAAAAATCCTCGAGCCAGACCTGGGTTGACTTTGTAGACTACTCAGTAAAAACACTAGATGGTTGGATTCAAGGCAGTGGTGTAAGTAATTATGATGGGCTGTACAATTTATTTGTGAAAGAACACCTGTTAAGTAATTGTTTCAATGATAAACTGCATCAGCATCTGGTAGACCTAGGACCAATTTCTCCCCAAGAATTGGGAAAGAAGGCGGACCATTGGGTCAAGACTAGGGTGTCCAAAACTTCCACAGGGGGTGACCAAAAGAAAGGGGTCACAAAACCTCCCCAGGGGAAAGGTGGTGAGACAGCCAAAAATAAAAATAGTCAAGAGTCTTCTAAAGGCCCCCAAAAACCTGCACAGGAGGGTGGGCCCAGAGCCTCTTCACAAAACAATCCTGGGTACAAGGGTAAAAACTTTGATCCCAAAAAGGCCTGGTGTCGAAACTGTAGTCAGTCTGGACACCAAACTGGAGACAAGGCCTGTCCCAAGAAAAGTTCCACTCCAAACTCCAATCCAGGTAACACTGGAATGGCTAGTCTCCAAGTGGGATCAACAGTGTGCCCAGAGCAAATCAGGGTCCACACTGAAGCTACTCTAGTCTCAGAGGGTGGGGTGGATTTAGCCACACTAGCTGCCTGGCCTCCTAACATGCAAAAATACAGGCAGCAGCTCTTTATTAATGGGACAAGTGTAGAGGGCCTGAGGGATACAGGTGCCAGTGTCACCATGGTGACAGAGAAACTGGTTTCCCCTGGCCAATACCTGACTGGAAAAACTTATACAGTCACCAATGCTGACAATCAAACTAAAGCACATCCCATGGCAATGGTAACTTTAGAATGGGGAGGGGTCAATGGCCTGAAACAGGTGGTGGTCTCCTCAAACATCCCAGTAGACTGTCTGCTTGGAAATGACCTGGAGTCCTCAGCATGGGCTGAGGTAGAACTAAAAACCCATGCAGCCATGCTGGGTATCCCTGAACTGGTGTGTGTAAAAACAAGAGCACAATGCAAGGCACAGGGTGAAAAAGTAGAGCTGGAGTCTGGAAAAATGGCCCAGCCTACCAAGAGAAAAGGAAAGTCAGTTGGGAAACCAACTGCAACACAGTCAGAAAAAGAGAACCTCTCTTCTCAGGAAGAAGTTCTGCCCTCTGAGGGAACTGAGCCTTTGGAGCTTGAACCTTATCAGGTTGAGCTCTTGGGCCCAGGGGGACCCTCAAGGGAGGAGCTGTGTAAGGGACAAGAAACCTGTCCCTCTCTTGAAGGCCTTAGGCAGCAAGCTGCTGAAGAGTCCAAGGGCAAGAAAAATGGAACGCATAGGGTCTATTGGGAAGATGGACTCCTGTACACTGAGGCCAGAGACCCCAAACCTGGTGCCACTAGGAGAGTGGTAGTGCCTCAGTCGTTCAGAGAGTTTATTCTGACCTTAGCCCATGATATTCCCCTTGCTGGGCATTTGGGACAAACCAAGACGTGGGAGAGGTTAGTCAACCACTTCTACTGGCCCAATATGTCCCAGAAGGTTAAGGAGTTTTGCCTCTCCTGCCCCACCTGTCAATCCAGTGGTAAGACAGGTGGGCACCCAAAGGCCCCCCTCATTCCACTTCCAGTGGTGGGGGTCCCCTTTGAAAGAGTGGGTGTGGACATAGTTGGTCCACTGGAACCTCCCACAGCCTCAGGAAATATGTACATCCTAGTAGTAGTGGGTCATGCTACTAGGTATCCTGAAGCTATTCCCCTTAGGTCGACTACTGCCCCTGCAGTAGCCAAGGCCCTCATTGGTATCTTTACCAGAGTGGGTTTCCCTAAGGAGGTGGTGTCTGACAGAGGTACCAACTTCATGTCAGCATACCTAAAACACATGTGGAATGAGTGTGGAGTGACTTACAAATTCACTACACCATACCATCCACAAACTAATGGCTTAGTTGAGAGATTCAACAAGACATTAAAAGGCATGATCATGGGGCTCCCAGAAAAACTCAAAAGGAGATGGGATGTCCTCTTGCCATGTCTGCTTTTTGCTTACAGAGAGGTGCCACAGAAGGGAGTAGGATTCTCACCCTTTGAACTTCTGTTTGCCCACCCTGTAAGGGGACCACTTGCTCTTGTTAAAGAAGGCTGGGAGAGACCTCTTCATGAGCCTAAACAAGACATAGTGGACTATGTACTTGGCCTTCGCTCTAGAATGGCAGAGTACATGGAAAAGGCAACCAAAAACCTTGAGGCCAGCCAACAGCTCCAGAAGTTTTGGTATGACCAAAAGGCTGCACTGGTTGAGTTCCAACCAGGGCAGAAAGTCTGGGTTCTGGAGCCTGTGGCTCCCAGGGTACTCCAGGACAAATGGAGTGGCCCTTACCCAGTGCTAGAAAGGAAGAGTCAGGTCACCTACCTGGTGGACCTGGGCACAAGCAGGAGCCCCAAGAGGGTGATCCATGTGAACCGCCTTAAGCTCTTCCATGACAGGGCTGATGTAAATCTGTTGATGGTAACAGATGAGGATCAGGAGGCAGAGAGTGAACCTCTCCCTGATCTTCTGTCATCAGACCCAAAAGATGGCTCAGTAGATGGAGTGATCTACTCAGACACCCTCTCTGGCCAACAGCAAGCTGATTGTAGGAGAGTCCTACAACAGTTTCCTGAACTCTTCTCCTTAACCCCTGGTCAGACACACCTGTGTACCCATGATGTGGACACAGGAGACAGCATGCCTGTCAAAAACAAAATCTTTAGACAGTCTGACCATGTTAAGGAAAGCATCAAGGTGGAAGTCCACAAGATGCTAGAATTGGGAGTAATTGAGCGCTCTGACAGCCCCTGGGCTAGCCCAGTGGTCTTAGTCCCCAAACCTCACACCAAAGATGGAAAGAAAGAGATGAGGTTTTGTGTGGATTACAGAGGGCTCAATTCTGTCACCAAGACAGATGCTCATCCAATTCCCAGAGCTGATGAGCTCATAGATAAATTAGGTGCTGCCAAATTCTTAAGTACCTTTGACTTGACAGCAGGGTACTGGCAAATAAAAATGGCACCTGGAGCAAAAGAGAAAACAGCATTCTCCACACCTGATGGGCATTATCAGTTTACTGTTATGCCCTTTGGTTTAAACAATGCCCCTGCCACCTTCCAAAGGTTGGTGAATCAAGTCCTTGCTGGCTTGGAGTCCTTTAGCACAGCTTATCTTGATGATATTGCTGTCTTTAGCTCCACCTGGCAGGATCACCTGGTCCACCTGAAGAAGGTTTTGAAGGCCCTGCAATCTGCAGGCCTCTCTATCAAGGCATCCAAATGCCAGATAGGGCAGGGAACTGTGGTTTACTTGGGCCACCTTGTAGGTGGAGGCCAAGTTCAACCACTCCAACCCAAGATCCAGACTATTCTGGACTGGGTAGCTCCAAAAACCCAGACTCAAGTCAGGGCATTCCTTGGCTTGACTGGGTACTACAGGAGGTTTGTGAAGTGATATGGATCCATTGTGACAGCCCTCACTGAACTCACCTCCAAGAAAATGCCCAAGAAAGTGAACTGGACTGTGGAATGCCAACATGCCTTTGACACCCTGAAACAAGCAATGTGCTCAGCACCAGTTCTAAAAGCTCCAGATTATTCTAAGCAGTTCATTGTGCAGACAGATGCCTCTGAACATGGGATAGGGGCAGTTTTGTCCCAAACAAATGATGATGGCCTTGACCAGCCTGTTGCTTTCATTAGCAGGAGGTTACTCCCCAGGGAGCAGCGTTGGAGTGCCTTTGAGAGGGAGGCCTTTGCTGTGGTTTGGTCCCTGAAGAAGCTGAGACCATACCTCTTTGGGACTCACTTCCTAGTTCAAACTGACCACAGACCTCTCAAATGGCTGATGCAAATGAAAGGTGAAAACCCTAAACTGTTGAGGTGGTCCATCTCCCTACAGGGAATGGACTTTATAGTGGAACACAGACCTGGGACTGCCCATGCCAATGCAGATGGCCTTTCCAGGTTCTTCCACTTAGAAAATGAAGACTCTCTTGGGAAAGGTTAGTCTCATCCTCTTTCGTTTGGGGGGGGGGGTTGTGTAAGGAAATGCCTCCTTGGCATGGTTGCCCCCTGACTTTTTGCCTTTGCTGATGCTATGTTTACAATTGAAAGTGTGCTGAGGCCTGCTAACCAGGCCCCAGCACCAGTGTTCTTTCCCTAACCTGTACTTTTGTATCCACAATTGGCAGACCCTGGCATCCAGATAAGTCCCTTGTAACTGGTACTTCTAGTACCAAGGGCCCTGATGCCAAGGAAGGTCTTTAAGGGCTGCAGCATGTCTTATGCCACCCTGGAGACCTCTCACTCAGCACAGACACACTGCTTGCCAGCTTGTGTGTGCTAGTGAGAACAAAACGAGTAAGTCGACATGGCACTCCCCTCAGGGTGCCATGCCAGCCTCTCACTGCCTATGCAGTATAGGTAAGACACCCCTCTAGCAGGCCTTACAGCCCTAAGGCAGGGTGCACTATACCATAGGTGAGGGTACCAGTGCATGAGCATGGTACCCCTACAGTGTCTAAACAAAACCTTAGACATTGTAAGTGCAGGGTAGCCATAAGAGTATATGGTCTGGGAGTCTGTCAAACACGAACTCCACAGCACCATAATGGCTACACTGAAAACTGGGAAGTTTGGTATCAAACTTCTCAGCACAATAAATGCACACTGATGCCAGTGTACATTTTATTGTAAAATACACCCCAGAGGGCACCTTAGAGGTGCCCCCTGAAACTTAACCGACTGTCTGTGTAGGCTGACTAGTTCCAGCAGCCTGCCACACTAGAGACATGTTGCTGGCCCCATGGGGAGAGTGCCTTTGTCACTCTGAGGCCAGTAACAAAGCCTGCACTGGGTGGAGATGCTAACACCTCCCCCAGGCAGGAGCTGTAACACCTGGCGGTGAGCCTCAAAGGCTCACCCCTTTGTCACAGCCCAGCAGGGCACTCCAGCTTAGTGGAGTTGCCCGCCACCTCCGGCCACGGCCCCCACTTTTGGCGGCAAGGCTGGAGGGAACAAAGAAAGCAACAAGGAGGAGTCACTGGCCAGTCAGGACAGCCCCTAAGGTGTCCTGAGCTGAGGTGACTCTAACTTTTAGAAATCCTCCATCTTGCAGATGGAGGATTCCCCCAATAGGGTTAGGATTGTGACCCCCTCCCCTTGGGAGGAGGCACAAAGAGGGTGTACCCACCCTCAGGGCTAGTAGCCATTGGCTACTAACCCCCCAGACCTAAACACGCCCTTAAATTTAGTATTTAAGGGCTACCCTGAACCCTAGAAAATTAGATTCCTGCAACAACAAGAAGAAGGACTGCCTAGCTGAAAAACCCCTGCAGAGGAAGACCAGAAGACAACAACTGCCTTGGCTCCAGAAACTCACCGGCCTGTCTCCTGCCTTCCAAAGAACTCTGCTCCAGCGACGCCTTCCAAAGGGACCAGCGACCTCTGAATCCTCTGAGGACTGCCCTGCTTCGACGACGACAAGAAACTCCCGAGGACAGCGGACCTGCTCCAAAAAGACTGCAACTTTATCCAAAGGAGCAGTTTTAAAGAACCCTGCAATCTCCCCGCAAGAAGCGTGAGACTTGCAACACTGCACCCGGCGACCCCGACTCGGCTGGTGGAGAACCAACACCTCAGGGAGGACCCCCGGACTACTCTACGACTGTGAGTACCAAAACCTGTCCCCCCTGAGCCCCCACAGCGCCGCCTGCAGAGGGAATCCCGAGGCTTCCCCTGACCGCGACTCTCTGAAACCTAAGTCCCGACGCCTGGAAAAGACCCTGCACCCGCAGCCCCTAGGACCTGAAGGACTGGACTTTCACTGGAGAAGTGACCCCCAGGAGTCCCTCTCCCTTGCCCAAGTGGAGGTTTCCCCGAGGAAGCCCCCCCTTGCCTGCCTGCAGCGCTGAAGAGATCCCTTGAGCTCTCATAGACTAACATTGAAAACCCGACGCTTGTTTCTACACTGCACCCGGCCGCCCCCGCGCTGCTGAGGGTGAAATTTCTGTGTGGGCTTGTGTCCCCCCCGGTGCCCTACAAAACCCCCCTGGTCTGCCCTCCGAAGACGCGGGTACTTACCTGCAAGCAGACCGGAACCGGGGCACCCCCTTCTCTCCATTCTAGCCTATGCGTTTTGGGCACCACTTTGAACTCTGCACCTGACCGGCCCTGAGCTGCTGGTGTGGTGACTTTGGGGTTGCTCTGAACCCCCCACGGTGGGCTACCTTGGACCAAGAACTGAACCCTGTAAGTGTCTTACTTACCTGGTAAAACTAACAAAAAAACTTACCTCCCCCAGGAACTGTGAAAATTGCACTAAGTGTCCACTTTTAAAGTAGCTATTTGTCAATAACTTGAAAAGTATACATGCAATTGAAATGATTCAAAGTTCCTAATGTACTTACCTGCAATACCTTTCAAACAAGATATTACATGTTAAATTTGAACCTGTGGTTCTTAAAATAAACTAAGAAAAGATATTTTTCTATAACAAAACCTATTGGCTGGATTTGTCTCTGAGTGTGTGTACCTCATTTATTGTCTATGTGTATGTACAACAAATGCTTAACACTACTCCTTGGATAAGCCTACTGCTCGACCACACTACCACAAAATAGAGCATTAGTATTATCTATTTTTACCACTATTTTACCTCTAAGGGGAACCCTTGGACTCTGTGCATGCTATTCCTTACTTTGAAATAGCACATACAGAGCCAACTTCCTACAAAGAGGCATCCATTTTTGGCGCAAAGTTCTGTCTACTTTTTATGTTTTTTAGCAGATAGGGGTTTATGTAAAAATACAAGCCCACATTCCACCAATGCAATGCACTCTTCACACAAATCAGTACAATCACTACTTTGTGTTGCTTTGGGGCTAATTTCAACGCAAATCAGGATTTGCGCTGGAAAGCAAAGCTCAGAAAACGGACACTTTTGTGATGCAAACCCAGCTCATAATGCCAGTAAAGCTTCCCCATGGGCTTAGCCTAAAAAAAGAACAGTCCGTACAAACTACACATGGGCAGGTTTTTATTTTTGTTTTAGAAAAAAAATAAGTAACATGTTTGGCTAATACTTACACTGATGTGTATGGGTAAAGGGCCAATTCCAAACCAGAATGCATCCTGAATTATAATGCATACTGTATGAAATCAAGGAACAGCTGATTGCAAACACATGCCCAAGCGACACATTGGTACCTCGATCTTTTCAATTTCCATCTCAGTGCTGCAAATCACCTGGAATATCCCATAGAGCGACCAATGTGAAAGATTTAAGGTTCAGCACGCATATTATAAAGTGTTATTGTTACTGTCCCCTCAAGATGATTAATGGCACTAATTAATACTTTGATACAGTAATTGATGTCTGGTCAGACCTGCAAAACTCCACAGTTTGAACGACTCCGAATGGAAGGACCTACAATTAGGGACCAAAGTGTATTTTTACACATCCCATTTATAGAACTGAAGATTAACAAAACTGTGCACAGATGTACTCATGTGGTGTCTGAAAGAAATAGTTTTATTGTGTCTAAGTTACAGCTGGATAGGCTGCATACATTAATGTGATAAAATGATCTTAAATCGTTGTTGGTTTGGGTGTAAATTGGACTGTGATAGAGGACATGAGTTATTATGTTTATATTTTAAATATGCTATTTAGGCACCGTGGGAGCATTAGGGGGTAGTAATGTTTCATTAAGGGATCACAGTCCAATGACGAAGCATACAAGAAGAACCTTTTGAGCCATGTTCATGCAACAAAAGTGCTAATGCTGATATTCTGAATGCAATATATATTATTTTGTTGAAGACCATTTGGAAATTTCCTTTGCCATCCAGCTTATATGTGACACTTATTGGATCTCATTTGTTTTCACAGCCACACAAAGTTGACCAGAGATGATGTTTTGGATTTGACACTGGATGTTATGTTTCTGTTCGACATGTTGAGAGAGGATCCAGAGATGATGTCCAAGGAGAGGGCAGAGCTCACTTTGAACTTGCACTGCATCCAAGACAGTCTCCTGGTGCCTTGTGAATACCATGGCGTCAGCATTCTTCGTGCTCCTTTCATAGCTCTCTTGTATAAATGAACACTTCCTTCATAGAAGGGACATCTGAAATTTAAAGATGGCTGCCCTGCTTCCAGGAAGCAGAATACTTAAAGAAATGCTAGCACATGTATGCTTCAGTAGCTTCTCACCACAGCCTTTATTGCATCTGAAATGGTGCACCTCTTGAGAGTACATAGTAAGCGTCATGTGTTGAACTCAAGCACTTCATACCAGAAATGTAAAAATATTTATGTGTACAAATGTTATAAATATGTAATATAAATGTGTTTTTGTCTACTCGCTAAAAATGGACATAATTTAGATTTATTTTGTTCTAGAATAAATAATTTAATATTCTGATTTGAATTCCTATTTTTCTGATGAGACGTTCCTTACAACCTCTACATATCTATGCCGGTAAACTGCTTGAACATGTCGGCCATCTAGTCTTTGGTTGTCAGTCACATTGGCACTCTAGCAAATCTGATCAATGAACATCCTCAAGGGGTTCTGGCCTTAGAAGTAGGGATTAGGAAGGGATGGTAATGTTTGTGAAAAGCGGTTCTAGAGTTTTGGAGCTTCACCAGTTTGATGTCTTTGCCGGCGTCGCTTAAATTTGTGATTGGGGTCTGAGCAGGAAGATGAGTAAACTTTGACCAGTAGAAAACACGTGTCTGTTTCTGCCTGTCAAGGTCTCATGATCGATCACTGTGTAAAGGTGTTATCGCTGCTGCGCTGTAGGCATTTACCAACTTTCGAAAAAATGCATCCTATTTCTAGCTTAAATTTTCTAGTAACAGCAAAGTGGTACTCAACTCAGTGGCACAGTGTAAAAAAATATTATATAATTATAAGTGGACAGTTGTCAATAATGTGTTTTTTTCCATAGAGGTGTTGCATGTGACATCATATAGACCCAGAGTGAAAAAACTCCACATGACTGGCTACTCCCCTACAGTTTGGTTACACTTGGTCCCCAAATCCTTCTCATCTGCGCAGCTGGTTCTTTAGGGGTTAAGGGTACACCAAGAACATAGCCTAATCTCCTTTAGCCCTTCCCCAACATGTACTTTCATAGCAATAACATTAATCTGGCGCACTGCCCCTCCACAACACTGCCCCAATTTGCGTGTTATCCCTCCCAAAGCAGAAAATATACCTCCCACACACCCCTTGTTACACACTTTTTCAAACTAATATTTTTTAAAAACAATATCTAAAGTCCTGCCACCTTTCCCCGCAACACCGTCTTCTACCCGATCCCAATATTAAAACAAAAATGTAATATCTGAAGTTCTTACACCTTCCAGCATCCTAGCAACTACTTTTAAACATACCTAGGGCCCATATTTATACTTTATTTGCGCCGCATTTGCGTCGTTTTTTTCGACGCAAAACTAACTCCATATTTATACTTTGGCGTTAGACGCGTCTAGCGCCAAAGTTCATGGAGTTAGCGTCATTTTTTGGCGTGAACACCTTCCTTGCGTTAATGAGATGCAAGGTAGGCGTTCCCGTCTTAAAAAATGACTCCCAGGCATGTGCGTGGTATTTATACTCCCGGGCAAAAATGACGCCCGGGAGTGGGCGGGGCAAAAACACCCTGCATTTGCGCCTCTTTTTAACGCCTGGGTCAGGACAGGCGTTAAGGGACCTGTGGGCTCAGAATGAGCCCAGAGGTGCCCTCCCCTGCCCCCAGGGACACCCCCTGCCACCCTTGCCCACCCCAGGAGGACACCCAGGGATGGAGGGACCCATCCCAGGGAAGAAAAGGTAAGTTGTGGTAAGTATTTTTTTTATTTTTTTTTTGTGGCATAGGGCGGCCTGATTTGTGCCCCCCTACATGCCACTATGCCCAATGACCATGCCCAGGGGACATAAGTCACCTGGGCATGGCCATTGGGCAAGGGGGCATGACTCCTGTCTTTGCTAAGACAGGAGTCATGTTAATGGCGTCTGGGCGCCCCCAAAAAATGGCGCAAATCGGGTTAAGACGATTTTTTTGCCTCAGCCTGACTTGCCCCATTTTGGGACGCCCAAACGCCATTTTTCCCTACGCCGGCGCTGCCTGGTGTACGTCGTTTTTTTTCACGCACACCCGGCAGCGCCGGTCGGCTAACGCCGGCTAACGCCATTCAATAAATACGGCGCCCGCATGGCGCTTCAGAATGGCATTAGCCGGCGCTAATTTTTTTGGCGCAAAACTGCACTAGCGCAGTTTTGCGTCAAAAAGTATAAATATGGGCCATAATTCCTGACGCAAATGCGGCGCAAAAAAAAGCATAAATATGGGCCCTAGTATCTGCCCATCTTCCACCTCTCCACTCGGTGCAGCTTTCTTTCCGTGCTCATGCAATGCCAAGCTTCACTGGAGCAGAGAGCCAGCAGCAAACGCACAGCTCTCGTGAGGTAGCAGCTATCAGTGCAGCCCTGAATCCTTTGTCGGATACGAAAGTAATAGTAAAAAAAAAACAAATTTTAGAATACTCTGATGTGAATAAATGTATCCATCAAAACACAGAGGCCCGTATTTATACTTTTTGACGCTAAACTGCACTAACGCAGTTTAGCGTCAAAAAATTTTGCGCCGGCTAACGCCATTCTGAAGCACCATGCGGGCGCCGTATTTATTGAATGGCGTTAGCCGGCGCAAGCAGACCGGCGCTGCCTGGTGTGCGTGGAAAAAAAACACGTACACCAGGCAGCGCCGGCGTTGGGAAAAATGGCGTTAGGGCGTCTTAAAATGGCGCAAGTCAGGTTGACGCTAAAAAATCGTCTTAACCCGATTTGCGCCATTTTAAACGACGCCCAGACGCCATTTACATGACTCCTGTCTTAGTAAAGACAGGAGTCATGCCCCCTTGCCCAATGGCCATGCCCAGGGGACTTATGTCCCCTGGGCATGGTCATTGGGCATAGTGGCATGTAGGGGGGCGCAAATAAGGCCCCCCTATGCCACCCCAAAAAAAACAAAAAAAAAATTTATACTTACCTGAACTTACCTGAATGTCCCTGGGATGGGTCCCTCCATCCTTGGGTGTCCTCCTGGGGTGGGCAAAGGTGGCAGGGGGGGGGTCCCTGGGGGCAGGGGAGGGCACCTGTGGGCTCATTTTGAGCCCACAGGCCCCTTAACGCCTACCCTGACCCAGGCGTTAAAAAGTGGCGCAAATGCGGGGTTTTTTGACCTGACCACTCCCGGGCGTGATTTTTGCCCGGGAGTATAAATACGACGCATTTGCGTTGCCGTCATTTTTTTAGACGGGAACGCCTTCCTTGCATCTCATTAACGTAAGGAAGGCGTTCACGCAAAAAAATGACGCTATTTGCCCATACTTTGGCGCTAGACGCGTCTAACGCCAAAGTATAAATATGGCGTTAGTTTTGCGCCGAATTTGCGTCGAAAAAAACAACGCTAATTCGGCGCAAACGGAGTATAAATATGCCCCAGAGTATGGCCAGAGGGCAGTGTTTGGAGACCAGCATGTATGTTTCCCATCTAAATCACAACAACCAAGATCCACGTGGTTTAGGGGGAGGGTAACCAGTGCTTAATTTGTGGTTGTTGTTACCGGTGCTGAGCACCGGCACTTATTTTGAGGGCCGGGGCTTATTTTTCTGTCTCAAGATTTTGCTGCGAGCAAAAGACACACATGGGAAAGACGGAGGAAGAGAAACCCGAAAAGCGTCACAAAGGCAGACAGTAGAAAGCATGAAGAGTGAGCTGAAGGGGCAGGAAGTGGCTTTATATAAATTGAAGAGGCCCGAGATGGCTTCAGGATTAGGTCGCCTCAGTATTCCGTGTTCACACATTGAATTACAGAAGCCGCGTGTTTAAGAGGAGGGCTTTGGGCACCGCCACCGTTTTATTTACAAATTAAGCGGTGAGGGTTACCATTCACTGGATCAGAGTTCATTGTAACTCAACAAAATGCGTGGTTAGGGAACGGAATCCGCGCAAGTGAGGAGATCCTGGGCAGTGAGTGAAGGAGCGAGTGACTGGAGGAGAAGAGAAGATGTGAATGAAGAATGGATCAACCATGGGTGATGTAAAGTAATTTTGATTCGTAAAACTGTCTCAAATAAGATGATTATGCAAAATGCTGGAATTCGTTTTTGACGGATTGAAATTCTTATATGAATTGTGAGATTATCTTTTCAGCCTTAAATGCAAATCAAGGTCCTTTGTTGCCAGCAGGGGAAAGGTTCCAGGCCTAATATCTCTTCTTTAGGGATATGCCTACCTATGCAGTGGTTGAAATCGGACCAGTAGCCAGAAGTCAAAGTTTAGGGTGCATGGCCCCACATTATGACAAGAAGTGGTTTGAGGTGTGAAGTAATGGTTACAACCCACAGAATCTGTTTGAAAAAAGTGTTTAATTTTGGTGATATTTGAAAACAGGCAGTTTATTCTTTTTATATATTTGGCTCCAATATGATTCCCAAGGGTGTTTGGAGGAAATTGGTGACAAATTGTACATTTTAAAACATGCTAGTCAAAACTGAAGATAATTGAAAGACACTTTGAGTGAGCTCGGGATATACTAAAAGATTACTGAAAACAATTGTGCCCAGTCTTACAATTTAAGCACATTATTTAACACCTTACACAAAACTGATTAGGAATTTAACCCAGATTTATAGGATCACTGGGGCCCATCACAACGGTTCTTTGTGATAGTTTGTGTGAATGTTGCAGTAAATATATTGGAGCAATCACATTAATCAAAAAAAGGATATAATTTAAGTATGGCTTTACAGTAGATTTGAGGTCTTTGCAGTTATTTTTGTTTAGAAAAACGATGGCAAATAGCACCTGGTTTAATAATATACGATTTAATGATTTATTAAAGATAACTTTGCAGGTAGGGTTGCTGTTGGTCCAGTAGGCAATGTTAGGGGTTATGCCAGATAATCTCTCTGAATAGTGGGAGTAATTAATACATTTTAAAACTTGTCTGGCCAAAAGTATCAGTGCACTAATTGGATTTTAATGTTAACACAATAAAACAATTCAACTTGATAAACATGAATGGTTTCAACTAATACATATTTTTGTTACCACTGTGGGACCGAGAAGATATGCTTATACTCAATAGGTGTCCACCAATAGTCCTGGAAAAAATCCGACCATGACCAATTATTTAAGTCCTTGATAAGTTCCACAAATCATGGGCAATACTGAAATGGGCACACATTGTAGACCGATTATTTATATGCTTTCAGAGCACTGTGCCCTTAAGTTTTAGCTCACTGATAATCTTGCAGACTTGAAAGACCACAAAAAAGTACTGCCTCCCAAACACATCTCCTGTGTGCTCCAGCTACACATAACAGCCACCAATGCAGATTGTCGTAAGTTAGAACAGAGAGGGAGGCAGTATTTATGAAGCAGTGAAACATCAAATGTTTAAACCCAGAGCAGAGCAGGGGTGTCTGGTGATGTTTTAAAGTGCAGATAATTGCACTAAGCAAGCAAACAAAGGCCCTGATTTATACTTTTTGACGCTAAACTGCACTTACGCCAAGCCATGACCAGGGGACTTAGGTGTCTTTGTCTTCCGGGTGTGGGTGGGGGTGTCCCTGGGGCCAGGGAAGGGCACCTGTGGGCTCTTTCTGTGGTCCCTGACCATGGAAATAAGCCCACAGGTTCCCTAACACCTGCCCATACCAAGGCGTTTAATAATGGCGCTAAGCAAGCTTACCGCCATTATTTAAGGCCCCCACCCCAAGCATGATTTTAGCACGGGGATAAATATGGCGCAAGGGCCATAACGCTGTTTCCTTCACTGGAACTCCTACCTTGCATCTCATTGACGTAAGGTAGGTTTCCACATCCAGAAAATGATGTTAACCCCATAAATTTGGCACTAGACGTGTCTAGCGCCAAAGTATAAATATGGAGTTAGGTTTGCGCTGAATTAGCGTAAAATAAAATGACACTAATTTGGCGCGAACCAAGTATAAATATGTCCCAAAGTTTCCAAACCTCACTTCCTCCAGTGTATTTGAAGGGTTGAGCGATTATGCCAGATAACTTCTCTGAAGAGCGGGAAAAATGTCAGGCATCACACACTCATGCATCACAACATACACAGCAGAGTCACATGTTTTACAGGCTCATACGCAGTGCTACTAACTGACAGAGCTCTTACAGGTTTGGAGAACACATTGTCGAAAAAGACCAAAAAAAAACAAAGTTGAGCTGGCACCAGTTCTTGTTTCTAAAGAAAAAGAAACAGTGTTCCAGAATGCAAATTTATAACTACTTTCTTTCCCTCGTACTTCTGCGTCTGGGCGGTTTAAGAACATCCTACATGCTGCAGCACATCTCATTCACAGTCTGAGGAAATATGATCACATTACCTCCAACCTCATGGAACTCCACTGACCTCATTTACTGGCCTGCATCATCTTTAAAACTAGATGCATCATCTACAAAGTCATCATTACCAACACCACCACTAGTCTTGCAGACCAGCTCACCATCTCTCAAGTGGTTCTTACCCACAGGCAGCCCGAACATGACCAGACTTCAGACTAAGAAGGGTATAAAAGAAACAAAAAATAGGAGGTTTTTCCATCTATCCACCCAGGATCTGGAAAAAGTTCCCCTTATCCTTCCTAACTTCCGCAATGCTGCTTCAATTTAGGAAAGAGTTGAAGACTCACCTCTTAAAAGAACATTACATCACAATGCGTTAACCATCCACAACCCACCTATCACTCATATCACTCGACTTTATGCTTGTGTTTGGTCCCCAAAAGCACAGTGCTGTTATTGGCTAGGTTTGCGCTACAGGAATATAATACACATGCACACATAAAGGTTACATCAATCATTTACCCTATGTTCTTAGACTGCAGTAGGGATTGTTTCTTAAATATTAGCTGTAAATATATAATTCACAATAGAAACATTTTGTCCCCACACCTCAGTTATTAAGTTTTATATAAAATATGCACACTTTTACTATTAAATACATGCTTTTCATTGTAGGGAAATGTACTCATTCATACAAAAGTTTTTCAGTGTTACAAAATGCAAATTTTTGTGCCAAAGTACTGCTCTTTCATTTTTAGCAATTATATATTTGGTGTTGCAACAGTGGTTTGTCATTTTGATCAAATCCTTACACATACTAGTGCTACACATGGATAGATTATAACTCGCATGTCCACTAATCATCGTCATGCCATGTCTGCACATAGTACGTAAAAAATCAAGAATGATATGCCAGTGCTAACATTACACTAGGTACGTATATCACAATCACCCTTACACATACTTGCAAGTACTCACACTCACCCCAACCCTCATACACAGACAGACACAGACGATTCAAGACATAAACTTATGGGAAATATTTTATGGTTTCCTGTGAAATATGGTTTTCAGCATCATAATGACAACCCCCAAACCGCTCTGCGGAGTTTTAACACTGTTAGCACTACTAGGATTATGTGGCAAGGTTATATAAATTATGCTGCAATGTAATTCAAATTATGTCGCATGTTCTCTGGCAGGATTTCCATGTGTTGGAGCTAGAAATATTTTTGTGAAATTTGTAAATTATGCATATTATGGGAAAAATTACATGGCTAGTGATGTAATTCCACAATTATATGGTAAATGCTGCAGTCACACAATCATATAATGCTACCGACCCTCATTATTGCCCATTGTTTTATCAACAATTTATTAATGAAAGGTTACCAAAACCTAAACATTCTGATTCTAATTAGGATCCGGAGGCCTCCAGACGGCCCACACTCCCCCCACCAGAAATACACTGACCGACAAACTTAACTCGTTGGAAGTGGTTTTTATTATTAAAACATTTCAAAACATCTTATAACTTTTAAAACAAAATTAGTTATAACACGTGCAGAAAGTTATTCATTCCACAAACATTTTATATTTATATGTCATGAGAGTTTAGTGACCATAAATCAAATCTGACAGGATCCCTTCCTGTCCTGAACCACCATTGGACCACACAGGTGACCCATGTCTCACCTGTATCCATAGGAGGGGCGGTTACCCTGACTACACCGTACCTTGTCCTCATGTTTCGGGTTCCGCAACATTCACAAGACAGTCAGCAATTAAATCTGTGGTGTATGATGTCACAAGAATCTTTTGATTGTAATATTGGGCCTTATAACAAGTTGCCCTATTATACATTTTCTCTCTCTCTCATTTTAATTACCCATTTCAGCTACCTCAAAGCCTGATGATACCAAAACATACTGAATGATATGTTAACTTTCAGAAAAGGAGGTATGCAAACACGGCCAACCAAGAACTGAAGGTGACAGGAGCACATCATCCCAATATTAACAAAGGAAATCTTTACCAAGCACTGATAAAGGCATTTCGATTTGCACTTAGAGCTAAATTTTATTGTCTCACAATAACATTTTACATGATATTTACTATCAAACCAACAATCTCTTCCTCTCATTATAGGGAACATACAATACATTTTGATGGGGAGGATATTTAGGGGACTAGTGAACACAATTATAAGACATATGCGCAAGCGAATGTGCCAGATAATTAAATCCACCTCCTCAATTCCATTAAATGAAATCTGATTTTTATTCTTTATTCTTTTCCTTGCCTGTCCTTTTCCTCTCTGTTACTTTTTTAGCTAGACAGTGACCTCCAACTCTGGTGAGGAAGAGAAATGAAAGGGGGATGGCAGACAGGAAAAAGATAGGAAGAGAGAATGGTGTAGCAAGAGAGGCAACGTAAAGGGAGAGGGAGACAGAGAAAGAGATAATTTAGAGAAGTAGGGGCCAGATGTATCAAAAAAGCCTTTAGCGATTCGGAAATAGCGATTTTTAAGAAATCGCTATTTCTGAGTCGCAAAATGTAATGTATCATATTTGCGATTCGGTAATAGCGATTTCTTAAAAATCGCAAATGCTATTACCGAATTGCAAATTGCGATACAGCTCCCATTCCACCTATAAGCCTGTCGGCCCATATTTGCAAATTTTTTGCATTTCCCAAATTGCGAATTCCTAACTGGAATTCGCAATTTGGGAAATGCAAACTCCAGGGTTCTGGGGGCCCAAGGCCCCCTCTGCTGCACCCCAAAACAATTTTGGAAGACCTGTAAGGTGCATACATGCCAAAAGGGCATGTGTGCGTTACATGTCAATTTAAAAAATGCATTTTTAATGCATTTTTAAAATTTGTACATGGTTACCACCAAGTTCAACTTGGTGGTAATAGCGATTCCTTAATGCCCAATTCGCATTAAGGAATTGCTTCATACATGTGCTTAAGAAATCGCAAATAAGGATTCCTTATTTGCAATTTCTTATTTAGAGAATCGCAATTTGCGATTCTCTAAATGGGGTCGCAATTTAAAGGAATCGCTATTTTAGCGATTCCTTAAAATTGCACTGCGAATGCCTTTCTTACATTCAGAAAAGTGATTTTGCATTCACAAACGGCCGAATTTTGCAATTCGCACCGTTTGCGAATGCAAAACTCTTTGATACATCTGGCCCTAGGTGCGGTAGAGATAAATATAAGGTAAAAAGAGAAAGACTTGGTAGCCAGAAAGATGCATACAGGTAGAAAGAGGTGGGTACATAATGTACAGAATTCGAGGTAGAGCAATAGGCATGGTTTTACAGCGAGGTAGAGGGTGTGATAGAGAAGGGATAATTGGAGAGCGGAAGAGGGGTGGCTTACACCAAGGGGTGACATAGAGAGTGACTAAAGGAAGACAGAAAGGTGAGTTAGACCTGTGATGGTGTAGTGAGAGATGTATAAAGAGATGCAAGGTGGAGAGAGAGAGAGAGGTAAAATGACAGGTCAGGTTAAGAGAGCAGTAAGAAAGAGAGATAAAGGAAGAAAGGAAAGGCGTGAAGGGCAGAAAGTGAGATGAGATGTTGCGCTATAAGAGGTAAAGTAGGAAGACAGGTGAGGCACAGAAAGAGAGGTGAGGTTGATGCAGTGATAGGGAGAGAGAGTGACAGAAACAAAAGGTGAGAAATAGAGTGTGTTGTGTGAGAAAGAAAGAAAGTAAGAGGTAGAGACAGATGTGAGTTACAGCACTACCTGCACCAACTTTGGTGAAAAACTACAGCAACTGGGAAGTGAGCGTACTGCATTTTCCAGGATGCAATGGGGTGAACTGTGCTGGGATGAGAGGCAGTGTGCTCCCTCCCCCCCATGTGTTTAAAAAGCTCCATTGAGCCAATGAGCTGACCAGCTTACCTTGGATGCACCTGTGTGCATGTGAGTGGTATTGTGACCTGTGAATACTTGGGCAGCATACCAGTAGCCCCAGATTACTTTTCTCTGCTCTCTGCTACTTCTGCTCTCTGCTGATGAAGGGCTAAACCCAGAAACATGTGTCTAGAGACAACAGCACTAGCTGCACCAACTTTGGTGAAAAACTACAGCAACTTTCAAGTAAGCCTACTACTTTTACGAGTATGCAATGAGGTGAACTGTGCAGGGATGATAGGCAGTGTGCTCCTTCCCCTCATACTGTTAATAGTACGTTCACTTCTCACAATTCCACCCAGGCAGAGGTGGCAGTAAACTGGAACAAAATGCTTTGGAGGAAGTTTCGGGAAAGGCAACATGGAATGACAATCAGGATATGCTGGGAATACAGAGGGAGTACAGTTACTCATATCTTCTTCATCTCATTCTTTTGCATGATAAGTAGGCAGTATAAAGATATGTCAAGCACAGCTGTTGGTCAAGCGGAGGCCCCTACCCACCTGCCTGACTAGGACCCTACAGCTACCACTACCCCCTGATGCCCTTCCACACCATTTTATTCTGGGACAATCAGAATTCCACTAATAGAAGATTACTGCACATGCCCAGCCCAGCCTGTTAACACATACAAGACACTTGCAACAAAGCAATGTCCAGGCTGTGACTATCAGTCAGAGTATTTTGTTTTGTTTTGCTTTAAAAGCAAATTTTGTTGCTGTTGTTTTTTTTTTTTTTTTTTTTTTTTTTTTTTGTAAAAACAGCACAGTTCTTAAATAGAAAACTGGTGCTGTGGGACTGCCCCGGTAAGATATCAGGTGGCCCCAGGGAGGTGTGGCCTCTGGGCTTGTGCCCATTCTGCCCATGCCTTACAACACCTCAGACTCACCTACCATCTGTGTCGTTGTAGTTAGTACTTCTATCCTGCACATACGAGCTGGAGGAGAGGCCCCAAAGCAGTGTGTTCACACTTCATGTCATCTTGCTCCAGTGCCCTCATTGATGGTAGTGAGGCTTTAGATTGCAGCTATTGAATCCAACCCCAGGCTCTCACGAGATAGATTAGTATCATTCAGTGCACCCGGGTGTGCACAGAGACCATAGCCCAGTCCCCTTGTCTCAGTCTCTCTAGCTGCCTCAACTCGATTGAAGGTTCTTTTGGTTTCACAATTGGTAATGCAGGCAGGGCGGAGGCAGCAGATCACATGCATTGTTTCAGATGTCAAAGGCAACTATCTTTTTTAAATAACAGAAACTCAAAGGTCTGGGCCTTTCTGTTGGCTGGGGGGGGGGGGCAGAGCACAATAAGGCCTACTTTGCGTCTAGGAAATATTACTGGATCATTACAGTGCAAACAGCCATAGCTTTTGACACAAATCCTGATCTACTGAGATAGCCAGACCATGCTTTGTATAAAAAAACAATGGTTTCTTTAAGCATGGGGTTAACAAGGAGAAATGTTCAACTCTCTCCAAAAATCTATGGACTGCATGTGTGCTGAAGTATTCAGTAGACATCCAGTGTGTGGGTTCCTTCTATGTTTGGCTACGCATAGAAAATTGTACTCCACGGGTATGCTTCCAGTACAAAACCTATGCTAACCAGTGTAAACTGACCTCAAGTCAGTGGGGGCAAGGTACAGCCCTTCAAGCCCAAGATATAGACCATCCTAGCTTGGGAACCCTCCAAGACCCAGACTGAGGTGAGAGTTTTCCTAGGTCCGATCGGCTACTACAGGAGATTTGTCTAGGAATAACGCAGCATTTGTGTCCCCTTGACAAACCTGACTTCCAAGAAACAGCGCAAGAAGTTGATCTCGATCGAGGCATGCCAGAACTTTTTTTCCAATGAAATGTTATAGATTTTTCAATATTGTACAACATATACCAGTAACCATAGTTAGAAAAGGACCCCTCCTACCCCCCACTCCTGATCACCAAACCCCTCTCCCCCTGCAAACCTCCAATCCAAACCTGGTCACTTGAAATGAAGAAAAGGGAAACCTCCCTGACCTCACTTTTCAGTTTGCCTGGGGTGATACAGCAGCTTGCATTTCAGATAAATAGAGACAGCACAGTCCCCTTACATTATCTTAGACACTTGTGAATGGGAGGGTTCACAGGGATCTAGGGCACCCATACTCCACCCCCTTGTCCATGAGTTAGTCCAACTCTTGCCGTTAGCTATCAAGAGTGTGGTGGTGACTGCAGAGTTCCCAGGACAGTTTCTCCATTGCTAATAAAGTCCAAAGCTTTCCTGCCTATTCTTGCAGCTTAGGCGCCGACGCAATTTTGCGTCAAAACTTTTACCACCGGCTAACACCATTTATTTGTGCCGCTCGGGCGTCAAATTTATACTTTGCCGCATGGCGGAGCAAACCACTGGTGTGTGTAATTTGTTTTTTTTACTCAAACCAATACGTCACGTTGTAAAGAAAAACGCCGTTAATGCGGCGAAAATGACTGTGAGCTGTTTTACGGCGCCGCAAACCGGATACGCACCGCTTGTTGATGCAATAGCGTCAAAAAGTGGCGCAATCACGGCAAAATGTGCTAAGGAGAGCCAAAATGGATCCCAGATGCTTGGACAGACCCCAGGAAGATGACAACAGACCAAGAACCAGCCAGGAGGACCCACACAAGACCCAGGAGAGGGAGAAGAAGAAAATAAAATGTCGGTTCAGTGCAGAGGAGCAGGAAATTCTGGTGAAAGAGGTGACGGAACACCAGCACCAACTTTTGTCACCTCAAAGTTGCCAATTAGTAGGAGAGAGGCAACATGGCAACAAATTGTTGCCAAGATAAACAGTGTGGCAGAAGTATGGATATCAGTCATCGAGTGCAAGAAACGCTGTCATGACTGCAAGCGCAGGACCAAGGAAAAGATGGCCAGGAACAGGACAGCTGCACTGCAGACTGGAGGTGGGAGTCCAGGAGGCCCTTGACCACATGGGGGAGATGGTGGCAGCCGTCATCCCTGAGGAGATCGTCACAGGGATTCAAGAACAGGACAGCGCAGACTACCAGGAGACAACACAGATGCAGGGTAAGTCGCATGGGGAATTAAAATGCACAAATGTTAACTGCAAGCGGGGGGGACATACCTACTACACAATGATATTCAGGGAGTGGAATGGATAAAAGGGCAAGGCACGGGGGCATGGGCTGTGCAGGGTAAACCTGGGGCATAGTACTTCACTACACCAACAACCTTGGCATGGGGGTATGCTGCCATGCCAAGGATGTTGGAAAGGTAAAACCGGTCCAGGAGGGTAGGGTACAACATAAAACTGGCCTGCTGTCACACGGCAGCTGGTATTCTCCCTACATGAACTAGGGCTCAATTAACAGTCTCAGGCCATATCTGCAAGTGGAATTTAACATTGACAACAGTTGCCACTACCACCTCTGCTGTGTATGCAGGTGAAGTAGATAATGGCAGTAACGTCCCAATGGATCAAACACACCCAAATTAGAGGGTTCAGGATGACAACTTTATCAATCCCCTGTAATCAATACAAATGTTCCAATCTTGTCAAATGTGCTTGTCCATAGTTGCTAAAAACATTAGCCATTGTCATAAACGTTATGAGGTACATAGCACTAATTTTATACCCATACTGCATATGTCAGGGTCCACCCTGTGTCTGGGTCACAATAGCTGCAATGACACCATGCAACATCCCAAATGACATACTGCTCAGACATCAGCATTGAGGGGGAGGACATATGTCACTGGCTAGTGAAAATCACCCTCACAGTCAGAAGAGGAAATGGAACACTGCTAGTACCATCAGTGCAATCCAATGTAGCACACATTCCCCAACATCAACATTACACACTACCAATGCTGCCACATGTAGTGTGCCATGCCAATGCTATACATAGTATATGCTAGGTCTCAGCAACATATAGCTGGATGTGAAATACCTGAGACTGGCTTGGTTCCAGATTGTGAAGTGTGGTGCTAGTGCCATCTGAATAACCACAGCCAGTGCAAGGCCTCACCATGAGAATGGAAGTAGACTGAGGGTTGAGTAGGACAAGAAGGTGGCAATTCACAATTTGTCCAGAAACAACACCTAGAGGATGTCATGCTGACAAGTCCACAAACTGACCACAATACATGTGACATGCAGGTGGGGCATAGGCCATGGGAGAATGCTAATATGAAAGACAGGAGTAATGAACCGGAACCAAGATCACAATGTGTAACACATAGGAAGGCAGGCACTTCATATTACAAATCCCACAACACAGACACACTAATTGTACCATATCTCATTGCAGAGGACGATGGCTCTAATGGCTCTAATGCCTGTCCTGGACTTCCCTGATGACATGGATGGTGAGCTGACAAACATCAGCCAGCAGACCCTCCAAGATGTCCTTGGGATCCTCCAGACCGCACCTTCAGTCGCAAGGAGGAGAACAGATACAGCAGCCATCACAGAGGACCCACCCACCACTCCAATTGTACAACCTGCCAGCTCCAACACAGCTGAGGACTCTGACAACACTGGCACCAGCTTTGAGATAACTGTAGTTGGAGTACAGCGGGAG
Source organism: Pleurodeles waltl (assembly GCF_031143425.1). Classification (NCBI taxonomy): domain Eukaryota; kingdom Metazoa; phylum Chordata; class Amphibia; order Caudata; family Salamandridae; genus Pleurodeles; species Pleurodeles waltl. The sequence continues at coordinate 854,050,006 of NC_090450.1, forward strand.
CTGGCCAAGGAGGTGCGGGTGGGGATGGAAAATATGGCAGCCAGCCTAGAGGGGGTGCTTTCGTGCATGATGTCAACTGCAGTACAGGCAGCAGAAATGCAAGGGCGAACATCAATCTTGCATGAACTCGATAAAAGTGTGAAGGAAATCAGCACAGTTGTAAGAGAGTTGACACAACACTTCCAACAACAATCCTGTCAACCTGTACACAAATGCAATATTGACCCCTTCAGGGCCGACCTGGCTCCTCCTTGCTGCAGTACTGCCCTTAATAGCCCCACAGTTGGCAGCTACTGGGATGTCTGACTCCACGTCTACAAACACTGAGGTGTGTGTTGCCCCTTCACAACCACCACCACCAAGGGCAGAGGAGACAACACACACATCAGAAGATGAAGACGTGGAACAGATCACCTTCACCCGTAAGATTACCCGGTAGCACTTGTCCCAGCCACATGGCCACCTATAACCAAGGTCCTGTGCTTTGTAACATGCCAGTCTTGCAACATCTGCTCACTAGCACTGTTCTCCAGCCCACTGTTTATCTTGTCACCCTGCCCTGTAATTGTCTCTCACTAACTCATTGGCAAATCCTGTCCCTCTGCAATGTCTGACACTTCACCCCAGTATGTCCAATGACATGTCCTTTTGCACTTGTGTAGGATCACAATGGAAGGTGTCACACTAATGGACTCACAATCATGAACAATGTACATATAGCACTACAGCACTTTCAAATAAATAGCACTTACACAACAACTTTGTCTCTGTGTAATTCGACATATCAACCTTGATGGACATCAGTGATGTTTACCTCTGGTCAATGATTATAGATTGTCAATACAACTGACCTGAAAGAATGTTGGCTGATAACTATGCACTGTGGTCTGGATTGTACCATCATCTGCCCTTCCTGAGGGTTAATTCTGAGGGAAATAGAAACTATACAGTATAATTCTGTGTTGGACAGAATAACGCTTCCTCAAGGGATGTCTAAGCCAAAAATTATTGCCTTCAACTTTTTCTTCAAGCCAATATTTACGTATGTGACATTTGACCCAAATTTTACCTAACGCACACCATACAGCATGAATGGATGTGTATGAGTGTACATTCAATTATGTAACCAGGCTGAACAATGTAACAAATGATAGGTGTGAGTTATGTATACCCTACTACATGAGATCATACTACCACTCACCTTATAAGGCTTCATTTGGACATCAGGCTGCAGGCAGACTTAACACAGTGTCCTCAGTACCAATTCTGGCCGCAAAGTATGTGAGATTGAAAACATACATAAAAAATTAACAACACTTTGGGATACATAGTAACCTTGAGTGGTGGGTGCAATGAATGGCAGATTCTTAGCAAAGTAGCTCTGGTGTAGCTGCCAATGTAACAGCTCAATTGGAATTTGGTTGCAGGATGGGACACAAATTTAAATACTATAGAGACACTGTTCACCCATGCCAAGGCCCTGATCCCCAAGCATGTGAGACATACTGTAAAGGGTTACCTAAATATTTATTTAACAGTAAAAACAGAAGCTAAAACCAGGGGAAACACCTTACCTAACCTAACCTATTCTAACTACACGTTACCCACAACTGGCCCTAACTAACCTAAGCTAAACTTACTAATCATATTTAACAAAACGATCTAAACATCAACTCCCCACCCCCCTTATAAGACACATGGGGGACAAGATCTACTAACCTAAACGCATACTATCTTATACTAAACAAATATATATTTGTTTGTATTTTAAAATTTTATATATATATTTTTTTTTTAAATACCAAAACCCAACATCATCCAAACACATAATAAAAAACAGATATTAAAAGTATCATCCCCCCACCCACTACTACTAACTGAACTAACAGCCCATTCTAACCTAACACTAAGGGCCAGATGTAGCAAAGGGTTTTTCCCATTCTGTGTCAATGGGAAAATGTGTTCGTACATATGGCCCTAAGCCCCCTAAACCCACTAATGACAAGAACCAGGAAAGAGGAGGGGGGGGTAGGGAATCATGGCTGAGGGTAAAATGTTTACAAGTTCCCCCTCCGCAGGGTCTTCTTTATGGCATGCACCCTCCTATTCACTTGTGCCACCTCCTACTGCAGCCTGTTCATTTTCCTCAACATACGGTCAATGTCACGTTGCATCCGTTGAAAATCTGTTGGGTCAATGACTGCAGCAGGGGTGGTCTGGGTGCCAGTTGAAGATGCATGTCCCGTTGTCGGTGCCATGCGTGTAGGAGGAGGTTCAGGTGGTGCTGGGATAGGTCCGGGAGCAGTGGAGGTTGACTGTCCAGCAGGGGTGCCTGCTGTGGTTGGTGCCACCTGGGTGGTAGTGGTGGTGCTGGTGGTGGTGGCTGTAGTGGACACAGAAGGGCCCCCTTGGGCAAATGCCCTCCACACCCCAGAGGCTCTTTCATAGCGATAACGCCTTGCCATGTTGCGGAACCCAGACTCCACATCCAGAATGTGGCGGTAACGCATCGCCTGGCGCTGAAACTCCCGAATCTGGATGGGATTCATATTGGCTGCTGTTAAAATAAATATTAAACCAAACATTAGGTACTTCATTGTGTGAAATGGCTCCAAAGTAAATCAGACAATACATCTAATGTACCAGAAACAGGCCATATCATCATACAGATCACTGATTGTCCCTGAAGAAGTACATGCCAACGCAGGCTACACATGTCCTATCAAACAGCACAGCAATGGTCTAAAAGATGTGTAACAACTTAAATGACCAATGCATCAATGTTCAGCCATTTGTCATGTAAAAAATGCTGCAAGTCCTCCACATGTGACAGGCCAACTAATGACTAACTTCTGGATGACAATCAAGGGCCACACAATTTGTGAGTTGTAAATGGAATTGCCAGGATAGAATGCAGTTGCTAATCATGAGTGGGCAATCTAGTTTTGGACAAGTGATTTACAGATTTACATGTCTGTGTACTAAACTTGGATCATCAGTCCTAGGTACACATTTCATAACCCTACGCCTTTGCCTGAGGGGGGGGGATGGACAAGCAACAAATACTTTCCAGCATCTAGGACACCCTGGAAGCTTTGGACAGCTGTACATGGGTTTGGGTAGTCCACCACAGGTAAGGAGGATGTCCAACTAGGATACACCCAAACCTTGGACAATCCCATCCACATTTATGTTTGGAAATGCAGACAATTGTCAACATCATTTCATACCAGTAACACATGACTTACAACGAGCAGATAGATGCAAGCACACATCTGGCCATGAGCTGCATGCACACCTATGACATTGTACTCAAGTGCCACATAGACGAGGCACAACATGTGGAGCTACATGCTGCTAGGAAGCGAAACATACAGTCAAACATGTTCATTAGTGAACAGGGACGCTCAAGTCTGTGGGTAAGACTTTGGCATCCCTATTCTGTGAGATTCAGGGTCTGACTTGCTGACTAAATCATAAATATGGTCCTCTGCTAAATTTTCTTGATAAAAGTTTTATCCACAAAAGTCACCCTATTCACATGGCCGTGCCTACAGGGCTGCACTACAATCCCAAAATATGACTATACGCTAGTGATTGCCCAACTCAAAGATGGAAAAAAATGATACTCCACTCAAGGAACATATCCGATCATTTACCAGTGCATCATACCTTGCTATCTGTCCAACACACAGGAGTCAGTCACACAACAGCAGCAAACACAGCACAGAACAGAAATATCAACACTTACTGGAGATGTCTGGGTTCGCAAATCAAGCCACCTCTCCGATACTGTAGGGGGCAGGTCCACCTGTAAAGCATGGAAGGGAGAAATGTGCTCAATGTCTGTGCACTGTACAACACTTCCAAATGCAATTACTGTGTGTAAGATTAAATCAGAAAGTCAAGCCTCCCGGCATGATGAGACTGAAACTGACATACCACTGCAAACATGTACAGACCCGGGCACTCCAGTGAGTGATACACACATATCTGCACACATGCAGTGGCCCTAACTATCATGTAGTGGCAAACATGCTCCATCATTTGTTTGCAGACTCATTTATGGAGTGTATTCCTCTCATCATGTGTATCAATGAGAGACATGCAAAGCCACTTTCCTGGAGGACTGCAATACCAATCACTCAGGTATTGTGGCTTGGGCATCAAAGGACAATCCTTTACTGTGTGACACACCTGTGGGTTGAATTAAGGGCATGATTTATCATGCTTTCTATGGTCCCTTACATGTAGGGCCTGTGTTGTGTCTAGGTTACATATGCTACATTAAAAGGGTACCTTGAGCCACATATGCCCCCTATGACACCATAATGGTAGGGATCCTGTGCATTCTTTGGTGACAGTTTGAGGCTAGCCATGGATTAAGCAGTTTTCATATTTGGATACAACAAGGAGATATATGTTGACTGTGTATATTGTATACATCCATGACAGACTGCATGGGCAAAGGTGTAGTCATTGCACCTGAAATGTGTCTCTCCTTGCCCCGTTTACCCAATATGGGTTTTGGAAATCACAGATGAGCCACATTCATCATCTTACATTTGCCAATTTGGTTGATCAGCGGATATATAGCAAACTGACACCGTGATATTATTAATACATGGTTTAGCAAATGTACCAGTGTGTCAATCATGCTGATGTAGTTTTCAATTTGTATGAACCTTCGGAATGAGAGCAGTCACAGGAATGCTGGTCTACTGATCTTAGCATACACCCATGTCAGTGATAGCCTCCATACTGGGAGGTTAGTTATTAAACATATGCTGCACTTGATCAGCATGGGTGTGCCAAACTAAACTAGCTAAGTATTAGTCACTTTATATGTATGATGGAATTGGTCAGTGGTCCCTTGCATGACATCATGCACTTAATCCATTGTGATCATGCATTCCCCAACGTCATGTATCCCATGATGATCCCATAACTTATGAGAAGTACATGGCAATAGGGTAACACAGATGGCAAATGCATCAGCTCGGGCCAGCTATTGTGACTAAGACCAATGTAAAACACACAGGTACAATGTACAGAGGGCCATGGATAGTTGTTACCCCTCAATTTGTATCATTTGCTTAATTTTATGTGCCACAGCTATGGTAAATTGCACCAAACATTTTGACATGAACGCTTGTGCATTACTTTTGGCATCCATCCCTAATTTAAATGCAGCACAACCAAGTCCAAATATCAGCCTAAGATGTTACCTGAGGTCAGATATAACTTGTTACGTATGTGTCAGAATCCAGTTCCGACATGTATCAGAAATAATTGAGGGACACATTATTTCTTGAAAATATCTGGATTAAAAACATGTCTTTCCTGGTATACTCACAGACAATGCATAAAACATATGTTAGAGCCACATTTGCATCATCTATTGACGTGAAGGCAGCACTAATTTACAGGCTCCTGTTGTGTTTTGTAAGTTAGTGCAGCTGTTGCATCAACAAATGAAGGTAATGTGTAGAAATTATTGTATAACTCACGGCAACTGTATGTTTAACTTGCATTCCACATGTCCAAAAACATTGCCTGCAGCATATGAACAAAGCTGCTACTGTCACTACAGAGTATTTAAATGTGCACATTACTCTGAATTGTACTCACCAACAGGGCCACCAATCACAATCCCCAGGTGGTCCAACAGGTCTTGCTCCCTGGCTACCAGGTCAGCCCAACGGTGTTTCAGCTGGTGGTCGTTGCGCGATGTGTTGTAGATTTTTTTTAGATGATACAGGACCTTTGCCCACCGGAGCCTCCTTGTCTCTGTGTGATACCCCTGTATCACACGGCCACCTGCTTCAATCATTAATGGGAGGAAGTGGCACACCAGCCAAATAAATCCCCCCAGCTCCTCCTCTCCCATCCTACCAAGACGTGGCCTACCCATCATGCTTGAAAAAAAAGATGTAATAAAGGGGTACAGAGAATAATGAAGGGAAAGTAGGAGAGGGAAATGAAAACTAATTAACAGTACAACAGCCCAACTATCCCCAAACTAACACTACCCACAACAGACTCCCAACAGTACAAAGACAAAATTAGACACCAGAAATGAAAAAAGTACACTTACACAGGATAACACAGACACTTAGGAAACACCAAAACACAATTTAAAGACCACACAGGAGACAAATTCACAATATGCACAGAGAGACAAGTCCAAACACAGCCACACAGTCAGGAAATATCACAGACTGCAAAGTGAAAGTGAAAGTACACACACTGTACCAATTCTGTAAACAGGATATCCTATTACATCACTTCCTGCCTCAAATGTGGTGCATTTTTATTCTTATGCGTCAAAATATTATGACGCTTACAGTCTGGGCGTCATTTTTTTTTACGTACATGCTTAGAAATTACCCTGCATCCATATTTTCAATTATTTTTCATACTTAACCATTTTCATGGGGTACAGTGTGGGAATTACCGCTTAGGGCCAATGGATGTATCATGGCAGTGGGCGTCATTTTTCCATGCATATGCAGCATTTTTTGACGTATGTGCGTCTTTTTTGACGCATATGCGTCAAAACATCTGTCTTTTACTGGGTTTGGGTCATTTCTCAATTTTAATAGTACATGGCAGGTGTGACTATACAGAGATAGGCTGTTTGCACCTACATTGTGCATTCCGGTGTATGGGTACATGTGACAGATCATACTACTGCAGACCATGATCCTCTAGTTGTTGTACCAGATTTGCACTCTTCACTGATGCAATAGATGGCCAAACGTGTGGAATACAAATTGGTATTACCCAGTTTGGGCATGTTGTGCGTCAATAGAGGATAGCAAGGCTACGCAACTCAGTACAGTAACTCATTGCCTGTGTGTCAATGTGTGTGAATTGGCTCTTACTAATGTAGTTGTCCCACTGTGTGAACATCACAAGACGCATTTACTTAAATGGCCAACCATCAGATGCTATTCAGTGTGAAAATGAGAAAGGAAATGTGTTTGTCATACACGTAGCAACAAATGCTGTGTGAACTTCCCAGGTTTTTTGGGACATAAGCATCACCAATGACAAACCATGCACAGGATAGATAGAAGACGGCTGATCATGGCAAAGTTCCAAGACTAGGCCATCACATGTCCTGGAATGTTGGATACCACTTCCTGGGCACTTGTTTGTATACTACCCATGAGTCAAGCATTGGAAAATGCTATGTGGGTATGGTGTTTGTGACACCGAGTCCCAAAACCAATGCACAAATGTAATGTCACGCCACAGTTTGAGTCATATAAATTACCTATGTTTCTCCTGTGGCAGTGGAGGACCAGCAGACCAAGCAGCACGTGTGCATATATTTCCAGTGGTTAATTGCACAAAGGTGTCCAGTTCAAGTGTGTGGGGCCATGTGTAGCCTGTGTCATTATTGGGGTCCATGTTGTCACAGTTACGTGCAGGTCTACTCATGAGTCTGTGGAGCCATTTCCTGCATTTACAAAGTATCCTTCACAGCTGAATTGAAGGAAAGCCAAAGAGGAATTGAGAACACAGATGGGGATAGTCCAGCAATGGCACTGCAGGCGTTTTATGAGACTGACAGCAGGGCAACCTTGGTGTGCTAACAAAGTTAATGGATTAGGAATTTTAAACCGGCAGGCTTCATCACATCATTTGTACACAGGGTGGCCTCTAAAATTCCCACTGCATCTGGGAACATCAGTGCCTCTGTGCTGATTAATCTCACAGCTATTCACCACGCAAGCCCCATCAATATGTTGGGGACAATGTGAATTAGTGTGTGGACTGTCAGGGTACAAACATGTGTTGACATTTCATGCACATTATCTAAATTTGTTTGTTGTGCTGGAGGCACCATACCCAATCCATGCATACAGTCATGGTACACTGTCACTATTTGTCACTCATGCATACATGAAACCCAGAAAAGGGATGGGCCATGATTAGGCTATTTGAAGACAAGTTCCACCCCATGATACAATAAGTATACTAATTACGCTATACAATGTATTTGATTATTCATTGTAGACCTGCATAACACAATATCCCAGGAGGAGAGTGAGGGCATGGAAAGCAACTATCAGACAAATGTAGCCACAGGGAACCCTTATGGTGAGGCAAAGATAGGAACCAGTCAGGCTAACAGGATGCAGGGTCAATCAGGAACAAAAATGAACAAGGCAAATACACAGTGAGCAGACTGAGACTGGTCAAAGCTGGAACAACACTGTGGAAAATGAAAACTGTATTTGTCCCGTGTGTTGGAACATAACACAATAACCAGAGGCCTGTGTTACCCAGGTGATATATCTATATGGCAATGCATAACAGTGTTATACATATAATGGCAGTGTAGGAAGTTGGCTCTGTATGTGCTATTTCAAAGTAAGGAATAGCATGCACAGAGTCCAAGGGTTCCCCTTAGAGGTAAAATAGTGGTAAAAAAAGATAATACTAATGCTCTATTTTGTGGTAGTGTGGTCGAGCAGTAGGCTTATCCAAGGAGTAGTGTTAAGCATTTGTTGTACATACACATAGACAATAAATGAGGTACACACACTCAGAGACAAATCCAGCCAATAGGTTTTGTATAGAAAAATATCTTTTCTTAGTTTATTTTAAGAACCACAGGTTCAAATTTAACATGTAATATCTTGTTTGAAAGGTATTGCAGGTAAGTACATTAGGAACTTTGAATCATTTCAATTGCATGTATACTTTTCAAGTTATTGACAAATAGCTATTTCAAAAGTGGACACAGTGCAATTTTCACAGTTCCTGGGGGAGGTAAGTTTTTGTTAGTTTTACCAGGTAAGTAAGACACTTACAGGGTTCAGTTCTTGGTCCAAGGTAGCCCACCGTTGGGGGTTCAGAGCAACCCCAAAGTCACCACACCAGCAGCTCAGGGCCGGTCAGGTGCAGAGTTCAAAGTGGTGCCCAAAACGCATAGGCTAGAATGGAGAGAAGGGGGTGCCCCGGTTCCGGTCTGCTTGCAGGTAAGTACCCGCGTCTTCGGAGGGCAGACCAGGGGGGTTTTGTAGGGCACCGGGGGGGACACGAGCCCACACAGAAATTTCACCCTCAGCGGCGCGGGGGCGGCCGGGTGCAGTGTAGAAACAAGCGTCGGGTTTTCAATGTTAGTCTATGAGAGATCAAGGGATCTCTTCAGCGCTGCAGGCAGGCAAGGGGGGGCTTCCTCGGGGAAACCTCCACTTGGGCAAGGGAGAGGGACTCCTGGGGGTCACTTCTCCAGTGAAAGTCCGGTCCTTCAGGTCCTGGGGGCTGCGGGTGCAGGGTCTTTTCCAGGCGTCGGGACTTAGGTTTCAGAGAGTCGCGGTCAGGGGAAGCCTCGGGATTCCCTCTGCAGGCGGCGCTGTGGGGGCTCAGGGGGGACAGGTTTTGGTACTCACAGTCGTAGAGTAGTCCGGGGGTCCTCCCTGAGGTGTTGGTTCTCCACCAGCCGAGTCGGGGTCGCCGGGTGCAGTGTTGCAAGTCTCACGCTTCTTGCGGGGAGTTGCAGGGTTCTTTAAAGCTGCTTCTTGAAACAAAGTTGCAGTCTTTTTGGAGCAGGTCCGCTGTCCTCGGGAGTTTCTTGTCTTTTTCGAAGCAGGGCAGTCCTCAGAGGATTCAGAGGTCGCTGGTCCCTTGGAAGGCGTCGCTGGAGCAGAGTTCTTTGGAAGGCAGGAGACAGGCCGGTGAGTTTCTGGAGCCAAGGCAGTTGTCGTCTTCTGGTCTTCCTCTGCAGGGGTTTTCAGCTAGGCAGTCCTTCTTCTTGTTGTTGCAGGAATCTAATTTTCTAGGGTTCAGGGTAGCCCTTAAATACTAAATTTAAGGGCGTGTTTAGGTCTGGGGGGTTAGTAGCCAATGGCTACTAGCCCTGAGGGTGGGTACACCCTCTTCGTGCCTCCTCCCAAGGGGAGGGGGTCACAATCCTAACCCTATTGGGGGAATCCTCCATCTGCAAGATGGAGGATTTCTAAAAGTCAGAGTCACCTCAGCTCAGGACACCTTAGGGGCTGTCCTGACTGGCCAGTGACTCCTCCTTGTTGCTTTCTTTGTTCCCTCCAGCCTTGCCGCCAAAAGTGGGGGCCGTGGCCGGAGGGGGCGGGCAACTCCACTAAGCTGGAGTGCCCTGCTGGGCTGTGACAAAGGGGTGAGCCTTTGAGGCTCACCGCCAGGTGTTACAGCTCCTGCCTGGGGGAGGTGTTAGCATCTCCACCCAGTGCAGGCTTTGTTACTGGCCTCAGAGTGACAAAGGCACTCTCCCCATGGGGCCAGCAACATGTCTCTAGTGTGGCAGGCTGCTGGAACCAGTCAGCCTACACAGATAGTTGGTTAAGTTTCAGGGGGCACCTCTAAGGTGCCCTCTGGGGTGTATTTTACAATAAAATGTACACTGGCATCAGTGTGCATTTATTGTGCTGAGAAGTTTGATACCAAACTTCCCAGTTTTCGGTGTAGCCATTATGGTGCTGTGGAGTTCATGTAAAACAGACTCCCAGACCATATACTCTTATGGCTACCCTGCACTTACAATGTCTAAGGTTTTGCTTAGACACTGTAGGGGCACAGTGCTCATGCACTGGTACCCTCACCTATGGTATAGTGCACCCTGCCTTAGGGCTGTAAGGCCTGCTAGAGGGGTGTCTTACCTATACTGCATAGGCAGTGAGAGGCTGGCATGGCTCCCTGAGGGGAGTGCCATGTCGACTTACTCATTTTGTTCACATTAGCACACACAGGCTTGTAAGCAGTGGGTCTGTGCTGAGTGAGGGGTCTCTAGGGTGGCATAATACATGCTGCAGCCCATAGAGACCTTCCCTGGCATCAGGGCCCTTGGTACCAGAGGTACCAGTTACAAGGGACTTATCTGGATGCCAGGGTGTGCCAATTGTGGAAACAATGGTACATTTTAGGTGAAAGAACACTGGTGCTGGGGCCTGGTTAGCAGGGTCCCAGCACACTTCTCAGTCAAGTCAGCATCAGTATCAGGCAAAAAGTGGGGGGTAACTGCAACAGGGAGCCATTTCTTTACACAAGCCCCCCCCAGCCCACAGGCCAGGAGACTCAGCCAAAGCTGGGAGAGTCTTCCTAGTCTGTCAGGCGAGGAAGAGTAGAGGAAATGGGCTGGTTTGTTGCAGGGCCTACTCTGCCTTACATCCTCCTGTTCAGGTCATTCCCTCTGGGGAACTGACCCACTTCCACAGTGATAGGACCTAGTCTGAACTGCCTCTTGTCTGTGCTTTTTATGTCTTCACCCATTCTCTCTATTTTGGGGTTAGAGGTATCCACCTCTGCTAATCTTATCTTAGCCAGGGTCACCCCTAGCTTACCCAAAGAGGTTACCCAGAGCTGGAGTAACCCCACCATGACCAACAGGGTCAGGGGGCCTAACTTGCTATTTGGCATGGGGTCAGACCACCATGCCAAGGATAGTGCAGCCATAAAGGCTAACACCCAGCAGAGGCCACTGACAGCTGTCAGTGCCCAGAACCACACCTTTAGCTCCTCACCTACAAGGGAAGGGGCTAAGTTACAGGCTTCTTTGGGTTCAGGGTGCCTGTCTGCTGCATTAGAGTGGGGGGTTACCACATCTTGTAGTAAACACCCTTCTTCCACTCTTTCTTCTGTTAGCTGAGGAGCCACCCACTCAGGCTTAACAGTTGCCTGACTAGTCAGGACTTCTTGTGGGTCAGGTTGGACTTTATCAGAGCCACTTTTGGGGTTCTCCCCTACTGGAGCAGAATCTCCTTGGCTTGCTGGAACCTTGGCTACAGGTTGTCCACCTTTCCTACTCTGTTTCCTTTTCTTTTTCTTCTGGGGCCTACTTGCATTTACTGCAGAGGCAGGCACTCCAGAATCCTTGGGAGAGGACTGGCCCTGGACCAGTTCTTCTCTTAGGCTCTGACTAACCTCTGGGTAGTCATTTCCAAGGAGACAATCAAGGGGGAGGTCTGTACTGACTACCACCCTTCTCCAGCTAAAAGTTCCACCCACTTCTATGGGCACAAGAGCCCCAGGCCTATTAGTGACCCTGTCTGGGCTAACTCTTACTCTGGCCATCTCACCTGGGATGTACTGGTTTGAGAGCACCAGCCTGTCATGCACAATAGTGTGACTGGCACAAGTGTCTCTCAGGGCAGTGGCTGGGATTCCATTCACCTGTAGGTGGTGGAAGTGTCTACTTCCCTCTGGAATCTCCAACTCACCTGTTGGGCCCTTTTTCCAGTTGAAGGCTATGAAGACCTCCTCATCTGAGGAGTCCTCCCCAATGGCTACACTGGTCACCCCTGGGATTTTGCTAGGGGGTTTGTTTTTGGGACAAGAAGTGTCCTTGGTGTGGTGCCCTGTCTGTTTACAGTTATGGCACCATGCCTTAGTGGCATCCCAGCTCTTACCCTGGTACCCACCTTTGTTTTGGGTTGTGTCTCTGGGCCCACCCACCTGGTCTGGTTTTTGGGGGCCTACAGAGGACTCTTTTTCTTTGTTTCTAGTGTCACCCACTTTCTCCTGGGGAGGCTTTGTAACCCCTTTCTTTTGGTCACCCCCAGTGGAAGTTTTGGTTACCCTAGTCTTGACCCAGTGGTCTGCCTTCTTTCCCAATTCTTGGGGAGAAATTGGACCTAGGTCTACCAGATACTGATGCAACTTTTCATTGAAGCAGTTACTTAAAATGTGTTCTTTCATAAACAAATTATAAAGCCCAACATAGTCATACACTTCATTTCCAGTTACCCAACCATCCAGTGTTTTCACTGAGTAGTCAACATAATCAACCCAGGTCTGGCTCGAGGATTTTTGAGCCCCCCTGAATCTAATTCTATACTCCTCAGTGGAGAATCCAAAGCCCTCAATCAGGGTTCCCTTCATGAGGTCATAAGATTCTGCATCTTTTCCAGAGAGTGTGAGGAGTCTATCCCTACACTTTCCTGTGAACATTTCCCAAAGGAGAGCACCCCAGTGAGATTTGTTCACTTTTCTGGTTACACAAGCCCTCTCAAAAGCTGTGAACCATTTGGTGATGTCATCACCATCTTCATATTTTGTTACAATCCCTTTAGGGATTTTCAACATGTCAGGAGAATCTCTGACCCTATTTATGTTGCTGCCACCATTGATGGGTCCTAGGCCCATCTCTTGTCTTTCCCTCTCTATGGCTAGGATCTGTCTTTCCAAAGCCAATCTTTTGGCCATCCTGGCTAACTGGATGTCCTCTTCACTGGAGTTATCCTCAGTGATTTCAGAGGTGTTGGTCTCTCCTGTGAGGGAACCAGCATCTCTGACTATTATTTTTGGAGTCAGGGTTTGAGAGACCCTGTTCTCCCTAGATAGGACTGGTAGGGGGGAATTTTCCTCCAAGTCACTATCCTCTTCCTCTGAGTTGCCATCCTCAGAGGGGTTGGCCTTTGCAAACTCTGCCAACAGCTCCTGGAGCTGTAGTTTGGAAGGTCTGGGGCCCATTGTTATTTTCTTTATTTTACAGAGTGACCTTAGCTCCCTCATCTTAAGATGGAGGTAAGGTGTGGTGTCGAGTTCCACCACAGTCACATCTGTGCTAGACATTTTGCTTCTAAAAGTTGGAATACTTTTAAAGAATCTACAACTAGTTCTAGGTTCTAATTCAAACTTTTACAAACTTTTAAACTCTAAAAGAAATGCTAAACAGGATCTAACACAAGGCCCTAGCAGGTCTTTTAAGAATTTAGAAAACTTTTCAAATTGCAAAAATCAATTTCTAATGACAATTTTGGAATTTGTCGTGTGATCAGGTATTGGCTGAGTAGTCCAGCAAATGCAAAGTCTTGTACCCCACCGCTGATCCACCAATGTAGGAAGTTGGCTCTGTATGTGCTATTTCAAAGTAAGGAATAGCATGCACAGAGTCCAAGGGTTCCCCTTAGAGGTAAAATAGTGGTAAAAAAAGATAATACTAATGCTCTATTTTGTGGTAGTGTGGTCGAGCAGTAGGCTTATCCAAGGAGTAGTGTTAAGCATTTGTTGTACATACACATAGACAATAAATGAGTTACACACACTCAGAGACAAATCCAGCCAATAGGTTTTGTATAGAAAAATATCTTTTCTTAGTTTATTTTAAGAACCACAGGTTCAAATTTAACATGTAATATCTTGTTTGAAAGGTATTGCAGGTAAGTACATTAGGAACTTTGAATCATTTCAATTGCATGTATACTTTTCAAGTTATTGACAAATAGCTATTTCAAAAGTGGACACAGTGCAATTTTCACAGTTCCTGGGGGAGGTAAGTTTTTGTTAGTTTTACCAGGTAAGTAAGACACTTACAGGGTTCAGTTCTTGGTCCAAGGTAGCCCACCGTTGGGGGTTCAGAGCAACCCCAAAGTCACCACACCAGCAGCTCAGGGCCGGTCAGGTGCAGAGTTCAAAGTGGTGCCCAAAACGCATAGGCTAGAATGGAGAGAAGGGGGTGCCCCGGTTCCGGTCTGCTTGCAGGTAAGTACCCGCGTCTTCGGAGGGCAGACCAGGGGGGTTTTGTAGGGCACCGGGGGGGACACGAGCCCACACAGAAATTTCACCCTCAGCGGCGCGGGGGCGGCCGGGTGCAGTGTAGAAACAAGCGTCGGGTTTTCAATGTTAGTCTATGAGAGATCAAGGGATCTCTTCAGCGCTGCAGGCAGGCAAGGGGGGGCTTCCTCGGGGAAACCTCCACTTGGGCAAGGGAGAGGGACTCCTGGGGGTCACTTCTCCAGTGAAAGTCCGGTCCTTCAGGTCCTGGGGGCTGCGGGTGCAGGGTCTTTTCCAGGCGTCGGGACTTAGGTTTCAGAGAGTCGCGGTCAGGGGAAGCCTCGGGATTCCCTCTGCAGGCGGCGCTGTGGGGGCTCAGGGGGGACAGGTTTTGGTACTCACAGTCGTAGAGTAGTCCGGGGGTCCTCCCTGAGGTGTTGGTTCTCCACCAGCCGAGTCGGGGTCGCCGGGTGCAGTGTTGCAAGTCTCACGCTTCTTGCGGGGAGTTGCAGGGTTCTTTAAAGCTGCTTCTTGAAACAAAGTTGCAGTCTTTTTGGAGCAGGTCCGCTGTCCTCGGGAGTTTCTTGTCTTTTTCGAAGCAGGGCAGTCCTCAGAGGATTCAGAGGTCGCTGGTCCCTTGGAAGGCGTCGCTGGAGCAGAGTTCTTTGGAAGGCAGGAGACAGGCCGGTGAGTTTCTGGAGCCAAGGCAGTTGTCGTCTTCTGGTCTTCCTCTGCAGGGGTTTTCAGCTAGGCAGTCCTTCTTCTTGTTGTTGCAGGAATCTAATTTTCTAGGGTTCAGGGTAGCCCTTAAATACTAAATTTAAGGGCGTGTTTAGGTATGTGGGGTTAGTAGCCAATGGCTACTAGCCCTGAGGGTGGGTAAACCCTCTTCGTGCCTCCTCCCAAGGGGAGGGGGTCACAATCCTAACCCTATTGGGGGAATCCTCCATCTGCAAGATGGAGGATTTCTAAAAGTCAGAGTCACCTCAGCTCAGGACACCTTAGGGGCTGTCCTGACTGGCCAGTGACTCCTCCTTGTTGCTTTCTTTGTTCCCTCCAGCCTTGCCGCCAAAAGTGGGGGCCTGCGCCGGAGGGGGCGGGCAACTCCACTAAGCTGGAGTGCCCTGCTGGGCTGTGACAAAGGGGTGAGCCTTTGAGGCTCACCGCCAGGTGTTACAGCTCCTGCCTGGGGGAGGTGTTAGCATCTCCACCCAGTGCAGGCTTTGTTACTGGCCTCAGAGTGACAAAGGCACTCTCCCCATGGGGCCAGCAACATGTCTCTAGTGTGGCATGCTGCTGGAACCAGTCAGCCTACACAGATAGTTGGTTAAGTTTCAGGGGGCACCTCTAAGGTGCCCTCTGGGGTGTATTTTACAATAAAATGTACACTGGCATCAGTGTGCATTTATTGTGCTGAGAAGTTTGATACCAACCTTCCCAGTTTTCAGTGTAGCCATTATGGTGCTGTGGAGTTCGTGTAAAACAGACTCCCAGACCATATACTCTTATGGCTACCCTGCACTTACAATGTCTAAGGTTTTGCTTAGACACTGTAGGGGCACAGTGCTCATGCACTGGTACCCTCACCTATGGTATAGTGCACCCTGCCTTAGGGCTGTAAGGCCTGCTAGAGGGGTGTCTTACCTATACTGCATAGGCAGTGAGAGGCTGGCATGGCACCCTGAGGGGAGTGCCATGTCGACTTACTCATTTTGTTCACACTAGCACACACAGGCTTGTAAGCAGTGGGTCTGTGCTGAGTGAGGGGTCTCTAGGGTGGCATAATACATGCTGCAGCCCATAGAGACCTTCCCTGGCATCAGGGCCCTTGGTACCAGAGGTACCAGTTACAAGGGACTTATCTGGATGCCAGGGTGTGCCAATTGTGGAAACAATGGTACATTTTAGGTGAAAGAACACTGGTGCTGGGGCCTGGTTAGCAGGGTCCCAGCACACTTCTCAGTCAAGTCAGCATCAGTATCAGGCAAAAAGTGGGGGGTAACTGCAACAGGGAGCCATTTCTTTACAGGCAGTTTCTATGTCATTCCAGGCAGCTGTAAGGGCAGTGCATGTTCAAATGGCTGGTCTACATGGAGGTGCACACAGATGTGTGAAGCTTCAGTCTCTCACAAGTCCTGTAGGTGAGAATCAAGTTCAAGGGGCCAACAGTACCTTTCACATGGGAAGCAATGTACAGGTGATTACAGGCCCTACAGACTACAAGGCAGTGCATTATTCGACCAGAAGTCCATGCAGACAGAAGAACAATGAGTATGGCATACCATACTAAAGAGGGAAGCACACTGGAGTCAGAATGTGAGTCTGGGTGTGTGTAGATGAGGGATTATCTGTGTACAAATATTCAATTTCCAGGGCCCTCTGAAGAAGGGTGGGGTGAGACAGGGAACATGGCAGTGACAGGACTTATGACCTGGGATGGCATGTGCAGGGGATGTCTTGTGAGCAATGCTAGTCATACCTGGGGCACTCGTGCTATCCATTTGCAGCCTATATGGGTTTCTTGTCACACATACTCCTTACAAAGATAGCTGATGTCACACTTACTGCTGTCAAGGGTCTGGTCATACCTTCCTGTTACCAATGCTATAGCACATCCACTGCCTCATGAATGAGGCATTTTTTTCCTTAGTGAATGATGGTGTCTTAGTTGTGTGCCATATGCTGAAATGAACCATGTTGCCAACATGTATGTGTGAAATAGCTGTGCTCCTCTGCTATTGCCCTTCAAATGTGAAATGGACAGGATATATGTCATTTACAGTGTGTGTGAAGTTGAGTGTACATTCATACCCATCAAATGTGATGTGTTTTTTTCTGTATCCTAATATGTATTTCTGCAATGCTCCATGAGGCTACACTCTGATTATGATTCTTAGGGATAATGTTATGCAAAAATGATTACCCAGACCATGATATAGTGATTAGAACAAGTGTTTATTGACATATGGTAAGACAGTGGTGATGGTGAGTAGAGTTAAAAGAAATTATGGACAATGTGTTGTCTCCAATGCAATCCTGCAGCTGTGTCTCCCTCATGTTGATGGACAGCATCCTCCTCTTCCTCCTCTTCAGGCATTTTTGGGTCGGGTTCATATAGGGGAATGTTCCTCCTTACACATATGTTGTGCAGGATGGCACAGGTCAAAATGATCTTGCAGACCATTTCTGGTGAGTATAGGAGGCTGCCTCCGGTGATGTCGAGGCACCTGAATCTGAAGTTCAGGATGCCAAAGGTCCTCTCGACTATGGTGCATGTCCTCCGATGTGCCTCATTATAGGCACGCTCTGATGCTGTGCTTGAGTTTGCAAATGGGGTCATGATCCATGGCTGGATCCCATACCCCTGATCAGCTGAAAGAGAAAATGAGTGAGAAAATGTTGATGTTGCTTGCACCATGATTATCGCTTTGCATGGGAGTTGTTCTCTTGTGTTGTCTGTGACTCATCGGTGTTTGTGTTATTGTGTGGAATCCTAGGCTTCTAGGATGTACCATCAGCATTGGGTTGTTTCATTATCTGAACTGGTGTTTGGCTGATTGACCGGATGTCAGCGGTATTTTTGTAGAGTTGCAGTACATTGTGTACTCCCTTGCATTATGTCATGTGAAAGAGGTGTCCATGTGTCTTAACTGGGGGTGACATGATACATCTATACACACAATTAATTCCACAGAGGTGGTAACACGGTTGCATCTATATGGCCTGGACATCCCATCCAATTTAACACATGTAATAGAATTAGTTAAACATCAGTGAGGCCCTTAGATTTGGCAAGGTGACAATGTACAACACATCTCCATAAGTTGTCAGCACTGACGTGTTGACAATTGACTATGCACAAATATCCCATGTGTGACAAATTCTCTGCAGACCTATTTCTCTGCCCTTGCCAAGTCGACTCAGGTTCAAACGTGTACCTATACTACTGAACATGTTCTAGTTCAGCTGGCTAACTTGGTTGTGAGGTTGTCATTTACAGTGTCAGAAGGTCCATATGCTTCTACATCTGTTGTGTATATGTGTAATTGTCTCAAACTGTATGTGTAGGAATGTGCACTTTTTAATATTGTCACATCAATATGTGCTCTTAGCACAGTCCACCTGCTTAACGGTAGTGGGCAATGTCAGAGCAGGAGTGATGTGAGATATTGGTACTGCCTCAATGATTCCATGTCCCATTCATTGGAGTCATCATCATCATGCTATGTGTGTCATGGTGTTTGACCTGCAGCAAAACACATTGCATACCCCTTACACAGTACATATTGTTTGGAAGGGTGTGTGATTGAGTGTTATTGATGTGATATTGTAAGATTCATCTTCCAAGTTATACTGCTGTTAAGGGCATGTCATTGTCACTGTGTGGTTTTAAATTGTTCCCTTGTGTCTGTGGACTGGAATCTGTTGTTCTTTGCATCTGTCATTTGTCCATAGGTGTGTATCCCATTGGGTCAGGATATCAAACATGACTAGCAGTGTCACAACCTCAGTGTCTTCCTGGCTACGCTTCAATGTAGAGGTGTATGTGTTTTTTGTCCTAGAGGGTTGCTTTGCAGTGTGTATATAAGTAGGTTTCTGTACTTACCAACAAGTAGGCCATTTCCATATCGTCCATCCTGGAAGTGTTGATTGATTGTGCAGTGGCGGAAGATGAATGAATCTTGTACACTCCCAGGATACTTTGCCACGATGTTGGTGATCAATCCCCGGTGATTGACAATGGCCTGCACATTGATGGAGTGTGTGTGCTTCCTGTTGCGATATAGATGTTCGGTTGCAGCAGGTGGCACAATGCGTACATGTGTGCAGTCAATGGAACCAAGCACGTCTGGGAAGCCGTTGATTTGGTAGAAGCCCTGTTTGGTCTCCTGATGCTTCTGCTGTGTGTTGGGGAAGCTGATGTGGTGGGGTGTGAGGGAGCTGATGGCATCCAATACCTTGGGTAGGAAGGCAGAGAATGAGGGCTGTGAGATCCTGGCAACCAGGGCACCAGTGGTTTGAAAGGAGCCACTTGCCAACATGTGGAGTACAGCTAGCAGCTTGGTTTCTGGTGGAATGGTGTGGGGTGTCTGCAAGCTGGGTGCCAACTGTGGCTCAATGTTGAGCATCAGCTGCTGAATGGCTTGCCAGTTGAGTCTGTACCTCTGGATGATGTCTTGTTGCCGGAGTACCAGAAGGGTTGTCCTGGTGCGGAATATCCTCTCCTGCCTTCTGCGTTGCCTTTGGGGTACCTGCTGGTGTTGTAGAAGCTGCTGTTGTTGGTCCTGTGCTCTGCGTTGGCGTGCATGCTGGATGAAAAGCACCTCCATGTCTTCCTTTTGGAGCTCTGCTGTTGCTTCTGTGTGTTTTCCTTAAGTACTGGTGTGTTTGCCCCATTTTAACACCTGCCCTGACCCAGGCATTATTTTTTTGACACAAATCGGGCTGTGCGTCATTTTCCGACTCCGCCTCCCGGCCGTGCGCCATTTTTGCGCAGTAGCATAAATATGGGGCACTGGTGTTTAAGTCATTTTTTGGACGGGAACGCCTACCTTGCATGTCATTAACGCAAGGTGGTTTCCCGCATCCAGAAAATGACGCACACGTTGGACTTTTGGCGTTCGCGGGCTCGGGTGTCATTGTATAAATATGGTGCATGGTTTGCGCCGAATGTGCGTCAACATTTTTGACGCACATTCGGCGCAAACAGAGTATAAATATGCCCCTCAGTGTCTCATACGGTGACGTTCCCAGGAACAGATCACATAACAATCTGCACCCACCATTATACCAGTGAGCAAATACCCCTCGTGCAATCCCTTAAGTGAAATCTACATTGCCCTGCAATGGGATAAAGTGGGAGGGTAAGGCGGTCAGGTGATATCATCTGGTTACGGAATCTAAGATAAACATGGTCGGTTTAAGGATGTCGGAAAAATAACATACTTGGGGTTTAGCATGTCTATGAAGCCAGGGTGTGGCCCATGGGGCTTGGCCCAATGTTGTGGTGTCCTTGTGGATCCAGTGGCATTCAATTTCACATATTGACCATTTGCAGAAGACTCAGACTTGGGCCACCTGGTAGTATTTTCTAATGCCCCCAACCACCTGGAGGCCTGCAATATCTTCCTAGACACCCTGGCCATCTTCCACCTCATATAAAGAAGTCTATCACTTGTTGTAACACTTTCATGTCACTTTCAGGGAAATGGACTGGGAGTGCTTGAAAAAGGTAGAGCAGAGTGGGCAGGATATTTTACTTTATTGCTGCCATTGTATCCAGCCAGGGTATATAATGCATCTTACGTTTTTGTAGGACAGCTTTGATAGTGTGTATATAAGGCACCAGTAGCTGCGGCATGGTGCTGTGGTGTGATGTAGATTCCTAGGTATCTACGTTTGTTGTTAGGGGGCCCAGAGGAATAGCTGCATAGCAATGGATTTGCTCTTGATTTGAAAGGTGAGACCGACACTGTGCATTTTTGGCTTATTGAAGTTCACCTTAAAGCTCAACATCCTTCATTAGATTCCAAGACCTTCATAATATGGGGAAATGAGTGTATCGGTTCAGTTGGTGTAAAAAGTCATCTGCAAACAAGTGTATTATGTGTTGGTCTTCCCCCAAAGAGCGTCCCTCAAACGTCTTTGTGTTGTCTTATAGCTGCTGCCAAGGGTCAACGGCCAATAGGAATAAAAGGGGGGAGCGCGGACAGCCCTGTTGAGTTTCCCCTGCACTGAGGGATCTCTTCTGATTGCTCCTCGTTGACCAGGACCAGCACTGTACAATATTAGTAGCTAGCCAACATCCTGTTAAGCATCCTAGCGCCAAGTTCAGTTGTCTTCAGGAATGGGGCAAAGAAGGGCCAACTCACCCTGGTGATGTGTTTTCAGCATCTAGCAACAGACTGCCATAGGAAAGCTGCTATGAGTGGATTTGTGAAGATGTAGGATGAGTCTTATATTATGAGCAGCCTGTCTACGTGGTATGAAATCTGATAGGTCCAGGTCTATAAGGCGTGGCAAGTGCGGCTGGAGTCAATTGGCCAAGACTTTAGTAAAAAAAAACTGGCATCCGTGTTAAGTAGAGCAACTGGCCTATAGGCCCCACGTTGGGGAGGGGGCTTACTGGGCTTGTTATGAGGGTAATATTGGCTGAAGCCCTTGTGCAGGACGCCATGTCTGAGGTTAAGAATGAATAACAAGGAGACAAACTAGGGAACTAATCTATACTGAAAATTTTTAGAATTGTGATTAGTGAGATCATAGGGCTCCGGGGATTTGTCAAGGTGTAGGTCTTGGATATCTTGGTAGACTTCCTGCTCTGTAATAGGATCTTCTAGTTTGTCTCTATTGGCCTTGGAAATTTTATGTAGATGGATCTGTGCTAGGAAGGCAGCAATCTCAGCATGGGGTACTGAGTCCATCCCAATACAAGGGGGTGCAGAAGCCCCAAAATGTCCCCACCTTTTATTCTTGGCTGGAAAGGATAGCTCCCCTAGACCTTGCAATGCCAGTATCCTATGGGTTGCTGTTTGGATTCTCTGTCTTCTTGTCAGCTGTGAGCTGGCCATCTTTGCCTTCTCGCAGAACTTTTGCAGTAGGCACAGAAGTGTCTTCTCTGACCTTTCTGTGATTAAGAGGTCGATCTACCTCTTAAGGGTGGTTGCCTCTTGTAAGTATTTCAGGGAGCCTGTCTATCTATGACAGTATGATGCTACCTTCCAAGGATCCCTAATAGTCTTGTTGATTAGATGGTGTTTAGCCCACTCAACTATTTATTGCCCTTGAAACACTGCCTTGAAGGTGTCCCAAACAACATCGGGCACTGCCTCTCCTGTGTTGTTATTGTCAAAATACTGGTCTATTCATCTACTCAATTCTAAGCGGACCAGATTGGGCCTGAGGAGGGATTTGTCAAATCTCCGGTGGGGTCATTTATTAGGGTCTTGTGACGCTCACCCTCACACATTATCATGTCATCTGAGACCACAATAAAGCTATTGGTTACCGGCACTTGACTCTAGGATATCCAAAGTTCCCCACAGAATATCAACACAGGAGTTGGATCTGTGAATGTTTGAGAAAAAAGTGATTTAATGGCCATCTGAGTTCTTATGATGTCACAAGCCTGTCAAAACAAACCCCCTCATGCTCTGTAGTAAAGCTGTGGACATCACTCCATTTAGGTATCTGCTGTGTGGATATTTATCCAGTGAACCGTCAGGAACTAGGTTGAAGTGGCCAACCCACAAAAGGCTACTAGGATTCCATTCCCCTGTTTTCAAAATGAGACATGTATGGTTCTGGTCCTGGCCTTTTTTGGCTACATAAAAACTGAGTATATTAAGGTGACGTCTTTAGTAAAGTCCTTCAAGACAGACCTATTCCCTCTTCTTGTTGATAACCGCCTTTACCCTACCTAAGGGAAAGTCTTCATGTAGACCTATCATAACTCCCCTTGTCTTGGTGTTTGTAGCAGCAACAAATTGGGTAGGATACATTCTGTGCTTAATTATATTAGTGTTCGCTCTTCTCTGGTATGTCGCTTGCAGGCAAAATATATCTAGTGATGATTCTCTCAACTCCGTCCATATCTTTTGGCGTTTCATCGGGGAGTTCAATCCCTTAACATTTTATGATAACAATTTACCATTTGTGTATTGTAATAGAGATACAATGTGGAGCTGTCAATAAACCATGCCTTATGGTTAAGCACTACATATAAATTAAAATAGTCTAGTGAAGACTTTCTATAAAGTGGCTGTAACAACTGCAGATTCAATTAGGATGAAGGCCCCACCCCAACCGTCTCAAAATTCTTTCTCTCCTCTGTCTCACAATCCCAAACCAAACTGACACCATCATCAACCCTCGAGCAGGATTGATTAAATACATACCCAATGAGAGTAACATCACGGTCTGCTTCCCCACCCTACTCCCTCTGCCCTCCAAGAGATCCACAGCTCCTTGGCAAGAACACTATCCAAACTTGCGGAGCAGGCCTTGAGTCTACTGTAATCCACTTCGGCAATCCTAGTTCAGGTCTAGCAGTAACCCCCCAACTCACCGTATCCAACCACGACTTGTGTATAAATGGCTTCTTCTGCCATTCATATTGTGTAGGACTTGGAGTTGCTCTGGAACCAGAAAGCAAAGGGGAAGGCCCACTGATAGCAAATTTGTCATCTGCATAGTTCTGCTGTCACCTGCGCCAGCAACCACCTCATATTAAGAGTGGCTTGAGATATATCATGGAAAAGACCAATCTATGGATCCATATTGGTGAGTCGGTCGACTTTTCAAGCCTCCCTCCTTACGGGGTCTTTCAACTGGGAAGAGCATAATTTATTAATTATGATGTCTCTTGCACTTGCCCCATGGGAGGGGCTCAGTGCTCCAACTCTCTGTGTGCCCTATGTTAGTGATCTCATAGGTAAGCCTTTCTTTGAGGATGAAGCCAAACCAACTTGCAGAATTGGATCATATTGTCACCCTGCTCTTTCTCCTGCCCGTTCCAGATGCGAATATTGTCTTGCCTGGAGCTGTCTTCCAGGTTGGTGTACTTCTGTTAGAGAGCAAACGTTATTAATAAAAATATGAGTAGATACATTTTATAATTAATCTGTACTAAAAGGCTTAATTAGAGAAAACATACTATAAATGTAAACGTACATGTTTGAAATGTGGTTGACATGGTGTCAGTCACCTTGAGTTCTTTGTGAGATAAACATCTCAACTGTCATACTGCTAAGGCAACAGCATTGAGAGGGAGGACATATGAGTCTAGCAAGTGAAACACACCTGAAAAGTCATAAGAGGAAATGGAACACTGCCAGGCCCATCAGTGCAATGCAATGTAGCACACATTGGCAAAAATCAACATGACACACTACCAATGCTGACACCTGTATTGTGCCATGACAATGCTATACATAGTATGTGCTTGGTCTCAGCAACGTATAGGTGTATGTGAAATATCAGAGACTGGGTCAGGCCCATATTGTTAAGTATGGTGCAAGTGGCATCAGAACACCCACAGCCATTGCAAGGCATCACCATGCTAATGGAAGTAGTGGGAGGATTGAGTAAGACAAGAAGGTGGCAACACACAATTTGGAAAGAGCCTACCCCTAGAGGATGTGACACAGACAATTCCCCAAACTGCCCACACTACATGTGACATGCAGGTGGGGCATAGGCCTGTGAGAATGCTAATATTAATGACAGGAACAATGAACAGGAACCAAGACACAGACACACTAACTGTACAATATCTCATTGCAGAGGACGATGGCTCTCCTGTGGCTATGCCTGTCCTGGACTTCCCTGGTGACATGGATGACAAACTGACAACCATTAGCCAGCAAACCCTCCAAGATGTCCTTGGAACCCTCCAGACCCCATCTACAGTCGCAAGGAGGAGCACAGATGTAGCAGCCATCACAGAGGACCCACCTACCACCCCAATAGTACGACCTGCCAGCTCAAACCCAGCTGAGGACTCTGATGACACTGGTACCACCTTTGAGAGGACAGTAGTGGGAGTACAGTGGGACCTGGCCAAGGAGGTGCGGGTGGGGATGCAAAATATGGCAGCCAGCCTTGAGGGGATGCGCATGTGCATGATGTCATTCGCAGAACAGTCAGCAGCCATGCAAGTCCAACAATCACAACTGCAAGGACTACAACAGTGTGTGAGCGATTTCACCACAGCAGTTAGGGAGTTGCCACAACACCTGGCATCCCAAACATTTCACTGCGTGCACGACTGCAATCATGACCCCCTCAGGACCGACCTGGCTGCCTACCACAGCGATGTAGCTGCTATACTCAAGAACCAGCAGCTCCTCCTTGCTGCAGTAATGCCCTTAATAGCCCCACAGTTGGCAGCTACCGGGAATTCTGAGTCCACTTCTTCAAACACTGAAGTGTGTGTTGCCCCTTCAAACCCAGATGAGACGACACACACATCAGCAGATAAAGACATGGAACAGATCACTTTCACCCGAAGGAGTACCCGGTAGCACCAGTCTATGCCACTTGGGCACTGATTTCCTATGTCCTGTGCTTGTTAATATGCCAGCCTTGCTACAGTTGGTAACATGCACTGTTCTCCAGCACACTGTTTACCTTACCACTATGCACTGCAATTGTCTGTCACTACCTAACTGGCAATTCATGTTCCCCTGCACTTCACCACAGCATGTCCAATGACATGTCCCTCACCGTTGCACTTGTGTTGCGTCACAATAGAAGGCGTCACACTAATGGACTTAAAATCCTGGACTATGTAAATATTGCACTACATCACTTTAAAATAAATAGCACTTACACAACCACTTTGTCTCTGTGTAATGTGACACATCAACTGTGTAGGAGATTTGTGATGCATGTAACATGCCAATGGCCGCAGAATGTCAATACAACAGTGTAGAAAGAATGTGGGCTGATAACTATGCACAAGGGTCTGGATTTTATCATCATCTGTCCTTCCTTAGGCTTATTTCTGAAGTTAAAAAAATCACAAACAGTATAATGCTGTGTAGAACTGAATATGTCAGGTCCAAAGTATGGACAAGATGAAACTCAATGTGGCCCACATTCCCTTCAAGACAATCATTATGTACGTGACATCTGACTTTAAACTTGAATCACACACTCACACCATACAGCAGGAATGAATGTGTACGAGTGTATGGACAATAACATCACCTGGGAGTACAATGTAAGAAATCATAGGTGTGATTTATGTATACTGAACTTCATAAGATTATGACACCACTCAGTTTCTCAGAGTTCACATGAACATCAGGCTGCAGGCAGACATCCCACAGTGCCCAAGATTCCAACAAAGGACTCAAACGATGACAGATTTAAAATCACACCAACCTTTACAACACATTGGGAACCATAGTTATCTTGAGTGGTGGGTGCAATGGATGGCAGGTGCATAGAGAAGTAGCTTTGTTGTAGCTGCCAATGTGACAGCTCATTTGGAAGTAGGAATAACCATGTCAAGAATGGGATTTGGATGCAGGACGGAACACAAATGCAAATACAAAATTGACACTGTACACTCATGCAAAGGCCCCGATCACCAAGCATATGACACATACTGTAAAGGAGTACAGCAAACTTTATTATATCATTATGTAAGGAAACTTAAACTATGTGAAACACCTAAACTAACCTAATTTATCCTAACTATACATTACCCACAACTGGCCCTAACTACCCTAAGCTCAACTTAATTACCACACGTAACTAAACACTCTAAACATCAGCCCCTCAACCCCCTTATATGATGGGACACGTGTAGGACAACATATACTAACCTAAACACATACTTACTTATCCTAAAGAAATATATATATGTTTTATTTTTTTACACACATAAACCCCATCATCATCCCCCACCCACAAACAAACATGTAATAATATAACACCCCTGACTCCCCAACCCACTTATCCTAACTAAACTAAGAGCCTACTCTAACCTAACACTAAGCCCCTTAAACCCACTAAAGAAAAGAACGAGGAAAGAGGAGGGAGGGGACGGAATTATGGGTGAGGATCAATAAGTCACAGATTGGCCCTCCTCAGGATTTTCTTAATCCCTCACAGTCTCCTGCTATTGCGGGCCACCTCCTGCTGCAGCCTGTCCATCCGGCGCAACATACATTGCATGTCACGTTGTAGTGTCCTGAACTCGGTCATGTCCAAGACTGCAGCTGGGGTCGTCTGGGTAGCACTTGTTGAAGCTGGTGCTGGTGCCGTGGTTGGAGGTGGAGGTACAGAAGGTGCGGCTTGTGGGCCTTTGTTCTGACGAGGTCGAGGGACCAGCTGGAGTGGCTGTCATCCCTGGGTCCACTGTGGTCTGAGCTGTTGTGGTGGTGGCAGTTGTGAGCAATTCTGGCCCCCCTTGGCTAAATGCCCTCCATGCCCCTGTGGCTCTCTCATGACGATATCTCCTTGCCATATTACAGAACCCAGCCTCCTCATTGAGGATGTGGTGGTACTGCACTGCCCGCCTCTGAAATTCACGTATCTCCTGGGCATTCATGTTGGCAGCTGTAAAAATAGAGACAGGCAAACATTAGTGACATCATTGTGTGATACATGTACAGATGATATTCTAACACCTCATCAAAAATAGCACATGCAATCCAAATCACAGAACAGATGATAGAATGTCCCTGAAGAATGACATGCCAACGCAGCCTACCATTCAAATATCTAACAGTACAGCAATGCACAGCCAGGTGTGTACTTAATTAAATGATCTGTGCATATTTGTAGAGCTATTAGTCACATAACAAATGCTGCAAGTACTCAACTTGTGCCAGGCCGACTAATCAGTATCTTCTGGATCAAATTCAAGGCACACAAGACATGTGATTTGTATATGGAACTGCCAGGACAGTATGCAGTTGGTAATCATAAGGGGGCATTGTAGTTTGGAACACATGAATGCTTGAATTACAGGTTTGTCATCTACACTGTGACCATCACACCTAACTACACATATTTTCTACCCCTAACCCTGTGCCTCAGGGAGGGATGGACATGCAACACATACTTTCAAACATCAAGGACAACCACAAAGCTTTGTACAGCTGTACATGGGTTTAGTCAGTCCAACACAGGTAAGGAGGCCTGCCAACTAGGATTGAGTCAACCATTGAACAATCACATCTACATTCTTGTTTCTATTTGCAGACAATTGTCAATGTCATTAGATCTCACTGACACATTTCCAAAATCAACCACATTGATTCAAGCACCCATCTGGTCTTGACCTGCATGCATGCCTATGACATTTCACTCAAGTGCCATGTAAATGGAGTACAACATGTTGAGCTAGATGCTGCGGGACAGTCACCTATGCAGTCCTACATGTTCATTACTTAACAGGGATGCACAAATCTGTGTGTAAAACTGATGCATCACTGTTCTGTGAATTAGGGTATGACTTGCTGACTAAATTATGACACTGGCCACCTCCAAATAAATTTTTGGCATACATGTAGCAACAAATCACCTTGTTCACCTGCACATGCCTATTGCGCAGCACTCGACTCCCAATATATGACTCTCCGCTGCTGAATGTCTAACTCTTCAACAATATGTCAACCTCCAGTCAAGTCACATATCAGATCACGTGCCAGCTCATCATATCTTGCAATGAGTCCAACACACAGGAGTCAATCACAAAAAAGCTGCAAACACAACACAGGACAAACAGATTAACACTTACTGGATACGTCTGGGTCCACAAATCGAGCCACTTCACCTATTGTGTAGGGGGCTGGTCCACCTGTAAAACATGGAAGGGTGATATGTGCTCAATGTCTGCTCACTGTACAAAAGTTGGAACAACAAATCACTGTGTGTGACATTTTATATGATGGAGCTGCACATCAGGCATGTAGACACCCCAACAGACATACCACTGCAAACATGCATTGACACTGTCACTCCAATGAGTGATAGACACACATATGCACACATTCACTGGCCCTAACAATCATGTGGTGCCAAACATGATTACTCAATTTTGTGCTTAATTTATTCCAGAGGGTACTCCATTTCATCATTTGTAATTGGGAGATACATGCAATGCCACATTTCTGGTGCACTGCAATACCAGTGACTCAGGTATTGTGGCTTGTGCATCAAGGGACAATGAGTAACTGTGTGATGCTCATGTGGGTTGATTTGCGTTCATGAATTATTGTGCTTTCAGTGGTCCATAATAGGTGTGCCAGTGTTGTATGTAGGATACATATGCCACATTGGCAGTGTACCCTGAGCTGTATATGCCCCCTATGACAACATGATGGCAGGGATCCTGTGTGTTACTTGATGACAATGTTACGCTAAACATGGATTGGCCACTTTTCTGATTCAAAACAGCAAAAAGATGTATGCTGACAGTGTCTTAGTTTATCATCCTTGACAGAATGCATGGGCACAGGTTTAGTCGTTGCACCTGAACTGTGTTACTCTGGGCCCTGTGTACCTATATCAGGTATTGTAAATCACACATTGCCAGAATCAGCAACTTAGAATTGCCAAGTTGGGTGATCAGTGGTAGTACAACCGAACTGACACTATCCGCTAATAAAAACATGGGTTAGCAAATGTCCTACCTTTGCAATCAATGTGAGGTAGGTCTCTATTTGAAAGTACTTTGTGAATGGCATCACTTACAGGAATGCTGACCTGCTGATCTTAGCAGACCACCATGTCTGTGACTGCCTTCATACTGAGAAGTTAACATTTGTAGAAATGCTGCACTATATCAGCAGGGGTGTACCAAAAGTAAATTAACAACCTATTACTTCACTAAAATAGTATCATGGAAGCAGTCAGTGGTTCCTTGCACAACATCATGCTCGAAAATAGTTTGTGACCATGCATTCACAAAGAGCAGGGATCCCATGATGACCCATTCACTTTACAAAATTGTTTGGCACAAAAGTGACACAGATGGTAACTGCACTAGCTCAGCACCAGCAATTGGGCCCAAGCCAAAAATGTTGTTGGGCCCTGCTACTCAATGATAGGATTTAAACGCCTACTCCGAAAAGCCAGGAGATGACCTGTTTTGTGCTACTGCAATCTGGTCGCATCATGGCCCATTTGGGTTTGGCCATGTGAAACATTATCTGTCCAGACATAAACACACAAGTGTGCGATACTTTTGCGTCCAGAAATAACGCAAATGCAGCACAAACAAAGTAGAAATATGGGCCTAAGATAAAGCGGAGGTTATGAAGAGCTTGGTACGTATGGCCATGAATACTGTTCGGACACAGTTCCACAAAACTGGGGACTACATTGTTTCCATGTATTACCATGTGAAATACTTCCCATTCCTGGTACACTCACAGGCCCTGATTCATACTTTTGTTTGTGCCGCATTACCCTCATCTATTGATGAAAAAGCGGCATTAAATTACAAAATACAATTGTATTTTGTAAGTTTGCGCTGCTTTTGCGTCAAGAAATGACAGTAATGCGTTGCAAAAATTGTACAAATCAGGGCCACGGTTTGTTCAACTTGCATTCCACATGTCCACAAACATTGCATGCAGCATGTCACAACATCTGCTACTGTCACTCCAGAGCATTGTACTGTACACACTAGTCAATTTTGTACTCACCAACAGGGCCACCAAACACCACACCCAGGTGTTCCAGCAGGTCCTGCTCTTGGGCCACCAGGTCAGCCCAGCAATGCTTCAGCTAGTGGTCGTTGCGCTGGCTGTTGAATATGCGCCGCAGGTGGAACAGCACCTTTGCCCACCTGAGCCTTCTTGCTTCCGTATGATACTCCTGTATCACACGGCCTCCAGCCTCCAACATCAGGGGGAGGAAGTGGCACACCAGCCACACAAATGCCCATAGCTCCTCCTCACCCATTTGTCCCAGCCGTGGCCTTCCCAACATCTCAACAAAATTAGGAAAGAAAAAGGTAAAGAGGGAAAAGCAGGGAAAGGAAGTAGGAAAAAAAACGTATCTAACCCACAGACACCCCAACAATACCCCAACTAACAATACCCACAAACAGACTCCCAACATTCCAAACACAAATCTAAATACAATAAATGACAAACAAACACTTACACAGGATACCACAGACACTTACAAAACACCAAAAGACAATATAAAGGAGACAAATTCGCAATATTCACTGAGACAAGTCAAGACACAGCCACACAGTCTAGAATAATCACAGGCTGCAAAGTGAAAGTGAAAGTACAGCCACTGTACCATTTCTGCAAACAGGATATCCAATTACATCACTTCCTGTCTCAATTGTGGCCCATTTTTTGTATTGCGTGTAATTACGGGGTTTGCGTCAATATATTTTTTATGCATATGCATGAAAATTCCCATGCATTCAAGGATCAATACATTTTCAATGGATAACCGCATTCCTGGGGTGCGTTGGTGGAATTAACGCTGGGGCCAATTGATGTATAATGTGTGTGAGCATCATTTATTAATGCATATGCGTCTTTTTTAACGCATAAGTGCCATTTTTTACACATATGCGTAATATTTTGACGCATATGTGTCTTTTTTTACACGTTTGCTTCAAAAAATCTGTCTTAAACTGTGTTTGAGTGATTTTTTAAATTTTAACATCCATGCAGCCTATAACTATGCAAAGATAGGATGGTATGACCTGCAGTGTGTGTTCTAGTGTTTGGGCACATGTGGCAGACCATACTACTGCGGCCCACATTATTCATGTTGTTGTGCAGGATTAGCTCTCTTAACTGATGGAACAGCAACACAAACTTTGGAAATAAAATAGGATTTTTCTAGTTTGAGCAGGTGCTGCATCAATAGAGGACAGCAAGGCAACGCTACTAAACAAATAGACTCATGGCCTGTGTGTTTATGTGTGTGAATTGTCTGTTCAAATTATTGTTGTGCCTCTGTGGGAACGGCACGCAAAACATTTGGTGTAATGTGCATGTATGAATGTGTTACAAATGGGTATAACCATCAGATGCCATCATTGAGGTACATCGGTCATGATATGTGTTTGTAATATCTGTTGCCTCTTATGCTGTGTGTACTTGCTTGACATTGGGGACAAAACATTTCCCATGACTAACTATACACAGGAAAGATCGAGGACGGCTGATAATGGCTTTGTCAGATATGTTCCCTTTACATGTAATGGAATGTTGGATACCACTTCATGGTCACTTGTGTGTATACTACCCATGAGTCAGGCATTTGAACATGCTAGGTAGGTACAGTGTTTGTGACACAGAGTCTCAAATCCAATCCTAAAATTGTTATGTACACCACAGTTTGACTCATGTAAATGACCTATGTTTCCCTGTGGCTGTGGAGGACCAGCAGACCATGCTGCATGTGTTCACATATTTCCAGTGGTTCATTGCACAAAGGTGTCCAGTTCAAGTGTGTGGCCATGTGTCCCCTGAGTCAGTATTGGCCTCCATGTTGTCACAGTTACATGCAGGTCTAGTCATGTGTCTGTGGAGCCAACCCTTCAATTAACAGTGTACCCTTCAAAGCCGATTTGACCAAAAGCCAAAGATCAACTAACGGCATACATGGGTATAGTCAAGCTATGGCACAGCAGAACTTTTAGAAGGCTGATGACAGAGCAACCTTGGTGTGCTCAAATACGTTATGGATCAGTAATAGGAAACAGGCAGGTTTCATCACAACATTTGTACATAGGGTGGGCTCTAAAATTCCCACTGCAACAGGGAACATCAGTGCCTCTGCGCTGATTAAACTCACAGCTAGTCACTATGCAAGCCCCATCAAAAGGTGGCAGCAGAAGTGAATCTGTGTGTGGACCGTCAGGCCACAAACATGTTTTGTCCTTACATACACATTAGCAACCCTTGTTTGTTGTGCTGGAGGCACAGTACCAAATCCATGCATACAGCCATAGCACACTGTCACTGTTTGGCACTAATGAATACATGCAAAATCAAACAAGGGATGGGGGCTGGATTAGGCCATTTGAATACATGTCCCAGAACAAAATACGATAAATAAACTGATTAAACTATACTATACATTTGAGGATTCATCGTTGACCTACCAGACACAATACCCCAGGAGGAAACAGAGGGCATGGGAAGCAACTATGAGACAAATGTAGTCACAGCGAACGTCTATGGTTAACGCAGAGACTGAAACCAGTCTTGCTATCAGGATGCAGGCTCTGTCAGGAACAAACATGAACAAGGCAAATACACAGTGAGCAGACTCTGACTGGGACAAGAAGGAACAACACTGTGGGAACAATGAACAGATTCTGCTGTAGTGTGCACTGCTACACAATGTTACAAGTGATTTGTACGCCAATGCACAACAAGGAGATTTAGAAAATGGCAGTTCCAGGCAGCTGCAAGGGCAGGGCAGATTCAAATGGCTGGTGTGCATGGAAGGGCTGCCTCCGGTGATGTCCAGGCACCTGAATCTGGACTTCAAGATGCCAAAAGTCCACTCAACTATAGTGCATGTCCTACAATCTGCCTCATTATAGGCATGCTCTGCTGCTGTGCTTGGGTTGGCAAATGGGGTCATGATCCATGGCTGGATCCGGTAACCCTGATCAGCTGAAAGAGAAAATGGGGATAAGTATTTTGTTGTTGGTTGCACCGTGATTGTCACTTTGCATGGCAGTTGTTATCTTGTGTCGTCTGTGACTCATATGTGTTTGTGGTATTGTGATGAATCCTAGGCTTCTGTGATTTTTTTTTTGCATTGGGTTGTTTGACTAGGAAAACCGGTGTTTGGCTGATTGACATGATATCTGTGGTATATTTAGAAACTTGCAGTTCAGTGTGTATCTCCCATATGTTATGTAGTGAGAAAGAAGTGTCCGTGTGCATTCACTGGAGGTGACATGATACTTCCACACACACATTAGATTCCACTGTGGTGGTAACATGGTTGCACTATATGGCCTGAACATCCCATCCAATTCGACATATGTAATTGCAAGTGAAATGCAACAGTGAGGCCCTTTGATTTGGCTAGGTGACAATGCACAACACATCTCAATTCCATACGCTGGCAGCAGTGAAGTGTTCACTATTGACAATGCACAACTATCCCATGTGTGACAAGTTCTATGAAAACCTATTTTTGTTCCCTCACCCAGGTGGCTCATGTGCAACCGTGCACCTACACTACTGAACTTGCTCCAGGTGAGCTGGCTAACTTGGTTGTGGGGGTGAAGGTTTTAGTGTAGGAAGGTCCATCTCCCTGTACATCTGTTATGTATATGGAGAATTGTCTCAATTCGTATGTGTAGCAGTGTGCACTTTGCATTAGTGTCACATCCACATGTTTTCATGGCACAGTCCACTTCCTTATTGCCAGCTGGTAATGTCACCCCAGGAGTGATGTGAGATGTTGGTACTGCCTCAATAATTCCATGTCACCTTCATTAGAGTCAGCGTCATCATGCTATGTGTCTCATGGTGTTTGACCTGCAGCAACACACGTTACACACCCCTTACACAGGACGTATTGCTTGGAAGTGTGTGGGATTGACTGTAGCCTTATGTGATATTGAAAGGCTCATCTTCCAAGTTGTACTGCCAGTTAAGGCCATGTCATTGTCACTGTGTAGTTTTAAATTGCGGCTCTAGAGTGGCATCTCTTGTTATTTGTCCATAGGTGTGTATCCCATTGGGTCAGGATATTAAACATGATTACCAGTGTCACACCTCAGTGTCTTCCTGGGCACGTGTCAATGTAGTGGTGTATGTGTTGGGTGTCCTACAAGGTTTCTGTACTTACCAACAAGTAGGCCATTGCTATATCATCATCCTGGAAGTGCCGATTGATGGTGCTGTGGCGGAAGATGAATGAATCATGTACACTCCCAGGATACTTTGCCATGATGTTGGTGAACAATCCCTGGTGATCCGCAATGGCTTGCACATTGATGGAGTGTGTGTGCTTCCTGTTGCGGTATAGGTGCTCAGTTGCAGCAGGTGGCACAATCCGGACATGGGTGCAGTCAATGGCACCAAGCACGTGCGGGAAGCAATTAATTTGATAAAACCCCTGTTTGCTCTCCTGCTGCTTCTGCTATGTGTTGGGGAATGCTGATGTGGCGGGTGTGAGAGAGATGATGGCATCAAGTACCTTGGGAAGGAAGGCAGAGAATGAGGGCTGTGAGATCCCGGCAACCAGGACACCAGTGGTTTGAAGAGAGCCACTTGCCAACATGTGCAGGACAGCTAGCAGCTTGGTCTCCAGTGGAATGATGTTGGGTGTCTGCAAGCTGGCTGCCAACTGTGGCTCAATGTGGCACAGCAGCTGCTGTATGGCTTGCCAGTTTAGTCTGTACCTCTGGATGATGTCAGGTTCCCTGAAGCCCTAAAGAGTTGTCCTGGTCCTGAATATCCTCTCCTGCCTTCTCCGTTGCCTTTGGGGTCCATGTTGGTGTGGTGGTAGCTGCTGCTGTTGGTCCTGTGCTCTGCGTCTTCGAGCATGCTGCATGAGTAGCACCTCCATGTCTTCCTTCTTGAGCAATGATGTTGCATGTGTGAGTTTTCCTTTAGTGGTGTGTTTGCCCCATTTTAACGCCTGCCCTGACCCAGGCGTTAAAATTTGGCACAAATCAGGATTTGCGTCATTTTACGGCTCTGCCTACCAGCCGTGCGCCATTTTTGCCCGGTTGGATAAATATGGCGCACAGGTGTTTAAGTCATTTTTTGGACGGGAACGCCTACCTTGCATCTCATTGACACAAGGCGGTTTCACGCATCCAGAAAATGACGCACACTAGGATATTTTGACGTTAGACGGGTCTAGCGTCAAAGTATGAATATGGTGTTAAGTTTGCGCTGGAGTAGCGTAAAAAAAAAATGCCACTAATCCGGCACAAAGGGAGTATAAATATGGGCCTTAGTTCCTAAGCCTAGTTTGCTTCTCCCAATTTACCATGGAAATGACAAAAGTAGTACTATTGATTTCATTGTCATTTCAGATGATCTCTCAGACCTTATTCTTGATTTTTCAATTAATCCTGACTCTGTGAGTGACGACAATATACTTTTGCTGGTACGTAGTTTAAAATCAATAAACAGCAATAAACTAAATGAACCAGGGGAGTTAGATTATTCAGCCAATAATGGCATGAGATTAAAAAGGAGCAAAATACATCCATACCATATTTTCAAGTGTTTGATTACTAGTGGATGTGCTACCCTTTGTCACAGGGTGTCCCAGTTGTTGTAAGTTAGGTAACCTAAGAAGAGTTATCCAATATGCAGATGGTTTGATACTGCATGCTCTTCTGTCCATCGTAGACTTAAAAAGGCGTTAAAGACAAAGAATTTGGTAAATCTTTGAAAAGGTCCTATAAAGAAGCCCTCACTATTAGGAAGGAGAAAATCAGAAAATAGGCTTTTGATGACTTGGAAGATGCTGCAATGTTAAATGACCAGACTCAGGTTTGGGAAGCTGTGACTCGCCTCCCTTATTTTTTATACCAACTATAACCCTCCCACAGTAGAATGCTTAATTCCGGCTGACACGTGGGTAGCACATTTTTCAAAAATATTTCATTTAGGAAATGTGCCTAAGAATTACCCAGAAGAGAGCCACCAGGTCGCCATAGCAGAGCTGCATCGCTGAGCCTTTCAATAGAGGTTAATGAAGTGCTCATGTCTAGAATATGCGGACAATGCTGTATTGATTGCAAAACAGCTGCAACTACTCGAAGTCTTTTACCCTATGTATGCATAATTTAAACCTAAGATTTAATTACTCTGCTGAAGCAGATATGTCAATTAAAATTATTGAGTGTTTATGTATTTTAATCAACAAAATTAATAATAATGTAGAATTAAATAACGTAGAGAATTAATGTGCACATTTGAAAATGTGCCCACAGAGAGTGGTCACCAAGATTCACAAATAATATTAAGAGTGACAAAAAATATGTGAAATGTTGAAAATGCTTAACAATGAAGTAGCAATATGTCATACTGAGATATATGACATATGTTTTGAAATATATTGTAAAGCTAACTAAGCCAAAGTTGTGGCCTAGTTCTGCCACGTCTCATGCAGACGCTAAATAGTAATGCAATGTAGAGAAGCTAATGTGCTGAAATGACCATGAACTGCTCGTTGTTTAATAAAGTCTGCTTAGCTAGAATTTTCTGCAATGAACCGATGGGCAGGAGATGATGGAATCATAAATGTATCAAGGACTGTGTAAAACAGACGGGAAGTACTTTCCTAGGACTCAAACAATGGAGACACTGACTGGAGAGGAAGATGCAACATTTTCGATACCTGACAAGCCGAATGATGAGGACATTGTAAGACGAAACAATCAACAGCTTGGGAAACATGAAATACTAGAATCTATAGATTTGGTGTGTTTTATCCATTGGTTATGAAATTAAACACGTGACTAATTGACCAATTAGGAGTTAGGGGACAGTCTGGATGACTTTGATATAACATCGTGACAGAAGGAGAAAACAACAGATGGATGGGGAGAGGGGAGCAGAGTTTATCGAATTTGCAGTGGCGACTCGAGATTCTGTGATTGGGCTTGACTCTCTGACTGAGAGTCTGATGTGATGCTGATCGACTGATGACCTGAGGACGAAGGCTGACTCTGTTGCTGACCCATACCGAGGATAGGTAGATATGAAATTGTGACTGAATGCATTGCTTTTTCTTTTCTAGGTACCAACTGCGCTGTCTAAATAGCCTACCTTAGTCAGATGTTTTCTTCAAATTTGTGTTCTAAATTGTTTTCGCATGACATCGCACATGCTAATGCTGATCTGGTCTAGATGAGGTTACTCCACATGACGGTACTTGACATGACTTTTTGACAATTGATTGACGGACGAATTCTGCTAAACTTATGCCACTGACTGGGTTGTTGAGATTGACCTTCTTGCTGATTTGTGCTAATGCTTTAGAATGTATTTTGATGCAAGCTTTGATTGAGCTTTGATTAGATTATGTTCATGGCATCTTTTGATTGATCAATCGTGTTATAGAATTGAATAAAGTTTGAACTAACGTTATGCCTTGGTATTGTAATCAAAGGGCAATAAAACTACTAAATGTATTATTTTGAGGTGTGGTTATTCATGACTGTAAGGTCATGATGCGTCAATTAATCGGTCTTCTTGATTAAATTGCTAATTGATTAATGATATTGAACTGTGCATTGACATTTGTGTACACTTGTCACTTTGTAGCTAGAGTACTTCATGTGAATCAAAAGGTTCATCGACCTATACGCGTCACCTTGTAAGTTTACTTATTAAGGACCGACGCGCTAACAACTCTAAATCGTTCACAATGGTAATAGATCACAAGCTTACAAAATCCAGGAGCCATGTGATCGGAGAGGTTAAGGTGGACAAACCTATCTGGAGATACCCTTTAACACCAACTCAAATTTGGCACATTAACTTAGCACATGTACTTGGCATCTGATCACAACAATTACAGGGAGCGATTAAAGCAGTTTTCTGCTTTTTGTCTAGGCTAGGGTCCAAGCCAACAGAGGGGTTAATCCTAATATATCAACAGAAATGCATCCCTGAGGGTCTTTAAGGTGCTGGTGCCTGGCCCCTGGCGACATGTAAACGTTGATCAACTCAAAAATCTAGAAAACAGATTTGTGAGCCATATTTGTTCAATTTTGAATTCAGCATCTACTTTTAAAGGACATGCAGAATTGGGTTTAAACTATCTAGCTGATGCTTCCCAGCTTGCGACGTTATTGTTATGGCTCAACATTTGGAGTATGCCAGAATCAGTTTTTACTAGACTGGCTTTGAATGATTTCTTAGCACTGGACAGAACGGGGGTATTTCTTAGCTGAATTATATTAAGCAGACTTTTGAACAACTAGGTGTCATTGATTGTTATACCTGTCTTACATCGATTTCTGCTACAACCAAAGAACATGTGTAAACCCTGTTTTTTTTAATCACTCCTCAAGTGTTGGTTAAAAGGCGATACAAAATCCACAAACAAATGTTACTCATTCTAAACTGACTACTAATATGGGGTTGAGCTGTATCTTTCAGTACAGTCTTACGAAATAACAATTAGTTGGACAGCAGATGAATTTCCAACAGAGGGGAGTGCCAGAGTCTATGGGCCTGATAAGATAAAGACCGACCTTCCCAGCAGCCTTGTCTAATTCTGGGCACTTGCAGCAAGTGAGCCTTTGAGAATCTGAGTCTTCTGCCAGGGATGTAGGGGTTAGCCAACGATTTCAATAGAATAGAACCTATATTATAACAAGACCTGTTCAAAATGTAGAGTGCCTTGAATTGAATTCTCTGTTCAACTGGCAACCAGTGGAGGTCATTCAAGGCTCACTGAGCAGATTGACTCCTTGGGAGATTCAAAAGAAGTCGAACAGCAGCATTCTAGATTGTTTGAAGCCTTTTCAACACATACAGGGAGAGAGCTAAGATAAAGGGCACTGCCATAGTCCAGGCGGAAGATTACCAATGCCTGGGAAATAAGTTTTCTTGCTAGGAAAGGTAGCAGATTTAATACCTTTCTCAGGAGTCTTTAGACACCAAATCAGGCGGCAGAAAATGTATCGACTTGGTGCTCCATGGTCAGGCTAGAATTCAGCCAGACACCAAGACTCTTTATTACCTATTTAGGAGCCGGAAGGCCTGCCAAACAATCAAGGGAAAGGCATGAGCATTCTTATTGCCCAGTACCATGACCCCAGTCTTGTCCTCATTGAGTTTGAGCTTACATCTGGCAATCCAACTGGCCACTTCCTGAAGACAGGGGGCCAAGTTGAGATGGTCAGAGCTGGAGCCAGGAGAGATGGAAATCACCAACTGGATGTTGTCTGCATATGAGACCAAAGACAATCCAAAATAGTAAACAATTTCAGCCAGTGGGAGCATGTAAAGATTGAAAAGGGTGGGGCTCAGAGAAGAGCCTTGTGGCACCCCACAGCTCAATGAGAGGATGTCAGACTACCAGGACTGATGGAGCACCGGGAAGTTCGTATTCTTCAAAAATGAAGATAGCCACTTCAAAGCTTGGCCTTCAATACCCACTTCGGAAATTCATTGGCTAAGTATGGTATATTGGACCGTATCGAAGCCCGTGCTTGGATCTAATAAAACAATGGCTGCCTGCCTCCTTGGTCCAGAATGGTTTTTAGTTTCTCAACTGCACTCAGCAAGGCTATTTTGGTGCTGTGCCTAGGTCTAAACCTCATTTGAGAAAGATGCAGAATTTCATTGGACTCCGGGGAGGCAGAGAGATCTTTATTGACATGTTTCTCGAGACGTTCGGCCAGGCCGGGAAAAAATGAGATTGGCATGTAGTTGCTGAGACAGAGTGGGTCAAGTCCAGATTTTTTTAATAAAGGTTTTACAGTAGCATGTTTCCATGTCAGACAGACATCTCCACTGGAGAGGGAGAGATTCAACAAATCAACAAAGATTGAGGTAATACAGTCACCTCCCTGGCGAATTATGTGGAGAGGAACAGGATCGATGGGGGAGACTGATTTTACGTCATCTAGGAGATTCTTACGCTTGTTTATCGTGAGGTTAGGAAAAATTGTAAGGGGCCCTGGTGGCTGAGCAAAGAAGTGCTTCTTTGCCTTGGAAGTGTATTCAGCACCAGTATCTACTCATACCCCAATCTATATTACGCTCACCACTCTAACAAAACTCTGCCTGGAAAAGAATGGGAGACCATCTACAAGACCTGTGGAAACTGCAAGAAGCAAAAATCATGTTATGACGTGAACCTAAAGGCTCCTTATTCAGTTACTCCCAGGGACCCAGCATTTACTAATAAATTGCAGTCCTGGAGATCCAGTCTGCCTCTCTGGCCTGTGACATCTCCATTACTTAAATACATCAAGGCCTGAGCAAACCATGTGAGAATTCAACAAGAATTGGTCAAGGCAAATGACTTACAGCTATCTTGAATGGCAAGACTATAAAAGCTACGTCCTGTACATGTGCAATGTTCCCACGTATCCTCTTTTAGATATCCTGCGATGCAGAAGTTAATCTTCACCTTGCGGATGCACTAAATAGGGACCTGACAGAGAGGAAAAAAGAGGTTAGAGATGTATCTGAAATAAAAGACAACTGTTTTGGTACAACAAAGAACCAAGAACAGTGTTAAAGAACTAGAAATACCCATGGGTTTGGAAATTATTTAAAACAACACCAAAAATCAAACAAACTCCTCAGCAACAAGTTATTGAGCACCATCTTCCCCTAAAACAAAGAAAGAGAAAGACGGGTCGTTTTAAAAGACCCTATTACTACAACAACCTTGTGTTTCCAAAAGGATTCACATGGACCTTTCCACCATCTTCACACTGTCCAGTTTACTGGTATCCCACCTACTGGGCTCAGCTACCCAGTTTAAGCAGGCTCTCCCTGATAATGTGGCAGAATGTAGTCTTTGAAAGCGAACCTTATAGTACTAGGAGACCTAAATTTACACCTTGAAAATGTAAATTGTGAAAATGCAAAAAATATTTTATTTGATCTGGCACCGGTACAGTTGGTACAGTGAATCACAACCCCTACCAATTGACTAGGTCACTTACCAGATCCCATATTTACCAGCCCACCTGAAATGGCCACAGGTGATCTCGTTGCAATTTACTGGTCAGACCATAAGATTGTACCTTTTCAGCTGTGTAGAACTGGGAGTAATGTTTCCACGCCTTGACAACCCAGATTGAGTCGGTGGTGGTCACGACTGGTCACAGCACGATGGGAAAGCGTACTTGTCAACTCTGCTCCTGAAATGGTAGGAGATATTGCTGAAAGGTATACCAGGTTTGAGGGCTGGCTGTGGAACGCCCCGGTTAACCTAGGCAACAGAAGGCCAGACGGTCCGTAGATCGGGCCAAGTGGTTTTCACCGGAACTCATGTAACTAAAAAAATTATTTAAAAAACTGGTAAGAGGATGGAGAAAAAATTTCAATGAAGCCTGCAAGGACTACTACAAGAAAGCAGCAAAAGGATATCATTATGCAATTAGGGAAGCTAGAGTCAGCTATTGTTCCACTAAGATTGATAATACATCAAACTCGTCCAAAGAGCTTTTCAATCTGGTGAAGTCGATGAAGTCAGCTAAGAGTCAATCTGACCCTCCTCCTTCTGAGGTTTGATGTAACATGCTCACCAGTTTCTTTCTAGAAAATGTAAATAACATCCTCCTTACATTACCGTGGGATTGTGGCATAATCAAGCTTTCCCAGACACTGCATGTATTTAGTGTGGCAAAGGTGAAATCAACTGCCTTTCCTGAAATTAGCAAGAAGGTCACAGAAGAGATTTTAAAATCAGTTACATCAGGCTCACCTCAGGACCCAGCTTCTCTGAATATAAAGGTGAAAAGGGGAAGAATAGTGCTGTCCATCTTGACAGATATTGTCAACTACTCATTGTAGTCTGGGACTGTCTTGCCAGCGTGGAAACAAGCTATTGTGAAACCTCTGTTAAAAAATCCTTTGCTGACCCTCTACAGGGTGAAAATTACAGACTAATCTCTTTGATCCCAGGGGCAAGTACAGTCTTGGAAACGTTTGTGAATATGAATCCTTATTTCTTGAGACAAATGGCACCTTGCATCCTTCCCAGACAGACTTTAGACCGGAAGCAGTACAGAAACTGCTCTGCTTG
The DNA here is from genome assembly GCF_031143425.1 of Pleurodeles waltl. NCBI lineage: Eukaryota > Metazoa > Chordata > Amphibia > Caudata > Salamandridae > Pleurodeles > Pleurodeles waltl. The sequence goes on from NC_090450.1 coordinate 854,092,705, forward strand.
TAGCTACTGAGGAATTCAGAGCCATCCTTGATCAAGACGGCTCAGCAGCACTAATCTTGCCAGATCTGAGTGCAGCCTTTGATACCATCTCCCATCCTGTCTTAATTCAAAGGCTGGAGGAGGCTGGTATCTCTGGGGTGGTGCTTAAATGGGTTTACTCTTTTCACAAAAATAGAACTTTTCAAGTTTGCGAAGGGAATATTTTGTTCGCAACTCACTTTTTAAAGTTGTCATTAAGCCCCACTTTGTTTAACTTACAGCTGGTGGAGATTGTGCAGGCTCATGGCCTTTCAATTTTGTCTCATGCAGATGACACACAGATAGTCATCTCCCTCTCTCCCCATACAGAAAAGACTTCTAATCAATTTAACGACTGCTTAAGGCAGGTAGTAGACTGAATGTTTGCGAGTAGTCTACAATTTAACAGAAAGAAGACGGAAGAGCTAGTGGCTGGAAATAATCATGCTTGCTGGTTAAAATTAGGCTAGCCTGACAATCTTGCCATACATTCTACCCCTAAATCAGAGGTCAAGAGCTTAGGTTTTTGGATTGACAGCAAACTTTCTATGGAGGTCCAGGTCAGAAAATTGCATCAAACTGTTTTGGCCTACTCACGATGCTGAGAAAAGTGTTACGGTGGTTGCCGGGACACTCAGGGCATGGTAATATCACAGCTAGATTATGAAAACTATTTTTGCGGAGGCCCAAATCTGCGGTCAAAACACTCCAGGGGATTCAAGATTCTGCAAAAAATTACTAAGCACCTGTCAGCTACATCAACCGTGCAGCCTTGCACGGGCTTCCAGTACACAAGAATATCCAGTTAGGTCACTTAATCTTGGTCACCAATCAATGCATAAGAAAGGGCCACGGCTGATACAGGGATTGTTAAAGCCCCACAGCCATATGAGAACATTGCGCTCCTCTAAACAGCGGTTGTTTGCAGTCCCTAGGATCAGGAAATCTAGAGTTGGGGGATGCTCATTGGGTTTCTTAGGTCCAAAACTCTGGACTCTGAACTAAGATTTAGAAAATGCTTGAAGACTGATTTTTTTAATTAGGTTTATGCAGTCAGGGCTATGCGGCCAACACAATGTTCTTAGTGCTGGGAGGCCCTTCTGGGTAGCTATGCACTCTTGAAATCTACAAGAATAGAATAATGATATTTCCCTCAAGGACTTACACTTGAATACAATATAAAGGAAAAAGACTTCTGCAATCACCTTTGATTCTAAAAAGGGAGAGATGCCTCAGGAGTCCAAAGAAATAAACCAATGGACATACAGAAAAATTATGACACTACTAAGTGTAAATAATATTGGTTGGTTCTTTTGTAAAAGAAATGTATGTAGAAAACACAAAGCGTAAATTAGTGTATGTACTGTAATTAATCAGATTTTCTGTCACTGTAGAACAAGTTACTACCTTCGCTAACACTTTCTGGTAGAGGCCCTATCTTGCCACAGATTACTTGCCTTTTGAATATTCTCCAGGCATCAGACAGGATTTAGAAACTTTTCAGCAGCACCTGTTTGTGCCTGTAGGTGGCACTGTGCAGCTTCGCACTGATGCTGTTCTGTGCCAGAAATGACGTGTGGAGCTTATATAGGCTCCACTTCTGGATGCTGACATCAGTAGCTTTTGAGACTGTCTGTTTCCCCAGATACAGAACCACAAAAGAGAATTGGTACAACCAGTGTGCATATTCTTAGGCTTGAGGTCTTATTAATGGACAGAGTCCAATTACAGAATAGGGAGTATGAGAGAGTCAGTGATGAATCTGCAGCTAGATAAAGTTGCTACCAAAAAGAGTGTTATAGAAGACAAGTAACTTGTTCTTGTGATAGAGACTTCTAGCCGCAGATTACTCACGTTTTGAATAGATCTAGATAGCAAAGAAGTAACAATTTAGAGGTGGGGCTGAACTAGATAGACCTGCAGGACTGAGAGGGCTAAATGCTCTCTTGGCAAACATGACTGTCCAGACAATAGTGCTTTGTGAGTGTATGGAAGGATGCCCACTTAGCTGCCTGCCAAATGTCAAGGACAGGGATTCCGTGTGCCAACACAGTGATGGGCGGAACATAGAATGCCAGTAGGGTGATGGTCTGACTAGCGTGGAATGGTGTCACAACTTAAGGCAAAAAAGAAGCCCATTTCTGCAAAACCAGCTTGTCTGGGAAGAAGGTGGTGTACATCTGGTTGAAACGGAATTGAAGCTCGCTTACATGCTGTGCTGATGTAATGGTGATGAGGAAGACTGTCCTGAGAGTGAGAAGCTTCAAAGGACAGCTGTGAATTGACTCTAAGGGTATGACAAAGGGAAAGGGAGGAAACAAACCTAAACCTTTCAAAAAGCACATAAAAACTTGAGACCTTAACAATGGGAAATGATCCAGCAAACATAAAAAAGCCAAAGAACCTGAAGATACCCTTTAACTGTGTCCAAAGCAAAGCCTTGCTGGACCAGGGACAAACCAAACAATGCGTCAGATAACTTGGCTGGAAGGTAGGTCAATTTGACGTGTGCTGCACCGTCAGACATTTGTCATAATGACAGGTGTATACAGTTCTTGTTGAGGGACGCCTGGCTGCCAAGATGACATCAGCCATCTTCTGAGGAAGGTTGCAGGTGTGCAGCTTCGCGCACTCAGTCTCCAAGGCTGAAGGTGGAGATTGCGAAGCCCTGGGAGCATAACCCTGCACTGCAGCTGTGGCTGCAGATCCTCCCAGAGGGGGAGCCTAAAGGAGAATAGATTCTTAAGCCCTGGAGTTCTGGATACTATACTTTCCTAGCTCAATTCAGAGCCACTAGGATGACCTGGGCACGGTTGGGCATGATCTTCTTGAGAACTCTAGGCAGGAGTAGTATTGGTGGAAAAGCCAGAGTTCCACTTGAGGCAGAACACATCTCCAGGTGAGAGAAGCCTTGAAAACTCCAATGTGCAGTAGTACTGAAATCATGCATTTGCGGCAGTGGCAAACAGATCAAGCACAGACTCTTTCCATTCACATATGATACCTTTTTCCACCTTTGGGTGTAACTGCTACTCGTGATCCGCAAAGCGCCAATGGCTGAAATTGTTCGCTCTGGCATACAGTCAACCTGCCAGGTAGTTCACCACCAGGAACATTCCTTGGTGGTCTAGCCACTTCCAGAGGTGCAGGGTCTCCTGGCAAGGGGTCCATGACCCAACCTGCCATGTTTGCATAGTACCACATAGCAGTCGTGGTGTCGAGCACCTAAACCAGCCTCAACTTAATGGATGGAAGGCTTTCAACACCAAGCAGATGGCCTTCAGCTCCAGAAGGTTGATATTGAGTTAAGACTCTACCAAAGACCGGAGGTCTCTGATTTTCATCCCTCCCAGATGGCCTCCCCATCCCAGAAGGGATGCATCAGTCACAACTGAGTCGAGTAGTGAGAGGTGTCTGCTGCTGACTCAATTGCACTTGAGTAACCACCACTGCAGAACTTTTGTAGTCTCCTTCAAAATCTGAACATGGTCAGAGAGATCCCCTTGAGACTTTAGATCCCACAGCAGAACTTGTATATGCCACCAGGCATGCTCGACCAGCAGGAGGCCATCAATCTCAGCAGCTTCCGAGTCAACTTCACTGAAACCCAGGACCGAGACTGAAAGATCAGGATCATAGTCTGAATGCCCTGGACTCTCTTTCCTAGGGAAAATGCATAAATTGAACCACGTCCATAATGACTCTAATGAAGGGAGGAACTGAGAAGGAATCATGTATGACTTCAGCACAATAGGGTTCACTTCATTGGTAGTGAACCCTAAAATGACAGGTGGTTTGCCATAATCTTTAGGTGGTTCACAACTGCCTGAGTTGAGCCTGGCCTTCAACAGTGAGCCATCGAGGTAGAGGAAGACTGACAGCCCTGATCTCCGAAGTTGTGTTGCTAACATGAATGTCAGTTTCATGAACACCTGAGGGGCGCTGTTGAGACCAAATGGGAGCACAGCGAACTGAAAATGCTCGTCCCACCACAAGCTACATATAGTGCCAGTGGGTGTGTAAGACAGGTATATGGAAATAGGCGTCCTGCAGGTCCAACACCAACACTCGGTCTCTAGGGTTGAGGGCACACAGGACCTAGGCCAGGGTGACCATTTTGAATTTCTCCTTATGGAGGGAGGCGTTGAGAGGGCGCATGTCTAAAACAGGAGGAAGGCCTCTGTCCTCTTTGGTCATCAAAAAGTAGCAGCAATCACATCCTACTTCTGGTGTGGGTATCTTCTTGATAAGCCAAAAGGGCTTGCACTTCCTGATGTAAAATGGAGAGATGTTCCTCCGTCAGTCACCGGGGGTACGGTGGAAGGTGCAGCGGTAAGAGATTGAAAGGTAAGACATATCCTTTATGAACAATTTGCAGGGCCCACCTGTCTGTTGTTATGGCCTTACAATCCAGCAAGAATTGTCAGATCTTGCCTTCCAATGAGTTGCAGTGCTCCACTAAGTGCAAGCTAAAGGGGTTTGGTGGGTGGACCTGTAGGGGCTGGGTAGTGAAATGGGAGATTCATTGATCTTGACCAAGGTGGTGGTGGACATCACAGCCTCCCTTGCAAAACTGCTGGGTGCATTGTGGCGGATGAAGTGGCTTGAATTATGGGGAACCAACCCCTGCCTAAACTGCCAAAAGAGAGGTAGCACTGAGGTGGCCGGTGAGACAGAGCAGATAAGCCTGGAACCACTGGAGAGCAGATTCTGCCTTGTACCCAAATAGGTAAGACCCGTTGAATAGCATGTCCATGAAGGAAGACTGGACATTGCCCGAAAACCAGTGGACCGCACTGCGGTGGCGAATGGCAACACTTGTACTAATGGCCTCCTTGATGGAGTGGTGGTGTCCAAGCCACTAAAAATTTTGAATTTGGCCACATCACTGCTGTCCTGAATATCCTGGGGGAGAACACATTGGAGATCTTCAAGGACACCTGGGAGGACTTGAGAAACTGAATCCAAAAGGGCATGGGAATAGTACCCGAGCAGGCAGCTGGCATTTACAGACTGAGACACCAAGATGGTGGGTGAAAAGACCCTCTTTCTAAATGTCTCCACTTGTTTTGACTCCCTATCAAGGGGAGTAGTTGGGAATGTATGAGGTTAGTTTTGCTAGTAGACACCTGTACCACCAAACTTTCAGGGGGCGGGTGCTGTGATACAAATGCTGGGTCAGCCAGGGTGATGGGGTGACTTTGTACAATCTGGCAGTTGACTGGGGAGCCAGAGAAAGGCTTGGACTATGCCTCCAACAAAGTACCTGTAAGGGCCTCTTTAAAAGGTAAGAGGGGTTCAGTGGATGTTTGACCTGGCTAATGGACTTCTGTAAGAACATTGAACTTGACCTCCAAATTGGGGAGCTGTAGGTCAAGACCTTTGAGAGCCCTACGCATTACCATGGTGCACAAAGGCACTCTATTCAGTCGCTGGACAAGGGGACAAGATGAGCCTGGACTCAGGAAATGTATTAAGGACACTAGTGTCTTGACAGTATTTGTACCACTTCTCTTCATGATATGGATGGCTGTTGGACCTGGCTTTTTGACAGGGACATCCCCAAACTTTTTGCCTCCTTCCTCCTATTTTTTCTGACCTGTTGTTGTTGGCTTTTGACCTCTGAGCACTTTACCACTGCTAACCAGTGCTAAAGTGCATATGCTCTCTGTGTAAATTGTACATTGATTGGTTTATCCATGATTGACTATTTAATTAACCTGTAAGTCCCTAGTAAAGTGCACTACATGTGCCTAGGGCATGTAGATTAAATGCTACTAGTGGGCCGGCAGCACTGGTTGTGCCACCCACCTCAGTAGCCCCTTAACCTTGTCTCAGGCCTGCCATTGCAAGGCCTGTGTGTGCAGTTTCACTGCCACTTCGACTTGGCATTTAAAAGTACTTGCCAAGCCTAGAACTCCCCTTTTTCTACATATAAGTCATCCCTAATGTGTGCCCTAGGTATCCCCTAGAGCAGGGTGCTGTGTAGGTAAAAGGCAGGACATGTACCTGTGTAGTTATATGTCCTGGTAGTGTAAAACTCCTAAATTCGTTTTTACACTACTGTGAGGCCTGCTCCCTTCATAGGCTAACATTGGGGCTGCCCTCATACACTGTTGAAGTGGCAGCTGCTGATCTGAAAGGAGCCGGAAGGTCATATTTAGTATGGCCAGAATGGTAATACCAAATCCTGCTGACTGGTGAAGTCGGATTTAATATTACTATTCTAGAAATGCCACTTTTAGAAAGTGAGCATTTCTTTGCACTAAAATCTTGTTGTGCCCTTCAATCCACGTCTGGCTAGGTTTAGTTGACAGCTCCTTGTGCATTCACTCAGACACACCCCAAACACAGGGTACTCAGCCTCACTTGCATACATCTGCATTTTGAATGGGTCTTCCTGGGCTGGGAGGGTGGAGGGCCTGCCCTCACACAAAGGACTGCCACAACCCCTACTGGGACTCTGGCAGACAGGATTGAGCTGAAAGGGAACTTGGTGCATTTCTTAGAGACTCTTTGAAGTCACCCCCACTTCAAAGGCACAACTTAGTATAAAACAGGGCCTCTGCCCTACCTCAAGAGACACTTGCTGGAGAAGAAACCTGAACCAGAAACTACATCCTGCCAAGAAGAACTGCCTGGCTGCTCAAAGGACTCACCTGTCTGCTTTTTCCAAAGGACTGCTGTCTTGCTGTTGCCCTGCTGCCTTGCTGAACTCTTGTCTGGCTGTGAAAGTGCTCTCCAAGGGCTTGGATAGAGCTTGCCTCCTGTTCCTTGAAGTCTCAGGACCAAAAAGACTTCTTCCTTTCACGTGGACGCTTCGTGCGCCGAAAATTTCGACGCACAGCTTGTTTCGCGGCGAGAAAAACGCCGCACACCGACGCTGATCAACGCGACGCCCTCGGGACGATCGAGACTTCGACGCACAACCTCGCAAGGACAAAGCCGCCCGACTTCCAAGGAGAAATCGACGCGACGCCTACCGTGAGTGCGAAACTTTGACGCACGGCCTCGCAAGGACAACGGCGCCCGACTTCCAAGGAGAAATCGACGCGACGCCTGCCGTGAGACCAAAATTTCGACGCACGGCCTCGCAAGGACAACGCCGCCCGACTTCCAAGGAGAAATCGACGCGACGCCTACCGTGAGATCGAAACTTCGACGCGCAGCCCCGCAGAACGACACGCAGCCGGAAAATAAGCAGGAGAATCCACGCACAGGCCCGGGACATCTGGTAATCCTCGCGATCCACAAAAAGAGACTGTCTGCGCGCCGGAAAACGACGCCCGACTTCCCCGCGTGGAAAAGAACGACGCAAGTCTGTGTGTGCTGAGCGGAAAACGACGCACACACCCCTTTTTCCACGCATCTCTTCTCCTGTGGCCCTCTGAGGAGATTTCCCACCAGAAACCAGGTACTCTGTGCTTGAAAGACACTTTATTGCTTTTTAAAGGCTTAAAGACTCTTAATATCACTTTTCAGTGATATCTTTACAAATTCGTATTGCAACTTTGATCGTTTTGACCTACAATTATCCAGATAAATATTCTATATTTTTCTAAACACTGTGTGGTGTATTTTTGTGGTGTTATACTATGGTGTTGTATGATTTATTGCACAAATGCTTTACACATTGCCTTCTAGGTTAAGCCTGACTGCTCGTGCCAAGCTACCGGAGGGTGAGCACAGGCTGATTTTGGATTGTGTGTGACTTACCCTGACTAGAGTGAGGGTTCTTGCTTGGACAGAGGGCAACCTATCTGCCAACCAAAAACCCCATTTCTAACATTGGTGATCAGCGGTGAGGATAGGACTTGTGTTTGTGCAGTGACATACAGTAGCTAAGTATTTCACTACCTACCCACAGTTGAAGGTCAACTTGATTTTTCATCTTTTTTGGCTTTTTTGTTCTCTGATGTCCTCCTGGATATACTAGTGATATTTTGGACTTTGGATTTTGGTTTTTGCTGATAAGATCTTATCAGAATGGGATTGCTTACCAACTCATGCTTTGTTCGTACTGACCACCTCACTAAGGCTGACCTAAGGAAGCTTTGCAGACAATGGGGCCTTCCTGTAGCAAGGAGATCTACTAAAGCGGAGATGCTCCATCACTACATAGTCTGGGGGGAGGAAAGATGGGCAGAGAGAGAGGCAGCAAGAAACCAAATGACTAAGTACCCCTCAGATGAGGAGGAAGACTACTCAGATGAGGAGGAGGGCTACTCAGAGTTGGACAGTGACCCAGAAATAGATGAATGGCTCCGAAGTCAAAGGCGACAGGAGCAACAATTAGAGGAGTATCTTGCAGAGGTTGAGGCAAAAAGACTTTTAGCCCTGGAAGAAGAAAAGATTGCAGCTCAAGAGCTGAGCGGTAAAGAGCTGAAACTGGAGGCCGGAAGGGCTGAGTCCAGTTCAGATGGTGGCAGCAAAAATCTTGCATCTAGTACTGCTGAAGAAGGGCACAAGCCCAGAGATGTGGTGCCCAACTTGAAGAAGGGAGTTGACACACCCCAGGTAGTTCAAGGGTATGAGGTAGTTCCCGTTATGCACAGGGTCCCTGAGAAGGATTGGGGAACTGGCACAGGGAGTCATATTCCTACTGGGGGGAGGGACACTTTACTGACTCTAGCAGAGAGTGACAGAGAAAAGGGTTCCCCCCTGGTGGACGTCCTGGATATAGAGTGTAGAGACATCCCAGAAGAGTATGGGTTGAGTGTCAGGGACAGGCAGATACTGTCTCACCAGTCTCAAGAGGGTGACATAGAGTGCTTTTCCAAGGCTGAGTTACTGGGTGGTTGGGTGAAGGGTACTGTGGTTAATACATGTGAAGGGCAGAGTGATGTAATTGCTGGAGAGCATATGTCTAGTCCTTATTTTCCAGAGCTACGCCAACACCAGGTGGAGTGTGAGTTCTCTGACCCAAGGGAACTTACAGTGGAGGCAGACTTTTGGGTGAGTACCAGAGAGTCTGAAGAGGCATTTGGGGGTGCTCCTGAAGGGAGTGGTCTAGGTGGTTCCCGACCAAGTGAGGTGGGAGAGGATTGTAGTGTCCCAGGTAGGTCTCAGAGCCTAACCTGTACCGTAGGGCCACCTTTTGAGGGAAGCCCCGCAGTGTCAGAAGAACTTGGGGGGATGACTGTAGACAGCATCCCAACAGTTCTGGTGTCTGGCAGTACCACTCCTAGTGAGGGGGTGCAGAAGTCCAGACATAGGGTTGAGAGGGGGTGGCAGACCCCAGTGGAGGATCTTGAAAGTCAGGGGTCAGCTCTGAGAGCAGAGCCCCCCAGGAATGACCCAGGTGAGACCGTTTCTGGTTTGGGGGAAACCCAGACTCTGCCGGATGGGCAGAGGTCGGGAGACCTGCGCCAACCAGACTCTTGTGTGGCCCTTGGGGACGGCGTGTCCCTTGTGGGGGGTGAGAGTGCCCCCCAGGAAGTCCTGGCATGCCAGGCAAAGATTCAACCTCAGGGTGGTGACTCTGGGTTGGATAACCGGGTTCAGAGGTTAAACTTTGACCTGGTGGGGGGTAGATGTGCCCCCCAGAAAGTCCTGGAATGCCAGGCAATGGCTCAACCTCAGGGTGGTGACTCTGGGTTGGCTTACCAGGTGAAGAGGTCAAACTCTGACCTGGTGGGGGGTAGGTGTGCCCCCCAGAAAGTCCTGGCGTGCCAGGCAGTTGTCCAACCTCAGGGTGTCGACTCTGGGTTGGATGGCCAGGTTCAGAGGTTAAACTCTGACCTGGTGGGAGGTAGGTGTGCCTCCCAGAAAGTCCTGGCCTGCCAGGCAATGGTTCAACCTCAGGGTGGTGACTCTGGGTTGGATATCCAGGTTCAGAGGTTAGACTCTGACCTGGTGGGGGGTAGGTGTGCCCCCCAGAAAGTCCTGGCGTGCCAGGCAATTGTTCAACCTCAGGGTGGTGACTCTGGGTTGGATACCCAGGTTCAGAGGGTAAACTCTGACCTGGTGGGGGGTAGGTGTGCCTCCCAAGAAGCCCTGCTGTGCCAGGCAATTGTCCAACCTCAGGGTGTTGACTCTGGGTTGGATGACCCGGTTCAGAGGTTAAACTCTGACCTGGTGGGGGGTAGGTGTGCCCCCCAGAAAGTCCTGGCGTGCCAGGCAATTGCCCAACCTCAGGGTGGTGACCCTGGGTTGGAGAACCAGGCTCAGAGGTTAAACTCTGACCTGGTGGGAGGTAGGTGTGCCTCCCAGAAAGCCCTGGTGCGCCAGGCAATTGTTCAACTTCAGGGTGGTGACTCTGAGTTGAATGGCCCAGTTCAGAGGTTAAACTCTGACCTGGTGGAGGGTCAGTGTGCCCTCCAGGAAGTCCTGGCGTGCCAGGCAATTGTTCAACTTCAGGGTGGCGACTCTGAGTTGAATGGTCAGGTGCAGAGGTTAAACTCTGACCTGATGGGGGGTAGGTGTGCCTCCCAGAAAGTCCTGGTTTGCCAGGCAGTGATCCAGTCTGAGGGTACAGACCCTGGGCTGGAAGACCAGGTTCAGGGTGTCCCCCCGGACCTGGAGAGAGGGGCTACTGATAACAGTGCCCCTACCCTATTGTCTTCTGAGGAGGCCACTCCTAGTTGGAGAGTGCTGGACCCCAGAAGGGAGGGCAGGGGGAGGGAAGCCTCACCCCGGGCCCTAGTCCAACCTGAAGGTACAGACCCCAGGTTGGAGGGCCAGTTGCAGGTTAACAGCCCTGCACTGGTGGAGGAATGGTACAGGGCGACTTCTATAAGCACCCTGACCATGGTGGACTCTGGGGGTACCGCTCCAGGAGGGAGGGTACAGAGCCCCAGAGGGGAGGACCAGGTTCAGGCTGTCATCCCTGACCTGGTGGAAGGGAGAGTGGTTAAAGGGTGCCCAGCACCTGGGGCTACCGCCCCCCACTCTCCACAGCCACAGTGGTGGGAGAGCTTTGAGAGGCCTGGGGCCTGGCTCTCATCCCTGACAACTGTCAGTAACCACAGTGGCTTGCTGTCCGGGTGGACAGAGTTATCCCTGGGGAGGGGACAAGTGTCCCACCCCGGGGATAGAATGGGCAACACCACTGTGTTGGTCCTGGTGGTACTATCCTGCTCCTGGGATACATCTGTGAGCAAGGTAAGGTTAGGTGCTGCACAGATGGGATCCGCAGGAAAGGAGAAAGGTTCCCCATGGATGGGCTTAGTGGGCCCTGAGAGTATGGACAGAGGGATCCAATTGGAGTCAGGAAGGCGAAGAACTGGAGCATGCCCCTGCTGTTGTGGGCCTGGGTCCTTGTTCTGTCGCCTCAAACAGGGAAGTACATCAGGATAGTGATTGTTCTCCCCTGGCTTTAGGCTGGTGGGGGGTCATGTTGGACCTGGCTTTTTGACAGGGACATCCCCAAACTTTTTGCCTCCTTCCTCCTATTTTTTCTGACCTGTTGTTGTTGGCTTTTGACCTCTGAGCACTTTACCACTGCTAACCAGTGCTAAAGTGCATATGCTCTCTGTGTAAATTGTACATTGATTGGTTTATCCATGATTGACTATTTAATTAACCTGTAAGTCCCTAGTAAAGTGCACTACATGTGCCTAGGGCATGTAGATTAAATGCTACTAGTGGGCCGGCAGCACTGGTTGTGCCACCCACCTCAGTAGCCCCTTAACCTTGTCTCAGGCCTGCCATTGCAAGGCCTGTGTGTGCAGTTTCACTGCCACTTCGACTTGGTATTTAAAAGTACTTGCCAAGCCTAGAACTCCCCTTTTTCTACATATAAGTCATCCCTAATGTGTGCCCTAGGTATCCCCTAGAGCAGGGTGTTGTGTAGGTAAAAGGCAGGACATGTACCTGTGTAGTTATATGTCCTGGTAGTGTAAAACTCCTAAATTCGTTTTTACACTACTGTGAGGCCTGCTCCCTTCATAGGCTAACATTGGGGCTGCCCTCATACACTGTTGAAGTGGCAGCTGCTGATCTGAAAGGAGCCGGAAGGTCATATTTAGTATGGCCAGAATGGTAATACAAAATCCTGCTGACTGGTGAAGTCGGATTTAATATTACTATTCTAGAAATGCCACTTTTAGAAAGTGAGCATTTCTTTGCACTAAAATCTTGTTGTGCCCTTCAATCCACGTCTGGCTAGGTTTAGTTGACAGCTCCTTGTGCATTCACTCAGACACACCCCAAACACAGGGTACTCAGCCTCACTTGCATACATCTGCATTTTGAATGGGTCTTCCTGGGCTGGGAGGGTGGAGGGCCTGCCCTCACACAAAGGACTGCCACACCCCCTACTGGGACTCTGGCAGACAGGATTGAGCTGAAAGGGAACTTGGTGCATTTCTTAGAGACTCTTTGAAGTCACCCCCACTTCAAAGGCACAACTTAGTATAAAACAGGGCCTCTGCCCTACCTCAAGAGACACTTGCTGGAGAAGAAACCTGAACCAGAAACTACATCCTGCCAAGAAGAACTGCCTGGCTGCTCAAAGGACTCACCTGTCTGCTTTCTCCAAAGGACTGCTGTCTTGCTGTTGCCCTGCTGCCTTGCTGAACTCTTGTCTGGCTGTGAAAGTGCTCTCCAAGGGCTTGGATAGAGCTTGCCTCCTGTTCCTTGAAGTCTCAGGACCAAAAAGACTTCTTCCTTTCACGTGGACGCTCCGTGCGCCGAAAATTTCGACGCACAGCTTGTTTCGCGGCGAGAAAAACGCCGCACACCGACGCTGATCAACGCGACGCCCTCGGGACGATCGAGACTTCGACGCACAACCTCGCAAGGACAAAGCCGCCCGACTTCCAAGGAGAAATCGACGCGACGCCTACCGTGAGTGCGAAACTTTGACGCACGGCCTCGCAAGGACAACGCCGCCCGACTTCCAAGGAGAAATCGACGCGACGCCTGCCGTGAGACCAAAATTTCGACGCACGGCCTCGCAAGGACAACGCCGCCCGACTTCCAAGGAGAAATCGACGCGACGCCTACCGTGAGATCGAAACTTCGACGCGCAGCCCCGCAGAACGACGCGCAGCCGGAAAATAAGCAGGAGAATCCACGCACAGGCCCGGGACATCTGGTAATCCTCGCGATCCACAAAAAGAGACTGTCTGCGCGCCGGAAAACGACGCCCGACTTCCCCGCGTGGAAAAGAACGACGCAAGTCTGTGTGTGCTGAGCGGAAAACGACGCACACACCCCTTTTTCCACGCATCTCTTCTCCTGTGGCCCTCTGAGGAGATTTCCCACCAGAAACCAGGTACTCTGTGCTTGAAAGACACTTTATTGCTTTTTAAAGACTTAAAGACTCTTAATATCACTTTTCAGTGATATCTTTACAAATTCGTATTGCAACTTTGATCGTTTTGACCTACAATTATCCAGATAAATATTCTATATTTTTCTAAACACTGTGTGGTGTATTTTTGTGGTGTTATACTATGGTGTTGTATGATTTATTGCACAAATGCTTTACACATTGCCTTCTAGGTTAAGCCTGACTGCTCGTGCCAAGCTACCGGAGGGTGAGCACAGGCTGATTTTGGATTGTGTGTGACTTACCCTGACTAGAGTGAGGGTTCTTGCTTGGACAGAGGGCAACCTATCTGCCAACCAAAAACCCCATTTCTAACAATGGCCAATCTTATCTCTGGGTCGTAATCACTGTCCGAATCCCTGCCAAACACACAATGCAGTGTATGTGTTATCCCTTGGGAAGGCTTGAGTTGAGGAAGTGGAGGAAGCAAGGCTGTGCACATCCTTAGATAAGGTTGGACTCATACCCCCTTGAAGTCGAACAGTACAATAGGCACCTTGTCTTCGAGCGTTGATGCTTTCAGCATCAGTGTCAAAGTTCTGGAACTGGTGTGGACTACGATGACAGAGGTGGAGTCAGAGCCAGTGGTATTCCTCTCGGCTCCAGGGTGTGCAAGGAGGGCTCCAGGGTAAGGTAGTTGGCAAGGATCTGAAGAGCCGGAGCATGGAAACACAGAACTCTTAATCTGGTTAGGCGTGGTGGACAGCCCTGGAAACTCGGATTGTGCCTAAACAGGCTGTGGGATAGGCTCCATTGTTGACCGACTTTGGAAGTGAGATCGAGTAGTATGGAGCCACCCCTGCTCCAACTCAGAAGAATGTGAGTGCCAGCAAGGGGGTGAGTCTTCTTAAATTTCTTGTGCTGTTTATTCAACTTAAACGATGACTTTGATCAAGATGAATCCCTGTGACTTCTGGATCTGGAATCGGGACCTGGATCGAACTTTAGACTTAGAGAGGTCCTGTCATGGGGTCTTCTGGTGCTTGGCGATGTAGTCTCACCTCGGTGTCTCAGACGGACTTCGGGTTCATTGACGTGCAGTCGCTGCAAGAGTTGTGACTCAATCCCAGGCACCACAGGAAAACTGGATAAGATTCTGTCACAGATATTTGTTTGCAACAGTCCCTACAAGGTTTAAAACCTGTTGCTTTGCAGTGCGACATTTGCCTTGCACACTGTTTTACAATTGTAAGAAGTAAAAGGAGTCTCAAAGAGAAGAAAAGGAGTTCCGGATCCACGTCTGGTGTCATGGAAAGAAAGGAACTGACATCAGAGCATGGGAGTGGCACCGGCACTCACAGGCTCTGCAATTCATTTGGGGAGTGGAACAGTGTCAGTGCAGAGACGCATGGCACCATCAACCGAAGCACAAAGGTACTGCAAAAAAGTTTATGGATCAAGTCTAAAACTGGGGGAATATTCAAAAGGTGAGAAATCTACGGCAAGAAGTCTCTATCAATAATATGGGTACTAAGGAAAACTGCTAGTCAGGAAGACATAATCAGGAGGCTCCAGCGCACCCAAGAGATAACAAAAAGACCTACATAGAAGACTCTGCATAAAGGTACCAGGAACCAGAAAATACAGGTACCTTCCCAACACCCTCTTTTCCTGGCCTGATAGCCTCACCTATTTTTTTCAGTTGATAGGTGTACCTGGTGGGGAGAATTGGTCAGATCCGCGTTGCTTTCACAAATCCAGGAGCACTGCAACTGGAAACGGATTAGCTCTCATAAAAAAAAGCCAAGCCAGTGAATTACGAGTTGGCCAAACAACATGGATGTGGATGAATAGCGCATGGACACCCAGGCCCTTGCCGAGTCCCTTGAGCCAAAACAGCCATCTCTGCAAGAAGTTACTAGAACCTTATCTCCATTTCAAGGGGAGCTTCACACTTTGTGTTTATAGAATGTGATTCTACAAGAAGAGCTGTAAGGATATTGCTTAAGACGAATCGCATAATCCCTCTCCTTTTTGAAGAAAAAAATAAATTGCCAACCATGCATTGTTCCAGCTGCCTTGATTCCAAACCCTAAAATAGGAACTAATCATGTATGGGTGTCCCCCAAAGTTGATGGATCTCAGAATAATCCACCTGTGAATAGTTCTGTAATTATCACTACTCTGATGCCCTTGGCAGCTTTGGAAAGGTTCAATAGGGACAATTCCATGTTCTCCATTTTCCTTAGCCAATATCAGTTGCAATTAATTTACTGGCCCACAATTTTCCCGAATGATTCAGCCAAAGTGACCATCATCTTATCTTATCTGGTAGGAAATAACACCCTGTGGTCAATCCCACTAGTTGAAAGGCATGATCCTCTTCTATAGTTACATGGCCTTTAGAAAGGCAATGATAAAGCTATTTGCTAAACATACTTACGTGCAAGTCTTAGATAACAAGCTGTTAAATCACAAACAAGGCAAAAAGGATTTCCTCGCCTATCTATTCAATTTGAATAGATTGGTTGCAGAGTGCAATTGACCTGAAGATAAAAGATGCTTCTTGTTTTACTGAGGGTTATGTGATGACTACAGGATACCTTGTCCGAGATCATCGATTCGCCTGAGCATATGTCAAAGACCTCATACACTTTACGTTGAACTAGACTCGTATTGCAGAGCTCAAAGACTAGATTCAACTCTAGGACAGTAGTAGTCCCTTAAGTTAAAAAGCTAAACGAAAACAGGAGTGTAGATAAAATCAAACCTACGCAGATTGGAGGGATAAGAAGACTGTTGTACAAAGAAGAGAAAGAAAAAAATGAGGAAAATGTACTTGTACCGTTACTTTAGGACACCAAAAACTGTGGCCCTGATGCAAGTCACCATGAAAAAAAATCAGAAAACGGGATGGCTCAGTAAAAGAGGAGGCTATTTTCCAACACTCAATTCTTGGTCGCCATTAATGATGTTACTTCAGTCCCTAAGAATTTGACAATTCCAGTAAACCTGATCCTTTCTCAACAATTAAGAACGATATTAAACATCATGCTGGACTCGGGAGCTATGGGAAATTTCTTGGATATCTCCCCAACTCTAGAAACACCCTGCATAAAAAATGCCAAAACGAGTTCGAGCGGTAGATGGTTCAGAACTATCCTATCCTCAGATTTAATATCTTATCAGACAGAACCAATCCCTATGTTAATTGGCAACGGACACATGGAACAGATCAGTTTTGACTTGCTTGATACTACCCTCTTTAGGGCCATTTTGGGTGTTCCATGACTCCAAGAACATAATCTCGGCTTTTATAAGTTCAAAAGGAGCATAACCTTAAGCTCCATGTTCTGCTTAAAAATCTCTTACCAGCAACGCACACCCAACCCGAGTTGTGCTGTAATGAGCAACTTCCAGGAGGGTCAACTACCGGATATGACCAAGATATAGTGGCAGTTCTCACAACCCACACCAGTTTTGCTTGTCCCAGTGACCTTCTACCCATGGCATCTCTACCATGTAACAGAATCTATGCTCTGACCAAACAGGAAAGCCTACACAAACAATCTCAATGAGTTACTGGCCAGTGGATTTATCAGACATTCCACTTATCCTGATTCTTCCGACCTCTTCTTTGTCCGTTACAAGAATCAGGATTTTAGATCTTGTAGCAACTTTCCAGTCACAAATAAGGCCACAATAATGAACAGCTATGCACTGCTGATCATATTGGTTCTCTTCAACAGAGAGAAAAATTCTACCACTTATACAAATTGGATCTCAGGGGGGCATATCACCCTATCAGAGTCCTTAAAGGAGATGAGTGGAAGACCTCATTTCAAATTAAATACGGTCTCTAGGAGTACTGTGTTATGCCTTTCGGGATCTGCAGTGCATCAGCACCCTCCACAGGCTTACTTGAGATGATGCTCGTTCTCCCCACTTTCTAACATTGTATCAGAATGGACTTTGTCACAGACATGCCTCCCAGCAAGGTTATTCAACCATGCTAGTGATAGTAGACTTACTCGCCAAAATGGCTCATTTTGTTTCCCTCAAAAAGATCTCTTATGCCAAAGATCTGATAAAGATCTTCATACAAAACATAGTGAGATCATATGAGCTACCCTCGGTAATTGTCTTCGATCAAAGGCCCCAATCTGATTCTCGGTTTTGGAAAGAATTGTGTGCATCTTTGAACACTGACACATGTCTGTTAACAGCATACCACCCACAAACTGACAGAATGGCCAATCAATAGCTACAAAATTATTTAAGATGCCAGCTAGCTACAACAGCTTCAAATGGGTAGACAAGTTTGTATCGCAGAGTTTACGTACAACAATAGTTCTCATTTCAGCACAGAAATGTCCCCTTTGTTTCACACCATTGGGTACACCTAAGAACAATATCTTAAGACTGGAATAGAAATCTTGAGCAGGCCGTAGCCGTGGAAGATCATCATTAGAATCGGGCCAAAATTCAACAAAGGGCAAATAATTATACCAACCGAAAAAAGACTAACTGGAGAACTAACCAACATGGGAACAAGGAACCCTTTTATAAGGGGGAAGATCAGATGTGACTGGCTTGAAAGTAGTAGCAACCACGTTACAATTGCCGTTACAGAGTCACCTGTTGTTTTTTCAGTCGGTGGGTGTGTCTAGTGGGGCTGGGCGAATTCACGTCACCTAGGAAACTGCAGGAACTTTAGCATCTGGAAACAGGTTAGTTCTCGCAACATTTGTATTCAATTGTGTGGCAATAAATGCCACAGAGGACACCTCAACCCCAATGCTTTGGGATGGTTTCAGAGCAGTAAATAGGGGCTGTGTGATCACCTTAACTACAGTGGCCAAAAGGGACAGAGGCTTAGTACAAGCTTGACTTGAGGCAGAGCTGCGAATGGCTGAAGAACTAATAAACAACTGGGATCCCAAGTAGACCTTATAGCACTTACTAATATTTGGTGACAACTATTAGTTCTAGGGCCCTCCTTACACTGAAAAGGAGACAAGCAATAAAGAGCATTACAGTTGGCCAAAAGGTTAAAAGGTTGGAAAGCACACTTGGGCCGAAGACTGCCAACTGACATGACAAAAGCAAACATTATCAAATCATTCTATGCCAGGCTATACACTGAAGACAAAACACAAGGGGAAAAGATGAGGTATTTTTCAGAGTGTTTTGTCATTCAGTCGCAAATCAGTGGGACAGGCTTTAAAACTGAGGGCTCCTAGAGAGGAAGGTGAGATTCAGGCTGCTGTAACAACTCTAAAACAAGGTATAGTCCCTGGGCCTGACAGTTTTAGCAGGGAAGTCTGCAGGGCCTACTGCCCAAACTGACACCACTTCTGAAAAATAAAAAGGTTTTCCAGCCATTGCCAGAACGGGAGAAATTACTCTGACCATGCAGGATGCCAATATTGTAATAATTCCGAATCTAGGGAAAGACTGTTAGGCTTACACATCAATCATTCTATTAAACCTGGCTATAAAATATTAAATGAAAGCTCTGGCGGTGGGACTTGCATCCATCTTTTTTCTCTGATACACAAGGAATAATCAGAATTTGTTTCAGGACAACAGACCTTTAACACCAATCTTAAGACTAGCTCACCTGGTGGAAAAGGTGAAACATAAGAAATTAAATGCAAGTTTTTTGCCACTAGATGCTGAAAAAAACGTTCTAAAAGATGGACGAAGCCTCTATGACAAATGTGAAATTTAGGATAGGGTTTCATTTATAAAAATAGTAATGGCGGGCGTGGCTTCGGGCGTCAAGATGGCGGTTGCCCTCTGAGAGTGCTCTGGACCCCTCCGTCATCCGCCCAAAGAAACTGCTGTCTTCCAACTTGGCGGTGTCACCCTAACTATCCCCGCGGGTTCCCTGATCCCTGAGGATCCTGCTGAGATGAGCGGCGATGAGGAATAAGCCTCGGGCGCTCGCCGTGGCCCGAAGATCAAAATGGCGGCCGAGATCGGAGCGCTTCGGCAAGGCTGGGACTGAACCACTGACCCCCCTAATGTGATTACCCTAGATCAAGGACGCCGTGAGTGGCTCGAGAGGAGCCGGCGCCGTGCTCCCGTGGACTGGGGGGGCAGCCTGTGAGGGGGAATTCCTGGCAGCCCGGGCCGCCTCCGTGCTCCTGCCCAGCGGGGCCAGGTGCTGAGGGTCGCGGCGGCTGGGCCCTGGAAAGAGGAGCAGACCGCGGGCCACGCTGAGGAGAGGACTCCTCAGATTAATTCAAAGCGGCGAGGCTGCCGCACGGATGACAAGCGCCTACAGCCGCTGGACCCCGGCGCTCTGACCGGGGCGGGCGGCACGCCAGGTACACGCCGGGCCCCGGAGGCGTGGGAAACCCCTGAAGAGGCAACCAGGTCTACCGGGATCTGCCCTGTGGCTCGGACGCAGGCAACGGCACGCTGAGAGGTGCGGAGCGGCACACTTAAAGGGAAAGGAGCCTCCCCCCCCCACAAAGGGGAAGGGGGAAGAGGGAAAAAAAAAAAAAAAAAAAAAAAAAGGTGAAAAGTGAAAAGAGAGCCTGGCGGCCCGGGCTGCTCCCGTGTGCCCCGGCCCGGCGGGGCCAACCACTGATTACCGCTGCGGCTAAGCTCCAGGCATGGAGCCAACCACAAACCAGACTGGTGGAGAGGGGCTTCCCCGGGCTCCCATCAAATCGTGAAGCTGCAGCGCGGATGGTGCGGACCCGCCAACTTCGGCTGTAGAGACCAGTGGCCTGACGAGGGTGAGTGCGGACCTGTCGGGGGTGCACCGGGCCCGGGGGGGGTGTGAGGAGTTGGATCCCCGTGCGTCAGACAAAACCAGTGGAATACCGGCAGAAGAGGGCCCCTTCCTTCTTCTTCCCCCCCCCTGCACTGGGGGTGCGACGGGTGGACTGTGGGGAGCGTGCTGATCTGCCGACCCCCCTCGTGGGACCGGTGGCGGGGTCGACCCCCCGGGGCCCTGGGGAACACAGATGTGACTACCCCCCGACTGGAGGGGCTCCTGACGTTGGGGCCTCCTGGTGATCCTGAACCGGTGGCACCTGACGGGGCCCTACACAGAGCCGGGTGATTTTCTGGAGCCTCCTCTCTCCACTTAGCGGCACGTCCTGGCCGGGATGGGGGTGGACTTGCGGCTGTCAGACTCCAAGTAAGGAATTGAGACCGTACAAACCCACCGATAATGACGGAACCACACCAATGAACCTCCTCTGGGATACCCCCCTTGCATCCCCGGTAGTGGCAGGGCGCTTCAGGTGCTGGAGCTCGGACAGAATTACTACAAGAGACAATATAAGCCTATCGTAACTCCCTGAGACGAGACGGGGAAGGACAGAGCGAACAAACAACCTCCGGCCTCCCAGCAAAAGATCGACCAGTTCACGACGCCGGCGGGCCCAAGGGGAGACGGAAACGCGGCTAATGGGGGCCCGGCGCTGGATGGAGTGAGTGCCATCCTCCAAGCAATCCAATCATCGCAGTCAGCCGTGGAGACCAGAATTGGGGAAGTGCGAGAGGACGTGGGCCTTATTGGGCAAGACCTCAGAAGCGCAGTGAGCCGAATTACCGAGGTGGAAGGCTGGGTCTCCCAGACTGAAGACGAAATAGCCGATCTTAGAACTAAAGTGGCCCAGTTGCAGACTCGGACCAGTGAGTTGCACCGCCGTGCTGAAGACGCAGAAAATCGATCAAGACGCAACAACCTGCGCGTTATCGGATTCCCAGAAGGCGTAGAGGAAGACAAGGCTTCCGAATTTTTGGAGCGTTGGATCAAGACTTGGATGCCAGATCAAACTCTTTCACCCTGGTTCGCAGTTGAACGTGCCCATAGGGCCCTTGCTCCGCGCCCCCCACCGGGCAGCCCAAAACGCCCGATGATTGCACGCTTTCTCAATTTCAAAGATCGAGACAATATCCTTAAGGAAGCTAGACGCTCTGAAGACCTTCAATGGGAGAACCATAAGATCTTAATTTTCCCAGACTAAACCAGTGAAGTCCAGATCCGTCGCCGGTCATATGAGCAGGTCAAACAAAAACTTAAAGCAATGCAACTCTCATACATGCTCCTCTTTCCTGCACGGGTCAAAGTCCTTATGGCTGGAAAGGCATATTTCTTTGAATCCCCGGAGGAGGCATGGGACTGGCTGACCCAGGGGGGCGTCGGAGCCCGAAGGGGACCCCTGAGACCGGCGGGAGAGCCCTCCAGAGACGGACCCCCTCTATAGGGGGACTCCGGAGGAGCCGGAGGCGTACCAGATCTCGAAAGGGGAGGCGAAAGGACTCAGACATTCTTACAGGCGGAGAGGTGGCTGGAGACCCTGGTTCTCAGATGGAAGGGGCCCCCCATCGAGTCCCCAGAGGTTCGGGACTCAGCACGAGCCGCAGATGACAGCCGCCTGAGTCAATCCCCGGTGCTCGGCTGATATGAGACATATGGCTCCCATCGGGGTGCGTGGGGGTGGCCGGGGCCGCCCGGTTCACACCTGCGGACCCTGGAGGAGGCCCCACTAGTAGCTTGGTGCTTCTTTAATGCCTGCCACATATGGCTTGACTTCTGACCGTTGATTGCAAATGACCCGACTAAAGGGAGGGGTCCACCACTCCACTCCAACGACAGTCCTTCTGGCTGTTTTGTTCTGGTTGGGTATTTGGGCGACAGATGCTTCCTGGGTGGGAGTATGGGGAAGGGGCGGTTGAGAAGTTTGAAATGGGGTTAGATAGCAATGTGTTGACAAGTTTTCTTTGTTGTTTTAATATTTCATTGTTACATTCGAAACGGTCGTCCCTATGTCCACTGGCAGACACTCGACAATTTACAACACCCACACAACCCACGCCTGGTCCTCACTGACACAGATCATCTCATGGAATGTAAATGGCCTGTTAGACAAGATCAAGAGGTCCGCAGTATTTAATACTCTCCGCAGATATTCCCCCTCAGTGGTCCTACTACAAGAAAGCCACCACCTTGGGTCTAAGTGCCCCATGCTCGCGCGAGGAGGATATGACAGGGTTTATCACGCAGGCTTCTCCAGAGGCTCTCGAGGGGTGGCCATTCTACTCCATCGCTCACTACCCATGGTGATTACAGCCGCGCAGTCCGACCCACAGGGCAGATTTGTAGTAGTCATGGGGTTACTCCATGGATCACCGCTAAACCTTGTATGTGCATATGCCCCCCCAGCGGGACTTGATACTTTATTACTCTCGCTCCGCCAGGTAGCAGCGGGACTCCCCCAGGGAACCACCCTAATGGGAGGGGACTTCAACGCCGTTCTCGACCCCAGGCTGGATGTATCCGGCGATGCTACTGCTAGTAGATCCAACCGGGCTTCGAGTCTTAGTGGCTGGGCTGAGAGTCTCAGCCTATGTGAGGTGTGGAGAACTTGGCATCCAAGGAAACGTCAATACACACACACACATCGGCCACCCATCTGACGCACTCCAGAATCGACCTCGTATTTATGCCCGCTCTAGACATTACCAGCGTCACGGGGGCGGAGATATTGCCTTGTGGGGTCTCGGACCACGCACCGGTACGAATCCGGCTGGGTGGAGCAGACCCCACCAGACGCCCGGTGTGGTGTCTGAACGCATGGTACCTACAAGACACCGACTACACTCTTGAGGTTAGAGACCATCTTGCTCAATATTTTGAACTGAACCTGGGATCGGTCCGGTCCCCAGGTACAATGTGGGCTGCCTGTAAAGTCACTCTCAGAGGACATGCCAAATATCTCCTTCGCTCACGTGAACGTGCTCGAAACTCACGAGTGTCTGAGTTGGAGGCCAGGGCATTAAGCCTGGAGCGCCAGCAAACAACCTCAGCGTCGGCCTCTAATCTGAGGCAGCTCACTATTGTTAGAGACGAAATTAAGCACTTAGTGCTAGAATCAGCAAAACATATTTGGAGGGCCTCAGCCGCCCGAGTGTATGTGTGGGGGGACAAGAATGGGAAGCTTCTACATTGGCTGGCCACCTGCCCTCTGGCTAACAGAATCATACCTGAAATCATGGAGGATTCGGGTTCTTTTTCTAAAAATCCCATCGAAATTGCACAGAGCTTTGCCACCTAGTACGCACGCTTACACGCAGAGCACCCCCGGCCCACCGTTGAAAGGGAATCCCCCCTTCTAAATGATATAACTCTTCCCAGAGTTTCCCAAGCAGCAAGGAATAGGTTGGACAAGGCTATTAGCCTCGCGGAAATTGCCAACGCGATTGCCAGCCTGGCATCGGGCAAGACCCCAGGTCCAGATGGATTCCCGGCAGAACTATACAGTAAATGCGGTGATATCCTGGGCCCCACCTGCTTAGTATGTATGAGGAAGCTGAGCGACAGGGCCATTTCCCCTCTGGGATCGACCAAGCTACAATTGTAGTGATCCCAAGACCCAACCCCCGTCGCGACATTGCTCGGCATACCGGCCCATCTCACTTCTAAATACTGAGATCAAAGTGCTGTCCTCAATCCTCACTTCCAGACTGAGGGAGGTAATGCCCACATTGGTGCATCCCGACCAATGCGCCTTCATGCCTACCCGTAGCACTAGGCACTGCATTAGACGGTTACATCTGGCCTTGGCGCACCACAGGACCCGGTCTCACACCCCCTTGGCTTTACTTCTGTTTGACTTTGAAAAAGCCTTTGATACGGTAGATTGGTCCTACTTTGATCACGTTCTACAAGGAAACGGACTCAGGCCTAAATTCCGAGGCCTGGTGAGGTACTCTACTCTAACCCGACGGCCCGGGTCCAGGTGAACGGGGTGGTCTCCGACCCGTTCCCCATTGGCCGTGGCACCCAACAGGGGTGCCCATTATCCCCTCTACTCTTTGCACTAACAATAGAGCCCCTGGCGATGCTGTTGCGAGAAGACCCTCTGATTGAGGGTTGGTCTTGGCCTGCTTGCCCAGAGGACCATGTGGCGCTATACGCGGATGACATCCTATTGTACATTTCTAACCTGGCCAAGAGTGGCCCTCGCATTCTACAAATTCTGGGCCTCTTCGCGGAGGCCTCAGGACTGATTCTAAACCCCGGCAAGTCTTTATTGGTCCCCCTCCACCACTCCAGAGATTGTGTTGACTGGCAACAAAACATCCCAGTGCGGAGAAACAGTTTTAAATACTTGGGAATACATGTTTCACTTCTCCCTGAATTAACATGGGAACTCAATATCACACCACTTACTAGAAGAATCAAGAATGACCTCCAGCGTTGGAGGACCCTCCCCCTCAACCTGCTTGGAAGAATAGCACTCTATAAAATGATGAGCCTCCCCAGACTCCTTTATCTATTACAAAATTTCCTGCATCCTATCCCCATGAGATGGTTCAGGGAGGTGGACTCGTTAGCGCCAATTCATATGGAATGGCACCCGTCCCCGACTGGCGCTTAAAACCTGCCAGAGAGATGTCTACGATGGGGGGTTGGGCATGTCCAATATCCATTACTATCACCTTGCTTGTGATTAATGACTGGGTGGGGGGTGGATGGACAGATCCGGCATTCCGATTGGAACTCCAGACGCTGAGCTACCCGCGGATTTTTGATGCCCTGTACGGTGGCCTGATCTCCCGGGATGTCCCTAATGTGACTAAGGTGATATTGCTGGGATGGCGGGCGGCCCAGAAGGTGTCGAGGTGGTGGGGACGCCTCACCCAGCAGACCCCGTTATGGCACGGGAAACATTTAACAGAGGTAGCAGGCCTGGAGGGATTTCAGAAATGGGACAATATAGGTATTTCCACACTGGGCGACGTTTGGGGTGGGTCACACATGCGATCCTTTGGGGACCTCCAGAAACTCTTTTCACTGAACAAGACGCAATTCCATAAATATCTCCAGCTCCGCCACGCCCTACTAGTACACGTCCGGGCAGGGGATATCATACATGAATATAGCCCTATGGAGGCAAGGGCACTGATGGGGAACCTGGGCAAGGGAGGTGTCTCCCAGATATACCGCACCTTGGTTGCCAACACTGCTTGTTCCCTGGAGGGGCTTCGCCAGAGGTGGGAGGGATGGGTGGGTCCCATGGAAGAAGTGGACTGGGACGCGGCACTGATGGCCCCACGAACTTTAACAATGGCTACTCGCTTCCGATTAATACAGACCTACTACCTCCGCACAGCTTACCTTACACCCACCAAATTACATAGAGCGGGCCTTCGGTCCACAGCCGATTGCCCCCGATGTATGAATCCGGAAACTGATTTCTTTCACATGGTATGGGCATGCCCGGTCATAGCGACCTACTGTAGGGCGATCATGCGGGAAGTCTCCGTGGTCTTACAGGAAGATATAGGGATGGCGCCACTGCCTCTCCTGCTGGGGATCATGGGAGACATTGGAATGAGAAGACCGGATCGAACCTTCCTGGGGGTGGCATGCCTAGTGGCCAAGAGAGATATAATGGCTGACTGGAAGGCCAGGGGCGCACCGGCATTGACTAAATGGAGGCGAGGGGTGGATTGGTGTGCGCAACATGAAAAACTTGTGTATGAGGCTAGAGGATGCCCGAATAAATATAACAAGGTATGGGGGAAGTGGGAGGCCGCAACATGTACCCTTCCTACATTATCGAACGGCACTACATCGGAGAGGGTCGGCGTGAGCCCCCCCCCTCTCCTTCCCAACTGGTGTGTGGCATCCACAAGGTTACTCCAACAAGGCGGCGTATAATCTTCACTTACAATGTGTTGCCTGGGACAATGGGTTTGACCACTGTTAGGTGCCCGTTGGCACCTAGTTACGTGTATGTATCATTGTTTTATTTCTCTGCAAAATCAATAAAAATGTCTTTATAAAAATAAAAAAAATAGTAATGGCGAGTTATCAAGCCCAGAAAGCTAATGTGGTAGTTGACTCAGGGACTTCTAATCAATAGCAGGGTACTGTAAAAGGTTACCTTTTGTCACAACTACTGTTTATGCTGGTAGTACAGTCCCGGCTATAAAATACAATTAACTAATGGTACAAGGATTCATTCTATTGGAGTAATGGAGCACAAAATATCATTTGTAGACTTACACCTTCAGACCTTAAGCAAGATGCCCAGGTAAAAAAAGTAATCAACCTTCTTAATGGGAAACGCTTGTTCAGCCCTCCACCTCAAAAGGTTCCATATTTCTGAAAATGGGCATGGCCAAATTGTTGCATGCTTTTGACACACTTCAAACTTGTCTCCTTTGGCTGGCAAAGGCTTTCAGGTCTTTTAAGGCTTATTTCCTTTCACTCCCACCCAACCTACAGGAGCATCCTTATCATCAGGCACCAGCCAGCAGTTGAAGAGGAGGGGCTTCAGAGGCAAGAATAAGCACTCTTAGCAGGCCCACTTCACTTCACATGGAGTAGTGACTTACTCTCAAGTACCATCACGTTTCCAAGATAATCACTGTTGGACAGGCCCTTGCAGTGATCAACAGTGGCCATGCACTACTTTCAGGCCTCACTCACTTCAAGACCAGGTTTCTGCATAAGTCACACTGATCCACCGCTCAAAATGTCACGCACTGGGGCATGGGGGCTAGAAAGAGAAAGACAACTAAAAAACCCATACAGGGGTTCTACCTCTCTCTTGAAGGTATTGCTTCTTCCTGTGCTGCTGTTGGTTGTGTCCAATTGTTCTCACTGGCTTCCTGCCTCTGAATGGTTTTAATTCTCTTGTGGTAGTAAAAATAGATATAAATACTGTTTCTTCTAAAGTGTTTCCTTTCCCAACAAACACTTACAGCCTGATTTATCCCGCCATTCTACCAAGGGGAAGGAGTAAATCACTCTGTCCTCACAGTGGGGAGGCCACCCACCTAATTTATTAATGACTGCTAACCCAGGGGTCATTTATAAAGGCACTGGCAGGAATCACTGTGGCAGCAGTTACTGTCAATGCATTTTACTGTTTGCTACAGGGCTGCATCAAGAGGACACAACAATTGTTTTACTGTCACTTACCGCCAGGTTTTTAAAATGACTACATGTCCACCCGTCTAAACGGGTGGGCTGACATGTAGCCGCTTCTCTGATGGCCCTTACTTCCTAGAGCTGTGGGAGAGGTTTGACCATGGCCGAGACAGAGTAGTCCTCTCTGTGGCCAAACTTAAGCTCTCCCTTCAATTCAGTCTGGCGGGCTGACCACTATATTGGCAGGGAGGGAACTCTGTTGTGACGGAAAACCCTCTCCTCCAATATATAAATCAGGCCTTTGTTTTTTTTAGCAAGTTTCTCTTACCAAATTCAGCTTTTTGTTTTGACAAAAGTAGCAATGTTCTTCAATCACAGCACATGGGAGCATGTACAAGTTCTTTAAAGTTTGTATATTTGTATGCTGGTTCGAGCAGGGCTATACCCTTAGTCCAAACTGCTCAAGCAACCAATGTTCTTAATCTCTTTGCAGCATTGTCTCTGAATTCTGTGTGGTGTTTTCATTATAAAAATAAATATACAGACTATGCAAATCTTATTAAATTGGTGGTTTTCTAGATTACCTAATTGATGTCTTTTGCTCTTCTTTCTTAAAGGTGCGATGAGTCCAGGTGCCCTGGTTGGCCGCAAGACAAGCAAAAGGCAGATACACACAGGATCAGGTGAAACTTTGCTACAGTGAGCTTTTCAAGTGTAGAGTTGGTTCTCCAGGAGTCGACGTAATAAAGCACGACTGTGGATCCAAGAGGTGGCTGCCAGAATGCAAGTTCTCACTTCGAGCAGAAGTTGCATTTTTTTTTTTGCAAACAGATTTAATTGGGTTTCACATCTTACAAATGTATAGATACAATGTAGTTTACTTTGAGTCATCACATTAAAGATGAGAATGTGTTAACAACAGGTTGCAGGATCAAGTAATATCCTTCCCCAATAACTCAACTTAATCCCCTTATCCCATCCCACTCCAGCCTCCCAAGGGGTCAGGACAGTACAGTGCACAGTATGATAAAATCTTATCCTTTTCGCTATTAGCCTGTTGTAAGGAAATGCCTCCTTGGCATGGTTACCCCCTGACTTTTTGCCTTTGCTGATGGCAAGTTATGATTTGAAAGTGTGCGGACGCCTGCTAACCAGGCCCCAGCACCAGTGTTCTTTCCCTAAACTGTACCTTTGTTTCCACAATAGGCACAGCCTGGCATCCAGGTAAGTCCCTTGTAACTGGTACCCCTGGTACCAAGGGCCCTGATGCCAGGGAAGGTCTCTAAGGGCTGCAGCATGTCTTATGCCACCCTGGGGACCCCTCACTCAGCACAGACACACTGCTTGCCAGCTTGTGTGTACTGGTGGGGAGAAAATGACTAAGTCGACATGGCACTCCTCTCAGGGTGCCATGCCAACCTCACACTGCCTATGGCATAGAAAAGTCACCCCTCTAGCAGGCCTTACAGCCCTAAGGCAGGGTGCACTATACCATAGGTGAGGGCATAGGTGCATGAGCACTATGCCCCTACAGTGTCTAAGCAAAACCTTAGACATTGTAAGTGCAGGGTAGCCATAAGAGTATATGGTCTGGGAGTCTGTCAAACACGAACTCCACAGCACCATAATGGCTACACTGAAAACTGGGAAGTTTGGTATCAAACTTCTCAGCACAATAAATGCACACTGATGCCAGTGTACGTTCTATTGTAAAATACACCCCAGAGGGCATCTTAGAGATGCCCCCTGAAACAATACCCGACTTCCAGTGTGGGCTGACTAGTTTTAGCAGCCTGCCACACACCAGACATGTTGCTGGCCACATGGGGAGAGTGCCTTTGTCACTCTGTGGCTAGTAACAAAGCCTGTACTGGGTGGAGGTGCTTCTCATCTCCCCCCTGCAGGAACTGTAACACCTGGCGGTGAGCCTCAAAGGCTCACCCCCTTTGTTACAGCACCCCAGGGCACTCCAGCTAGTGGAGTTGCCCGCCCCCTCCGGCCACAGCCCCACTTTTGGCGGCAAGGCTGGAGGAGATAATGAGAAAAACAAGGAGGAGTCACTGGTCAGTCAGGACAGCCCCTAAGGTGTCCTGAGCTGAGGTGACTGACTTTTAGAAATCCTCCATCTTGCAGATGGAGGATTCCCCCAATAGGATTAGGGATGTGCCCCCCTCCCCTCAGGGAGGAGGCACAAAGAGGGTGTAGCCACCCTCAGGGCTAGTAGCCATTTGCTACTAACCCCCCAGACCTAAACACACCTCTAAATTGAGTATTTAGGGGTTCCCAGAACCTAGCAAGAGAGATTCCTGCAACCTAAGATGAAGAAGGACTGCTGACCTGAAAGCCCTGCAGAGAAGACGGAGACACCAACTGCTTTGGCCCCAGCTCTACCGGCCTGTCTCCCCACTTCAAGAAAAACTGCAACAATGACGCGTTCCACAGGGTCCAGCGACCTCTGAAGCCTCAGAAGACTACCCTGCATCTAAAAGGACCAAGAACTCCCGAGGACAGCGGCTCTGCTCCAAAGAAGAAACATCTTTGCAACAAAGAAGCAACTTTTAAAGAACACACGTTTCCCGCCGTAAGCGTGAGACTTTGCACTCTGCACCCGACGCCCCCGGCTCGACTTGTGGAGAAACAACACTACAGGGAGGACTCCCCGGCGACTGCGAGCCCGTGAGTAGCCAGAGTTGACCCCCATGAACCCCCACAGCGACGCCTGCAGAGGGAATCCAGAGGCTCCCCCTGACCGCGACTGCCTGCTTCTAAGAACCCGACACCTGGTAAGGACATTGCACCCGCAGCCCCCAGAACCTGAAGAATCCGACCTCCAGTGCAGACGCGACCCCCAGGTGGCCCTCTCCCTTGCCCAGGTGGTGGCTACCCCGAGGAGCCCCCCCCCCTTGCCTGCCTGCTTCGCTGAAGAGACCCCTGGGTCTCCCATTGAACTACATTGCAAACCCGACGCCGGTTTGCACTCTGCACCCGGCCGCCCCCGTCCCGCTGGGGGTGTACTTTTTGTGCTGACTTGTGTCCCCCCCAGTGCCCTACAAAACCCCCCCTGGTCTACCCTCCGAAGACATGGGTACTTACCTGCTGGCAGACTGGAACTGGGGCACCCCTTCTCCATTGAAGCCTATGTGTTTTGGGCACCACTTTGACCTCTGCACCTGACCGGCCCTGAGCTGCTGGTGTGGTAACTTTGGGGTTGCCCTGAACCCCCAACGGTGGGCTACCTTGGACCCAGCTTTGAACCCTGTAGGTGGTTTACTTACCTGCAAAACTAACAAACACTTACCTCCCCCAGGAACTGTTGAAAATTGCACTGTGTCCAGTTTTAAAATAGCTTATTGCAATTTGTGTGAAAACTGTATATGCTATTTTGCTAATTCAAAGTTCCTAAAGTTCCTAAGTGAAATACCTTTCATTTAAAGTATTGTTTGTAAATCTTGAACCTGTGGTTCTTAAAATAAACTAAGAAAATATATTTTTCTATATAAAACCTATTGGCCTGGAATTGTCTGAGTGTGTGTGTACCTCATTTATTGCCTGTGTGTGTACAACAAATGCTTAACACTACCCTCTGATAAGCCTACTGCTCGACCACACTACAACAAAATAGAGCATTAGAATGATCTCTTTTTGCCACTATCTTACCTCTAAGGGGAACCCTTGGACTCTGTGCATGCTATTTCTTACTTTGAAATAGTACATACAGAGCCAACTTCCTACACCTGTCTTAGGGTGCAAATCTCTGGGGTTCCAGTTCGTGGTGTTTTGCCTTCAGAGTTTGGTGAATGGTTCTCCATCAAGCTTCCTGCTAGGGACTCGCCTATGCAGGGGATCCCCCAGTTTCTTTTCATCAAATCCATTGACAACTCAAGCCCCAAGAGCCATCTAGGCTCCCTGGCAATTTGCGCACCAACCGTGGCAGCAGGCTAGACCAGGGTGAGAGAAACCTCCTCCAGAACGAAAATGGGGCATCTTCCCTAAAACTAAGTTTGAGTTCCTGTGGCGGTTCATGCCTGGAAGTAGTCAAAGCTAAGGCAAGAATGTGGGCATAAAGGGTATTTATGGATGATTGGGTGCTGGTGTATGTGCTGATGACTGAGTGAATACAAAAGTAACTCGGGGCTGAACAGATAGGAGTTCGATGATGGGTAGAAAGGATGCAGACTGGGTGGGTGGATGTGAGAGCAGGCGTATGCATAAGCTGACCGATGTGAACTGGGTATATGCAGGTGTAGTAATGTACACAGTCATGACATCTACACGTAGTACAGTGGCCACATTCACAGATCAGCCGCACGATCAACGCAGACTTGCCGCAGTCCAGACCACGTCCATTAATTTCAGCATCCTAAGATCTTCTCCTGGAAGGTGAAAGGATCCTCTGTTTAACTTAATAGAATCATCATTGCCTATGACAATCAAGTTGTATGGTCTTCTGCATTTTGGCTTCCCGTCCAAGGAAACTGTTATTAATGAATGTCTATGTAATTTGAATAATGAATTTTGTACAAACTAAATAACATAGAAAAATAATGTGCACGTTTGAAATTGTGACCTCGAAGAATGGCCACCAGTGTTCATGAAATGTACTAAATGAATGATTAACACATAAGAAATATTGCCCTCAGTGTGTGAGGTAAAGTGGGCAAGACATTTGGCAAGTTCTATGCGCACAAGGCCAGACCTATTGACCAGTTGAGAGTAAAATTTGGGGGTCGAAACTTGCTTGCGAATCTAGGAGACCGAGAAAGAGGAATAGCTGTATGAGCGAAAAGGGCCATCAGTGAAAATCCATAAGGTATCTGAAGCGATTGTGTTACCTTTCCAGTAGTAAACCAGCAGATTTGTTTTTTGG
Source organism: Pleurodeles waltl (assembly GCF_031143425.1). Taxonomy (NCBI): domain Eukaryota; kingdom Metazoa; phylum Chordata; class Amphibia; order Caudata; family Salamandridae; genus Pleurodeles; species Pleurodeles waltl. The sequence goes on from NC_090450.1 coordinate 854,124,721, forward strand.
TTTTTGATAAGTGCTCGCAATATTTTGCATTAGTTTTGTGAGATTCTGAGTTTAGGAGGACGAGCCACAAGACTTTGTCAGCCGCAGTACGTGTGAGTGTGATGTCATTAGAGCCGCGCTGGGATAGGTTGGTTAGTGAGAAGGGTCATGCATGGATTGGCAGCCGTCTGTGAGAGGCAATTGACTGAGAACTTGGGTGAAAGGAAACTTGGGAGTAAAAGTAATTTCCTGATTTGATTTGAATACATAAAAAGTAGAAAATATGAAGTTTTTCAAGGCATTAAAAAGTGCCCTAAAGGGGGATACATACATTAAAGTGAGTGTAGGGGAGTCTACACCGCCAGAGAATACAACAGCTTACATTGTAATGGAGGAGCGAGGTGTCGCACCATGTCTTTGGTTAAAGCAATGGTGCAAGTTGACAGAGAAAAATGGGAGCTTAGCGTTTCCCGAGAATGGGACATTTAATTTGAGAATTCTGGAGCAACTGCAGATGGCGCTATATGAATCAAAGCTCCTTCTGAGACCAGCACAGTTTGAGGCATTAGCAGTTTGGGAATTGGTGGCTAGACAGCAACAGCAAATGAAATTCGAAAGGAGAGTAAGAAAAGTAGAAAAGTAATTAGCAAAGGCGAGATGGGATTGGGAACAGAAGAAATGGAGAGCAGTGACATTGCAGGAATTGTTTCCTGCTGTTACACAGGAGAATGAGACAGAAGGGAAAAAACGACTAGAAAAACTAATAAGAGTCCATCTGGGAGTAAAGAAGCAAAGAGGGCTTCCATAGTGGAAGAAGAATCAAATGCTGAGAAGCTTGTTACGCAGATATTGAGAGACCGACCCCCACCATATGCGGTGCATGAGGGTGGTCCAAGTACTAGTGCTGATCCAATAGCCCCGGCACAGGCAATGGGGAGAGTGGGTCCGATACAGGTTAATGATGGTCAGCAAGGTGGGGTGCAGGATAGTCCTAATGTGTTGACTACTTCAGTAGTTCAGGCACAGATGCATCCACTGCCGGTACAGAGAATTTATCCTGATGTACCAATTCTACAGACAACTTCGAACTTAGTGGTACCTACGGAGCAAATGGTTTCAAGACTCCGATTTTACTGCCTCAGGCACAGCCACAGGGGATGCCAAGGTTTACGCCAATGACAGGGGCACAGTCGGATTGGACTCCGGTAATGAATCAGAGCCTGGAAGTCACTCTTCAACAGAGTGCAGGTGCCAGAGCAGCCCCAGATGCAATATCACTGCCAATTACTGTTGGTCCAGTGGTGTCATTATTTGCACAGAAGAAATCAATTACGGGTGAACAGGGAGAGATGTCTCAGAGTTTAATGAGGAGGAAAATAAATGAATAGGTTCAAGTAGTCTCTTCCGTGGGTAAGACCTTTGATGGATCAAGGTCATTGTTAGATCTCAGTCGACTGGTTGCCCTTCCTGATGCTGTGACTGGACCAAGTGCAGGTCAGAGCTTGAAGCTATTGATTCCGTAGACATCAAATGCAGTGGTACCGCAGGTGCCCCCGATGAATGCAAGTAACATTTCGCCACAAGGATTGACAGCTCAGCAGTTGACTGAATGGTTAGACAAATTGAATACCCCACAGAATTCTTCCAAAGGTGAGGAGCAGATCAATTGTGTCAGATTGAGCATGGAAGCGGGTGAACTGGTTGAAGGGACAATGGGGGTGCATAGGTTAGAGTCCTACACAGAAGCAGAGTTGAGATACTTATGTCCGAGAATCACAAGAGAGGTGGGCAAGGTACACCAGAGATTAGCAGAGTTGGCAGAGAAGCATGGCATAGAAATCGAGAAAATGAAGCCTCTGAAGAGAAGCTACAGGTTAGATTTTGAGGCAAAGGATTTTTAACACATGAGGTCAGCCGGAATGAAGGTGCACCTTAAAGAACTATTGCAGAGTGCTCAGGTTTGGGGAGCTTTGGAGAAATGGGAAGGCAGATGGGTAAAGGAGAGAGATAAAAAGAATCGAGATTCATTAGAGGTGACTGAAAGTGTACAACAGGACAAGGATCCAGTAAAGATTTTACCAATGAGGGAAATACCAGGGGGAATTTTTGTTAATGTTCCTTGGAGTAGGAGTGATATTCTGTCATTCACAAACGATTATCCACAATTGAGGGAGAAACCAGTTGAGTGGTTTCAGCAGACAGATAGGTTTGTGAAGCTCTCGAAATGTCTGTGGGAAGACCTGAATACCTTACTGGAAAAGTGAGCCAGAGAGAGATAAGAGTACAGGTGCACCATCTCCTGAAGTAATGAAGCACTACTATAAGGTGATTGAGTTCTTGAAGACACAGATTTCGTCAAGAATATTGATTGGCATTGACAGGACAGTGCAGGAGGTAAAGGAATCGATACATGCGTTATGAAAGTTTGTTCAAGGCATTCAAGGAGTACAGTGGCAAGGAAGCGATTGAGCCGAAGGAGATGTTGCATTTTGTGTTCAGGTTTGTGGAAGGACTGAGACCTGAAATAGTTCAGATGATTCAGAGTCATTTGATTTGCTGGCAAGCGAAGCCGATTGATGAGGTGTTGCTGTATACGAAACACTGTAGTGATGAGATTGAATTGAAATAGAAAAGGTTAAAAGAGAAGGCAATGGTAATGCAGATTAAGGCACCTCAAACAGGAGTGCAGGGACACTTGGTGCAACAGATGCCGCAGCAGCAGGGAAATGTCATGTTTCAGCCCCAGATGATAGGTAGAGGTTGTGGAGTTAATTTGAATCGCAATCCGGGTTTAAATACTGTTGTGATTCAGAATGATGTGCAGGGGATGAAAAATATGTTATTGTGTCACATTTGCAGAGCCGTGGGACACTGGATGCAGGAGTGTCCGATGATGGGGCAGGAGGGTGTTGTTCAGCAAAATAACAATGTCAATACATTTCAAAATGTGAGAGGTCCTAATCCAAATTTTCAGACTAATGTGAATCAGATGCAAAATTTTGAACCCATACAGCAGGTGCAAATGTCCTGTGCACAAATGTCACAGTTGCAACCGATGCATCAGCAGGTTCCCATGGTACCTCAAGCCCCGATGGAGCAGCAACAGATGATGCTTGCTCAACAGGTCAGAGGCAAGACAGAAGTAGTAATGCAGTGCACCAATTCCCATTACACAGTGAGAATAAAATTAATGGTGACATGATGAGCGATAGTTCGAATGAGGAGCCATACGTGCTTGCGACTTCCTTAGAAGTAGATCAGAGAGGACCCTATGTGAGAGGGAAGGCAATGGGTCACAGAGTCTCATTTTTGGTAGACACTGGAGCTACACGCGCTACAGTAAGGAGTGCAGAGGTCTCGAATTTGCCCCTTTCAGGAAGAACAGTTCCTGTCGTGGGGGTAGCGAATCAGTACTTGACAAACCCTATCACAGATCCAGTCCAAGTAGAGATTGGCAATTTTCAGGGACTGCATAACTTTGTAGTCTGTGATTTGAGTCCAGTATCCCTACTGGGAAGGGACTTGTTGTGTAAAACCAGGTTCCTGATTACTTGTTCAAATGATGGAATTGAGATCCAGACAAATAGTGATGATGAGGAAGATCCAGCTCCAGGGACCGAGTGTGAAACTACAAATGAGGAGTACCCCTTGATTGAGTTTTTCCCAATGTTCACAGTGAGAGAGCTGCATTCTGATTTGCAGGGAACAGTTCTAGAGAACGTTTGGGCCTTGACGGGGAAGGAAGTAGGTTTGATCTAAGGAGTGGTACCGGTTAAGGTTACCTTGAAGCCGAATGCAGTGTTTCCGCAACTTCCACAGTATAATATGGCCCAAGATGTCCTGTTGAAAGTGGCTCAGATTATTGCAGATTTTGAGAAGCAGGGAGTTTTAAAAGAAGTGTTGAGCAGCCCTTGTAATTCATCGATAATGGGTTTGAAGAAACCATGTAGGAAAGTCCGAATTGTTCAGGATTTGAGAAAAATAAATGACATTGTGAGTAAGTGTTGTCCTGTAGTGCTCAATCCAGCTGTAATAATGTTCCAGATTCCATGCAATGCAAAATGGTTCACAGTGGTTGATTTGGGACAAGCGTTCTTTTCTGTGTCTCCTTATGAGGATTGTCAATTTCTCTTTAGTTTCAAATTCTTAGAGTTTACTGCTGGTGTAGACTTCCTCAAGAGTACACAGAGTCACTTTCCTTCAAATCTTGAAAAAGAATTTGGAGTCATTAGTTACCTTTTCAATCAACTCTGGTGCAGTACATTGATGATTTGTTGATTGCTTCCAAGACAAGGGACGAGTGTAAGTATGACTCGATTGCCTTGTTGAATCATTTGGGATTCACCACAGAAGTTGCAGTACTGTCAGAAGGTAGTGAAATATCTGGGTCACCAAACTGAGAAAGGGTCAAGGAAAATATCCAGAGAGAGGACCACAAGGATCACATTGATATTGCAGATAAGTTCCCCGACTTCACAGAGAGATGTCAGGGTGTTTCTGGGTATGGTGGGCTATTGTCCCCAATGGATCACGAATTTTTAAGAGATTTCAAAGCCTTTGCAGAAGCGGACTCATAAGGATGTCACCAATCCCATAGCGTTAGACCAGGAACAAATGAAAGCGTTCACCGAGTTGAGAGAGAGTTTGTGCAGGGCTCTAGCATTGGGTATGCCTAATTACATGAAACTTTCACATTGTTTTGTCATGAGCGTGATGCATGTTCATTGTCTGTCTTGACGCAGGTCCATGGAGGTGCTCATCACCCAGTAGCATATTTTTATGCTACCATGGACCCAGTTGCAGCAGCCTTACCGGGTTGTTTGCGAGCAGTTGCCGCAGTTGGTCAGAGTCTTTCACAGTGTGAACGCGTAGTGATGGGATATCCCATGACTGTTAATGGTCGATTGAGATTTTACTGACAAGGACGAAAACACAATACTTGACTGGTGCTAGGTTGACAAGGTATGAGACGAGTATTCTGGGAGCACCTAATGTGACATTGAAAAGATGTACAGTGCTGAACCCAGCAACTTTACTTCCAAGTGATGCTACTGGAATTGAAAAGGAGGAAGATGTTGAAAATGACTGTCTTGAAGTAACTGAATTGTGCACAAAACCGAGACCTGACAGAGATACTCGATTGGAAGAAAATGACCAAATTGTTTTTGTTGATGGCTCTTGTCTAAGAGACAACACAGGGACACTGAGATCAGGATATGCTGTGTGCACGATTAGAGGCACCTTAGAAGCTTCCTGGCTTCGAGGAGTATATTCTGCGCAAGTAGCTGAATTGGTAGCTCTTACTAGGGTGTGCCATGTTTCTGCCAGTTTGAGAGTCACTATCTATACAGATAGTCAATACGGATTTGGGATAGTTCATGATTTTGGTCAATTATGGTCGCAGAGAGGTTTCCTGACCTCTACTGGCTCATCAGTGAGAAATGGTGAGAGAATAAAGGAGTTGTTATATGCAATACAATTGCCTGAAGAACTTGCCATGGTGAAATGCAGTGCACATCTAAAGTCACAGGGCTACTTGTCACAGGGAAATGGATATGAGGATCAAGTTGCACGTTCAAAGACAAGTGGGAATTGTTATCTGAAGGAGACACTACATGTACGAATTTTGCATAAAAGTGATCGACACCTTAGAGAAAATGAAAACTCTGCAGAGCAATGTTGACAAGTAGGAGAAACAACCATGGAGCAAAATAAAATGTGTTCAAAGACAGGATGAGTTATGGGTATCTGAGGAGGGTCAGATGGTCCTGCCGAATAGTCTGTTGTTTCAGATGGCAAGGTATTATCATGGCCAGGCACACAATGGGAGGGCTGCCATGGTTCGACTGTTCAAAATTGATTGGTTTAACCCCAAGTTTAGACAAGCAGCTGAAGCAGTTTACCATCGCTGTGTCATCTGTCAGCAATTAAATGCGGGTAAAGGGACATTGGTTAATTTGAGCCACGTTGGAAGAGCAGGAGGTCCATTCAGCAGAATGCAATTGGATTTCATTGAGATGCCGGAGTGTGGAGGTTTGAGGTACGTGTTGGTGATTGTGTACATCTTTAGTCACTGGATTGAAGCGTACCTTACAAGAAGAAATGATAGCCTCACAGCAGCAAAACTGTTGCTTAGGGAATAGATATCACGTTTTGGATTTCTGATCTCTTTAGAATCAGATAGGGGAACGCAGTTCAATAATGAAGTGATTAAACTATTGTGTGCAGAATTGAACATTGAGCAGAAGTTGCATTGTAGTTATCGCCCTGAAGCCTCAGGACTAGTGGAGCAGATTAATGGTACCTTGAAATCAAGAATTGCAAAAATGTGTGCAGCTACGAATTTGAAATGGCCTGATGCATTGCCTTTGGTGCTGATGTCTATGAGAAATACACCTGACAGGAATACAGGTTTGTCACCCCTTGAGATCCTCATGGGCAGAGCAATGAGGTTGCCAGCAGTTCCAGCCAATGCACTTGTCAACATAACAGATGATATGGTGTTGGATTACTGCAAGGGTCTGGCTGATGTGGTTCCCTTTTTTTCTCGGCAGGTGGAGGCCACCACACTGCCACCAATCCACGATCCAGGGCACAACCTGGGGGCCGGTGACTGGGTTGTTGTCCGAAAGCATGTGCGCAAGTCGTGTTTGGAGCCTCGTTGGAGGGGACCGTGCAAAGTGATCTTAATGACTACAACAGCTGTGAAGTGTGCAGGGATTCTGAACTGGATTCACGCGAGTCACACGAAGAAAGTGGCATGTCTACTGGATCATGAAGAAGCGTTGTTGAGAGTACCAACAACTGTGAGACAAATTACAACACCCGAACAGGAAAAGAAGCAAGGAGGAACTGAAGGCTGAACCTGAACATGTTGAGGAGGGGCCATCACTCCTGTGAGAGACGAGGGTGTAGACCTCCAAGAGGCTGCTGGGGAACCTATCTCTACTGATGCAGCAGGAGAGCCTAGTACGGAGGGGGCTCTCACAGAAGCAGACGATTCTGAGAGGCAAACAGAGCAAGTGCCAGACCAAGAAGGGGAAGGAGTTGAGCTGGATCAAAGTCAAAGTGATCCAACTCCTCCTGAGCGTGTTGCAGGTCCGTCAAGAGAAAACACCACAGAGAAAGAAAAAGATTTGAGTTTAATTCTGAAGAGAATACTGATGGAAGGTTCAAGAAAAGGAGACAAGGAGTCTGAATCGCAAGTAGAGAAAAGGAAAGAAGTGTTTGTTGATCAAACAATAGAGGAAGAGGTAGATACTACAAGAAAAGAAGAATTAAGTGAAGGAGAGTTGAATGGTGATCGGAATTTGAAGAGAAGAAAAATAGCAAATCGAAGATACGCAGGTCCTGAATGGGCATATGCAACTACAAATGAGTGGCAACAAGAGTTTATGTCTTTTTGTTTTGATAGGGAAGTTCTGAGTCAATATTTTGAGGTGACCTGAAAAAGGTTGATGAATTGAACTGTTGAGACAATCTAAGAAATATTTTTGAGAAAGAGACGGTTGAAAGTAACCGGAAAAGACATTGATAACCTGATTTGACTTTTGAAGACCTGATTTGACAAGCTGCTAACCGATTTTTGACAAGGAAGAAAGGGTTCCTGAAAGAGAAATTGAAACTGCTGAAAGAAGAATTGTCTATTTTTGATTTTGCTGCACGTTTTCTAAGTTTCTTCTACTTTCTGATTCTTCATAGATCATGGCTGACGTAGATAAGCAAATTAGGAATGCTAGGCGCTGTAAATATATGAGCATTGGTTTGGCAATTATGTGGGATTTTGTTTATAATATTGATTGTGGGACTGACTGTTCTTGATGGAAGAGGAGCCAACCATACTTCTGCTTTTGAGACTACTACACTAACGGCTTTAGAAACGTTTAAGCTAGATGAGAAGTATTTGCATGATTATACTAATGTGCAAGGAGAACTTTCTTCTAACGTTTTCTATTGCTTGTTGAGTGAGTATGTTGAGACGATGGATGCAAAGGATTGTCTTGTGTGTACGCAGATTCCTTCGTCAGTCGAAGAGGGAGTCCCTTATCATAGTCTTCCATTAACGTACAGAATAAGTTGTAGTTTGTTACTAACAAGGTTTTATAATCAGGAGTACATTCAATATTTTTACTCTAATCATGATGTTGTGTTTTCGTTTGTTCCTATTATTAGATATCTGAGTAGAATAGCTAAAGATAATGACATAGTATTGGTTAGAGGACAGTTTTAGCTGTCTGTTTACTCCATGTTTTCTTGTGTTTTGCCTAGTTTCAGCTGTTTACTCAGTGTTTTTCTGTGTTTTATCTAGTTTTAGCTGTCTGTTTACTCCGTGTTTTCTTGTGTTTTGCCTAGTTTCAGCTGTTTACTCCGTGTTTTTCTGTGTTTTATCTAGTTTTAGCTGTCTGCTTACTCCGTGTTTTTCCGTGTTTTGCCCAGTTTTAGCTGTTTTTTTTTCTCTTTTTCGCCGCCCCGTGTTGACCCCCTGCCCCCCCACACCTCAGCTCCCCCGAGTCGTCTCCTTTTCCCACCGCTGCTTCCCTGTGGCCCCGCCCCCCTCGAGCCCCCATTCGTCCACGCCTCCCAGCTGCTCGTCCGCGCCCAGCACCACCCCGCTGGTCCACGGAACCCCGCACCTCCAGACGCCACTACACTGCCAGCGACCTCAACGCCCTCAACCCTGGCCGCTCCACAGCATGCTTCCAGTCCTCACCAAGAAATACCCACAGACCCTTCTCCTGCCACAACTGCAGATTTACCTGCGACAGAACCACCAAACCTCCACAAACCAGAACCAACCACCTCCACTGCATACTCCTTAACACCCGCTCCGCACGCACGCACGCCATCGAGCTCTGAGACCTGCTCGACACCTCAGCCCCGGACGTGGCCTTCCTTACCCAAACCTGGTGGAACGACTCCTCGGCACCCGACATCGCCATAGCCATCCCGGAGGGCTACAAGATCACCCGCAGTGATCACACAAACAGAATCGGAGGAGGAATAGCCATCGCCCACAAGGCCACCCTCAAGGTCCACACTCACACGGACGACACCCTCAAGACCGCCGAACATCTGCACTTCCAAATACACACCTACCCCAACACCACCCTCAGAGGAACGCTCGTCTACAGACCCCCCGGACCACGGGCACCTTTCAGCGACTCCATCTCTGACCTCGCCAGCGCCCACGCACTCTCCTGTACAGACTACATCCTCCTCGGGGACCTTAACTTCCACCTCGAGAACAACAACGACGTCAACTCCACCACCCTGATCGACAACCTCGGCCTCAGACAACTCGTCACCACACCCACCCAAGGAGCCGGCCACACGCTTGACCCCATCTTCTCCACAAGCACCCACATCACCTTCAACCACACCACCAAACTCCACTGGACCGACCACCACTGCATCCACTTCACCTTCCAGAAACAGGTCAAGCACCACCGTACCCTACAGCCACCCCGCCGCCACTGGAGCAAAGTCACCCAAGACCAGCTGACCAGGGCCCTTGCCCAAAACCCGCCTAACGACCCCACTGACCCAGACACCGCCGCCCACAACCTCAGACAGTGGATCAACGACTGCACCAACTCCCTCGCACCACTCACGAAGACCACCAACAACCAAGCCACCAAGAAAGCCGCCTGGTTCACCGAAGAGCTCCAGACCTCCAAGCGCATTTGCCGGAAACTTAAGAATAAATGGCTCACCGAACACACACCTGACAGCCTCACGGCCCACAAAGACGCCACCCGCAGACACCACCAACTAATCAGACTAGCCAAAAAGATCCTCCTTCAAAGACCGCCTAGAAAACAACGCACACGACAGCAAAGAGCTCTTCAGCATCGTGAAAGAACTCTCCAACCCCAGCGCCAAAGTCAATGACATTCCACCCTCACAAGAGCTCTGCGACTCTCTGGCCACCTTCTTCCACCAAAAGATCACCGACATCCACGACAGCTTCAACACCACAGCCAACCCCACCACGCCAGACACCACCCCCGCTAACACCACCCGCTCCGATCGCCTAACCTCCTGGGCCAACGTCAGCGACACCGAGACACGCAAATTGATGAACTCTATCCACTCCGGATCACCGTCAGACCCATGCCCTCACCACGTGTACAACAAAGCAGACGCAGCCATCGCTCCCCAACTACGGAAGGTCATCAACATCTCCTACGAAACAGCAACATTCCCGGAAAGCTGGAAACACGCCGAAATCAACGCCCTCCTTAAGAAGCCCAAAGCAGACCCCCAGGACCTTAAGAACTTCCGACCCATCTCCCTACTCCCGTTCCCTGCGAAGGTCATAGAGAAAATCGTCAACGCACAACTGACTCGCCACCTCGAAAACAACGACATCCTGGACCCCTCCCAGTCGGGCTTCCGACAAAATCACAGCACCGAGACCGCGCTCGTCGCCGCCACAGACGACATCAGACGCCAAATGGACAGCGGTGAAACATCAGCCCTCATCCTCCTGGACCTATCAGCCACCTTCGACACGGTATGCCATCACACTCTGAGAACCCGCCTCTTCGAAGCCGGAATACAAGAGAAAGCCCTCGAGTGGACTACATCCTTCCTCTCCGACAGAACCCAGAGAGTCCGCCTCCCTCCCTTCCGCTCCAAAGCCACCAAAATCATCTGCGGCGTACCCCAGGGCTCATCCCTCAGCCCAACATTATTCAACATCTACATGGCACCCCTCGCTCAAGAAGCCCGCCAATACAACCTCAACATCATCTCCTACGCCGACGACACCCAGCTCATCCTCTCCCTCACCAAGGACCCGCACACCGCCAAGTCCAACTTCCATGAGGGAATGCAGGCTGTTGCCGAATGGATGAGAAACAGCCGTCTGAAACTGAACTCTGACAAGACTGAGGTCCTCATCCTCGGACCCAACCCCTCCGCCTGGGACGACTCCTGGTGGCCAACATCTCTAGGAACCCCACCAACACCGACCGACCACGCACACAATCTGGGCTTCATCCTCGACTCCTCCCTCTCCATGTCAAAACAGGTCAACGCAGTCTCCTCCTCCTGCTACAACACTCTCTGCATGCTCCGCAAGATCTACAAGTGGATCCCAACAGACACAGGAAAAACAGTGACACAGGCCCTCGTCAGCAGCAGGCTAGACTACGGCAACACACTCTACACAGGCATCCCGACAAAACACCTGCGGCGCCTCCAACGCATCCAAAACGCCTCCAGCCGACTGATCCTCAACGTGCCCCGCCGCAACCACATCACACCCCACCTGAGATACCTCCACTGGCTCCCCGTTGACAAGAGGATCACATTCAAGCTCCTCAACCACGCACACAAAGCACTCCACAACACCGGACCTGCTTCCCTCAACAACAGACTCAGCTTCTACACCCCCACCGACAGCTCCGCTCCGCAGACCTCGCACTCGCCACCGTCCCCCGCATCCATCGAAAGATATCCGGCGGCAGATCCTTCTCCTACCTCGCCGGCAAGACACGGAACAATCTCCCAACCAACCTGCGACGGACCAAGGACCTACTCGCCTTCAGAAGACTCCTCAAGACCTGGCTCTTCGACCAGTAGCAGCTTAACCCCCCCCCCCCCCCCCCCCCCCAGCGCCTTGAAACCCTAACGGGTATGTAGTGCGCTCTATAAATATATTGATTGATTGATTCACGAAATGTACCAAATGAATGATTAACACATAAGAAATTTTGAAGATGTATTAGATCAACTTAGTAATATGTCCTATTGAGAGTTATGAAGTATGCTCTTACTTATCAATGTAGGCCTTAACTTAGCGAGTGTCTTGGCCTAGTCTTGCCAGGCCTAATGGAAAGCTGTATTTCTTAGCGTTTAATGAAAATGCCGACAGATTGAACTAATTGTGAAATGCTCATTGTTTTAATAAAATGCTTAACCGAAGCTTTCTATGGGAACCGACGGACAAGAGATGAAATTCTACAACTGTATCATATTGTATGTAAAATGTGCTAGATGTACTTTCCCAGGACGCAAACAATGAAGACACTGACTGGAGAGGAAGATGCAACAATTTTGATACCTGACAAGCCGGATGATGAGAACAGTGTAAGGTGAACCAATCAACCACATGAGAAAGGTGAAATATTAGAATTCATAGATTTGGACAGTAATACTATTGGGTAGATTAATAACGTACGATTAATTGACCAAGTGAAAACTAGGGGATAGTTTGGGTGACTTTGATTTTAAAACATGACAGGGGAGAAAAATTCAGATTTTAGGAGAGAGACAGATGATTGGACTTATGCAGATTTGGAGAGAAGAGAGACACTAGAAGAAATTCGAGATTCTGTCATTGGGCTCATACTCTCTGACTAAGAGTCTGATGTGATGCTGATCGACTGATGCCCTGAGGACGAAGATTGATTCTGTTTGCTGACCAATACCGTGGATAGTTAAATATGACAATATGACTGAAATTTATTTTTGTGCCTTTCCTTTCTAGGTACCAACTGCACTGTCTTAGTTAGTTTTCCTTAGCTAGATGTTTTCCAAATTCTTGTTTTAAATTATTTTGCATGAAGCCCCACATGCTGATGCTAATCTGGGTTAGATGAGGGTTTTTCTACCCGACGATTGACAGATTACAGAGACAAATGTTTGACGAAATGTTTTGCTGAACTTTATGGACAGTGTTGAAATACTGAAACTGACTTTATTTTTTTGTGCTAATGCTCTAGAATGTATTGTGATACAAGTCTTAATTAGATTGTGTTTTTGGTGTCTCTTGGCTAATTAATACCGTTCTCATATGCATATTGAATTGAGCTTTGAGTTAAATTCATGATTTAGTATTGTAAACCAAAGGGAAATAAAATGACAAAACTTTACTAAAGGTGTAGTTATTTATGGCTGAAAAGTCATGGTGGGTGAGAATCACTTACTATTGATTATTGATTTGACTAATGATTATGGCTTCTCGTGAATCGATTACTGTATATTATGTTAGAGCTATGGCAAGATTATTCTAAGCGAATCAAAAGATTCATCGACCTATACTTGTACCCCTGTAAGTTCATTTATTAGGGATCGGCGTGTTAACACTGTCTCACTATAGTTGGGTTGTCAGCAAATCAAGTCTGCTTATCTAAGATTCCTTATAGACTAGAATCTTTTTTCGCCACACATTGATATTGGTGATAAATATTATTTTCATCAACCAATGGCTCTCAGGATCTCTATCCAAGTTACAGCGTCTTTATGTAATTTTGGCATTGGAGACCTTTCGGGTGCATAAAACATTGGTGAAGACTTCCAGTGGCTCAAGAATGGGGTGACATGCTGGACGAATTGCATTTCTGTGATGTGGCACCAATTAATTGGCTATAAGCTGATCAGAAAATACATGTCATGTTCCCATGTATTAGTACCTAGCCTTCTATAATACACACTGCTCAACTACCACTGTGAACCCTACTTCACTTCCCTTCCTCTTACATCTTCACCTGAACATTACGAGGGCCCCCTTTCCAAGTAATAGAGGTCTCTGGAATGCCATCCTACCTTATTTTCGCTCAAAAGAGACGCACTGGTATTTTCTTATACAAACAAAAAGCAGATTATCTCCAAAATAAAAAACCACACCAGCTACTCATGTCTCCATCAAATAGCAAGACACCAGTAGTAGCCTCTAGGTCCATATAGGAAGGTACAGACACAGTTTTCTTTGATCTTGTCTACTCAATTTTATTTCAGAACAAATGTTATTCCTTTACTTTGCAAATCACAACAAAACGTCTTTTTTCCATAAAGAGGAAGTAGTGGCTGGTGCACAACCATCACAAAAGAGACCTTTTAATCTGTTTTTCAAACACTCTTAGGCTCAATTACATATAAATGACATTTGTATATTTAGGCAAGTAAAAGGAAAACTTTGGTCAGATTAAAAGGTTCATGTTCGCTCCACAGCGATTTGCCATGAGTCGCTTTAGAAGATGGTCAATATTATTACAATGCTTACCCCCTCCATACGAAGTTACCTTGGCAAGCCCTTACCACCTCAAGTCAAACTGAGTCCATTAAGTGTAGTGTTCCTCTGTACGACATTCATCAAACTACGTCCCTTCAGTAAATAAGGCCCGCAACTGACTTCCGTTATAGTGCAATTGAGACCGGCCAGAGTAACTTGCTGGTTTAAGCAATGGCATGCAAAAACCACTGCAGCTTCTGCAAAGGAAGGTTTCAAAAAGTCTGTATTCATGGATATGTACATCATAGCCCGTCTTGCTGAGAAAGTTGATGCTCAATTGTAGGAATTCCTTTACAGGACTGGAAACAGTTGTTTTTCTGAACACAGGTCACAGGTTTAAAGATTGCTTAAACTCCCATCAAAACCCACCCTCCCACTACCCAGCTCCATGCCCTCCCCTACCAACCACACTCAACAGTTTGTGTGAATAAAGCAAAAGCATTGGCTCATTAATGGTTCCTTGATATCTGTATTTTTCTGCTTCATATACAAACCTTCCACAAAGAGAAACTATCAACACAGGGACAAGACGTCTGGCCGAGCACATCATAGTTTTGTTTTTAAGATGATCACAAAGAATTGTATATTACATTCAAACAAAACACCCCCTTAATAGTATAGTAATTACTAATTGTGTGTTTCTGAACACTGCAAAAACACAGTGGCAGCATAGCACATACTACAGTGATACCATATTCTATCACAGAATGTAAGGGAAGTCAGCAAATGTCATTTGAAAAATTGAAATCCCTGATAAGCAAATGGTTTAATAAATAGACACCATGAGTCAAACATAAATGAGACATCTCTGTTTTTGGAAATCTCCAACAAACAAGAGGAAACACCATGTGCTGTGGTAAAGCTTTCCATTGAGGCAGATTTCAATTGGTCTAAATGGTGCAATCTCAGCTGTGGGTGCCAAGACTCCCACGTTTCAGGTTCCACACTGACATGCCTGCGTTGATTATAGAGTCATCGGCCAGGGGCAAAAATGAAATCCAGAGCTTGGCGTTCGGCTGCTGCCACGTTTGGATGCCACAGATCGACCATCAAAATTACTCTAGGTCCTTCTTCTGCCAGACCTATTGTAAACAAACAACATAAAATTATGTACTTGTGGCAGTGAAAGAGAGAAAGAAGAAACATCATTCAATACAACCAGGATACTAACAAATTATCTCATGTTGAAGCAAATTAGCACCGTTTACAAAGAGGTTAGCTTTATGAGAGAACAATAAAACTTTGCTTCACTAAAAAGATAGACAGCAATCTAAAGCATATTTCTTTCTGGGAATAATTCCTTACTCTGTAAGGTTCACCAACACCCCAAAAGATAAGCCTTGTTTTGATTTAAGCAATAAGCACCCATACATTTTTCCTCACCTTTTCTTATCTTGTCCATCATGTGCTCATAATGTTCATGGGAGGACAATAACCCCCCCTCCAAAAAAATATATATTTGTAGGTATCCATCTCCCAGAGCTTTCTGTGATATTCGTTATGAAGAACATAACATGACACTTGGGACTAGCAGTAGGCATATCTCCGCTTCACCTTGAGACAGAGGATGGGGTGGCAAGACCTCTTCCTTTAAAACAAGGTGTGTCAGTTTTTTTTTTTTATATTTGAAGAGAGAGAGAATGATGAAGGAAGGGGGCAAGATGTCTGGTATTCTATTGGATTTGAAGGGAGAGGGGTGTAAAACTGTTACTAGAGCAGTAAAAGGAACCGTAGCTATCACTGGCATTTGGAAACTAGGCATCTGGAAGAGGAAGTGCATGTGCCGTTATGTCATGAGACACTAACAAGTGCTGACGTTTGAGGGACATATGAGCGAGAGGCGTTTTTTAGGTGCCAAAGAAAGTGTTGGGGCTGGGTGAATACTTATTCACTCCCAACCTCCATCTGGCTTTCTCTTGCATCATCTGATAACAAAAGAAGGAAGAGGAGATGGATCAAGAGAATGTGGGTGGATGATAAGGGTAGATAGTGATACTCCCCAATGTGGCATGACAGACGGGAAGGGCTCATGAGAGTGGCCGACGGCCTGAGATGAGGATTGATACTCTCTTGTTAAATGAGGTTTGGTAGGCAACTGGAAGCAAGGTGATGGGGAAGGGTGGGAGGGGGGATTGTTGTTCACGTCAGTATTTGTTTCTGACTAACTTTTTATTTTAGATTGCATTTTGCAAGACGAGGCTACATTGTATTACATTGGTCAGTCGCTCTTCCTATAGATACTGGATATGCAGAGACATGATTATTTGTGTTGAAAACAAATACTGATAACATGAGCTGACCACTGGCTCTACAATAAGAGGGAGGGTAAGATTACGGGCATATTAGCCGTGTGCATATGCACTGTAAAAGTTTAAGATGTGAGGTGGCACTGATGTGTACTACACATTAATGATGATTATGGTTGGTTTGCTTTTTGCATTTTGAAAATGACAATAAAGAAATATTTTAAAAAAAGAGAGAAAAAGGAAGAGGGAGAGGCATAAGGAAATTTGAGTGGATACCTTTACGATCCAGAATTGTTTATTTACCACTGGTGAGGTCCCAATGTGTTAAAAACAATGAAAACATCCCTGTTACTCTTGCTGCACCTCCTACAATTCCTTGGGCTGAATATCAATTTCCAACAACATAAGGGCACTAGAAACTATGTTCCCAATGTCACTGAGTTATCATTCTTTCTCCAGAAAATCTAAGGTTTTTGGGTGTCAGAAGAGCAGTAATTAAACTCCCACCCAATTCTTCCTGTCTATTAAGTCTTCTAATGTTTTCTTTGGTAGAAACAAAATATGTCCAAGGATTACTTCTCAAGCTGGACATCTGCTTGCAGTTATTGTACTCCTGGACACTTTAAAAAAAAATCTGTAATGGACTTCACACACCTTTCCTCAATTGGTCAATTCTCTCGCTCATGGAAAAGGTTATTGGATGACATCGTATTAATGTTTTCCTTTTTTATCTTTTTAATTTAAATTGCTTTGCGCATGCTGTTTTGAGTGGCAGATATTTTATGTGAAATGTCTTACAGACCATACACATTCCAGGCAAAAACAATAAAAAACAATTAGGTTAAAAGAATGACATACTGAGAAAATCCATTAATTGGTTTACAAGCAGCTGTTACACAGCAATCAACATACTTAAAAAAGACGGCCATAATGATGTATGTCACTGTGCAGGAGCACATAACCGTTTTAATGTTCTCAGGCTGCTTTGAGTTAATGTGCACACTGAAGAAACCGGTATCCCTACTGAGAGTTTTGCCCTAATACTGACTGAAAGTGAAACTAAGCAATTCCCCACATAACTGTATTGATAACAAGTTATTCTATATCTATCCAAAATTACTCACAAAAATTGATACCCATTTCTAATAACCAACCAGACGGTGTCTCTTAAATAGTTTTTTACGATAATGCACCATTTTTCATCATTAATGATTTTCCTTTTATCAACAATAATATTAATTTACATTTGCACCGTTCTCTATCCATATTTGTTTCTCACTACTCTTCAGCATCTCATACAACTGCACAGCTGAGAAACTGCAGTGCATGGCTGACAGTTTGCCAAAGCAGACGCTATATATTTTGCTATCCCAAGATTCATTTTGCACTGGACACAGGTGCAAACACCAGCAGAGCCAGCCCATCTTATATTATTTGAAGAAGAGATTTACTCTACCTTGGCAAAATACAGGGGGGGCTAGTCAAAAAGACATTTTTGAGTTTGTAAAGTAGCATGCTTGGTACTCTTACATGCACCTGTCAACTGGCCCCAAAAGCCTAAAATGGGAGCACAAAGGTAATATTTAGGGGATATATATATATATATATATATATATATATATATATATATATATCTTTTAAACTCTTTCTTTTCTTTATTTCGGCCAATTAGGCCATAAAAGATGTACACAAAAAACACACATATGAACATGTAAAACCATCAAGGGAAAGTAAACAGGAAACACATCAGATAAAAGACCATACAATTGAAATGAAAACTTAAAATTAGATAGGAGCCTGCAACTTTAAAATACGGGTACGAGTATGCCAGACATTGGTAAGGAATTTGGCTAGTGCAAACACAATTGGACCTGAAACATCAGTTTTTAAAATTCTGTACACCGGGAGGTACTCCCTAAAACCAAGGTTTCTAATAAGTGGTAGGAGCCAATATTTCCTGGCGGCCATGTAAGTTGGACAAAACAAGACCACATGCAGATCGCTTTCCTCTGCTCCCACACATGTCGGACATAGCTTGGTAGATGGCAGTGTTGACCAGGAGCAGGTGTAAGATCGCAGAGGCAATGTGCCATATCTCCATTGGAGAAAAAGCTTCCTGGCCAGCACAGGAGACATAGCATCCAGAACCCTCTCCAAACGGTATGAGTCCTTGCTTTGCGCGAATACAGATGTTAATGACCCCTCATTCTTGCAGTCTAGGGCCATAGCTAATTTCTGCTCGTGGTAAGCACTGACCAAAGCTCTTCGTGGGATCCTTAGTGAGGCGTTAGCTGGATCCGACCACAGGTCAGGGAGGCCCAATCCCATACAGGACTTTTTTATATATTTTATCCACGGGATCTGTAGGGCTTTAGGGTGGGTTAAAAACTCCCTCAGTTCCGCCCTATAAGAAGAGAGTTCTTCGGTGCTCCATAGCCTTCGCCAGAAGACTATGGGTCTGAGACCTAATTCATCTGCTATTGGTCTCAGACCCAGATCCATCCTCAGGGGGAGGAGCGGAGTACTGGACGGAAGTGCTACTATCTGTCTAATGAAGTTGTTCTCAGTTATAGACAAACTGCAGGAAGCTGTGTGACCCCACAGTTCCGCCCCGTACATCAGAGCTCCTCTAGCCTGTGCCTTGTATATCTGGATAAGCGGCCCCAGCGGTCGATATGTGGAGCTTCTCATCAACCGAGCAATGCCGCCAGTGGTCTGCACTAATTTAAGGTTAACCCTAGTCTGGTGAGTTCCCCAGGACATGGTTTCATTCAACGTTACACCTAGATATTCAAAGGTGGAAACTCTCTCTAAACGTGAAGCTCCCAGTAAGGGGTTCGGGCGTGATCTTGGGGTTGGGTTCATAACCATAAACTTGGTTTTGTTAGCATTGATTTCTAACCCCCTATCTGTGCAAAAAGCCACAAAAGAATCAAGAATCCTCTGTATCCCCATGGGGGTTTTGGACAGCAGCAGGGCGTCATCTGCAAACATGATTGCAGGCACCCTGCCGCCATTCAATTTTGGGGCATCAGTGTATTCAGTTCCATTGAGATGGGCGATTACCCCGTTGACGAAGAGGCAGAACAGGGTCGGTGCCAATACACAGCCCTGTCTAACCCCCCTGTCAACGGGGAATCTGTCTGTTAATTCCCCATGTTTCCCGCACCTGACCCGGGCATAGTTATTATGGTGCAATCTCTTTAAAATTATCAGGATGTCTGGGGGGACCCCCATCTCAGCCAGAACACTCCAGAGTTTCCCTCTGGGCACGAGGTCGAACGCAGCCCTCAGGTCCACAAATATAGTGTATAAACTACCCCCTTCCAATATTGCTGCCCTCCAATAGATAACGTTCAGACGAAAAACCTGGTCCACTGTAGAAACT